>NC_138176.1:173257841-174457841 GCF_964165515.1 Mesoplodon bidens
CCACGCGCCACAACTACCAAAGCCCCCGCGCCTAGAGCCTGTGCTCTGCAACAAGAGAAGACCCCACAAGAAGCCCACACACTGCAAAGGAGAGTAGCCCCCACTCGCTGCAACTAGAGAAAGCCCGCCCATAGCAACAAAGACCCAACGCAGCCAAAAATAAATAAGTAAATAAATAAAACAAAAGAAAACAAAGAGTCCTCATCTTACCTAGATGATGTATTCATCATGCAACCTTGCAGTTGGCATTTTCCAACCACAAAGTGCAGAAAGTAATAAAGTTAATAGGCTTTGTCAAGTAACACAAGAGCTTAGGAGTATTAGTGAGAGAATAACAGCCGTATTCTAAAACGTGAACTTTGTTTAGAAACAATATGGCAAACATAGCTTCACGTCAAGGACTTGTGAAATTGACTAAATCTGCTTGTCAAGAGTCTTAATATAGGTGCTTCCCTGGTGGCTCAGTGGTTAAGAATCCGCCTGCCAATGCAGGGGACATGGGTTCGAGCCCTGGTCCGGGAAGATCCCACATGCTGCAGAGCGGCTAAGCCTGTGTGCCACAACTACTGAGCCTGCACTCTGGAGCCCATGAGCCACAACTACGGAAGCCCATGCACCTGGAGCCTGTGCTCTGCAACAAGAGAAGCCACGGCAATGAGAAGCCTGAGCACCGCGACGAAGAACAGCCCCTGCTTGCCGCAACTAGAGAAAGCCCACGTGCAGCAACGAAGACCCAACGCAGCCAAAAATAAATTTAAATTTTAAAAAGAGTCTTAATATATTTGCCCCATGTCCCCATGTAATATTCCTGAAGAGTTTTGGAAAAGTTTTGAGTGATTTATGTTCTCAGTTTCACCAGATGACAAGAATCAGTATTATTCCTCAATTTACTCCTTTTTACCTCCAGTACAGTCACTAAACTCCAGACTTAAGATCTCTCTCTCTCCCCTCTCTATCTCTCCATTAAAATATATTTTGCAGGTTATTTATATATATGGAAAAGCTAGGAAATAAAAATTTAAACAAAAAACTTAGCATAGTTAAAAGCAATATGCTTTAGTACTGAAGGAAGGAAGAAAAAGAAGATGAAGTCTGTGATCCGTCTGGGGACGCTTTCTGAAGAGTCTCTCAATTCACTTCTGTGCCTTAGACCTGTGAGACCAGGCTAATTTGATGGCCTGTCAGGGACAACTGAACAGATATCTAAAGACTAGTTTGCTAGTTTTCTATCCTGTGGACACAAGAATCCTGCTCTCCTGGAGGCTAATTTAGCACTTTCCCCAATGCGCAATCAATAAAAATTAAAGTGGAAGTATAAACTGTTGTTTCCACCCTTGGATTCTTTTACACATGGCTGGAGATAGTGGACACCTGAAACACCTAGAGAGGACACAAGTGAACTCAGGAAAATATCATAGACAGATAAGTGCTAAACCTTATAATGCTGACCACAACTCAGTAGGTATTCAGCCTGTCATTACATAGTCTACAAATATTTGTTGACATCTACCGTGAGCCAGGCTCCAGGGTAGGGACGGGAGGTATAGAGATCAGTAAGTTTTCCTGTCCTTGAGGTGCTCAGAGTCTAGCAGGAGAAATATACTTTTAAACCTGATCATTATCCCATAGTTACCACAGAGGCTGAAAGACCAGGTACCGGGTACCATGGGGACTCATGCCAGATCCCATGGGGATGCAGAGATGGAACAACACTGGATTTTTATGGGGGAGAAAATGCTTCAGATTTTAAGTGCAGGGCTGCAAAGGAATATTCTTTTTTTTTTTTTTTTGCGGTACGCGGGCCTCTCACTTTTGTGGCCTCTCCCGTTGCAGAGCACAGGCTCCGGATGCGCAGGCTCAGTGGCCATGGCTCACGGGCCCAGCTGCTCCGCGGCATGTGGGATCTTCCCGGACCGGGGCACGAACCCGTGTCCCCTGCATCGGCAGGCGGACTCTCAACCACTGCGCCACCAGGGAAGCCCAGGAATATTCTTTTTCATTTTGTTTTGTTTAAAATTATTTAAAATTTGACTGAGATGAGACTAGCTAGAGAAAAACTTGGTGGACAGACTAAAGACTAGATAATTGTACTTTGAGCTTTTTGAATACTTGATAAGAGACTGCTGGAAGGAAAGGAAAAGATTCTGGGTAACAACATTCCCAGAGCTTCTAGAATATTCTAAAGTTTTGTTTTCCTTTCTAGACAAGTCCATTTTAAAAATTTTCACATGAGGAACTTATAACACTGTACATTAGGTGAAAGCAAGAACAGATTAAGGGCTAAATGGAACATGAAACAGATACTTGAAAAAAAATTTTTTTTTTTTTTCTTTTTGTGGTATGCGGGCCTCTCACTGTTGTGGCCTCTCCCGTTGCGGAGCACAGGCTCCGGACGCGCAGGCCCAGCGGCCACGGCTCACGGGCCCAGCCGCTCCGCAGCATATGGGATCCTCCCAGACCGGGGCACGAACCCGTATCCCCTGCATCGGCAGGCGGACTCTCAACCACTGCGCCACCAGGGAGGCCCGAAAAAAATTTTTTAGTTAAAAAAAATCGATGGTTTTCTCAAATGCCTGACAATTTTACAATAAAACTGATGTAGAGACATGGAAAATGTATAGAAACAATATTTTAAAAAGTGAGGGGCTTCCCTGGTGGCGCAGTGGTTGAGAGTCCGCCTGCCGATGCAGGGGACACGGGTTCGTGCCCCGGTCCAGGAAGATCCCACATGCCGCGGAGCGGCTGGGCCCGTGAGCCATGGCCGCTGGGCCTGCGCGTCCGGAGCCTGTGCTCTGCAACGGGAGAGGCCCCAACAGTGAGAGGCCCGCATACTGCAAAAAAAAAAATAAATAAAAATAAATAAAAAATAAAAATAAAAAGTGAAATAGATACGTTACAATGACAGCGGTGTAAAAACTATAGGAACTCCCGACCAACTATTGGAATAGGTCAGAAGGCTGTGGTAGTGAAAAGGGGTGGTACTTTGTTTATTTTTCTGTAAACCAACTTTACTGTTTAGTGAAAATAACATATCAACAGAGGTAGGGAGCCATATTTATTCTCCTTCATATCCTAACAAAGCCTTAAGGTTTTTTGTTTTTGTTGTCATTTTGTGTGTGTGTATATGTATGTGTATGTATGTGTTTGTGTGTTTTTAGGGCAGGGCTTCTCAGTAGCAGTGTTATTGACATTTTGGACTGGAAAGTTCTTTATTGTGTGAGGCCGTCATGTAAAATGTTGGGCAGATCCTGGGCTTTGACCCACTAGATGACAGTAGTCTCTCCTCCTCCCCCAGACATGACCATCAAAAATCGCCCCCAGTTGAAAACCATTGTTTCAGAAGATACCTTCTCTAAAGAGAGGCTTATTCTGGAGTTTTCCTGTTTAAATTATTCGTAAAAACAACTTCGTTGTGTGCCCAGTATATTTATTTATCCCGATTCAACTGGCCTTTACTGGCTGTCTACCATAAGCTGGACACTGTGCTAGGATTAAGTGTAATATTCATATATGTGTGTTTCTATTCTTTTAAACACTACTAATCATTTCCCGTGACAGCAAGGAGGATCGGCTTCACATTTTTTTTTTTAAGTTTTTATTGAGTCTGTTACAATATTGCTTCTGTTTTGTTTTGTCTTTTGGGCCCTGCCTGAGGCATGTGGGACTCTTAGCTCCCCAACCAGGGATTGAACCTGCACCCCCTGCTTTGGAAGGTGACCTCTTAACCGCTGGTCCGCCGGGGAAGTCCCTGGCTTCACACTTCTAAAGAGGAATGCTTAATTTTAGTTCCTAAAGTACTTGCTGTTCTGGTTTTTCTGGTTAAATTTAGGGATGACCAAAAGCCCCTTTTACAGCTTGGTGGGTTATATATTTAAAGAAAAACAGGTGTATAGCAATGCTGTGTTCAATCCATGCTTTAACTCATGGGCAGTGGCCATTTCCAAACTTGCTGCCCTTCCTTAGAGAGAGGATTACTGGCTCAGCGTGACCACACTGGGTCAGAGGCTCCTGGGGTTTCTAGAGGGTTACAACCTCATTTCTCATTTTTATGCCCAGAAAAATGATGTAAAGTGCAGAGAAGATTCTTCTAGGACATTGAAGTGTTTTCCTTTGCCGAGTATTTGAGGGAAGAGAGCAACACAAAGGAAGAGGAAATGTTAATGTAGGAATTTCTGCTTCCCAAGTATCCTCACTGGCTTCTAGAACATAACTCTCAGCTTTGAGGGCAGTGACTTCAGGCAAGTTCAGCCAGATACATACTGTGCTAATTTCTTTTCATATATTATTTCATTTCACCCTCACAACCACTCTATGAGTAGGACTTATTATTATTATTATCCCCATTTTACAGATGAGAAAATGGAGGCAGAAGAAGCTTAAATGGCTAACTTCAGAATCCCACCCCAGGTCTGCCTGACTGCAGGGCCCATGCTTTTAACCCACTCTACTCAATACTAGACTAGATGTCTTCCCCTTTTATGTGCTCCCATGGCACCCCTTCCCAGTTGATAACATGCATCACTCTTGTTGTAATTCATTCAATGCCTGTCTCTCTCACTACTGTACATTCCATGAGATCTTAATCTACTCTGACTTGTTCCAACACACAAGGCCTAGCACATGGGAGGCACTAAATAGATATCTGTTGAGTGAAAGTGAAAATATTATAATCAGTGATATTATGGCAAAATCTCCTTCTAAGAGTTCTAGTTAGCCAACAGTTATTCATCCTTTGTTCTCATTGGTAGGGTGGGGTGGGCAGGGTATGCAAAGTGAGTATGTGCTTTGGGTTCTGTGATGGAGCTGGAGGGACTAAGCATCCGTAAGATCCATTAGAAGCAACTGAAGATGGCCTGCAGTTTGAGTGCTGCATTGTGTGGACATAACTTTACAATCGGAAACCCAAGTGCCTCGAAAGGAATCTCCCATTCCTAGATGATTTAGAACTTTCTACATACAAGTGCTTTTCCGTTGCTGGAAGGAAAGCAGAGGGACAAATGAACAGAGCAGGACTGTCCTGTTTAGGCTGTCATACTTCTAAACTGCCACAAGGTGGGAGTATTTTAAAACTTTACTCTGATTTTCTGATCATTAATCTTTTGCGGGCCATACAGTGATGGAATCTCAGTGTCCCAACGCAGTACATTGGAAGGCAGAAAAACAAACATGGCTCTAATTTTGCTGCTGGAAGCTTGACTTATGTGAAATTGGCAAGAGGAAATGGATATTAAAGCAAGAGAACTAACAGTTATCGGTTTGGTTTGAAACTATTATGTTACATTTAAAAATAAGCTTGTAGTGTAAAATGGAAACATTATTGGAACCAAAATTCAGTATTTTGAATGAACGTAGTCTCATTCTTTTTTTCCTAAAGCTCTCCAAGTTGAAGCAATATTAATCTTCTCATGATTCACCATTATTTTGATCTTTGGTTCCAGTGTAGAAATTTAGCCACATGTGCACATTGAGGGCTGCTACTATCATACTTTCTACAATGTCTCTGGCCCCTCAGGCAAATAGCAGGTGCATTTCAGTGTTCTGGGGCAGAAATTGCACTTATAGAAATTCAAATTGTAATTGGTGAAATATACCAAAGCAGAGAAGATTAAAGAGTTGGTGGTCAGTGAAGTGTGTGTTTTAGCTGATGTGGAAAAAAGCCCATTTGCAAAGGAATCTATTACCAATAGATGGTGAGCTTGGCTACAATGTGAAATGCTTTAATACTTTTAGAGACTCTGATCCTAAAGGTCACGGGAAGCAATAGGCAAAGAAAGGAAGGACAAGGATAGGGAGTTTGGCCAGATCAGATACAGGAAGGACTGGCAGGCACTGCAGGTTCCTGCAGTCAAGGAGGCAAATCCAGGCTCTTCTTCATCAACCTTTCAATCACCTTTGAGGCCTGTGACTGCAGACTCAGCACTGGGGAATTAAATGGCTCTGAGTTTCTCTCAGGTGTTATATGCACAGGCAGGTGGGCCAGTTTCCATGGAGAACATTCAACAGGCCAGTGACCTGTTGAGTTCACTTCTGAACATTGTTGCCTTGTTGGCCTCAGCAGCACCCAACCCCCTCCTCTACTCAGGTGGGACTTCTCACTCCCCAGGCCCACAGGTGCCCAGAGGTGTGACATGTGCTCGTTCCACTTCATTCCTACCATCCTAATTCTCTTTACCTTAGCTTACAGAATCCTAGAGTGTCAAAGATTTAACAGAAGGAGAAAGAAGTGAGGTCAAGTGATTTGCCCAAGAAGCGTCCCCAATACAAAGCTTTTTGCCCACATTTTCCTGTTCAACTCACCAAAATCTTCCCTTTTTCTACGTCCACATCAAGTCCTCACTTTTAAAGTCCTAGAGTACTTAATGTCAAAATCCATTGTTGATTTCTGTATGTATCTTGACTCCTCAACTGAGAGGCTCAGGCCCTTGACCACAGGACCATACCTTATACACCAGGGCTCCCCAGACTTTAATGTGCTCACGGATCACCTGCTTTCTGGTTAAGATGGAGATTCTGATCCAGAATGTCTGGGGCAGGGCCTGAGACTCTCCATTTCTAACACATTCCCTTGGGAATGGTGCTGATGCTGGTGGCCTAGCATGGCACTCAGTGATTGATTCTGCTTGCAGGAGTCCATTCTATCTGATAGACATTGGTTTTCTTGCCTGCAGCCTGTTAAAGGGATAATAATAATTTCCTTGTTATGGGGAGGCAGTGCAGTGTGGCAGGTTAAAGCACTGGCTTTGAACCACTCAGAAAGGTAATGTGGGCTTCCCTGGTGGCGCAGTGGTTGAGAGTCTGCCTGCCGATGCAGGGGACACGGGTTCATGCCCCGGTCTGGGAAGATCCCACATGCCGTGGAGCGGCTGGGCCCGTGAGCCATGGCCGCTGAGCCTGCGCATCTGGAGCCTGTGCTCCGCAACAGGAGAGGCCACAACAGTGAGAGGCCCGTGTACCACAAAAAAAAAAAAAAGGTAATGTTTATCAAGTACTTACTATGCGTCAGGCACTGTGATGAGCACTTTATATGCATTATTGGATTCAATCTTTTGAAAGAAGAACGGTAAGTAAAAAACAAACAAAAACCCATTGTGTTATTTTTTTCCGAAAATAAGTATCTATTTCTTAAGTGATTTCTCTTTCTGTAGGACTACAGAGCCTCTACAGATTTTTAATACAGAGCTCCTTTAAGAAACCCTTAGTAAGTCTCCTGTTAGGATTTTTACATCAGCTGATATTTTAAAAATCATGACTGATTTTTCACAACTGCTGTTTTATGCCTTTTTTTCAATACAGAAACTTTAATAGGTAAACATATCTGTAATGTTATATGAGTATATGGAAAGTGTTTCAAAAGAATTTGAATCAACTAAAAGACAAGGGTGTTTAACTTGCATAACTCAGATAAGTGAATTATGAATTTATTAGAATAAAGTATAATTCTTATTTCTGGGTTTCAGGAGCTCAAGAATAGTAAGTTTTGCCAAAGCAAAAATGCATTTGTCTTGAGATTTCTTTTTTTTTAAATAAATTTTTATTGGAGTATAGTTAATGTCTTGAGATTTCTTTAGAATTCAAAATCTAAGTAGTGATCATTTTGTTGATTAAAAAATTGCTTTTCATTCTCAAAAAGAAAATTCATGCTTCAGCAAATTTTTTCCCCTTGAGTTAAGAGGAATGTGTGTATGCCTGTGTATGCATATATAAGTATGTATGTGTCTTCACAATAACCCTTTGACCTAAGTACTGTTATTCCCACTTTAAAGGCATAGAAGCAGAGGCTCCAGGAGGTGAAATGACTTGCCCACTCTTGCACTGTTTCTAGGAGCTGACCCAGGATACAAATCCAATTATGTCTGTTTCCAAAGCCCACTTTAAAAAAATTGTTTTATCTTGAAAAATTAAAAAACTTAAGAAAAATTTCAAGAATGAATATCTATATACTTTTCCTCTAGATTCACTGGTTCTTACCATTTGCAAAGCCCACATTCTTAATCACTCTACCATTTATTAGACGTATTGTGTTCTTAGGATATTACACAAACTTTCTGTGTTTAATTTGTTTATCTGTAAGTGGATAAAAATATCTATATTGAGGGTTTTTAAAATGAAGGTTAACTGGATAATTATTCTCTTAGCAAATATTTATTCTCCTTCCATCCCAGGATGAATAAAAGCATTGTTCTAAATCAGGACAAAGCAAAGTAGCACAGTTGGTGCTCTCATAGAGCCAGAGTCAGAGGTGGGGGGAACAGACATTAAAAGGACATAGCAAGTAATTTCAGGTGGTCTAAGCACTGGGGAAGAGACAGAGTAGTCTGGAAGGCTTTCTGGAGGAGGTGATCTCTGGCCTGAGGCCTGACTCATGAAAGGGAGTGAACTGTGCGTAAATGGGGCACCTAACATCTCTTCATCCAACAGGAAAGAGAGATTGTGGAGTTTCCACTTGCAGAAATTATTTTTAGAAGAGAACACATGCTCTCAGATAGACTAGATAATAATCTGACAAAGGATAGCCCAGACGGGTAGGTTTTTATAATCTGTTCTAGCTTTTAACATCCACAGCTCTTTCACATGGTTGCATGCATGGATTTCTGAAAAACCATCTTTATAAAAGTGCCTTGAATTCCTTGGTGATTATTTCCTTTTAGGCATATAACTTTTAATATTAATAAACTGTTATTTACTAGTGGCAGTTGCTATCCAAGGAAGTCAGATTTTTGTTTCTGGAGTCTCAATAACCTTTTGTTTCTAATTTAGAAATTGGATGAAGACATGCACCAAAAAATTGCAAAGGAAATGAATCTCTCTGAAACTGCTTTTATCCAAAAACTACACCCAACTGACAACTTTACACAAAGTAAATACGCTTTTTTTTTTTTTTTTTTTTTTTTAACCATTCCTGAATGGCACAAAAAGCTGCTTTTCCAGTGGGGGGATGATAGTTAAGGGAAATGTCCATTTACTATTTGCATGCAGATAGGAGGGAGAGGGGTAGCTTCTAATCTGGTTTTCATTTCATCTGGGGGAGCAGGTGTTGGTGAATTTGAGTGTTTCAGCTCCAGATCTAGCACTGGGGGGCCCTAGGAGGCTTGCCTAGACTTTGCTCCTCCTTTCACATGTTTCAGTGATGAATCATGCTAATGAAATATTTAGAAAAGAATAAGAAAATGAAAAGTTTATGACCCCCTTGTATGGGAATGATCTCGTCTCTCTTTGGTTTTTTCTCCTCTGAAGGTTTCTGCTTTGGATTAAGGTGGTTTACACCAGTGAGTGAGGTTCCTCTCTGTGGCCACGCTACCCTGGCTTCTGCAGCTGTGCTGTTTCACAAAATAAGTAACATGATTTTCTTTTATGAACTTACCATTTAGCAAATAGCAAATATTTTTTAAAACTCTCACACATTCTTTCCTGTGAACTAAAGTGACTGGTATAAAGACACTGCAAAGTTTATTTCATGCGATTTATTATGCAGAAACAAAAACAGCAAGCTTCTATAACACTTTGATCTTTCAGAGTATGTACCATGCATGTTGGAAAGCCATGGTCATTGTTTCCTGGAATGCCATTTTCTTCTAAATAGGAGCTCTCTGGTCTCTGTGACAGACACAGGAGCAGAGCTTGCAAGGCAGAATAGTTGTCTAACATGATCTGACATTGGGGAAACAAAAGACATAACTTTGCCCCGAATGTGTCCCCACCCACATTGAAATTCATTTCACAATAGGAGCTTTTTTACTCTGAACTTTAAATATTAATGAGCCCCAGCTGTATACATTTACCCTGTGAAGAGAGGATGCAGCACCTTAATCCTACCTGTTTCCATCTCAGCTACACTTAGTATAATAGATAAAGATCAGGGCTTTGTGGGAATGGGGCAGAGTGATGCCTGGAAATGTCCTAAAAGTGAAGATGGAAGCAACCATGAATAAGTGTAGACAACAAACAGAAAGTTAAACAAGGAAATAAACAGGATGATATGACAGAGGGGTAACTGTGGGGAGTAGGGTGTTGGAAAAAGAAGTTCTCTGGGGGAGCAACTTAGGTGGGGATGATAAGGGAAGGTGTTAATAGGTCAGGTTTGCCCAGAAAGCAGACTCTGAGACACACTGGCATGCCAGAAGAATTGGGGGCAGTGTTCTTGAGATCAGTATTGTTAAGGGAGTAAAGAAAGCAGAATTGAACACAGGGAGAAGTTGAACTGCAAAGTGGTAGCACCAAAGAAAGGCCTGATAGGCCTCCACAGGGTGGGCCTCAGGTTCGATGAGAAAACGCTTTGTAAATAATGATGTCTTACACCAATTATAATGAGAAGAATTAAACTTTGGGTTTCAGAATGTAAATTTAATTTTGTGAAAGTTAATCAGCAGTGCTGAATTTTCTCACCTTTGAGATACGGTTAAGCATTACAGAAATATTAGGGAAGAGAAAAGAATTAAGTCACAAATCTTTGTTTTCACTAAAAATGTTACCCACACTGAGGTAAGTGGCCCAAGTTGTATCAGTAACATGAAGGGATATTATATCAGGTTTGGTGATCTAATCTTTAAATCAAGATTTTATGTATAGTTTGGTTTGTTTATGGTAAGCTTGATTTGTTCATCTCAGACTGTTGTACATAACCTGTATGTTCTATTTGTCATCCCTTTGGCTTATCTTAAACGAGTAGAGTTTATAACTCTATAGTATTATAGGGGGATAGTTAAAAATCTGCATTAGAAAACATTATAGCATCCCTATGAGCTATGTTTAATTATTACCCCCAATTTATTGGTAAAATGAAATTAGTATAGTTTTAATTATTACCCCATTTTTATTAATGAGGAAATTGAGGTTTAAGGAGATTAAATAATTTTTTCAAGGGCACAGCATGATGTCAAGTCCAATCAGTTATGTTCTTGGTTCTCAAGTTAGAATCCAGTGAGAGTTTTCTCCACTTAGGACCCCAGTAACCCAAACCTGGGACCCCTTTACTGGAAAGGACAACACTGCCAGAGAATCTAAGACTACATAACAGTGATCAAAACAGACATGCAACTATATAACAATGTTTATTTTCCTATTTCTTGATTCCTTTCAAAAAGTTTTCTAGTTGACAAAATAGAATTCTTTTTTTGGTCAGAAAACATGAATAGCACCCTAACCTTTGTCACTCTGAGTGGGGAACTAAAGGCCAGAAGAGAAGAGGATGGTATCGTCCTGGACCTGCCTCTTTATCCAGCCCATCCCCAGGTCAGCTCTTTTTAATTTTTTTTTTCTTTTGGCCGCCCTGCACGGCTTATGGGATCTTAGGTCCCCGACCAGGGATTGAACCAGGCCCTCGGCAGTGAGAGCATGGAGTCCTAACCACTGGACTGCCAGGGAATTCCCAGCTCTTTTTAATTATTGCCGTAAACTGACAGCTTTCCTGTTTTACAGTAGTTTTGTCTTTTTTCCCAATCTAGGACTTCCGTGAAGTGGAGGAATTGATAAAGGTTGGTGAAAAGAATCAAACCTGAGCCGTGTGATATGATCATCTTTTATCGTTTGAACAAAGATTTGGTACTATTTGATCTCAACAGATAGGCCTTCTACCAGTACAAGTGTTCCATTCTAAGCTTGGTTGAATACTGCACTGTGCATTTGAGATTTGAATTTAATATTGAATCTAGGGACTTCCCTGGTGGTCCAGTGGTAAAGAATCCACCTTACAATGCAGGGGATGGGTGTTTGATTCCTGGTTAGGGAACAAAGATCCCACATGCCTTGGGGCAACTAAGCCCGTGCACCTCAACGATAGAGCCGTCGTGCACAAACTACAGACCCCGAGAGCCACAACTAGAGAGAGAAGACCCACACGCCACAACTAGAGAGAAGTGCGTGTGCCACAACTAGAGAGAAGCCCTTGTGCCACAACAAAGACCCGACAGCCAGAAAAAAAAAAAAAGAAAAATAATATTGAATCTATTTAGTGAGAAGGTTGACCAGTTTTCCCTGACTCTTCATTATCCGATTAGCCTCCATGGAAAGGTGGGGAAGGGGAGACTGTCGTGTGGCAGGCTGAGAGTGAAAAGAAAGAGTGGAAATTGCCTGGCAGCTGTTGGTGTCCTGATGTCTTTAGTAGAGAATACGCCTGAGATGACAGGGCTGTGCTTTGATGGAAGAGAGCAGGAAAGCATGGGAACCTCGATAGAAAAGACAAGATACATAGACTGGCCTCCTCAAGGGTCTGTGTGGGGATGGGGCTTGATGATGACGATGATGACAATGAACATTTTTGAGTCTCCCCTGTGCAGTGCCACGCACTAAGTGATTTTTCATTTTTTTATTTATTTTTTTTGCGGTACACGGGCCTCTCACTGTTGTGGTCTCTCCCGCTGCAGAGCACAGGCTCTGGACGCGCAGGCTCAGCGGCCATGGCTCACGGGACCAGCCGCTCCGCGGCATGTGGGATCCTCCCGGACCGGGGCACGAACCCGCGTCCCCTGCATCGGCAGGCGGACTGTCAACCACTGTGCCACCAGGGAAGCCCTAAGTGTTTTAATGTATTATCTGACTTAATTCTCACTGCCACCCAGTGCAGCAGGCACTACAGTTGTCTCCCAGAGATTCCAGAAGGCCAGAACAGCCTTGGATGGCCAGGTGCTTAGTTTGTAGAGCAGGAAGGGCCCAGGTCAGGACCAGGCCAAGGGCAGCCATGAGAAAAAATGATTCTGTAAAATGGCATATTATGGTATTTCTCAGTGAATTTTCAACTCAGCATTTATAATCTCTTTAGTGTTTTGCTTTAACTTTTCAGAGTATAAGCAAGTATCATGGATTCTGATTTTACTCTCAGCTCTACCTATGGCTTGGGTTTTGGGAGACAAGCCAAATTCATAAATGAACTACTTTAAACATATTGGCAAGAAAATGGAAAATATTCACAGTGCTAGACCTTGTTCATGGTAGAAAGAGCTTAACGTGATCTCTCTAAGCCTCAGGATCGGCATTTGTAAAATGAGGATGATGAAGGGTTATTTATTGGGAGTATTGTCATTTCGTGTTCCTAGAAACTGGCAATAAGATTCTCAGCTGAGAATTAAACTTTCAAATTGACATAAGAATCCATGCAGAGAAGGGCTGGATGACCCTTCAGAGAGACTGAGAGGTCCCGGAGAGCAGATGGGATCGGGCTGTAGGCGTTCCCATTTCTGGGTGGGGGGAACATTGGTCAGCAGTGGTCACAGAGGCAGACATTCCAGGCATCACCCATGGCAGAGGGAGTCTTGGCCATAGGACCTAGAACACCTCAGTCACTAAAGAAGATTAGAGAACCTGAAGCCACCTAGTGACAACCAGACAACTACCGTGTAACTCTTGTCTGTTCTGAAGGCAGCTGGTGGTGGTGCCACAGGATGACTCAGAGGGGCTTTTGTCCCCTCATAATCTCCCTCAACACCCCAAGCCAGCAAAGACAAGACAAACATACAGTGTCTTGGATATGAGTGAGGCTATGTGCAGCCCGGTAAAGGGTGAATCAAGGTATCTCTAGAAAATGTTGCTACGTTCTTGGTCTGTAGCATACAGTCTGCGTGAGAACAGCGAGCTTGCCAAGCAGAGCAGCACTGAGACAAGTGCCCTCGTCCCCACTTCCAGTCAGACTGCTGGCCCTGAGTCCTTCCCATGTGGAAGCTTCTAGTTACTGCTACAGGAACTCCACATATTATTTCACTTAATCCTCACAACAACTCCAAGAGGCAGGCATGAAGCCCCCACCTCTACAGATAGTAGACAGTAGTACTTCAGAACTTTGACTCCAGGGCCCCTCAGACCTGGGTCAAGGGGTGTGTGTGTGTGTGTGACCTTGGGCCTCTCTGAATCTTCTTATCTGTGGGGAAAATACCCACTTGAAGGAGTTGTGTGTTGAGGCACGTAGTACCACGTGTGAACAATGCCTATCTTTGGCTAAACTCAGAGGGTAAACTCAACCGTCATCAAGGTCTCTGGCTGCCAGGAAACTGGCCTTCTTGAGCAATACCTTGAGTCCTGAAACTGACCTGAAACTCCTGGGATTGGAGATGTTGGGTGTGCCAGGCACAGAGCAGACGCTCATGGGAGGTTGCTCTCCAAACATGGGTCAAATTCATAAATTCCTGAGGAGGTTTTGGTCTGTCTCCATAGACTGCCATAGGTGACACACTGGTTCAGGACATCCGCTATTCTCCAGATACCCGAAAGCTCCTGGTCCGGCTCAGTGATACTTACAACAGGTAAACAAGATTTTTGGCTTCGTCAGCACCCTGGGGAAGACCGAGCACCCAGATTTATAGCTCTGGCTTGGTCTGGCTGTGCCATGTTCTGTCAAACCATGATTTACACAGCCAGAGAGTTTTGTTCCCCTCCTGGTGAGCCATTTGGCAAGCTGCATCCTGGCCTGCTTTACAGAGTGTGGGTAGTGAGTAGTCTATTGAATGGCTTTGTCCTGATCCACCCCGTTTATGAACAAGGTCATTTCTGGAGAGCCTGAAAGTGAACACACAGAATCTGCCGCAAGTGGAAAACACGGGGAAGGTGAAAGGACTCATTCTCACCATCAAGGGAGAGCCTGATGGGCAGACTCAAGCGTTTGACTTTTACTCCAGATATTTCGCTCCATGGTTTGGTTTGGCTGAAGACCCCGTAACAGGTACTTTTGACTTGAGTCCTGAAGAGGGCTAAACTGTGGGGAGGGAGGAGGATAACAAGTAGCTGTTTATGTGCCCTCCACGTGACCTTTCAGGTTGTTTGGTTTTTGAGCTGCCTTTGTTTCCCTACCTCCCCCTCCCCCATCCCTTCACTGAAGTCTCATGTGAAAAACACAGAGTTAAGGAGACAGTCTAGCAGGATTAAACTAGTGTCAGACAGCCTGGGTTTGCATCCTAGCTTCCTAGCCGTTGACCTTGGGCAAATGACTTAACATTTTTTTTTAGATTTTTTTTGATGTGGACCATTTTTTAAAAAGTCTTTATTGAATTTGTTACAATATTGCTTCGATTTTTATGTTTTGGAGGTTTTTTTTTTTCTGGCCGCGAGGCCTGTGGGATCTTAGCTCCTCGACCAGGGATTGAACCCACACCCCCTACACCGGAAGGCAAAGTCTGAACCACTGGACCACCAGGGAAGTCCCTGACTTAACTTTTTAAAGCTTTTGTTCCATGGCTATAAAATATGGATAATACCTCATAGGTTATGTAAACACAACGCATGTTAAGTGCTCAGCACAGTGCCTGGCACATGGTAAGTGCCCAATAGCTATTAGGTATTTTAATAATAACAACAAAACTGGCTCCCTGAGCCAACACTTCTAGAGCTGCCATTTGCAAAATCCAGTGGCCAATGTCCACTACATTCCCAAAGCCTTTTTTCCTTTTCAGTGACCAGCCTACATGATCATTGATCTAGATAAGAATTGGTTTTTGAAGAATCAAGCCCTGGACTGCTGGTGGGAAATTGGGACAGGCATAGTGGTTTTGTTTTTTCCTCCCCTCCTCATTTCCCTGACCTGCCCACAAAGTGGGTGGGATGGGTTCAGGAACGTGGGTATTCAGGATCTTCTACCAGACAGAAGCAGAGGGATGAAATCAAAGATGGGCAAAAATGTGAAGCCTCGTACTTTCATCCTCCTTGAGAAGAATGGGCTGAGCCGCAAAAGGGGGGATGCTGGGTGGAGGAGGCTGGTGGATGGGATAGTGGCCAGGGTAAAAGGAGGCTGAGCAGAGACTGTGAGCCTCCTGTTCTGGTCAGATGGCAGGGGCTGGGATGGTTTCAGGGCCTTGACTTAGTTACTCTGAGGAACAAAATATGTGAAATTCAAAGCTCAGCAAGCAAGCAAGCACTTTTAAAGACTCAGGAAAATGCCCAGCGGCTGTTGGTCCAACTCAACCCTCCCCAATAGAAAAGAAGTTCTGAGTGGACTTACACTTGCACAGCTGCTTCCCAAAGATTTTAATTACTACAGAGGGCAAGTTTTTCCCCCTGTAATAATGCTTTTCTAGAGTGGGAAGGGCAGCGATGACCAACCATTTCAGTTTGCTTGAGACTGAAGGACTTCTCAGCATACAGGATCTTCAGTTCTAAAACCAGGACAGTCTCAGGCATACTGGGATGCTTGGGCACCCTATGTGGACCTCCCATAACATTAGTAAGTTTTCCTGAAGGAGAGACCTTTTCCAAACCATTTTTTTTTCTCCCAAAGACTTTTCTGTCAGTTATTACTTTACATTTTGTTTCTTCATTTTATTTATTTATTTATTTATGCGGCACACAGCCTCTCACTGTTGTGGCCTCTCCCATTGCGGAGCACAGGCTCTGGACACGCAGGCTCAGCGGCCATGGCCCACGGGCCCAGCCGCTCCGCGGCATGTGGGATCTTCCCGGACCGGGGCACAAACCCGTGTCCCCTGCATCGGCAGGCGGACTCTCAACCACTGCGCCACCAGGGAAGCCCTGTTTCTTCATTTTAATATCTATTCTCTGATCTAAACCTAGGGCACAATCATATGAAAAAATACCTCACTAAAAGAAAGTTCTTCTGGCACCGAAAACCTGTGAATGCTGACTTGGTGGGAAATATAGCCTTTTGTCAGAATTCCACCTTTTCTTTCATGTTTGTCCTAAGAGGAAGGAGATATTTTTCCCTTGAAAGATGTAGACAGATTTATGTGAAGACCTTGATTCTACCATGGGCTGACAATGAACTGGTAGACAAGACAAGAATTAAAACCTACAGTTTAATTCAGCCTTCAGAAAGTATAAGACAACGGATACATCGTTTGGAGGAGTTAGCCGTAAATTCTATGTCTTCCTTTCTATTTCCATCCTTAATTCCACACTTGGCTGTGGCCACGGCCAACATAATGACTAAGTCATCTAAGGTTTAGTCAAAGTGAATAGTTGATTGTTTATGAACTTAGCACAGAGTTGCCCCTGTTTTCTTTGGTATTGTACCATAACTTTTCACTTCTTTTAAGGGTCTGCACATACTGTTCTCAGCAGCTACTGGTCCCAGCAACTGGGGAAGAAAGCCATGCACGGTAGGACAGTTCTTTTTCAAATTTTAAAAAATTTGATTAACTTGAAGCTAGTAGCTCTTCTCATATGTACTATCCACTTGAATATGTAATAAAATGTTAACTATCACCCACGTGAAAACGAGAGGTTTCAAATTCCTTCCCCCTGAACCTTCTACTCAAAACATCCTCCACCCCAAACATCTTCCACCTCTGTCTCTCCCAACACAAGGGCACACTTCTAATACAGTAAGTACCCAATAAATGTTTGTTGAATAAAGTTAACTAGCTGTGTAACTTTGGCCCAGAAAGGTTATTTATAATGTGACAAGTTGAGACTGGATGATTACCAAGGTTCCTTACTGCCATTGCTAGTTATGAGATTAAATCAAACAAACTGCTTTGGAACCAAGTCTCCTAGTGATTTACATGTTGCCTGAGGCAGAGATAATAAATGGCAGCCAGTGGAATTTACACAGCTAGTACTACGTAGCTAGTAGTCTGTATGTGGTACAGGCTACACAATCAAAGTAGGAGTTTGACTTTCAAGGATGGAGGTTCTTACTTAGTGGGATGGTTAAGCCTCTGTGACCCTGATTTGGGAATAGCACGGTGGCTGTTCTCTTTCTTTGGTGAGCCTAATTACTCCCCTAAACTTAGGAAGCCTGAGGCTGTGCCTCATGGTTGCCTGACAAGTGTGGTTGCTTGCTAACCGCAATGAGTAAAGAACTCCCTTTGTCCTATTCAGACCTCGGAAGGTGGGGCCTTTTCAGAAGGGCCAAGAGCACCCCTCTTTATCTTCTTAGACTTTTAGTCCTAGCCTCTGTCTTTTCACATGTGCTTGCCTTCTCCTAGACAGAGCCAGGGAGGATGCTATATGGGCAGGGTATGTCTGGGGCATTACAGGAAGTAATAGAGGAAGTGGCTCAGAAAGCGAAGCTGTAGAGCTGTGTATTTTGTGGGTCAAATTGCGTCTGTGGTCTCAGTCCTCAGGAGAATGGGGTGGGCTGGGCAATACCATGCACAGATGAAGGAATGCATTCTATTTTAAAAAAATTTTAAGATTAATTGATTTTTATTAAGGTAACATTGATTTATAACATTATATAAGTTTCACATGTACATTGTATTCCTGCTTCTATATACCCTACAACGTGCTCACCACCAAAAATTTATTTTCCATCTTTCACCGTACAGTTGATCCCCTTTACCCATTTTGATCTCCCTGCCCCTCCCTGACCCTTTGCCTCTGGCAACCACCCTCTGTTCTCTGTGTCTATGTATTTGTGTTTGGTTTGTTCATTTATTTTGTTTTTGTCTGTTTGAAGGAATGTGTTCTTTAAACTGACCGGGGAGGATTCTAGAGCTTGTAATACGTGGTCTCTCACTATGTCCTGTTAATTAAAAAGGGTGAAAATGATCTTAATTTGTGACTTGTTTTGTTTTCTTTAGCTTTTCAGTGTTCCAGCCGGGGAGGAGAATTGAAGATTTCCCTGCGTCCTGATGGACGAGTTGACATCAAGGGAGGTGCTGCTCTTGTTTTAGAGGGCACGCTGACGGCCTAGATGCGCTTGTGCGCGACGCTGCAATCTTGATTTACTAAGTATTTTCCACGTAGAAAGAAATGTAAAGGGCTGCTTTGAATAAAGTTTGCATAGTAGTCTACTTAATCCTCACCTTAGACATAGAACAGCAAAGACATATTAATGGAAATTTAATAATGCTTCCTGACTAATTAACGAATGGAGTTTTGGCTCTACCTGTGAGTATATTTGAAATGTAAGTAAACAATAACGAAGAATAATCTTGTCACCTTTGATTATGAGCACCAATCACAAAATGAGGGACAAATTTATGAGGAGTAAGATCAAACCATTTAAACTTCAGTGTGAGTACCAGATAGACTATTTTGCAGCCATTGAAATGACCCAATAACTGTGAGGAAATATAAAAAAAAAATTCATGATACAATACCAAGAAAGAAAATCACAGTAGAGTATAAACTGTTAGCAATGTTATGCTGTGTCTGTGGAGAATACGAATTTATATGGACAAAGATGGATCACGAAGATAGAAAAGTGAAAAGAGTTCACGCGTGGAGGGTAAGATTGGAGTAATTTTAATGTACCTAAAAAGTTATTTTCTTCATTGGAACACACTCATGTTTAATAACTAAAAATCAGGACATGTAACTAAATAACTAAAAAGCCCAGAAATTTTTAAAAATGTATGTGTGATAGAGTGGTAGTAAATTTAAACACGAAAAGTAATATCTTGCCTCTTTCCAAGTTCTTTTTGGGGTGGGAATTCCCCTTGCTGTGGCTCCCATGTATTCTGCAAGTTAGGTGCCCAGCTGGGATCTGAATTCCCAGCCCATGTGTCAGATCTACTGCTCAGCAATCTGACATGGTTGGTAAAAAGCAATTTGCTGTCTCCTGTGTATAAGACACCGGGCTAGAAGCTGGTGGGGTGGAGAGCTGGGGGCCAGACTGCAAAGGAGATTAGAGGGGAAGCTTATAGAGCTCTCAAGGGACTCTAACTGGGAAAACCAGGCTCATCCTTTCATGAAAAGATAATGAGCACTTGCACTGGTCTGTGATTAGGGTCTACATATGGCAGACACTGAATGCTATGGCGTAGTCTGGGGAGTGTTGAAGGACAGGGCTTCGAAAGACTGGGGCATGAGCAAGGCTTCAGAGATGAATGCACATGGCATGTCTGGGTTTTGTCTAGAGCTTCTACATCTTGAAAGTAGTTAGGTTCTATGGGGGCTGAGAGAAATAAAAGAAAGTAATTATTAAACTTACAATCCAGTTGAAGAGATAGCATGTAAACACAAGGATAGATAATACTGTAAGCTGTTTTTGTTGTTGTTGTTGTTGTTTTTTGCGGTACGCGGGCCTCTCACTGTTGTGGCCTCTCCCGCTGCGGAGCACAGGCTCCGGACGCACAGGCTCAGCGGCCATGGCTCACGGGCCCAGCCACTCCGTGGCATGTGGGATCTTCCCGGACCGGGGCACGAACCCATGTCCCCTGCATCGGCAGGCGGACTCTCAACCACTGCGCCACCAGGGAAGCCCTGTAAGCTATTTTTATTGTTGTTTTTTAAACTATTAAAACCTATAGAAAGGACATAGGAATCGTGGCGATTGTGAGTCATCCCCAGGGTATGAGAAAGGGAGAACTATGGTTCTCCAGGTGTGGTTCCTAGACAAGCAGCATCTGCACCACCTGGGAACTTGTTAGAAAAGCAAATTCTCAGGCCCCATCCCAGACCCACTGAATCAGAAGCTCTGGAGATGGAGACCAGAAATCTGGTTTTTAACAAGCCCTCCAGGTGATCCTGGTGTACACTTAGGTTTGAGAACCACTAGTATTCAGCCACTGTTTTCTTCCCTCCCAAATGACAATTGCCTATGTAGCTCAATAACTTTAAATGTGCATTATCTCAAAATCTCCTTGACCATACCAATATACTTGCTGCTTAGTGCAGTTTTGGAGGAGCTGGGCTTTTTTTTTTTTTTCTTTTAGTTTCCAGTTCTGTTCAGCATAGAAAAATTAGCTGTGCTCAGGTGGGAGCTGTTCAGTAAAATGTTGGTAATATACAGATTAGTTAATCAGCCATGATTTATTAATGATGAATTAATTACACCTGATTGTGCAGTTCTGCTAGCTAAATGGAGCTTTAAAGGAGTTATTTTATTAATCATCATGGTGCTAATTGCAGACACTTACAGAAGGATCACTAATTAAACATGCAACCATATGCAAAACAAGTTGGGCTGCTGAGACCTGCAAGAATAAGAAACCCTGATTTTTAGGGGAGCCAAAACATTTTATTTTATGCAATATTAGGGAGTTGGCTTGGCAATATTAATCATTCACTGCAAGTGAATATTGTAATCTTTCCCAGCAGGGATTGATCCCGATATCAAAAAGTGTATAGCACTCTAGTGAGATTCTAGTACAGGGGAAGATCATTCAAGCCTATTTTCTCTTTTATACACATGCAAAATGGCTTTTGCTGAACAGAGACCATTGATTGATGGGATGGGACTTACAGCAGAGACAGTCAAAACTACAAACCAGTCCTTCGTGTCAGAGAGCATCAGGTGAGTGCGAGACTGAACTCTTGGAGACCATGAACACCCTGTGAACTGAATCACAATAAGAGGAGTCACAGCCTTGTACTATTGGAGCAGAGAAAGAAATGAGACTGTCCAGCTGAAGGGCATCAGGTAAACTCAAGGATAGCAAAAGAATGGGAAAATTGTTTTCAATTTTTAGCTCAAGATAGATTAAAGCCATTTCCTGACTTTTTGTTGTTATGATTATTTGTTTGGAGTTATGCAGCGTCATTGTGAATAGTCAAGGAGGTACTGGCCAACTTCCTCCAAGGAAGCCAAGGTGGCCAGGTGCTACCTCTCTCTGCACCTCAGGGGGCAGTCATGCTACTCGGGCTCCGCCAAATCAGAAACCATCTCTTGGGAATGTGGATCCTGAACAAGGGAAGCAGTACTGTAGAGGTGGCTAGAGACCTATACTATAGAGATCCATACTATAGCTCATTCTAGCTTGTTCTAACATTATTAGCTGTTCCACCATTTAATCAATCCCCTCAGTCTCCTATTTATTTTTATTTTTATTTTTGGCTACACCTCACAGCATGCAATATCTTATTTCCCCAACCAGGGATCAAACCCGTGCCCCCTGCAGTGGAATCACAGAGTCTTAACCACTGGACCACCAGGGAATTCCCCCCTCAGTCTCCTATTGAAGACCTTTGATTTTATTTCCTGATGCTTTACCATTAGAAGCTGTACTGTAGAGAGAAACTTTATTTTATTTTCTATGTCCTGGTACTTTTATTTCTTTAGGATAGACTTGAGAGAGAGAGATTTCTGGTTTGAATAATGTGTGTATTTTGGGGGACTTCCCTGGTAGTCCAGTGGTTAAGACTCCACGCTTCCAATGCAGGCGGCATGGGTTCGATCCCTGGTGGGGGAAATAAGATCTCACATGCAAAAAAAAAAGAGGAATGTGTGTGTTTTTCATTTTAGTAGGTATTGTCAGATACCCTTCCAAAAGAGACCGCAGCTGTTCATGTTGCCAGAGCACTGTATCCTTTTCACCACAACCCACCAGCAGAATTTTGCTAATGTGATAAGTGATAGCTTAGTATTCCTTACTTTGCATTTACCTGATTAGGAAAGTTAAACATCTTTTGTTACAGTAACATGCTACTTATATTTTATCTTCTCTGAACTCTCTATTCATGTATTTTGCTTATTTTCGATTGCATTTTGTTACCAGTTTCTTTATTATGAGCTTTTATCTGTCATAGGTGTGGAAATATTCTCCCCAATGTTTTGATGTATATTAAGGCAGTCATTATTATCCTTGTTTTATAGATGAGGAAAGTAATGCTCAGAAAGGAAATTGACTTGCTTAAGTTTACTTTGCTAGTGAGATGATTAGATCTGGATTCAAAACAAGGCTATGTGATTACAAATCTAGTGCCCTTGCTATACTTCAAGGAATATCCCTAGAGGGTTGCTTTGGTTACTGTCCTGTATAATATTACCCCCAAATTTACATGTATGCTCGGAGATTCTGTGGGTCCCCAGGAATTTGCACAGGACATATTCGGAAGGCTTGTTTCTACTCCACCTGGTGTCAGCCGGGGTGGTTCAAAGGTAGGGCTGGGATCATCAAGGGCTTGTTTACACACATTTGGAGCCTGAGTTGAGGACAGTGAAACAGCTGAGAGTTGAAACAGCTGAGAGTTGGAACAGTAAGGCCTCCTTTTTCTTTTTTAATTTTTATTTTATTTTATTTATTTATTTGGTTGTGCCAGGTCTTAGTTGTGGCTGGCGGGCTCCTTAGTTGTGGCTCACTGGCTCCTTAGTTGTGGCACATATGCTCCTTACTTGTGGCATGCAAACTCTTAGTTGCAGCAGGCATGTGGGATCTAGTTCCCTGATCAGGCCCCCTGCATGGGGAGTGCAGAATCTTAACCACTGCGCCACCAGGGAAGTCCCCAGTTAGGCCTCCTTGAACACCTTTATCTCTACATAATCTCTCCACGTGATGTTTCCAGCATGGCGGGTTTAGGAGAGCTGGACTTCCTCCATGTAGGCTTGGCTCCCAAGGCCCCAAGAAAACCAAGTGGAAGCTGTCTCACCTTTTATGACTATACCAGGAAGTCACATGATTTTACTTCTGCCACATTCTATTGGTTGAGGCATTTATGAAGGTCTGTCCAGGCTCATGGGGCAGGGACACAAATCCCACCTCTTAATGGAGGATTGTTAATGTCACATTGTAATAAGAGCATATGAGATGGGGTATATTTGACTGCAGCAATCTTTGGAAAAATACGATCTACCAAAAGAATGTTTTGGGGAATTTCCCATATTCTCGGGAAATTGGAGACATAAATGGTTAGCAAGGACAAGAAATACCTCCATTTAAAAGAAGAAAACTTGGTGTTAACCCTGAATCTTTTTTTTTAATAGAGGAACAACAACTATAGTCATTGAGCCATCATCAACAAACATATGGATGTGTTTATAGATCATCATCAAAAACTTATGAAAATGTTCTTAGCCTACTGAAGATACTTTCAAGGAACCAGAAACATTTAAGTGTCAGATTTTATGGACTTTGTGGGCTCTCAAGCCTACTCTGCAAAGGAGATGGACCAGACTGGATCTATTCCACACTCAGAGTTAAACAGTGTTCCTTGGCTTAGTCTTTATCTTCATTTGTTTGGGCTGCTATAACAAAAATACCATAGACTAGGTGGCTTATAAACAATAAACATTTATTTCTCATGGTTCTGGAAAGTAGCAGTCCAAGATCAAGGCAGTGGCAGATTTGATGTCTGGTGAGAGCCTGCTTCCTGGTTCATAGATGGCAATCTTCTTGTTGTGTCTTTTTTTATAAGGGCACTAATCTGATTCATGAGGGCTCCACCCTCATGACCTAAGCACTTTCCAAAGGCCCCACCTCCATGTACCATCACACTGGGGATTCAGTTTCAACATATGAATTTTGGGGACACACAAACTTTCAGTCTATGGCAGCCATTCTGGGGCAGTGGCAGCCGTTCTGGGGCAATGCCTTGTAGTTACTGTTTTCTGATGCTGCCAAATTCTTCCAGAGAGGCCAGAGTGGCCATTGTCGGGGATGAGTGTTTTGGGTTTTTTTAAATATTTATATATGTGGCTGCACCGGGTCTTAGTGGCCACACATGGGATCTTCGTTTTGGCATGTGGGATCTTTTTAGTTGTGGTATGCAGGCTCTTAGTTGCAGCATGTGGGATCTAGTTCCTTGACCAGGGATCAAGCCCAGGCATCCTGCATTGGGAGCACGGAGTCTTAACCACTGGACAACCAGGGAAGTCCTGGGATGAGTGGTTTATGACTTTGTGCAAGAACCATTGAGGTTATCACAATACCTTTGGGCCAGGTTATTTTAAGTTACAATAGACCGTTTGTGAATTTCATCAACCAACTGGAGGCTCTTCGTAGCTAAAGTCATGATTTCAGCAAAAAAGAAAAGAAAAGGTAAGTTAAAAGTGAACACCTGTTCTTCTAAAATTGCTCTACTGCAGGTACCAGCCCTAGAGAGTTGGCAGATGGTTTTGTGTTTCTAAGCCTGACCTTAGCAGCCCTTCATCAATCTTAAGCTGATTGATTCTCAAGAAAAAGGAGACTGGTTTCCCAGGGTACCCAAGACACCTTTGATTTAGTTACTACCTGAAGACCAATTAATTAGTCCACACTGGTTCTCTCAAGTTTTCCTAACAAAGCTAGGAAATCCTGGGCACAGCCTGACTGGGGAGGCTTTTTACTAGCTCATTAATTACTGTCACCCTAGACATGGATAATTCTAAAAGAAAGAGAAACCTTCATTCTGCACTGGGGAAGATAGGTGATTTCCAAGGCCTGCAGCTATCTTGCATTTTGATTCCTGTAGCCACGGGGCTCCCGTCTTTAAAAAACCTCCACCCATAGGACTGAAACTACCAACTTCTTTTCCCATTGCATCTTAACTCATGGCTGCCAGGGGAGCTTGTCAAACATGAGAGAATCTGCCCCTTGACTATCAGGTGCTTCTTAGTTTTTAAATTTAGCAGTGTTTACTTAAGTTATTTTTAAGTCAAATGGAATTGTACTGGTTTTTTATGACTGTATGGTTAGACCACCCAGGCCACTCAAGGTGTCTGTTCTCTTGCTCTCTGTTCATCCCCTTGACCAGTGCCTGCTTCATCTATACCTACTCCCATGACTGACCTTCCTATGTATGTACTTGCCCCAGACCCCAGCTAGTAACTGTTCTAATCTTTAGATCTGAATATCTTTACCTGATAGCTTCTCAAAAGGGCGGTGAGGGGCGTGCCCTTCTGCTAGTTTCCCCGGTAACCAATGAGCCAACCTGATATCTCTTCCCCCCCGCCCCGCCCCCCAGGAGCCAAGACTGCGGCCATCTTGCCCGCCAGCCACCGCACACAGTGGGGTCTTGGCTCCAGGACATTGCCTCAGACATGTAAGCTCTGCCATCCATCAACCCATAGATGTCTCTGCTGCTGACTCCAGGCTTTCTTGAAGCTGGTCAAGTACAGGGCTTGCAAGCCTGCAGGGTGCAGCCCAACAACGACATAGAATTAATTCATAATCAACTCTCAGTTATCCTCTGGATGGATACCTGGGGATCTCACTCTTCTCACCCTCTCAGCTGGTTTCCCCTCTTCTGTCTCTTACCTGGACCCATTTCTCTCCTGGTCTCCCTTCAGCCTTTGCTCTTCATTCCAAGCTGGGGCCTAACTGGGAAGAGTCAGGGTGGGATGTGGGGGTGTGTTGTTAATGTGATAAGAAGTAATAGAACAGCATACTCATGTTAACCAGTAGGTGCTCTATGACTCTCCTCCTTTAAGAGGATAACCATAAGTTGGCTTTTGCTACTAAGAACTTCCTTCTCATGGTCAATATTATTTCTTGGTAGTAAAAGTAAAAGATAAAGTGGGGGGCTTCCCTGGTGGCGCAGTGGTTGAGAGTCCACCTGCTGATGCAGGGGACACGGGTTCGTGCCCTGGTCCAGGAGGATCCCACATGGCGCGGAGTGGCTGGGCCCGTGAGCCATGGCCACTGGGCCTGTGCGCCTGGAGCCTGTGCTCCGCGACGGGAGAGGCCACAGCAGTGAGAGGCCCGCGTACCGTGAAACAAAAACAAAACAAAAAAAAAGATAAACTGGGGGCTCCCCTGGTGGTGCAGTGGTTAAGAATCCGCCTGCCAATTCAGGGGACATGGGTTCGAGCCCTGGTCTGGGAAGATCCCACATGCCACGGAGCAACTAAGCCCGTGCACCACAACTACTGAGCCTGTGCTCTAGAGCCCGCGAGCCACAACTACTGAGCCCGTGTGCCACAACTACTGAAGCCTGTGCGCCTAGAGCCCGTGCTCCGCAACAAGAGAAGCCACGTCAATGAGGAGCCCGCACACCACAACGAAGAGTAGCCCCCACTCGCCACAACTAGAGAAAGCCCACATTCAGAAACGAAGACCCAATGCAGCCAAAAATAAATATATAAATTTATTTTTTTAAAAAAAGATAAACTGGGGCATATTTTAAAAATTTAAGAGTTTATTTGAGCAAACATCTATTCCAATCAGGCAGTGCCAAACCAGAAGTGGTTAGGGGCACTTCACTGCCAGGGCCTGGGACAAGACTATTATTGAGAAGACTTTGAAGCAGAGCAAGGAAATTGTTTGATTGGCTAAGCTCAAACATCGTTTGGGAAAGCCTAGTTGGCTGTCTGTGATTACTTGTCCTTAGGTTTTGACTTTTTACCCTTGAGGCATTTATGGGCTTAGGTTTTGGTTTGCTTATGTAGCTAAGTATGAGAACCACCTGAGTCTAACGACCTCCTTGTTTATTTATTTTTTGTTTATTTTGAAAGGCCTCCTTGTTTAATTAACAGTATTGTACACATTAAAATTTTTTATTGTGGACAATTTCAAGCATGCACAAAAACAAAGCAACTATTGATACTATAGTTACTACTCCTGGCTTTCTTCCCTGCTGCTCCCCACCCCATGCACCCATCATGCAGCTTCAACGTTTATCAACTCATAAACAATTAATTCTGTTTCACAGATGCCCCCCAAACCCAGGTGTTCTGTGCTCCGTGTTTGGGGTCACCTGAAACCCCATTTTCTCAGCTGAACATGCCCAGGAGGCAACCCTGGGTAAAGCAGACTCCTGCCGGTCTGTGTCTTCCACTCCATCCTGTGGACTGAGGCTTGAGAACACCTCGAGTGTCACTTTCTATTATATTGATGGGGAAACTCGAGGAGTCCTGGTGGCAGGCTGGACAAAAGGACAGCTGTGCTGGGCTGCCCACAAATTAGGGCATCTTTGGAGGCTGTCCTCCAATTCCCAGTTAATTTTTAGGAGAGCTTTAATTATGCCATCAACAGTCCTCACTTAAACAATCACACGGGCTCTGGCTGGGGGAGAAATGAGTGACTGACTAGATTTGCATAACCATTTACCCTAATTAGAATGTCAAAAGTTGGTGGCAAAGAGGCCAAGTTGTGCTGTGACTTAGTATCATTTTAATTTAGTTCAATTTCCTATTATTGCAACTGTCTTCCTCCTTGCATCTCAGATCCTCTTCTAAACCATTTGTAGCAAAAACAGAATGGAAAGCAGAACAACTAATAATAACTCACTTGAAGGCTGAACTCCTGAAAAACTCTGAAGGTTTCTTTCCTTAATCCAAACCATGATTTTAGTTTTCATCTAAACTTATAATTGCATGAACATTTAGATTTAGGTAATTTAGGCAGACACTTAGCTTTGAATCCAGAAGCCTCCTCTTTACGTGTTTGTGTGTGTATGTGTGTGTTGTATAAAGTAGTAGAATCATCTGCAGGTTGTCCCATGAGAAAAAATATTGTCTTTGAATAGTTACTTTTATTCCAATGTTTTAACACAAGGATTGGTGTGTAATAATAATAATTGTAAGATATACTCATTAATAGGTAATATTATTTTAAATAATGTGTAAAGCTTCTATGACACACGTTTTGAACTATAAGATTTGAAAACTATAAACTATACAGAACACCAGGTCTCAGGCATAGAACCATCCTGACCCATTAGAGACTGTTTAGGCATGCATCGGTGGTTTCTGGGTCCGGCTGTTCTTCCGCCCTCATTCCCTTTTAGCATCAGGAGGCCACCTATTTAATTAGTTGGGGGTGGGAGCGCCTGTAATCTCTTGGGGGTAGCTTTAGCCCCAGAGTTGGATAAGAGGGTGACTCCATCCCGGGGCGTGGCTGGCCTCTCCCCTGCAACATATGGGGAGCCCGCCACGCCTACAGCCCAAGTTCTAGCAGCAAGCAGGAGTGCAGTGGCCTTCCCTGCTGGGAACACTCCCTCCAAAGCCAAGGGCAGGTGGCGTCACTAGTAGAGGTCAAGCAATTCTTAGACCAAACAGCATCTGCTGAACTATGCCAATTGGAAATCAATGTCCCCTCCCTGGGTGGGTTTAATTTTCTGGTTGTTTGCACAAACTTACAGCTCCTAATGGGCAGGGCAGAGCTCAGAGCATCCTCCCAGGATTGCTCCAATGGAGTCTGATGTCTTCACTGCCCATCGATAAGCTAAATTAAAGAGTCTGTTTACTAGAGGCTAGTGTTGGAGCCTGGCTGTCAGGCCACTATTTATCCAAGACCTGGAGGCCTTGTGACAGGAAGGGGGAACCCTTCCAGGGCCCGAGAGTGGGCTATTGTCTAACACTCCGAAATGAATTGTCCAAGGAGACACGTGTGCTGACAACGCAAGAGACGTTATTGGAAAGCAGTGCCTGGACAGAGAGCAGCAGGGTAAGGGAACCCAGGAGAACTGCTCTGCTACATTGTCGTAGTCTCAGGGTTTATGGTAATGGGGTTAGTTTCTGGGTTGTCTCTGGCCAATCATCTTGCTTGGCCCATAGTCTTGACTCAGGGTCCTTCCTGGTGGCACGAGCATCTTTCAGCCAAGATGGGTTCCAGAGCAAAGGACTCTGGGAGGTTGGTCATCTCCTCCCTCTTTTGGCTCCTCCTGAATTCTCCCGGTTAGCTTTCGAGGCAGAACCATGTTCCTTATCAGGACCTCCTGATGTGAGACAACTCAGGCAAGTGGGCCTGGCCAAGGCAGGTGGTTTTGGTCAACAGTTCCCTAAAGGTCTGACCACAAATGCAGTACATGTAAGCCCCCAAAGCTTTACCACAGCCTGAGGGAGACATGTGGGTTCCTCTGCCTATGGCAATATTGAATCATTATCAATGTTCCGACTCCGATTTTATGGTGGTTAAGAGGCTATGTTCTGCAGTCAGACAAATTCAGTTTCCACCACTCACCAGCAGAAGGACCTTGGGGCAAGTTTCTTAACTTCTCTGGGCCTCACATTCCTCATCTGTAAAATGGGGATGATAATTGTACCCACCTCACTGGGCTGCTGAGAGGATGGAATAAGATAATATAGTGAAAGTGTTTAGTATAGTGTCTGGTACATGGATGTACTTTTAATACATCTTGGGTATCAAAAATGACAATAAGGATAATGATAATTCCGGCCAAATATGAACAAGATAGGCATGTTAAAATAGGCAGGAAAAGAAGACTTGAGTGAGCAGTGCTGGTTTTAAAATCTTAAATTTTAACATTTTACCGTCAAACTCCACAGTCTTAAAGTTGTATGTGAATTCTGTAACTTGCTCATTTCTCCCTTGTTCTCATTCATGAGTCTTTCTTATTTTTCAACAAAGAGATAAAGATCCAGGCATAACACCGTATTTTGATTCACCCTGCGATGAATGGGTTGTTGCTTTAGAAGTGCTTCATGCCAGTCCCCAGTCCTATTAGAACCAGAACTCCAGGGAACCCAGCAACAGCCCTGGCAAGGACTTCTGTTGTGTTTCTCAGGTGGATCATTCCCAGGAGACAGTTGGCTAAGATTCCCAGGAGAGATGTGGAGAGATCAAGATCAAGTGCTTACTCACATGGGAGAAAAACTTTTGTGTAGCTGAGGATGGGGTTGCATTCTTCAGGGCCAGACACTGATGGTGCATGGGCCTGCCTGGCCACATGTACTCCAAGCTCTCCTCTCCTCCGTCAGAGGCAATTTTATTGCAATAGACAACAAGGGAACAGGGGTGAGGAGCCCTGCTTTTGAGTGGAGCTGGGTGAGGAGAACAGAGGAGAGGAAGGGCCATTTCTCCCAGATGAAGAGAGAGCAGTGGTTGGCTGAGAACTGTGTTATGGCCAGAATCTCAGTTTCCATGAGATGCCTGATTACTTTTTTTCTTTATCTACAGTTTCTGCTGGATCCCCGTCATTGGGGCAGGATGAAAGTGTCCCCCTTTCTCTAACAGACACAAACTGCAGTGGCTTCTAGCTCACAACCAGCCCCCAGTGACCATGTTACTGTTTCCTAGCCATAGCTAGAGATGCCTGACAAGCTGGCCAGTCCATTTCTCTCTCCCAGGAATTTGAAAACTTGACTGGAATAGACAAGCAAGTTGGAGCAGAGTCATCTCGTGATAATGCTCCAGGGCCAAAAGCAATGGCTGCTAAGGTCCCAGGTCACCTTCATTCACGTCCTGCTGGAGAATGGGTTGTTTAAGTTTCCTTTGATTTAGTGAGCTACTCCTCATATCGTTCCATATCTCCTTTTTACTTAAAGACTGGTTCCATTTTCTTTTTTTCTTCTGCAAGAACCTTAAGTGATGTAACCTACTGAAAACTTAAAAAAAAAAAAAAGGCAGAGAGGGATAAGTTTTGTACAGTAAGTTTGTGATGTTTGCAAGTGGTTTAATCCAAAATCTTTGGGTTCTCCAACCTTGAGAATATCATCATAACATAAAATTTCCCCCACAAAAGGCATCTTCAGCCACAAGAGCTATAAGGCTGCATGGAGATGCATGTGCCAGATGGTTAGCCAGCTGGATCTGTTCTTTGGCTAAGCGATTTACATCTATGTCTGGTAACCTGGGATTTAAATTTGTGCCTACACAAAATAACCAAGTGCGCTTCCTCAAGTATATAGGTGACACTGTAGCATTAATTTTGCAAGTGCTAAAATCTGTGAAAAAAAGGCCCCAGGCTCATCTAACCTGCACAAACTTGTACAGCTAAGTACATTTTAAAAAAATGAATTATAACACTACCTTCAGTGATTAATTGAAACAGCCTCGGCTGTCCCAATCATCCAGTGAAGCAAGCCATGGGTTTCTTACAGTTATGACTGGAAATGGCTTCTTCCATAGGATCCATGCTTCTAATCCACATTCAGGCACTGATTCAGACTAGGAAGGCTCTGGTCTCATCTTCTGCAAAGGGCTTCCTCTGAGGATCCAAATGTGAGGTTGGGTCCACTTATCAGTGATATCTTTGAAGCTGGGCAAAATCTCTGAGCAAGAGAACAAAGTCTCCCTCCTAGCTCCCTCAAATAGGGAGACTTTCATACGATGTCACCAAGGGGTGGGTAACTTTGTAACAGAGCTAAAGACACGAATCCCTGTTAGGGCCAGTTCAATTCCTGCTCTTTTCTGGCCATGGAGTGCATCCTCCCCCTATGGACATGACCAGCCTCCACCCAGATAGCTGCCCTTGGCACGACCCATCCTCACTTCTGCAGGAGCCACTTGGAGCATCAGTGGTCTTTCTTTAGCTTATTAGACTTCACGTAATTCACCAAAACTTCTGCCAGCCTCCCGGAATTTTCATGTTTCCACGTCATAAGTTAGCAGTTAGAGCCTTCTCTTATGGAGCTTCCTGCTTGAGGACTCTAGTGCCTTCCATTTGTCTCTCTAAGTCTCCCACTCTTCCTCTCCTCCCCACACAGTAAAGGGACTGGGATCAGACCAGGGGGAAGCAGTTAGGTGTATCTCCAGGCAGGTCTTGGATAAAACCAGAAAAGAGTTGGATCAGCTTCAGTAGCAGACTTGGTGGTTTGATTGAACTGGGTCACCTCCTTGACCCCAAGGCACTGATGCTCTCCACCAGCACCTGAAACCTGAAGACACACGCTGCTACTGTTATGAGTTATGTCCCCATTTCTCCTTTTTTTTCTTTTGGCCCCCAGGGTGGCATGCGGGATTTTAGTTCCCAGACCAGGTATCGAACCTGTGCCCCATGCAGTGGAAGCGCTGAGTCCTAACCACTGGACCTCCAGGGAATTCCTGAATTATGTCCCTGTTTCCAGGCCAGTTATAATGAACCATAATATCTCCATCACTCAGCTTCAACAACTATTAACTCATAGGCAATTTTGTTTTACCTATACGTCCACCCATTTCCCTTTGCCCTAGATTATTTTGAAGCAAATCCCACACATTATATAATTTCATTTGTGACTATTTCAGTATGTATCTCTAAAATATAAGGACTTGCGTCTTCCCTGATGGTCCAGCAATTAAGACTCCATGCTCCCAATGCAGGGGGCCCAGGTTCGATCCATGGTCAGGGAACTAAGATCCTGCATGCCGCAACTAAGACCCGGTGCAGCCAAATAAATAAATATTTAAAAAAAATATATATATAAGGACTTAATGTAACCATGATATTTTTATTACCCTGAAAATAAGTAGCAGTAATTCCTTATCAAATGTGCAATCAGTGTCCAAATTTCCCACATTGTCTCATAAATATTTTTAGAGTTGGTTTGAGTCAGTATTCAAACAAGATCCACACATTGTACTTGGTTGATATGGTTCTAGCCTCTTGTTCTAATTTCCTAAGTTCCCTCTTCACTTTTTCTTCATGCAGGATACTTGTTATCAATGTGTCAATTGTCCTACTGAGATTCTCAGTTCTGGATTTTGCTAATTGTGCCCCCCCCCCCCCGACGTGGTATCTCTTAACATGTTTCTCTGTCCGCTGAAGGTCATGCAAATTGATTGTTCGAGGTGGAGGCCTAATAAGATTCAGGTTCAACTTTTTAGTAGATACACCAGGTGCTGTGTTTTTCTATCAGGAGGCATACAATGTCTGATTCTGTCTGTTTCTATCTCTTTTTAGTTGGTTAACTGGACAATAGTTAGAAACATTCAAATAACACTGGTAGGTTATTCACAGGCATGTGTTACCACCAGGCCTTGGGCAGTAAACTGTGGGTTAGGCTGGAGTTTGAATCTTACCCTGCCACCAATGCCCTTCTCTCTGTTGGCACTTCCTTTCCTGGGTCCCTTTATGTACAGTCACATTCTGGGCTCGCTGCCAGCTGAGCAGTGATCTCTGACCATCCTGCTCACCAGCCAGTTTTTTGCTCTGAAAGTTTTCTCAGCCCTAACAGTCTTTTCCCAGCACATCCACCTCATCCTCAGCACTACCTGGGGCGTTTGCATGTTCACAAGACACTTTATTTTATTTTATTTTTTTATTTTTTTGCGGTACGTGGGCCTCTCACTGTTGTGGCCTCTCCCATTGCGGAGCACAGGCTCCAGACGTGCAGGCTCAGGGGCCATGGCCCACGGGCCCAGCCGCTCTGCGGCATGTGGAATCCTCCCGGACCGGGGCACGAACCCGCATCCCCTGCATCAGCAGGCAGACTCTCAACCACTGCGCCACCAGGGAAGCCCACACAAGACACTTTATAAGAGAAATCTTCAGGACTCAAAAGAATGACTAGAATGTCAAAGAGAAGAGGTTGGTTCCTTCATTTCAAAATAGCAAGTTAAACTTTTGAGTGTAAAGATATACAGATTAAAAAAAAATAAACAGATATTTTTAAGATGGCCTTTTCCTTAATGTGAGAGTGTGGACTCAGGTTGCATTTTCCAAAAATGTTTCTGTGGGTACTGCTCTCTGGATATCCTCTGAGATGAAGAGTTTCCATGGCCACATAATTTAGGAAACTCTGCATTTCCCATTCTGAGAAGGACCATGATCATAGTAAAGCCTGTATACCTTTGTTTAAGCCAGAATTTCCTTTTTTTTATTGAAGGGTCAGAGTTTCAGGACACACTTTGGGAAACATACTTTGGAGGAACAAATAAAGCTGATCTTCTGGGTGAAGTGAGGCATGGGAGAAAGGGGGCACTGAAGGATGGAAACACACTCTGGAATTTCTCTGACCTATTTGTGTATGGAGACACTTGGGAGATCGAATTGGTAAAAGGTTCTTATAGTGGGCTTCTGCAGAAAACTTGTGTTCTAGGGTGTTTCTTGGCCTAAAGTCATCAAGTAGTTAAGTAAACTTATGGCTTCCATCCGAGATGACTTACCTGCATCCTGCACGACACCAGGGAGCATGGAGGCCTGAACCGGTGTAACCTGGGTCCCAATTCACTCTTCATCAGTTAGTAGCAAAGCAAACTTGCTAGGGTGAATCAACTTACCTAGATGACCTAGAGTGACAGATTATATGGCAACTGGGCATTAGCCACTGGAGAACAGGACAAGTGAGCTGAAAGGAAGGGGTTGTGGGCATTACTTGTATTCTGAGCACTGCAGTCAGCAGTGGTTTTATGACTGGCAAAGCATCAGGTGCTCAGTTGTCTGGTCCACTGAAGCCTCGAGAGCAGGCAGTGGCGAGGAGGTGAACATGCAAGCAGTGGAAGGCTGGAGTTGGAAGAGCCGACTCAGTGGTGAAACTGGCCTATGAGGAGGATGGTCAGGAGCCCAGTGTCAGAGAGGTATTGCAGACTTAGGCTCCCTCTCCTTTGGTACCGACTTCTGAGGATCTGAGACTGTGTGAAGAGATGCAGAAGCAGGAGGCTTTATGTGTGGCGAAATGTGGAAATGATCAAGTGGTGGGTCCTGGGGCTCCAGAAGAATGTGTAGGATGAAGCAGGCCCCTTGTCCTCTTCTGAGAGAAGAGCAAGTGACCAGTTCTTGGGAGAAGAGAGCTCATGGTAAATGAGGGACCCCACTAACCAGACTGAGGGTCGTACAGGCTCCAGGAGCCTGAGGAGGAGGGCATACAGTGACACAGTGGGAGACGGGAAGTGGAGGGTGAGGGTGTTGCAGAAGGGTCCAAAGAGGAAGGCTGAGGTCAATGAGTCCTTAGAAGCTTCTGATCCACCCCGAGGCACATCAGACACCAAGCTCAGCACTAGGTACTAATTCTATACCAGCAGTGGGAGATGGTGCTCCAAGGAGACCTTAGACTTGATTCACAGAAATAGTCTATTCGTGCCTGCCAGTTACCCGCCCCACTGCCTACTGTTTAGCAGGGCTGAGACTTGCTGGGACTGACACAGTGCTGTGAACATGTCACAGCACTTTAATGAGGATCTACTATGTGCCAGGCATCATTCTAGGCACTGGGGGCCCAGTGATGAATAAGTCTCTTTCTCTGACATCAAAGCTCTTCTAGACAAGACTCAGTGCAGCATGGCGCATGGACTCTAGGAAGAAAGAGAACGGGGTTTCAAATCTAGTCGCCGGCTGCATAGCTTAGTTTAACCAGAGCCCTCAGTTTTCTTGGCCACAAAATGAAGGTTGTAACAGTCCCTACTCAAAAGATATGATGAGGCTAGGAGCTAAGACCTGGTAAGCATTTGGTGTTTCCCGTTGGTGTTAATTTATTTATGGTGATGATATTGGTTTCCTTTGCTTAAGATCAGCCTGAGTAAGACCTTCAGTCAGCAACAATAGCAAAATATGTATTCACTGAACACCCTAGACCCAGATATCTAGAATTTGCCCCTTCCCTCAAAAAAACTTATAACCTATCTGGAGAAACAGAAAATAAATTCATCAGAATATAGCAACAGGGCTTCCCTGGTGGCGCAGTGGTTGAGAATCGGCCTGCCAATGCAGGGGACACGGGTTCGAGCCCTGGTCTGGGAAGATCCCACATGCCGCGGTGCTACTAAGCCCGCAAGCCACAACTACTGAGCCTGTGCGTCTGGAGCCTGTGCTCCACAACAAGAGAGGTCGCGACAGTGAGAGGCCCATGCACCGCGATGAAGAGTGGCCCCCGCTTGCCACAACTAGAGAAAGCCCTCGCACAGAAACGAAGACCCAACACAGCCAAAAATAAAAAAAAAATAAAAAAAAAAAAGAATATAGCAACAATACCAAGTTTTAAATATCCATGAGGGTGGAGATTTTTGCAGTGTGGTCAACACTATTTCTAGGGCTTACAACAGTACCCAACACATAGTACGTGCAATACATATTTGTTGAATAAACAAATGAATGAAAATTAGATTGAAACAATGAAACAAATTGGTATATGGTTGCCAAATGAATAGAAAAGAGTATATACTCCTATGACTACCAATGTCAGACTCCACTTAGACAGAGCCTAGGAATCTGATGGGTACAGATATCTGGTCAGCTAGGCATGATTTCTTTCTGCTTCCCACTCAGGGGAAGTCAGTAGGAGGCAGGAAAGTAAGACTCAAACACGATGGTGAGGAGGGACAGGGACACAACCTCAGAATGAAAAGACCTGGGTGTTTGGACATTTAGAATAACTTGTGCAGCCAAGCTGCTGAAACTGCACAAGGAAACAAAAAAGCAACACCAGCTCAAATCAACAGAAAACCGCTTCCCCTTGGGGCAGGGAGCTGGCATCAGCGGCTGGCCTGGGCCGACGAGGCCTCTGGGCTTTTACTCTGTGCTGACTCAGGTACTGCCTGAAACCTGGATTGTAATGAGAGCCACCCTTTGGGGGAGTAAGCCACCTGCTCACTGTGAAGCAGCAGATATCACAATTTCAGAGCAGAAACAAGCAGCAGGCCTGTGGTCCTTGCCTTTGGAGGGCGCAGTTTCCCTCCAGAGAATCCTATTAGCAGGAGGAAAAAGAGCTGGGTTGCTAAGGGGGACAGTTTCTACTCTCCCTTTGTGTGTGGGGTCCCTTCATCTCCCTTTTCCTCCTCCCTTCTTTTCCTTCGTTCCTTCAACCAGTATTTCTTGAGCATCTATTATGTACTAGACACAATTCTAGATACTGGAGATATAGCTAGGAACAGTAAAGAGGAAGCCTCTGACTTCCTGGAGTTTCTAAACAAACAACTAAGGACATACAGCATCAGATAGAGCAGGAGCTGAATGATACAACAGAGCCAGCCAGGGAAGATCTGGGGAAATGGCATTTGAGGCTGGAGGAGCAACCAGTGAAGAAGCCCAAAGGTGTGAGTGAGTGTAGTCAGTGGGGGAGGAGTAGCCTCTTGAGCGGGCAGCAGTAAGAGAGGTAGCCGGAATCCTTCTTCCTCCAGAGCACAGCGAAATCTCCTTGCTCTGAGCTCCTAACTGTACTAACCACGCACTGCCTCATGCCTGGGACAGTGGTCCCAATTTTTCTGCTCATGTGCTCCTATCAGTTAAAAAAACCAAAAAGCATTGGTATATACTCACATATAAATATATGTATATACTGGTATATATATGGTATATACTGGTATATATATGGTATATACTCACATATAAATATATGTATATGTCTCATACCCTGAGACAGAAATGAAAAGAATGAGACAAAATAAATATCAGCAAAATTTCTAATCATTTCCCATACTCTAATGGACTATCTAGTGCACCTCTTGGGGACCATGACCCTGGTTTACTACTCAGGCTAGTCTTTTTTTTTTCAAGTTTCTCTTTATTATTATTATTATTATTATTATTATTAGGCTGCACTGCAAGGCTTGCTGGATCCTGAGCAGGAATCGAGCAGGAATCGAACCTGAGGCGTCGGCAGTGAAAGTGCCAAGTCCTAACCTCTGGACCGCCAGGAATTTCCCTCAGGCAACTTTTTTTTTTTTTTTTTTTTTGCGGTACGCAGGCCTCTCAGTGTTGTGGCCTCTCCCGTTGCGGAGCACAGGCTCCAGACGCGCAGGCTCAGGGGCCATGGCTCACGGGCCCAGCCGCTCTGCGGCATGTGGGATCTTCCTGGACCGGGGCATGAACTCGCGTCCCCTGCATCGGCAGGTGGACTCTCAACCACTGCGCCACCAGGGAAGCCCCAGGCAACTTTTTTGATGTGTCTTGGATCTTATCTCCACAACTAGATGGTGAATTCCATTAGGCTAAATGCTGTCTTATCCCTGCTGTTGCCTGGCACAGGGCTGAACAGATGGAAATAGTAATTACTGTCCAAGAGACAAAGGCTCTAATTCTGGCGGGCACATAGACCATGGGACACCAGTGTGGAGGGTCTCTGTGCAGGGGTAGGTCCTGTGGCCTTTCTGTGGCCAGGTGAAAGATTCCTTGTATCAGTCAGGGTTCAACCAGGGAAGCAGAGCCACTGTGAGTCTTATAGAAGAAGGAATTTATTATAAGGATGAGTCCTTACACAATTGGGGAAGGAGCTAGGGACATAAAGTTCCAAAAAGGGTTGTTGAAGGATGAGAGAACAGTCTCTAAGCAGCCCTGGCTGGGCTGAACAAGTCAGAGCTTGCAGGGGAGTCTGGAAGCCAAGCATGTCCAGCTGCAGGAGTAAGACTTGGTGGGGGCACTGGTGCAGAAGTCCGCTTCTCTGAGGCCACCACCTCTGTGAGTTCACATGAAGCATCTGATAGTGGGCCTGAGGCCGCTGTTGGTCAGCAGGGCTGGCGGTTGGGAGGGAGCACTGGATGCAGCATGGGGAAGAGCAAGGACAAACTGGGATCTACCAGCACCTCTGCATCTATCTCTCACGGCCTCTAATCTACACTGATCTTCAGACCATGGTGGCTTCACTTCTGCCTCCCAAGCTCATGCAGCTTCACTTTTGCCTATCTCAAACCCAGAAGCACACAGGGAAGGGCATTCTAAAAAACATAGCTCCCAGCCCAAATTTACCATAGAACAGTCCAGCACACCCCTGAGACTGATTCCCTTTGTTATGCATCTATCTATGTTCATGAAAAGAGACATCATGATTATTACTTTTTAAAAAAAATGTATTTATTTAGGCTGTACCGGGCCTTAGTTGCAGCACGGACTTCTTAGTTGCAGCATGCATGCAGGATCTAGTTCCCCATCCAGGGATCAAACCCAGGCCCCCAGCATTGGGAGTGCAGCGTCTTACCCACTCTGTACCGACAGGGACATCTGAGAAACATCATGATTATTGATTCATCTTCTCAGATACCTCAGTTCTAGGAAAGGAAGGACCCTGGATGGTGAGTGCAAACATTTCAGTCACTGGAAAAGTGGAGCATCTCCTGAAAATTAATGCTTTAAAATATGTGTCTGGGCTTCCCTGGTGGCGCAGTGGTTGAGAGTCCGCCTGCCGATGCAGGGGATGTGGGTTCGTGCCCCGGTCCGGGAAGATCCCACATGCCGCAGAGCAGCTGGGCCCGTGAACCATGGCCGCTGAGCCTGCGCGTCCGGAGCCTGTGCTCCGCAACGGGAGAGGCCACAACAGTGAGAGGCCTGCGTACCGCAAAAAAAAAAAAAAGTGTCCGTCATTGTGAGATTGAACCTCTAAGTACAATGAAAACACTGAATCCACTACCCAGTAAGGCCCTGAGCTGCGTTTTTTTTAGCCTCTGATATTTCAAACTTAGATTGCTCCAGTATCAAAGGCAGAAGGAACTCCTTTGAATTTAACCTCGTCTCCCTGTCCCTATTCACTCTGTGGGTCAATCACTGAAGAGAAAGGAAATAAAACAAAATGATCTGGATAATTGCAACAGGTCTAAACAAGCACCTGTATTGCATTTAATTGTATGCCAGGCATAGGTCTAAGTGCTTTACAAAGCGTAACTAACTCAATCCTCATATCAATTCTATAAGATCTATTATTAACCCTCCTTACAGATAAGGTAAGAGGCTTAGAGAGGTTAGGTAAATTGCTCAAGGTCACACAACTGGAATTCACATCATGCTTAACTGTAGCTTTTTTTTTTTAATTGGAATATCATTGATTACAATGTTGTTAGTTTCAGATGTACAGCAAAGGGAATCAATTATACATGTACATGTATCTACTCTTTTTTTTTTTTTCAATGAATAAAAAGATTTTATTCAAAAACATGATTTTTAAAATCAAGCTGATCGTGGTACAGATGATTGTGGGCATTTTCCCCTATTTTTCTTTTGTTTCAGCTCATTTTTACATTCTGTCCTCGTGGTCACAATATCCCGTAAAGACAGGTTCTGCAGCTATTCCTCGTCTGAGCATTCTGCAGCGGTGAATTGTTAGTCTCCTGTAGGCATCCTCTAGGCTTCTGACATCTTTGTGACTCCAGAGTCTCTCACCAACAGCACTTGCCCGAGGCCATAATCTTGGAGTAAGGTTAGTTGCATCCACATACTCTCCCCATAGACAAGCTTCTCCACCAATGACAAGTTTTTTCTGTTCCTGAGAACCCTCAAAACTAAGAGGGTCCACAGCATAGTATTTTTTCCAGTCTTGTCCATAACTGATCCAGTCTAAGTACCAAGGAGCAGAAAGGATCACAGGGAAGCCAGCTTCTGTAACTTTACTTTGTTCCTGAGTATAGTCCTCCATTTTCCACACTTGAATTACTGTGCCTGGCATGAGCTTGCTTGCATCATCAAAAACTTCTTGCCAGACTATGGAGTTCTTGTTCATGGCTGAAATCATATCCAAAACCTCTTGCATATAGAAAGATTCTAGTTCCTTAAAATTTCTGCCGAAGCCTTTGTCCCTCATGAAATCCTGGATTTCTGGATTGGATGCCCAACAATCAAAATCTACTTCATCTCCTCCCAAATGAATGAATTCATCCGGAAACACGGTACTAATTTCTTTGAAAAATTTAGACAGGAAGCTGTAAGTTGTATTCCAAATAGGGTTTATAGGTCCAAAAGCCCCAGATGGCTCTTTTCCATTATAACATGGAGTCAGGAGGTCTTTCTGGCCTTCTCCCCAAGACTGCGTATGTCCAGGGCTATCAAATTCTGGCAGGATCCGAATCCCTCGTAATCGGGCATATTCAATCACCATACGGACATCGTTTGGAGTATAAACATGAGACGAAGAATAGCTTCCTTTTTTGCTTAATCCAGGAAAAGTGACACTCTGATAAGGGAAAGACGGGTCATCTACTATGTGCCAGTGGAGAACATTAAACTTATTAAAAGCCATAGCATCCAGAGTTTTAAAAATACTCTTAATGGACAGAAAGTGTCTGGATGTATCAATTAAAATTCCTCTGTGAGGAAACCTTGGAGAATCTACAATGTTGGATTCATTGACAGTGAAGGTCCCATAAAAATCTTGATAAATTAACTGGCTAAAGGTCTCTAAACCTCGTAATACTCCCCAAACTCTGTTGGCAGTGAGCGAGGCCACTGGTCTTTTCACAAGTAAAGTATAGGACTCATCCGAAGAGATCTTGGGGAAAGTGTCACACTCTGGGTCCATGACAACTGAGACTTGAAGTTGCTGCAACTTCACTTCAACACGAAGATCAGCAGAGCCATGATGCCACTTGTAGAAACCAAAAATATAGTCATAATATCGCCGAAAACGCCTCCTGCAGCAGTGAGCAGGAGGGGCCGGCCTTGGAAGTGGAGCTGTGGCCGAAGAAGAAGTTGTCGGGAGAGAGGTGCAGCACGCGCGGGGTGGTCTGCACGGAGAGAGGCATGGGCCAAAGACGCAGGTCCGGCGAGGCGGCGGCGACGGCGGAGGCGCGCACTGCCTGCACCGCCAGCACCGCCAGCAGCTCCAGCAGCCTGGGGAGCCTCGGCCACCCCAGCCCGCGATGTTCCATGGCTGCTCAGCTGCTCTCTTCCGCGGTCGGCCGGGTATTGCCCGAGCCGCCGCCCCGGTACCAGTCTACTCTTTTTTAGACTCTTTTCCTATATAGGCCATTACAGAGTATTGAGTCGAGTTCCCTGTGCTATACAGTAGGTCCTTATTAGTTATCTATTTTATATATAGTAGTGTGTATATATATCAGTCCTAATCTCCCAGTTTATCGCTTCCCCCTTAACTGTAGCTTTATGTGTAAAAGGTTCAAAAATTATTCATTAAAGTCAAAAGCTGCAGAAATTGATGATGAAATATCATTTTCATTATCACTTGTAAAGTATTAGATGTCATTTAAAGAGTGACTTTCTTAGGGACCTGGCAGAGGTCTTTATTTAATAAAACCTCGGACTTCCCTGGTGGCGCAGTGGTTGAGAGTCCGCCTGCCAACGCAGGGGACGTGGGTTCGTGTCCTGGTCTGGGAGGATCCCACATGCCGCAGAGCGGCTGGGCCCGTGAGCCATGGCCGCTGAGCCTGCATGTCCGGAGTCTGTGCTCCGCAACGGGAGAGGCCACAACAGTGAGAGGCCCGTGTACCGCAAAAGACAAACAAACAAACAAACACCTCATTTACTGCTCACTACTGCCCTGTGAGGTATGTATTATGATTCCACTTTGAAGATGGAGAAATCAGAGAAGTGATTTGTGCAAGAGTACACAGCTAGTTGAAAGGAGATCCAGGATTCAAAACTGACTTCAAAGATGCTGCTCAGCCCAGACACTAAGAGGAGGCTAAGACCTACCACCCAGAGTCCAAACCCTACAAGTCATTCTGGCTCTTGGCACTAGAAGCTAAATCAGACTCCCAAGCCGGAATTCTCAAGCAGCATGTGCTGGGGGTTGGAGAATCAGCTGGGGCACTCTAGTGAGCCCGTATTTTCTGGAGGTGAGAGATCATTTCTGGGGCCTAGGACAGGGCTTCCCATCTTTTTCATCTCTCTCTTGGCCCCATTGTTAGTCTCTGTCGCTCCTTAGTTTCTTCCCTCCACTGGGTTTTCTCTTCCCTGGATCATTGAGGGGCAGGCAACAGAGATGCAAGACTTTGCCTCTCCCTTCCTTTCTCTAAACACTTAAATCCTTTTGCAGTTTTTTCCCCACTTGGTAACTACATAGCACGTTATAAAATCACAAGAATGTTTAAGACCTTGCACTTCTGGTCTTTAATGAAATATAAGTGGAACTCAACTTCATTGTTCCTTTGTCTTTTGCTGGCTCAACTCTGATGTCTTTCAGGTACTCAGGGTCCCCCAACTGCCATGCTCTCCAGAAGCAAACCCCATTCTTCATATTCCATTTTTTTTAATGCAAATTCAGAATGAATAAGTATTCCCCTCTCTTTTAATTGTGTGTTTCTTTGGAGAGTTTTTATTTAGAAAATTATAGTTTTGGATAATTAAGATGTTTACCCTTTAACCTAGTCATCCATTTAATGTAGTAATTTCCAGACATTGATCTTTTACTGCTAAAATAATGTTTCTCCTACTTTTCTGCTCCTACAGGTGTAAGCTCTTTCTATCTTCCACTCTCCCATCTCCATCTGCCAGTTTTGATTTCTGGCCAACCCTAGACATATAGTAACTGCCAATTCACCTGGTAGGATCATGCCCTCAGTATAGAAACATGGTAGAAATTAGTCTGACATGCAAGTTCTTATGGCTCAAATGGCTATAGATGTGTTTCTTGATAAGAAAGGATCAATTCTGCATTCAAAATCTGGATCTAATGTGTGTTCTTTACAAAGTGAGGGAATGTAAATTATTTGTAAAGGTTATTCACTGGCAATACATGCATTCTGATTGGCATTTATCTATCATTTACGTAACATTTTTTTCAGCCGCTCAGGCTGGGTTGTTTATTACTTGTTATTTTCTATGCACTGTGCTAGACACTAGGGTTATGAAATAAGTGACACTGTCCTTTAAGCACAAAATTTCTAATTCTATTCCTGAAACTTTTACTAGTGACTCTGCTGACTTTGGGAAGTCATTAGTGGATCTCAACTGCCCCAGTATAAACTGAGGGGCTTGTATTATGTGATCTCAATTTTAAAACCTCTAAAATCAGAGGCTACAGGAGATTTGACTTCTTAATTCAGTCACTAAGTTGCTCAGTGCCTTTGAACCTAATGTTTAGTCTCTGGATCTCAGTCTTCTCCTCTATAAAATAAATGGAAGGTATTAGAGCAGATTTGGAAACGTATATTCCAAGGAACTTTGTTAAAAGAGCCTTTCTAGGAAGAAAGGGTTCTGTGTTTGAGAAGGTCTAGGAAACTCTGGAGTCAGAAAGTTTCTTTACTCCAGGACTTCTCAGAAACTTTACTATACCAATTTTGCTTCATGACTCTTAAGGAGGAGATAGCAGATGTGTTTCCCAAATTTACTTGACAGTGGAATCCTTTTCCCCCAGAAGCATCTTTGTAGTACTAATAAATTGTCCTTCAGAATACATTTGGGCAATGAATTACTATATACCTTCTAAGGCCCTTTATTGCAGCAATACTGTCTATCCTTGGATCAATTTCATGTCACAGATATCTGCTAGTTTGTTCTAATATAGTTGTGTGGTGTGCACACTGCTGGGCTTCCTTTTTCTCTTCAAGTTGTGTTTACAATTCTCTTGGTGCACAGGCTATAATCTCACCAACCCTGAATACATGGCCTGCAAATCATGCATCTCATTAGCACTTTGGTCAATAGTGTCCAGAACAGTATGTTTTTTAGGGAAACATTCCAAAGGGTAACACAGAGGAGGCTCCTTGGGGGAAACAGATGAGATAAATGAACATGAGAAATAATAGCATTAGTAGGGCTGATTTCCATGAAAACTCAAAAAATATATTTAACATTTTGATGACTAAACATAGTCTCTCCTGTCATAGGACTGCTGTTCCTGACCAAGACTGTTAAGAATCACAGTAATAGAGCTGAGTGTCTCCATGCAAAGGTCTGTGTTCAACATCTGTCATGCTGGAGATCATTAATGTCCAATTGCATTCTATTGTCTTCATGTTACTCAACTTCATTTCATTGTCATTGCTTCAGCTGGGGATTAATCAACTATTTATGGGAAGACAGGACTTGGAGTCAGGGCAGTCACAATGGGGTTTTAGTCTCAAGCAATGGTAAGGGAAGTAAGACACAGTTAAAAGACTCCTGATTTGTGGGAGCTTGTTGATAATTTAATTAAACAAAAATATCTGAGAATAATGCCTACATAATCCATATTTCAAAAGGAGAAAGAACAAACTTGGTCTTAGTAAAGAATCCAGAAATGATTCTGGCTTGAATCTATTTGGAACTGGTTTCTTTGCCACTTTACTCTTCCTTAAGAGCTAGAAAGAAGCTGAGATAAGAGAATCAAGTTAATGGTTTCTCTATAAATCAGCACATTACTATCAATAGTGGAAATCATGCTTCATTATTGTTCCTGAGGACAGCTGACACAACTGAAATATCCAAGAAGTAGGACATATTTATAGCTTTATGAGGTGGGGGAAAAGTCTTCCACTAGGAATTATTTTTTAAAACCTCACAAATCACTTATATATTCCCATTTTGCACATGTATGCACATTATGATTAGTTTTATTAGATTTAAAAGTCAAATTAAATAATTAAGTGATTATCATCTCAATATATGTCCCGAAAACATTTATAAACCGGTGTCGGGGAATTGAGTATAAATTCTGACTTTGCCTAAGTATCCAAGCTCACGCAATCCAATTATATAGTAGGATAATATACATCTTTTACATACACATTAATATCTTTTAAAACCATTTTTTAAATTGAACTATAGTTAATTTACAGTGTTGTGTTAGTTTCAGGTGTACAGCAAAGTATTCAGTTTATATATATATTCTTTTTCAGATTTTTTTCCATTATAGGTTACTACAAAATATTGAATATAGTTCCCTGTGCTATACAGTAGGTCCTTGTTTATCTGTTTTATATATAGGAGTGTGTATATGTTAATCCCAAACTGCTAATTTATCCCCCGCCCAATCCCCTTTTGTAACCGTAAGTTTGTTTTCTATGTCTGTGAGCATATCAATATCTTTTAATATGCTGTAATAAATTATTCTGCAGAAAACAGCCAAATTATATGCACAGTAAAATTTCAGGTCTGAAATAATATTAGGACCTGCTAGTTTGTCCCAACTTGCTTAATAGCTAAAATAAAATGAATATACTCAATTGAATACATTCAATCAGCATTGTGCAAAATTGCCACACATCTTGACAAAGCAAAATTTTCTGACACTAAACGTCTAAATATCTTAAAATTTCAAGACAAACATATTCACACAAGTGATTTCTAATAATTTTAAAACCTTGGTTCAGTTTTTGGTAATGTAAGCTGCTCGCTGATATGGGAAAGGATGAACCAAGCCCTCCGCCCACCCCCACCTTGTTATTCTTTTGGGGACAGCCCGGCCACTCCAGATGGTGTGTTAGTGTTGGACATAGCTTTGGAGAAACTTCCAACAGACGAAGGCTGTAATGTCAGGATTTTGCCGTGCGTCGTCCCCCTTCCCCCCTGCAGTTCCCAGGGTAGGAAGGTGCTGAGATGGAAGCCGAGGGACGCCCGCCCACCTGCCACCACCTGTTTCCCTCCTTCAGCCCTCTGCTATAAATTCTCCTCCTTCAAAGATTCATCCAGCACTCTCCGACAGCTACTGCGGAAGAAGCGCTCCTTTCCTCTCTGACCTTGGGGAAAGATTTTGTTTTCCAGAAAAGAAGTCTCGGGCTTTCCCAGAGGACTTGAAAGACATTTCCCGAACCAGCGACACCAATTCTGCTGCCGGAAAGTTCCCTTCTCTTTTTCAACTTCACATTGGGAAAATGACTTTCTCTTCCACATCTCAATTTCCCCTAAACTTTGGCAAGTGAAGAGACATCAATCTGGTTATCCAATAGGACAGAGGGCGGGGCCCCGCACTCCCACTACAAACTTCGATTCCACACGGTTGCTTTGTGCATGACTTATTTGCTACGAAGAGCCAAGTTGCAGAGCGGCTCCATACACCAGCCCACGCACAGGTCCTGAGCAGACCAGAGAGCTCGGCGCCTCCCTCTGTTCAGCGGGGGATGAAGTCCTGCAAGCCCAGCAACCCGGCGGCGGGAGCGCGTGCCGCGCCCCCGTGCGCGGGCGGCGCCGAGTGCGCGGGCACGTGCGCCGGGGAGGGGCGGCTGGAGAGCGCGGCGCGCAGGCGCCTAGCGGCCAACGCGCGCGAGCGGCGCCGCATGCAGGGGCTTAACACGGCTTTCGACCGTCTGCGCAGGGTGGTACCCCAATGGGGCCAGGATAAAAAACTGTCCAAGTACGAGACCTTGCAGATGGCGCTGAGCTACATCATGGCTCTGACCCGGATCCTGGCCGAGGCAGAGCGATTCGGCTCCGAGCGGGACTGGGTCAATCTCCACTGTGAGCACTTCGGCCGAGACCACTACCTTCCGTTCGCGGGCGCGAAGCTGCCGGGCGAGAGCGAGCCCTACGGCCAAAGGCTCTTCGGCTTCCAGCCCGAGCCCTTCCAGATGGCCAGTTAGGACGCGCGACCCTGCCGGAATGAGACGCCCAGTGATCCGCGCTCTGGAGCCGTAACCTTCCCCCAAGTAGCTGGTCGGGTTATCGGTGGCGTAGGATGCATTCTTAGAATAAAATCAGCAAATTTCCAGGTTACTTTTATTCGCATCCCCAGTCCTAGGGACGCAATGACTTTATTGCTTTTCTTTTATTCCTCCTTAGTATGTTGTAGATTTCATTAATGGATCTTGGAATGGTTTTGATTGCTGAAAGTAATGCCCCCTCCCCCTTTTCTGGACTACCTTGAGAGAAAACAATCTTAAGAAAAATAGGATTAGGTTATACTGCAGGTTTAGCCCTTACTTTCTTAAACTTTGTAAGTTTGTCCTGTTAGGGTGAAGTTACAGTATCTATTACTTGTGTATACTTAATACAGAGCTGCCTTCCTGTCTTGTAAATGCAGTTATGCTTAGTGCATTGTGTGTGCATGCATGAAGTAGTAGAAAGTTTTCTTCTTTGTTTTGGTAGAGTACATGGGTGTGAGTGCTCTGTATTTTTTAAAACTATGTGTACATTATTAAAATATAGATTTTGTAAAATATAATTAAAAACGTGGGTTTGTTTTTCATGCCAGGTGCCCTGCTAGTTTCCTGATGGCACTAAAGGCCTGTTTGTTTGGGGGGGGGGTGATGATATTGAGTGCTTATCTGAGTAAAGATGTGGAGTGTTTAAATCTAATCCCACCAATTGGCAAAGTGCTGTCTTGTAATACTTCATCAAAAAAAGACAAGCTGATGAGCGTACAAGTAATTAATTTGAAAGTTTTCTCTATCAACTTGGAAATATAGATATATTTTTCATGGTTTTTTTTTTTTTTCGGTATGCGGGCCTCTCACTGTTGTGGCCTCTCCCGTTGCGGAGCATAGGCTCCGGATGCGCAGGCTCAGCGGCCATGGCTCACGGGCCCAGCCGCTCCACGGCATATGGGATCCTCCCAGACCGGGGCACGAACCCGTATCCCCGCATCGGCAGGCGGACTCTCAACCACTGCGCCACCAGGGAGGCCCCATGGTTTTTAAAAAGATTAAATTAATTGAAATAATGTTTAGCTTTTAAGTAACTAGATTTACAGTTCCTTAATATTTTATTTTCCTTATTAAACCAATTACTAACTACTAATTCCTTACAAGTACCCAAATATATATATTTGCATATATACATTTGTGTATATATATATATATATATGGCTTTTGGAAGTGATTTTCTTTTAATCAGTACCAGTTGAGCAATAAGGGCTTCACTACCATCAAGGCTAATCAAAAAAGGAGCAATATAATACATGTGATATTGGTTTGAATTACTTTTATAAATTTGCTTAACCATTGGATGAATAAACCAAGTCCTTAATGTAAAGAACGACTTGGTCAGCAGCACTGCACGCTTTTGGGAGATTGTCTTGCTAATAATTGGAAAAAGCAAGGCTCTATGCATTTGGAACTTGTCACAAGTCAACAAAAACAGCATTTCCCAAACCCTTTTATTATGTGTTCCAACACCTAACATCAAGGCACAGCCACCTATTTGCAGTTTATCTACAAAGTCTTCATCAAAATTTTTACTTTCTTCGTTATCCCTGATTATCAAAATCCTTTTAGTTTGTAATGAGCGGAAGTATCTTCCCCATAAACTAAAACTTACAGAATCACAAGTATATCACTAGAAATCCATTGAGAGACTAATGCTGAATTTCCCTTTCCTTCTGATATCTGTTAATAAGAAACTGAGGTGTGCTCAGGACTTTCCTTCCTCGGTGCAAATTAGAGAATAAAATGTTTAACCTCTTGACTTCAGCAGCTCTTAGAAGACATTATAGTTCCAGCAGACAACACAGCTCTAGAAGTGATGATGCCCAGACCACTTTCTGGTCCTACTCCACTCTGCAGTGGGTACTGGGGCTATGGCAACCCTAAGGGCACCTGCCTTCCTCACTATTTGGGCACAATACTCTACTTATTTATACTTAAAATTCTTCATTAGTAACCCCAGTAAGTTTCTGGAGTTTGTAGAATGAAATAAAATCAGAGCTAAAATAGAATGTGTTAATCAGAGAGGATCTCACAGATGTATTCAGATGGTTAGTCCTTTCTTTAGGTAGGGTGCACATTCCTCTCTCTGGACTGTAAATACCTTGCAAAAGAGAACCATACAGGGATAAACATGCAATATATATATTTGCTTATCAACTTAACAGCAGTTTCTTTTTTTAAAATTAATTTTTATTGGGGTATTGTTACTTTACAATGTTGTGTTAGTTTTTACTGTACAGCAAAACGAATCAGCTATACATATGCATATACCCCCTCTTTTTTGGATTTCCCTCCCATTTAGGTCACCACAGTGCATTAAGTAGAGGGAACTAAGAGGGAACATTAAGTAGAGAACATGCTATACAGAATGTTCTCATTAGTTATCTATTTTATACCTAGTATCAATAGTATATATGTGTCAATCCCAATCTCCCTATTCCTCCCACCGCCCCCTTTCCCCCTTGGTATCCATACATTTGTTCTCTATGTCTGTGTCTATTTCTTAATGAAATCAAACAATTTTATTAAAATGATGCTATTCTAATCCTATGCCTCTTCTCCCCCATCCCCATTCCCCCCAAAGAGTGGGAATCTGTTAACTGTTATGCTTTTAGTTGCCCATTTCCGTGGTTTGGAAATCTCTGGAAGCAACTTAACTCTTACCAAATTCCTAAGCTTTCCACCCCACTTGATGTACTATTTTTTTCCAGAAAGATATTTGAGGGAAAAGTAAATGGGTCTCAGTGATCAAATCCAATCTATGATAAAACTCCTCAAACTGTATGTTGGGGAATCCATCATGGTTTATGGATTAGGAGCTTGGATAAAACAAATGTAAAATATTTGTGGAGTTATGGTTCATTTATTACTATACATAATAGAATTTAGATTAGCAAGCAACCTAAAAGTTGCTACAATATACTATATTGTCTCACCTTTGAAAATATGTTCTTTCTAGTTTGATAACAGAACATATTGAAATTCAAAAATATTCTTTTATTTGGCTTCCTTTTCTTAAGAAATCAACAAATGTTATCAGGCATCTACCCATACCCTACCTTCTTCAACATCATCCTTGTCCTTGTGTAGGCAGCCAAGAAGAATACACATGTACTAATCAATAAGCGGCCTTGAACAGTGTGTAGCTGAGTGCTTCAACTGTATAGTATCGGTAATATGTGCCATAAGAGCTCCTAAGAGAGATATTAAGTAATAAAAGAAGACCCACTCCCAGGCAGGGTTTTAGTCCCATTAGTTATTATATGTGGGCTCTCCCTAGGTGCCAGCTGCAGGTTGAGGCCAAACCCCAAGGTCAGAAGTCTTGAAGAACCCTATACAAATGAATGGGGCTATCAAGATGGGAAAGGCCATCTAAGCTTGTGGTTCTCAACCCAGACTGCTCATTAGAATCTCAGGTAGGGAGTCTTGAAAAACATACCAGATCTGGGGCCCCCAGTTCAAGAATTGATTTAACTGCTCTGAGGTGAGGCCTAGGCATAGGTATTTTTTTCAGTACTCTCCCGGTGATTCTAACTGGCTGATGGGGTTGAGAACTGCTTAATTAAACAATATCTACTATGACACCATTAACCTCATTACCAAAAACTGATTATATTGTTGTCACAGTCTTTGTATTTGCAGATCTTAAGAAGGATTAAGCTATCTTTCTTTTTTTTTGTTTGTTTGTTTGTTTGTTTTTGCAGTACACGGGCCCCTCACTGTTGTGGCCTCTCCCGTTGCGGAGCACAGGCTCCGGACACGCAGGCTCAGCGGCCATGGCTCACGGGCCCAGCCGCTCCGCGGCATGTGGGATGCTCCCGGACCGGGGCACGAACCCGTGTCCCCTGCACCGGCAGGCGGACTCTCAACCACTGCGCCACCAGGGAAGCCCCTAAGCTATCTTTCTTAACATCCAGTTACACCCAGTTTCTTAGTTAATGAGGTGACCATTATATTAATGAAGATCTAAAATTTCTGCTGGATATGAGCCAGATGGAATGTATTTGGGTTGTGGTTAATAGCGCTACAGGATTCAACAATTAAGGCTCAGTTCACTAAATTTTGCCATCTTAGAGTAAAAGCAAAGTGTTATTTTGGACTGAATTTGGCTCTGCTCTCTGATTAGGTTTCACTAAAGATATCTCTTTTTGCTACCTGTGGGTGAAAGAAATTTCAAAGCACATATAAGACCATAAATATATGACCAACCTTTTCACATGTATACCCATTCCTTTCTCTGATCATGAATATACTAGAAGGTTTTTTTTTTTTTCTGTATGCGGGCCTCTCACTGTTGTGGCCTCTCCCATTGTGGAGCACAGGCTCTGGACGCGCAGGCTCAGCGGCCATGGCTCACGGGCCCAGCTGCTCCGCAGCATGTGGGATCTTCCCAGACCGGGGCACGAACCCACATCCCCTGCATCAGCAGGCGGACTCCCAACCACTGCGCCACCAGGGAAGCCCAGAAGGTGCAAGCTTTAATGAGTGTTTTATTGAATTAACACAGGACTTTTGGATTGCTGTTTCAAACTGGTAGTGTATCCCCAAAATACCCAAGCCGACAAAAAACTACTGAAAGCAAGAACTTACCCATCTCACATAACAAAGTCTGGGACCAAAACACAAAACAAACCCAATAACTAACTGCGAATAAATAAAATTTTATTTAATGAATAAAGAAACAGTCCATCACATCCTCTAAACTGCTTTTTAAAACACCCAGGTTGAATTAAATACTGGTTCTTAATTTTTCTTTTTCTAATTGCAAAGTTTCCAAACAAAACACAACCTCCAATAAATCTTTACGAAAGCACAACTAGGAAACAGCAACGGGTGTCATGGAGATGATGTGGGCTACTGGAATACAATACCATATACTTCCTGGAGAAAGACACAGTAAATGCTCACAAACATTTTGGCTTAAGCGATCATTGGTTTTCATTTCCAAAGAATATCTAACATGAACGATGCAGAGGAAAGGAATAAAAGCCAAGATCCATTAATTGCTTTCTAGTAATAGAGACGAAATATACAGTTTATATACTTCACACATTTCAAAATGGTTAGTAAAATAGTTTTTTCATTAGGATTTCAATAACCAAAAAGGTACTTTAGAAAATAAGTGGACTCTAGCTTCCTGAGATGGAAGCATATCATGTTTGTGAGCCTTCTGGGGCCTGGTGTGTTTTCAAGTGGAAAGAACTCATGCAGGAAGAGAAAGGAAAAGCATAAGATGTGTCCCTTGACCATGATTGAATTGTTAGCTATGGGTGTGTGTGTGTTGGTGTGTGTGTGTTGGTGTGTATGTGCACATGCCTTCGGGCACAAGAACTTTGTCAGTTCTCATGGCTGAAATGAATCATGGAGTTTAAATTCAGACTTGATGTAGCTAAGAATTTGAAAACAGAGACCAAAGGATATGTTCATTTTTGAGGGTCCAGATCCATCTGTTATCCTAAGGTTGATCCATTTCAACATAAGGCTAAAGACATGCTAGTATGGTACGTTTCTTCATTAGAGCCTAGAGAAATACAATGGAGTTGTCCTGAACTGCATAATCCAGAAAGGAATACGGGGACTCTCTTGCTATTTCTCTGTGCACTGCGGAGTCATTATTTCCACTAGCTCCGATCATAGACGCAGGACTCTGAGTTCCCTTAGGCTATTCTGCCTATGTTGAAATAAATTTCCCTGGAATCTGCCTGTAGAAAGCAGATAGGATATTTCTTGAATTTATTTAATTTTTTTCTCCAGATTTTTTTCAACCACATAGCATCTTTTTTTTTTTTTTACATCTTTATTGGAGTATTAATTGCTTTACAATGGTGTGTTAGTTTCTGCTTTATAACAAAGTGAATCAGTTATACATATGTTCCCATATCTCTTCCCTCTTGCATCTCCCTCCCTCCCACCCTCCCCATCCCACCCCTCTAGGTGGTCACAAAGCACCGAGCTGATCTCCCTGTGCTATGCGGCTGCTTCCCACTAGCTATCTATTTTACGTTTGGTAGTGTATACATGTCCATGCCACTCTCTCACCCCGTCACAGCTCACCCCTCCCCCTCCCCATATCCCCAAGTCCATTCTCTAGTAGGTCTGTGTCTTTATTCCCGTCTTACCCCTAGGTTCTTCACACATAGCATCTTGGAAGAAGAAATTCCCCCACTATGTACTACCCTTCTCAGGAAATACAAAGTAGGGGGACCAGGAAGAAATGTGACCTTTTTAAACAAATTAACTACTTACTTTGGAGAAAAATATTTTTACCATTTTCTTTGGATTGAAAAAACCCCTGCTATCACTTTTTTAAAGGGTCTCTACAGTAAACTTCATAAGTATTTATTTATCCTACCCTCCATCGTGGGAAAGTCTCAGATATTTTGTTTATTTCACAGATAAAGAAACAGAGACTCCAGAGTTATAGCAAAATTAGAGAATGTATCTGAAATTCATCTGAATGATTAAAATCCCTATTGGAATTCACCTGAGAATTCCTAGACATAAGGAGCTCTCCGAATGCTATTAAATATTTTATAGATTTTTATCTTGACAGGAAGATAATGAGAGAGAAGAGTAGGTCATGAAACTTAATGCTAAAGCTTGGAAAAAATAAGTGAAATTTAATCAGAAAAGAGGATATGGTATCTCTGAAATCAAAATATTGAGAAAGTAAAAATTAACCAGTGTGTGTTAAAAAATACAGTTGTACTCAAATTATCTCATTTGAATTATTTCAGGGTTTTACCTCTCCTTAAAATACACAGTAAAATGGGACTTCCCTGGTGGCGCAGTGGTTAAGAATCTGCCTGACAATTCAGGGTACACGGGTTCAAGCCCTGGTCTGGGAAGATCCCACATGCTGTGGAGCAACTAAGCCCGTGCGCCACAACTACTGAGCTTGCGCTCTAGAGCCCGCGAGCCACAAGTACTGAGCCTGCATGCTGCAACTACTGAAGCCTGTGCTCCTAGAGCTCGTGCTCCGCAACTGCAATGAGAAGTCCGTGCACCGCAAGGAAGAGTAGCCCCCGCTCGCCACGACTAGAGAAAGCCCGAGCACAGCAATGAAGACCCAACGCAGCCAAAAAACAAACAAACAAAAAACGGTAAAACTGTTTATACTGTGTGCACATACATTTAGTAATTTTGGTAGTGACTGCTATGGTCAATACTAGAATGTAGTTAGTTCACTGAATTCTTGCCCCACTAATTGTGGGGAAATTATAGGAATCTGTCTCCAGTTTGCAGATAATTCACTGAATATGTGTAGAAACATCAGGTTCTTTGGAATTTTGGAACATTGAGCAATTCATTCTTACCACATTATATGAAAGTCATTCATGTTTCTTAGTGGGTATTAAAGTACTTCTTATTGTAAGAAAACTATACTTGTAACTCCATTAATTTCCAATCGAAACTGGTCAAGCACCCTCCACCCTGCCACCCCCATCTTTCCCATCTTAAAGTTTCATTTTAATGTGTCCCTGTTTTCAGTTAGGAGGTAGAACGAATTTTTATCTTAGAAAGTAAAAGACATTCTATGAGAAGTTTATTGGACTTGCTGGATATTTTAGGAAGACTAAAACCCAGTTATCTTTCTGTTCCTCTAGAGATATCTGACCAGGTTATAATGTATGTGGTAATTTTTACAATTTGAATAATTTTAAAAATCTCTTTTAATTATCGAATATATGTATTTGTACATTAAAAAATCAGTTCAATCATCATCAAAAAAACAATCTTTAAACCTGGAAACTAGCACTGTTTTCTGCATTTTATTATTATTATTTTTTTTCTTTTTGTGGTATGCGGGCCTCTCACTGTTGTGGCCTCTCCCATTGCGGAGCACAGGCTCCGGACGCGCAGGCCCAGAGGCCATGGCTCACGGGCCCAGCCGCTCCGCGGCATATGGGATCCTCCCAGACCGGGGCACGAACCCGTATCCCCTGCATCGGCAGGCGGACTCTCAACCACTGCGCCACCAGGGAGGCCCTGTTTTCTGCATTTTAAAGAAAAATGCCCATTTATGTCAACTGTCAGATATTTATTATCAAACAATGTTGAAATATTTTAGTTTTTACTATTAGGGAAACATTTTCTACTCACTTGTATGTTAAATCTTCTAGCAAATTAGTATATATGCCTCTACAGTACAACAATTTTCTTTATTGCTTACACTCAGCATTTATGGCACAATTCTCAGAGGATTGAAAAGTGTTCTTTCTCTACTTCTTGCAATTTCAAGGCTATTGCTCTTCGGAGTTTGAAGTGACCATTACTTACATATTAACAAAAAACAGCCTGTTTATGGTTCTATAGCACCAAGTATGCTAACTAATATAATTAGACAGAAAAAGGAGGCAAACATATTTTTAACAAATATGCATTTTTTTTGCATCGCACAGATTTTTTAAAAAACATGGTAGCAGCAACTTTTTTTTTAGCATACTGATGACCACTGCATTGTCAAAGTTTAGAAGATGCTTGGCATTCTTCAAGCAATGCTTCAGTAATTAACTTTCTGAAATATTGATCCACTTAAAACAAGAAAAGGCAATCAGTGGTGAAAAGGACTCAACAAGCTCTATTGCAATCTAAGTATCTGTTCATCTTCCTGGTGAGGCCCAGTGATTTTCAACTCGACCGTAAGTGGAAATACTTTGAGTCCAGATTACCCCGGAAGGGACCTTGAATAAAGATCATTATGAGTAAATTTGCCTTTGAGTTTACAACCAACTTATAAATAGCCCATATACAAACAGACTCAGGCCAGGATCTCAGCTTGGAAGGTTCTTTGGGAGTGTGTAGGGAGGAAGAGGACAGGAGGAGGCTGTGATCAACCAGAATAATTTGGATGTCTGACTCAGTTTTCTAGACCTCCCCTCCTGGCCTGATTTTTTTTTCCTTTTTTTTTTTTTTAAAGAGCCTCTTTTTATTAATTTATTTTATTTATTTTTTTGCTGTGTCGGGTCTTCATTTCTGTGCGAGGGCTTTCTCTAGTTGTGGCAAGCGGAGGCCACTCTTCATTGCGGTGCGCAGGCCTCTCACTATCGCGGCTTCTCCCATTGCGGAGCACAGGCTACAGATGTGCAGGATCAGTAGTTGTGGCTTACGGGCCCAGTTGCTCCGCGGCATGCGGGATCCTCCCAGACCAGGACTCAAACCCGTGTCCCCTGCATTAGCAGGCAGATTCTCAACCACTGCGCCACCAGGGAAGCCCCATTTTTTTTTTTTCCTTTTGCCAGCAGTTCCATCTATTAGAAGTTGACGGAAGTAAGGAAGCAACTGCTTTTAAAAGCACAGCTCCTGTGTGAAGTTAAAAGACTCTCAGGCATTCAGGATTTGTTCAATTGGACTGCTTTCTTCTGACCCCTAAGCCAAGATGCATGGAACAGGAGTTAGGTCATTTTGGAGCATGAGACATGTTGGCAGGTTGTGGGGAAGGGGTGAGGGGATGGGCTACAGCATGGGGGGTTACAGAACATGGGGCACAGGGCATCTCGGAGAAAAACACGGAATGGGGATAGAAGCAGAAAGGACCTCAGACACTGTAGCTTGGACATGTAGACACAAAAAAGGAGGAAGTAGTCTTTCTTCTATTAGCTGCTTGGCGGTTTTTTTTTTTTTTTAATTAATTAATTAATTAATCTTTGGCTGCATTGGGTCTTCGATTTGGTGTGCAGGCTTCTCATTGCGGTGGCTTCTCTTGTTGCGGAGCATGGGCTCTAGGCACGCCGGCTTCAGTAGTTGTGGCGCACGAGCTTAGTTGCTCCGTGGCATGTGGGATCTTCCTGGACCAGGGCTCGAACCCATGTCCCTGCATTGGCAGGGAGATTCTTAAGCACTGTGCCACCAGGGAAGTCCGGCGGTTTGGTTTTAATGCTGCATTTTCTTTCTCCATTTTCCCTCTGATCCCCATTTCCATGACTAACCAAGTTATGAAAAGCCCTTCACTTGTTTGGAAAGAAGGGTGCTTATGGGATCTGCATAGCTTTTTGAAAAAAGGGCCAGAAGGATTGTACCAGCTTTCCCTCTTTGCCCGGTCCATTTTTGCAGTTTTGGAGATTTCTCTGAGGGCTTCATGAATGCTGCATGTCCAACGAGTGTAGTGCAAAATAGTAGGGTCTAATAAGGCCAAAGTGCATGTTTATTTCTACTTTCCAGACATGCACTGCACGTGCAACAAGGAGGAAGTACATTCTTAACTGACGCCGACGCTACAGCCTATGCTATCTGCAGCCCTTCGGACCTTTTAGGGTAAGTTCTGTGATCAAATCATGGTAATAAAATGATTCTTCTCAATCTCACCTGCTCGTTGGAATCACCTGGGAAGCTTTAAAAATACTGATGCCGGGCTTCCCTGGTGGCGCAGTGGTTGAGAGTCCGCCTGCCGATGCAGGGGACGCTGGTTCGTGCGCTGGTCCGGGAAGGTCCCACATGACGCGCAGAGCGGCTAGACCCGTGAGCCATGGCCGCTAAGCCTGCGCATCTGGAGCCTGTGCTCCGCAACGGGAGAGGCCACAACAGTGAGAGGCCGGCGTACCGCAAAAAAAAAAAAACCAAAAAAAACAAACAAAAAAAACCCTGATGCCTATGCCAGAACCCCAGAACTTATGACAGTGATTTGGGGTTGTGGCATGGCTATTGGGAATTTTAAAAGTTCCCCAGGAGATTCTAGTGTGCCAAGGTTAAAAACCAGTGCTCTAGACTCAATTCATTTTATATGGAAACATACTGACTTACATAGAATTTTAAAGTCCAATTTAGGTCAATAAATATTTATTGAGTGCCTACTCTGTATAAGGCAAACTTTTGACACAGTCCTTACTAACAAGTAGCTAAAATCTAGTGCAGGCAAGACTGCGCTAGTGCAAGGGGAGAGACAGGCAGGTATATAGAGGCTGTGTTTTATATAAAATACTATACAAATTAATCTCTTTTTCCAGACTCAAGAAATTTGCTATAAGATTTCAAAAAAAGTAGTATTATATTTTATTGGGGTCTGGGGGGTCATAAAATATTTCATAGAGGCAGTAAAGTAGCATTTGAGATGGCTTTTAAGGAACAGGTAAGATTTCTGTACGTGGGGATTGGGGAGAAAGCCTTCCAGTTGGAGGCAAAAAAGAGCCATGTGGCTGGAAAGCCGAGGCCTGTGTTAACTTTGCTGGTGCACTGGGTGTGTTTTCTGAGTAATGGATGAAAAGCTTTGGGATCATATTGAAGCAAGGCTTGAATAGCACAGGACAGAACAGCTGGCCTGGGTTGGCTCCAAGGAGCCACTGGGGGTTCGAAAATTGGGGAATGATATGATTGGAGCAGTACTTCAGGAAGAATGGTCTGATGCTGAGATCTCAGCTAGATTTGAGTGGGAGAAAAAGCAGGACTAGAGGCAGGAAGACCAATTAGAAGTCTCTTATTATGGTTGAAGTCAGAAGAATTGAGGGAAATTAAGAAAGTAATGAAAGTCTGAACTGGGGAACCACAGGGGGACAGAAAGGAAGGCCTGAATATAAAAGAAATAATCGAGTTAGAATTAACATGATTTGTCAATTGATTAGAGGAAGCAAAAAATGACTTGGATACTCTTTATTTGGATTACTAGGACTGTGATGGTGCCATTAATAGAAATCATTAAACTAGGATGATGAATGGTTTATGAAAGGGAAGATGATTAATCTGATTTTGGATATGTTGAGTCCAAACATATCCAGCAGAACTAAAATTTCTTATATAAGTATTCCTCGTTGTAATTGAATTCCAATAGAATTTGGATTTGTTTAAACACAGTAGTTCTCAACAAAGGGGATCCTGCCTCCCGGGGAATATATGGCAATGTCTGGGGACATTTCGGGTGGCCACAACTTGGGGAGGGGTTGCTCTGCTATTGGCATCCAGTGAGTAGAAGCCAAGGATGCTGCTAAACATCCTCCAGCCTGCATGATAGTCCCTCACAACAACGAATTATCCAGCCCCAAATGTCAAAAGTGCTGAGGTTGAGAAACTTTCCTGTAACATAATCCAAAAGTTCAAATTCAAGGAATTTTAAAGCTTGTTATATTTTAGGTTCGACAGTGCCAGCTAGTGGCCAAATGTAATATTTATCATAGTTCACTGTTGAACACTGTAAAACAACAGATAAAAAATATTAAGAAAGCGAATACATATAGAGATGAAGAATATCCTCTCATAGGAGAACTGTCTAGAGTTTACATTAATAGATGTGATGAGGAGGTTGGGTGTCCAACTGTGGAGAAGCAATCCTGGAGTTAGAAAATGCTCTTTGGTCATAAAGAGATTTGATAATAGAAGCCAATATAGAAACAGAATATTTTACAGGGTGCATTCTGTATGGAATGCATTCAATTTCATTACAGTTGCCTATACTTTTACTATTGTTCCTGCATACATAAGAAAGGAAAAAGTCTAATAATTCTTCTAAATAATTGGCTGAAATCTTTATTTCTTAAGGATGTAACTTATGGTATTTTATTTAATTAAGAAATAAAGATTGAAAATAATTAAGATGATTTTAGAGTCATGAAAAATATAGGATGAAGAGTACTAGAAACTTCCCTTTAATAAAAAATAGACTTTTGCCCAAAGAAGCAGCACTTGACATGCCTTTTTTCTTACCTCCCCCACTAGATTGTAAGCTTTCTGCAGGCAGGGACTGTGTCTTATCATATTTGTGTATGGCCCATAGTCTCTAGCATAGCATCTTATACAGAGTGGACACACAAATGATTTTTTGAGTGAATGAATTTATTTTTATACTGGAAATCCTTGCCTTGAAGTGAAGAAAATTTCAAGCCTTTCTAAGCAATTACTATTTGTTCACTTGAGTAAGATGCCAGCTGAGGATGTCTGGCTCAGAGAACACCAAGGACTTGGGCACAAGGAGTTGGTAACAGACACTCCAATTCATTTTCCTGGTGAATCTGGAGCAAACTGTACCGTAATGACCATCCCTAGGGCAATTTTTTGACTGGTGCATACATTGTAGATTTCTCTAATATAAGATTCATTCATCCAACAAATAGTTATCGAATGTCTACTTTGTGCTAAGCACTCTTCTAGGCACTGGGATATCACAGTGAACTTAAGTCTAAAAATTCCTTAAGTGGGGAGGCAGGTTTTGAATTAGTGGGTTAGAATAAAGATGCACATTCCCTGTCCCTCCCACTTTCTCAGCTAGCATAATATTTTCGGTATAGAAAATGCAATTTGACTAATGATCTCAAAGCAGTTCACAACTATTAAAGACCTCTCCTTCTACAGCCACTGCTTTGCTCGGGTAAATGAAAAAACAAAAACCACTCTCCCATCACTTCCTCTTCTAGTTTGCATTTCTTCCTTTCTCACTGCTTCATATACTTGCAGACTTTTGGGGCGAGGGGAGAAGCAGGAGAGTCAATATTCTTTGCGCAGATGATGATGATGCCTGAATATTTTTGCAAGTGGCAACTGAAGCTTGTAGCTTTAAAAGTGACCCCGCAGAAGATTTCCTTCTGGTTGGTTTATTAACAACCCTTTAGTTCTAGAGCCTAGGGATATATATATATATATATATATATATATATATATATATATATATATATATATAGTCAGAAAGAAAAACCACTCACCATTGTATCCAAAAGAAAATGGTACAGGCAGGGTGGTGGGTCCCTGTTTTGGCTATAGAATAAGTGCACTGTGCAATATTTAGTGTTTCAGTGATTTTTTTTTTTGGTATCTCAATCACATTTTGGCACTTTATTATGTGTCTCAGTACACCCAGGGTAAGCAAATCAAAAGTGCTTCTCCACGTATGTGAGTTGTATGGCACAGACTCCTAGTGCTAAATAGAAGCTGATTTAATGAATCCACCAAAACTACTGCTATGGATGCAATCAATGAAAGGTGGTGGAGACCCCCCTGCCTTTTTCTTTTGCATTGTTTAGTGAGTTAGTGATTCCTAAGGTCACTACTGTCCAACTCCTCTCAGCCCAAGCATCTGACCCCTAATTGCTCCTAGGAGGGCCTGAATACCCCAACGCAGCAGAGGGCAGGGAAGCATGCTAGCTTTTTCCCAAGGCAGTGGATGGCAGCTGCATGACATCTTTGGTTCGTCTGTATTGTCTTCTCATTGTGTTGGAATCTTAAAAGGCACAGCCCTCCATCTCTCTCTGAGCTGAGATTGCACGAGTCCCCAGCTGACTTACTCAAAGCTCTCCTTGCCACAGGTCGGGCAGTGTGGGAACTTACTCAAATCCAGTTGCTTGGAAACCATCTTATCTGGCTGGTCTTCCTTCCCCTCCACAGTCCACCCCCTTACACAGCAGGCACCCAGACATTCTTAAAGTTCATCACTCTCCACTACACTCCGAGAAGAGCATGAATACACCATTGTGCTTTCCATGGAGGAGAAAGCAGAGAAAATGTCAAGTCCTTTACTGGTGAGAGATCCGTAGCGACTGCCACTGGGCCGGACAGACATGGGTGGTGGGATCTGGTGGTGCCACTGAGCTGGAAAATGGACCAAATAATGTGTTACAATCAAAGGAATACAGTCTAGCAGGTACACAGCAGGGGTGCATTCTGTGCTCATTCCAACACTTTCTGTGGGATCTTAGTAAAGCACTGAAATATATCTGGGTCTGAAATGCCTCATTTGTAAAAGAGAGAAATAAAATCTCTCCTTACCTGTCGGGAAGAGGGAAATTGGGCTGGTGATCTTTTAATCCCCTAATTCCAAACCCTATGATTCTAATCCAGTAAAATGTGGGACTGTAAGAAGGAACAGTGGGTGACTAGGGTGATTTCTCAAAATTTTCTCCTGACCTAGCATGGAGTCTGCTGGGTGGAGGGTGGTGTAGAGAGGGCGGTAGGCTCTCAAGGCAGGGCACCTCAGAAGGTGGAGATGAGAAATCTATGGAAATGGAAGCCAAAAGATGAGTCCAGACCTCTGACCACACACCTAATCACCCTAATCAGCGATCACCTACCTACCGCCCTAATCAGGTTCTAATGAGTTACAGCAAGAAGACTGAAAAGTAACTTATGTACAATCAACCGGGGTTCGGGGACAAAAGGGAATATTAGAATTTCCACGTTCACCAAGCACTGTCCAAAGGGGACCCTGGTTTTAGCAGCCAGGATCCTTAGGCTTGAACATGGCCTGAATGAAATATCCATCCAAGCTGCTCAGTCCTGTGTGTTGTCACTGATTCAGAAATTACCAAGCAGTCCTCTCATGAGGTTTCCAAGAACCTTGCTGTGGAGAAGGGGAAGCACCAGGTGGGGAACACGGACGCTCTGGGTCCTACGAAGCTATGGACCCTTGTAGCATTCCCACTTATAAACGGGTCCTTTGTTGATTTCATTCTTTTGAAAAAGTTTTTCGGGATCTAAATGCCTCTGAGTGAATTGACAAAATCAAAATTTGAAAGCTACAAAACAGGACAAAACTTACAGCGATTCCACAAGAGAGCAGGCACTCAGTAAGGCAGCCATGAACTGGTTTAAGTCCCTCCCCGCGGCCCTCCGCCCCTTAGTCTTTCCGGGCTCTCTCGGACACCTTAACCTGACAGCAGGTACTATTAGAAGCCCTCTTTTCGAAGAGAGAGGGATGCCTACTGTCCCCGTTCCTCGGACAGGTAGGAAGTGATAGCGGGGGGGCGTACGGGATTGATTTTACCCCAAATCCTCCATGCTTTGCCCCACTCCCCGGTCCCAGCTGAGGAATCAGCGCTTCGCGTCGTTAGTGCTGTGGAATCAGGACGGGAGCCAGGGAGAGGTGAGCCAGGACTAACTGAACTGGGGACTCCGCCGCGTATGAGCGGGACCGGGACAAGAGTCATCAGTTTCAGGGCTTATTGGTATGAGTTTCTTAGTTGGAGACCTGTTTCCTTCTGACATGGTGAAGTGGGTGAAATGGTAAGGCATTAGCCTGGATTAAGAAACATATCACTGGCGTGTCTCTCCTTGGATCCTCCCAGGGGAAAGTACATTTGAGCCAGCGTCCCTCACGGCTGAATTTCTTTTCAAGTCCACGAATTAAGGAAGATAACCAGAAAGCTATGTATTTTCTCTAAATATTAGACTTAGGGAAAATGGCAGGCCAAGACCCCTCCTGTATGGTACCAAAGAAAGGAGGTACTCGGGGCTTCTCTGGCGGTCCAGCGGTTAAGACCCCGCGCTTCCACTGCAGGGGGGCACGGGTTCGATCCCTGGTGGGGGAATTAAGATCTTGCATGGCGCGCGGCACGGCCAAAAAAACCATGAAAAAAAATGAAAAAGCGGGGGCGGGTGCACCTATAAATAGCAGGGACCTCAGGTTCTAGGCAGAGTTACTGTTTCTTATTTGTTATTCTGGTTAATCATGTTAAACCAGTAATGAATGAGAAACTTATTAAGCCAACAAATTAGTTCTTTTAAAAGAGGGGGGAAAAAAAGATTACTCTTTTGGGTTAAGGAATATGTCTTCAAAAATACCAGTTAATGTCAAAATTATAGAGGAGAGGAGTACAGTACACAAATACATTAATAAAGATTAATTTGTTAAATCTTTTTGAGAATTACAAACATGGCTCAAAGGAATGATATAAAACCTGGGTTTGCATTCCAGCTGTAGTCACTTAATCTCTCTGAGTCTCTGCGTTTCTTCCACATTTCAATGAGGGTAACAACAATTACAATAACCTCATGGGTTTAGGAGGATCTTAGGGTACCATTTCATAAATTACAAGTCACCGTACAAAAGTCATCTGATATCAGTATCATTAGGACAGCTCTCTATTATTAGCCTGATTGTGAAATTGGAGTAATAAATATTTGTGGAATTAATTAACAAATGAATAGGGTCTGGAAAATTCTGCTGGGTGGAGGTATGACTGGGGAATGACAGGCAGTGGGGAGGGAGTTCCAGTGGGTGACCCATGGCAGCAAGGAGATGGTATGAAGATGCTGGCTGATTAGAAGTACAAGCGCATTGTACACTCTGAAGTAGTTGTAATTCCTAGTATTAGAAGTTCAGAAAAATTAACCTCTTTTGGAAGAAGATTAACCTTATAGGGAAATGAAAGAGTGTACAAAAGCCTGAGGTGACTAGGATAAAACGACTTTAAAAATCCATCTCTTAAGCACTAAAATATGATCTAACCAATTCATTTATGAAAACTTGCTACACCTATCCTAAAAGAAAAAAGATTTTTTTGGCCACGCCTTGCGGCTTGCGGGATCTCAGTTCCCCGACCAGGGACTGAACCGGGGCCTAGTCAGTGAAAGCGCCAAGTTCTAACCACTGGACGACCAGAGAATTCCCCCCCAAAAGATTTTTAAGCTGCCTGTCACACACAGATCAACCGATGCCATTATACTTACCATATATATCCAACCTGGCAGTGCATGACACGATGCCAGCTTCATTCTTGGCTGACAATGTGTACCATCCAGCGTCTGATTTCTTGGCTGGCTGAATAAGGAGGCAGACATACCCAGTTGTGTCCTGGTGCATGCTGGAGAAAAGAAAGAATATATCCGTATTGTATCTGGGGGCAGAAGCGGCCTTGTCGAGTTTAGGGCTCCGGGAAACTCGGACAAGTCAGGCAGTGCAGTGCTTCTCGCCTCCCTGACCCTAGCAGGAGGGAAGGGGATTCAGCTTGAAGCAAGCGTCAGAGGCAAACTTGAAGGTGGAAAGAAGAGGGTCAGTAGCCATGGCTGAGACCTGTTCTTGCCTTCTCCACTCTCCTCCCAGGAGGACTCCCACTTGTCACAACCAAAGTATAGAAAAAATCTCTTTTCCGAACCAGGCTGGATGTTGCAACAAGAACTTTGTTAAAAAGCTACGGGAGGGCCTCCCTGGTGGCGCAGTGGTTGAGAGTCCGCCTGCCGATGCAGGGGATACGGGTTCGTGCCCCGGTCTGGGAGGATCCCATATGCCGCGGAGCGGCTGGGCCCGTGAGCCATGGCCGCTGGGCCTGCGCGTCCGGAGCCTGTGCTCCGCAACGGGAGAGGCCACAACAGTGAGAGGCCCGCATACCACAAAAAGGAAAAAAAAAAAAAAAAAAAAAAAAAAAAAAAAAAGCTACGGGAGAGTAGACCAAAACAAGAGTCCAGGGATGGATGGACTGTTAGCATGGATGGGGTCTTTTATTTTCTTTCTCCCTTCCTTCCTCCCTCCCTCTCTCCCTCCCTCCCTCCCTCCCTCCCTTTCTTTCTTTCTTTCTAATTGAAGTATCAGTGATTTACAATGCTGTGTTAGTTTCTGGTATACAGCAAAGTGATTCAGTTATACATATAACTTTTTCAGATTCTTCTCCATTATAGATTTATTACAAGGTACTGAATATAGTTCCCTGTGCTATACAGTAGGGCCTTGTTGTTTATCTATTTTATATATAGTAGTGTGTATCTGTTAATCCTAAACTCATAATTTATCCCTCCCCCCACCCTTTCCCCTTTGGTAACATTAAGTTTGTTTTCTATGTCTGTGGGTCTATTTCTGTTTTGTAAATAAGTTCATTTGTATCCTTTTTTTAGATTCCACATATAAGTGATATCATATGATGTTTGTCTTTCTCTGTCTGACTTACTTCACTTATGATAATCTCTAGGTCCATCCATGTTCCTGCGAATGGCATTATTTCATTCTTTTTTATGGGCAAGTAATATTCCATTGTGTGTATGTATGTATGTATATATATATATATATATATATATATATATATATATACCACAACTTCTTTATCCATTCATCTGTTGATGGACACTTAAGTTGCTTCCATGTTTTGGCTATTGGGGTGCATGTATCTTTTTGAATTAGAGTTTTTGTCTTTTCTGGATATATGCCCAGGAGTGGGATTGCTGGATCATATGGTAACTCTATTTTTAGTTTTTAAAGGAACCTCCATACTGTTCTACATAGTGGCTGCACCAATTTATATTCTCACCAACAGTGTAGGAGGGTTCCCTTTTCTCCACACCCTCTCCATCATTTATTATTTTTAGACTTTTTGATGATGGCCATTCTGACTGGTGTGAGGTGATACCTCATTGTAGTTTTTGATTTGAATTTCTTTAATAATTAGCAGCGTTGAGCATCTTTTCATGTGCCTGTTGGCATCTGGCTGTGTTCTTTGGAGAAATGTTTATTTAGGTCTTCTGCCCAGTTTTTGATTGGGTTGTTTGTTTTTTGACATTGAGCTGTATGAGCTGTTTGTATATTTTGGAAATTAAGCCCTTGTTGGTCACATTGTTTGCAAATATCTACTCTCGTTCTGTAGGTTTTCATTTCATTTTGTTTATGGTTTCCTGTGCTCTGGAAAAGCTTATAAGTTTCATTAGGTCCCATTTGTTTATTTTTGCTTTTATTTCTACAGTATTGCCTTGGGAGACTGACCTAAGAAAACATTGGTATGATTTACGTCAGTGAATGTTTTGCCTATGTTCTCTTCTAGGAGTTTTATGGTATCATGTCTTATATTTAAGTCTTTAATCCATTTTGAGTTTATTTTTGTGTATGGTGTGAGCGAGTGTTCTAACTTCATTGATTTACATGCGGCTGTCCAGCTTTCCCAACACCACTTGCTGAAGAGACTGTCTTTTCTCCATTGTATATTCTTGCCTGCTTTGTTGAAGATTAATTGGCTCTAGGTGTGTAGGTTTATTTCTGGGCTCTGTATTCTGTTCCATTGATCCATATGGCTGTTTTTGTGCCAATACCATGCTGGGATATCCAAGAGCATGGGATATCTTTCCATTTCTTTGTAGCATCTTCAGTTTCCTTTATCAATGTTTATAGTTCTCAGTGTATAAGTCTTTCACTTCCTTGGTCAGGTTTATTCCTAAGTACTTTATTTTTTTGGATACAATTTCAAAATGGATTGTTTTTCTTTACTTTCTCTTTCTGATATTTCATTGTTAGTGTAAAGAAATGCAACAGATTTCTGTATGTTAATCTTGTATCCTGCTACCTTGCTGAATTTGTTTATCAGTTCTAATAGTTTTTGTATGCAGTCTTTAGGGTGGAGGGGGTATTTCTTAATATATCCAACTGGGCATGTGCAGCATTTAGCTTAATACAGTTCAGGAGCAAATCAGCCTGTTCTTTCCTTCTGTTTTCTCTATGTCAGTAGTTCTTAACTAACCTTGACTGCATATTGCAATCCTTCCTAGATAATTACATCAGAATTTCAGGCTGTGTTTGACACGTTTTATTAATTTACACTGAAGTGTTAACTCAGGAATATTCTCTGTTCTTGCTTATATTTTACCAGAGAAAAACCCTGACCTATATATACATAGACTTTTTTAGATGCCCAAATTCTGTAAAACCCAATATTTTCTAGGACAAATTCAGTTTACTGTGAAGAAATCTCAGTAGAAATTTCTGTACATAAGCTGCCTTTGTAGCATAAAGCCAAAATGGCAAAGAATGAAGGATGGTTAGGGGAAATTAAGGAAAGCACCCGCTTTAAGAAACTGGATCCTTAAAGTTACTTAAAAAACAACCATGTAGTGATGGATGGAGAAGGAGTATTACTTTAATATTTTATTTTGCTTTATTTTATTTTAGCTTTTTACTGTCAAAAGGTTTTCTGTGTGCTAATATGACTGAAGACACATGACAAAAAATAGGCACGATCTTTATAAATTCCTCATACCTTTTTTTTTTTTTTTCTTTTTTTTTTGCGGTACGCGGGCCTCTCACTGTTGTGGCCTCTTCTGTTGCGGAGCACAGGCTCTGGACGCGCAGGCTCAGCGGCCATGGCTCATGGGCCCAGCCGCTCCGCGGCATGCGGGATCTTCCCGGACTGGGGCACGAACTCGTGTCCCCTGCATCAGCAGGCGGACTCTCAACCACTGCGCCACCAGGGAAGCCCCTTCATACCTTTTTAAGCTTAAAAATTAAGGTTTTAAAACTGTGGGACATCTGTACAATGCACTACCCCTCAGCAACAGAAAGTAATAAATTCTTGATAAGCACAGTAATGTGTGAAACAAATACATCATGCTAAGTGAAAGAAACCAGATTCAAAAGGCTACAGACTTATTTGGGCGGCCTGACAAGCCTCACTGAACTTGACCGAGGGTGGAGCCTGTACCTGATCCTCTCTCTGGTGAAGGGGATGGTCTCATTGTCTTTCTTCCAGTAGAACACAGGTGGAGGCATGCCAATCACCCGGCACTCCAGTCTCACTGGGTGGCCTTCGGGAACACCGCTGTTCTGCAGTTTCTCCAGGATTACAGGCGCTTTCTTCACTTCTTTGGCTGAATGAGAGAAGGGCAGTGCTAGTTGGAAGAGTAAGTGCCTTGGGGTCCATGCCTCAAACAAATTACAGTTCTGGAATCTAGCAGAGTGAGCACCCACCCACCTTTACCTCTTCATTAGAGCACTTCTCAAGCCTCTTAGTGAAGATCACTACCTTGATAAAAGCTCCAGAAATGAAGCTTGATAAAAAAAGAAACGAGGAAACTGTCTCTGCCTATCTTATGAGGGACTACACTTAAGGATTTGGGTCACACACATGGGTAGGTGTGGAATTGAGGGAGTTTCTTTTATTGCTCAGCAGTAAATTTTGAGAAACAGTATATTATATGTACTACATATATCTTTTTTTTCTTTTTTAGATGAGTTTATTTCGTAGAAGATATATTAATTTTCCCTCAACTTTTTATCTTGAAAAATTTTATAGCTACAGAAAAGTTGAAAGAAGTATACTATTTAAAAAAACCACACACACAAATTATGCTTCCTAAGGAGGCTTCCCGCCCGCCCGCCCGCACCACAGAACCAGTTAAGGCAAAGCTACCTCATATCTCAGGGTTCCCTAGTCAATAGCAAAATAGTGGGAAAAGAGTAAAAGCTGCAATCAACGTATCCTCGCAGAATGAGCTTTTCCTACTCTGTTGGCGAGATGGAATTAAGGATGAGAAAAAGAAAAAAATATACTGAGGAGACAGCTAGTAGCTTAGAGAGAGGACTAGCATTCTGAAGCTACCCTGATTTCCTTCAGGGGCCATACGAGGGAGACAGCGGGAGAAAGCCCAGCACAAGATTTCATACATTCTGAAATCTAATTCTGGCTGGACTACTGCCCCGAGGGGCTGGCACCTCCCAGGTGACAATGACTTGTTGTCCTTATCTGTGGACATGACAGTGTTTTGTTCACATCATCTTATAAGGTAAGGGTTTGTTTGTTTAGTTATAGATTCAAGTGCCTTCCACATTCCAGGCACTGAGTCAGACATCAGAGATACACAGAAGAACAAGTCAGAATCTCTGACCTCAGAGGCTCATGGTGTCTTCAGGGAGGTAAAAGGGAAACTAGTTACACCGAAGCCATGAGTGCTGTAAGGGTCTCTCCTTTACTAAGTGCTATGGAAACAGAGGAGGATGTAACCTGGTGGACCCACTGTGCCTTTGTGGTGACATTTGAATTAAATCTTAGAGAATGAATAGGAGGTTGCTAGGCAAAGAAGGGCATTCCATGTAGAGGGACCACGGATGCAAAGGCATGGAAGCTTGGGGTTGGGGGAGACCCTGGAGTGTTCCAGGAGTGATGAGCTATAGGGCAAGTGACCTGAATTTAGTGATAGTCAATTAGTAATTACAATGACTACCATTTATTGCAAGCATGATATACACAAAGTACCATATTTTGTTTTTAGCTTACTGATATGTTTTCGAAAGCGACGTAGGAAACACGGCCCTTATTACAGTGAAGGAGAAACTAAGATGAGACTTGGTGGGGCAAAGGACTAAGGAATTACATCAGAGGCTCTGCATGTTTCTGCAATAACTTTGGAGGGGGTTATGTTTAGGGGTCCTAGCAGTAAATCTTACCTACTACAGTGAGGTCCAGACTAAAGGAATTCTGCCCGGTTTTGTTGGTAGCAACACAGGTGTAGGTCCCTGCGTCACGTTGAGTGAGCGGGTCAATGAGCAAAGAGTGGACTCCAGTCTCCCTGACCAGCATCTTGTGGGAGGTGTCGGGGAGCACAGGCTGGCCATTGAGCAGCCATGTCAGCTCTGGAGGCGGCAAGCCACTCACCTAATAAACAACAGGACAGATGAGGCAAATGACAGATCGATGACAGACAGATTTATTTGGTGGCTGAATTCTTCATCCTTGTCTGGCACCACATTGATAGCGACAGAACGTCAGTGCTGAGAAACCTCTCCTCAGGAGCATCGGGACAAGAGGGGTCTACATGGGTGGCCTCGTGCATTTAAACCGTATAGTATTTGGACCCCAATTCGGGTCATGATTATATTCTAGATTAGAATGAGTAAGAATTAAAAAGCTAAATAGATAGATAAAATAGGCCTGTGGGATCAGTTTCAGAGATATTGCTTACATACCTAATAAGAAACAGGTAGCCAAGAAGGGCACAGACATTAAACCAGTGTTCTCAAAGCTGGCTGTGTGTCATAATCACATGAGGAGTAATCCTGATGCAGACTTACTATATTAAATCAGAATCTTTGGGGGTGGGACCCAGTCATGGGTTTCTTTTAGGCTTTAGGGTGGAAGAAGTTAATCCCAAATATTATTTAGGTAACTAATGGGAGAGCAAGAACCACCTAGAGAAGTGGATTCTATAAATGCTTAACCTTAAGCCTTTACTAATTTGTTTCTAAATCTCCATAGCATTCTACATCGTTTGGACAGAAGGGGTGACTTAAGTTACTGTTCATACTGAGAAATATTCATACTGTTCAACTGAGCCTAGTTTCTGGTGGAAGAGTTAGAATGTAGACTAGCTAAAGGTGATGGATGTTGACTAGTATGAGAAACCAGCTTCTGTTTTCATAAACTGCCTTGTAGCCATCTTTTCATGACTATAGTTTTTTCAAAGGCTGTACCTCACAGCAATTCACTTCAAGGTTGCAGAACTCATCCTTATGCCTTTATAGTAATAAAGACTTTCCAGGTACCATATGGAAAATGTCTGAATTACATCACCTTTTTGGTTGTCTTTACAGGCATAGAGTTAACTTGGTACAGTATCAGTGTAATTTTTATTAAGATATGAACACTTAAAGATTTTATGAAATACTTTTGTCTGGTATTAAATGCTCCAAAAGAACCTTGTGGGGAAAAAAGTGCGCTCTCTCTCTCTCTCTCTCTCTTTCTCTCTGTTCCTCAGTCCCCTTTCCCCGAAAAAACAACAACCATAAAACAAATACAAACAAAAATAGGTGCATACAAACAAACAAATACAAAATATGAACAGATTGGGAACCAAGAATGGTGTACTAGAGTCTACCTTACAGTCCAGGCGACAGAGGCGCCCCTCGTGAGCTACCATATCCCCAGGAGCCTGCAGGAAATGTGGTCGGAAAAATCGTTCCTGTAGGGGCTCTTTGTCTCTTTCTTGCGCTCGGGACCTTACTCTAAAACAGCAAGCATGTTCAGGCATTACGCATAGAAACCACTTCAAAACTTATGACAGTATAAACATTTAGGCATGGCTCTCGGGCCTGGAGAAATATTTTTTTGGGGGGTGGGGGTGACTGGACCATGAAGGGATAATAAATAATAGTGTGGAGCTGATGTAAAAAGCAAAGTACTAGGCATCTCACCCACTGTAGGGTTATCTTGTGAGATCTGTAATTAAATAAACAGGCTTTAGCTTCTTTCTCTCTGAAGTCATTCTGGGTTAAGTGACTCAGCTCCCCTTGCCTTGGGTTTGACCAGTTGTTCAGAAGTTTCAGAATAAAGAAATCAATATTCAATCTGAACCTCAAATAAGAGCCAAAAGAGAAGTCCTGTTTATCACCCAGAACAAGGCAGCTGCAATCCCTGTGTCTCTGAGTAATAAAATTTAACCTGGCTAATAAATTATGTCAGACCATTAAAGATGATCATGAACTTAAATTGGTTAAGACTGACCACAGTAACAGCTGTTCTTGAAGAAGGAAAAAAACTGAACAAGAAGGTAGAGTTGCAACGGTGGTAAAATACTGTATCTGAAACATGGGTCACTATTTTTGTTCCTTTGGTAAGTCTAATGTAATTCATCCATGTCAGCAACTATGAAATGCTTTGCTAAGACTTTGTGGCACCATAAGACTCGAGAGAAAGCCAGGCTCTTTCTTCTTAGTGATCAGTAAAATCGGAGAGGAGGAAAGTCAGTTGCTGTGTTGGAGACAACTGTGGTATTGGAGACAATAACAACAACAGAAATCTTTTATCAGTATACGTATACTCATTAACGGTTTCTGTTTTTTAAAGACAAGGTAATTTAATTCAGAGAGTCTGATTTATATATTATGTGCACAGGTGCTACTGATGGTTGGAATTTTTGAACCATTAAAAGTGTGCCGTGGACCAATGCTTCTCAAATTTAATGCGCTTATGAATTACCTGGGGATCTTATTAAAATGTAGATTCTGATCAGTATGTCTGGGTGGGGCTTGGGATTCTGCATTTGCAACAAGCTCCCAAGAGATGCTGATGCTGCAGGTGGAGGACTACACTTTAGTTGACAATTTGTAGACCAGATACTTCAGTGCTCATTGTGGTGGGTGGCTGCTTGGGAGGGGCTAGAGAAGGGAGATTCTTACTGTCTTTACCTGTGAGACTGACCAGCAGCTGTTAGTCGACTTCGAATGGGCAAACCTTGTACCATCAAGTGGCCAGAACAGCTGATTCTCCCCTGAGAAATAGAAAATGAAGGAGATTAAAATAAATAAAAACAATTCTACATTTTTTCAGTACATATACATTCTTATGGACCAGAACATTATGAACTTTTTGGCTAACTATTATGAGTTTTGTTTTGTTTTTTTTGAGGGGGATGAAAACAATTTAACTCCTTAAATCACTGTTAATATTCCAGGGAAAACGATTTTTAGGAATGTTGTGACTTTCATTTTTAAGCTGAGAAATGAACAGACATAAATGTAAAAAAATTTGAATTCTTGTGCACTTAACATTATTTGTAGGTACATGCAGAGGTCATGGTCAAGTATTTTTATACTTTCCTCAATAGAAGTTATCTTCAAAACTAACATTTTAATAGGAGGAGTGGGTGAGTAGAAATTATAGTTCTGTACCTCCTAGTCTAATAGTAGTTGAAGATATTTATTCTGCCATATCTTTAAGGGGAATTTTAAGTCTTGGTCTCTTCAGAAAAGGAAAGTGAAAGATTATGGCTTTCCAACTTTTACCAAAAAAAATTTTTTTTATGAGTGAGGGATATTCACAAGTAATTTGCTTTTTCTCTAAAGAACAAAAAATAGCAAATCATTCTTTGATAGAATAATTTGTTGACTCTTCAAGAGAGTCAATGAGTTGATCAAAACAAGATTTACTCCAATAGGTCTGGGGCATATACTTAGTGAATAGATACTACTAATGGCCTTTGACAAAGGCTGAAGGGTGGTGTGACCCATCAGTGGCTAAATGGTCTTGTAAGTTGTGATACTGTGCTCTAGTTACACACAGTCTCTATGCTCCTTATTCATTTTCCTCAGAAATCCTTAGTAACTTGCACTTCTCAAGGTTTATTCACAATGACATGAACCGCTCCTTCCTCAGAGTGCAGTACGGCTCGGAACCCTGCGTCTCTACCTGGGGGTTGGCGGCCATGATGGTGTAGTTGCCGTCATCATCGCCGGTGGTGGAGTCAATGTGCAGAGAACACGTCCCATCTCCTTCTCGCCTCATTTTGAAGTGCTCATTTCTTTTTGAAATCTGCTTCCCATCTTTGAACCAGTAAACCTGAAATGAAAAATATTCAAGGAAATATACACTGTTCTGTACATCTTTTTTTTTTTTTTTTTTTGGCTGCACCATGCAGCATGCACAATCTTAGTTCCCTTATCAGGGATGGACCCTGTGCCCACTGCATTGGGAGCGTGGAGTCTTAACCACTGGACCACAAGGGGGGGTCCCTATTCTGTACATCTATAGAGGATAATGATACAAGAAGTAGGATAAGGCAAGGATCGATTGCCATCTCTACAACTAGTAACCCATCCCTTATAAAACACTTAGAAAACAATTTTTAAACATATTACAAATGACAGTATAACATGCTCCTCCACTTTTACATATACAATATTTAAGTAAGAAATTAGGTATAATTTAGGATTGAGAAAAAGCTTTTGACTATTTTTATTATATTTATAATTACTTAAAAAGCCACCCTAAGGACCAGACATGTCTTCAGAGGCAAAATAATTAAAACTGCAAGCCTGGAACTTTTCCTATTATCCTTTTACAAACTCAAGTCTCCTGAAGTCCGAGATCTCAGGGCCTAGAATAGCTGACCTTACTTGAAAGGATAGTATGGTTTATTATACCAAATGGAATGAGGCCAGGATTCAATTGCTAAATTGCTAAATTTCTCCTCTGACTAAAATTTAAGTATACATAGTTTTCAAGTTAAGTTCTGAATGTATCAAGGAGATCTCTCAAAGACAGGGGAGTTAAAGTACTGGTTGCAGTTGCCCTTCTCTACATTTCCTGGTCACCTAATCATACATACCAACGCCACGTTAATGTTTTTGAAAGTAGAGTGGATAGATTCCCTGCTGTAGACATACTGGGTATAAATCCTTCTCTCAGCTGACTGCCAAAAAGTCTGGTGACTCATAAGATTTTTCAGCAGCCGGTGATAATGATATGACATTTTCGGCATTTACCAACCTAACAGTAATAATACAAATATACCTCACTTTGTACAACAGGTAGGCTGTAGATTTTCAGTAGATGTTAAATAGAAAGAAAAGTATCAGTTTGGTGAGTGTGATGGTTGAGAGAATCAATAGCCCAAAATAGAGGATCATGACTAAGAAATTTATTTTCAACTTTTATAAAAATTTTAACTTACCCATAAGTTATCTGATTTGTTTTTGCCTGGCTATTTAATGATTCTATTCCTGATTGTATCTTTTTAGTCAGATTACCTGGGCTTTGTTAATTTTCTGGTATTGATTTTCATTCCCTCTGTAGATACTGCACTAGAGTCTGGTAAGACTTTCTTGAAGGCACTGTCTATAGTTTTGCACTGTTGGTTGGCCAACTGGCTGGTCATCTTCCCCTACCTTTGGGACAGGTATCCCAACAATTTTGCAGGTGAATGTCACTGGAGAGCCTTCGGTGACCCGGAAGTGCTTGAGTCTTTTGTCAAAGATGGGAGCAATACACTTGCCCGTGGGGATCTCATCATGTTGGATTTCATCATCTGATTCATCAACAGGGGTGCGTTCCAAGCGAAACTCTATTTCATTCATCAGCCTCTGCTCAAAGCTTGAAATTTTGTACTCCTGTCAAAATGGCAAACATGTTTTAATTTCAATTTCTGTGGGTGAGGAAGAATGTGTTCATCAATATAATGTGAGGACGAAACTTTTTAAGATTCAAATGTTAGATTTACATTGTGGAACCTCAGTAAACCAGGCATGTTCCATTTCCAGTTCCTCATCATGGAGCACTGAAGGAGATTTGTGTTTTTACTACAATCCCAAACTGTCCTAGTGAACCCTGATTCCTCACCTTCAGCATGGAGCCCCGGTAGAATATTGTAGGGAATGGAATGAGGATGGAATATAATTTTTGTAGCTACTAATAGTGTCCATTTCAATATGTAGAGCTGCCTTTGTGGTATTTTGGCAAAATTATTCTGAACTGCATTCTGATACATGCCTGCATCACCAGCTTCCTGTCTCTTACTAGACATTCCCATCTGCATACTTGAGGAAAACTTGTCTTGAATAGATCTCCCTTGACCCCATGTCTGCCTACACTGTGTCTCTGCTGCCCTCACAACGAAGCTATTTGAAATAATTTTCTATTGTTATAGCCTCATTTCCTTGTCGCCTGTTCTCTCACTAACATACTCCAGTTAGGCTTGTGTTCCTACAGTTCCAATGAGATTGCTGCTGTCAGGGTCTTCACATTCGCCAGATCCACAGATAAGTTGTCACTTATCTGTTCTTACCTTACCTGACCTCTGAATAGCATTAGACACAGTTGGCTACTTTATCCTTTTTGAAACATTTTTTTTTCTGTTGGTTTCCATGACACTCTACTGGTTTTCCTTCTCTTCCCCTAGCTGGTCCTTATCAGTCTCCTTTACTAGCTCTTCCTCCTCTGCTCTAGGTGATCTCATTCAATCTCACAGCTTCAGATACCTTCTGTATGCTGATGACTCCAAATCCATGTGTCTCAGCCTGGTCTCTCCCCAGAACTCATATACCCAATGATCTACTCTATATCATGAGAGTCATATACCCACCAGTATACTCTCTGTCATGGCTTGGGTGCCTCATGGGTGCACCCATGGACCAGCTTAGCATGGTCCAAACAACACGCACTTGATTTCTGTCCCCCAGGGAAGATACTCCTACCCTGCTCTTCCCCATCTTTGGAACTGGCACCACTCTTCATCCATTTGGTTAAGTGGTTAAGCTGGTGTTTCTCACATTACCTATGGTGAAAACCAGATTTTAAAAATAGATTTTTTCAACCTGTACTCTTGTAAAATAAAATAAAAATGAATTACTAGAAAAATGAAATAGAAAAAGCATGCAGAATTATTATATTCCATAGACATAAAATTTCTCTGTCAAATGCTCTAGAAATTTCTTAATGGTTACTTTCAATTTCTATACTTATCTCAAGGTGGAGACTGGCACAGGTCTAAGACCACACTTTGAGTGTACCAAGTTAACCTAAATCTAGAACTTATCCTGGATTCCTCTGATTCCCTATCCTGCCCTATTCTATCAAGTTTAAATGTCACCTCCCTAAAGCAACTTTCCCAGCCCACTTCATCTAAAGTAACTCCCAATTCTAATTCTCTACAGAGCATGGACTGCTATCTAGTGTTTTTCTTGTTTGTATATTGATTGAATGATTGAATATATCTAAGCCTTAGAATGTTAGCACCAGAAAAACAGAGCTCTTGTCTGTCTTGTATCCCACTATATCGACCATATATGGAATAGTGAGTGCCTGCTACATGGCAGGTGCTCCACGAGTATCTGAAGAATGAAAGCATACATGAATGACATGGGGGCCATCACTTGTTCCAACACTACTGTATCTTTGAGGAATCCGGAGTCATGTGCTTGGGGTGAGGGTGAGCCCTTTGGTTAAACTTGTGACTCTAGTTAACCATAATTTTATGATTTAGGTAGGCCCCATGGAGATGGTACTAGGATGCCCCTGAAGTGGAATTTGGGAGCACATGGCTGATTTGCATCTGCCCCTAGTGATAGGCAGAGTAATTGAGTTCAGGACTCATGAGATATGTTCTCAAGCTATTAAATCACATCATTCATGTCCTCTAGCTATTGTCTTATACATATCATTACCTGAATTTGTGCAGAATTGGAACTTAGGAAACACGGACACCAAATGTTTCTTGGTTTAAATTTCTTAGAACCAATTTTAAATCTTCCCTCTCAGCCTCATCTCAGACTGGGTAAACAAAATACATCTACAGCTCTTTCAGGGTAGAAAAATGATTAATCTCCAGTTAAGCATATTAATTTTAAATCAGATAAGCAAACTAATTAAAGTAAAAGATTGTTCAATTCTAATTTGAAACCCAATTTAGTTTAAAAGTATTAAGACTATTTTCTACATTTTGTGTTTTTTTTAAGTTAATACTTAAAGCTTCCAACTATCTACCTATTAGTTTGAACTATATGAAATTGCCATTTTTGAGGGTTAAAAGAGGTAAAATATCAGCAATTTCAAATTATTCAACCTAATACTATACAGCGAGTATATTTTCCATAAATACATTAACTAATCCCACAAATTTGAAATGTTTCCTAGTCTTGACAATTTAAAATCCCATAAGGAATATACTTTTCTTCTTTGTTGAATTGCATTCATGCTCCTAAATGGGTATTATTTTTCCTTTTAACAAATTTGTTTATTTTTTGGATGCTTAGGAGTAAAACCAATGAGTAAAAGGAGTAAAGTAAAGTAAGAGGAGTAAAACCTCTTACTATGTGAGGTAGGTGCTAAATAGCTTTATTATTTAAAAAATAATAGTCAAAAGCATAATTCATATAGTTTGCAAACCTCACACACAGATCCTGGAGTTCAGGATAACCCAGGCTTTTTGTGAGGGTGGCAAGAGGTCTTAGCTTCTTATGGCTTCTCATCTTGTTTCATTTAAGTCCCCAAATTCCCAATCCATTCCATACCGCCTCTAGCCACTATTTTAGTGGAGTCCTTGCTCCAAGCTAAAGAAACTTCTCTGCAGCTTCTCCTACTGCATGATGGGTGAGGGCTGGTAAGTTCCTGGCTAATTACATTGTCAGAGTTATTATGGGGGTGGGGTGGAAATGAATTCCTGAAATTCTATATTGAAAGTATGATCTAATTTTTCCAAACAAGTATTACTGTACATTGTGGTAAGTTATGATTATATCTATACTTTAGGAACAAATGGGTGATACATAAGGCTTTTGAGCACTTGCCTGAGAATACAAATACCACATTGTCTCCATGTATTCCAAACAGCTATTTTTAGGAACTTGATTTTACCAAGTTGGGACCTGATTTTATGGAATTTATAAATGTTTGAATTGATTTAACCAAAGGAACTATGGAAGCAATATGATGAAAATACGCACGTTTTGTTTTTCTATAAATGTACACATATTGGTTACATATTTACTCTTCTACCAGTACTACAAGTTGGGAGGTGATGAAAACAGAACACTCAATGAGTTATCTAAAATATACCATTTGTAACTATGTACTGAGGATACAGTTGTATTCTACTGAGGCACCAAGATGAGTTAGATATCAAAAAACAAGTGAGTTGGGAGACAAACTATCCTCCAGAAATTTCAAAGCAGGTGCCTAAGGACAGGTTAGATGATTGATATTCTTCACCTTCATCCGAGATGCAAAAGAGTCAGAAGGGAGAAAATCCAGTGAGGAGACTTTGGAAAGAGCTATTAATGTCTGTGAGTGTCCCACCTCCACCTCCACCTCTACCCCCAGAGTACCTGCCTTTCACCTCCAGTTTATTGAGAGAGATTAAATAGACCCATTTGTAGTGTTTACTGTGTTCCTCTGGTGGATTGGTATCTGACTCCTGCCTAAGAAATCTAGAGTGAGGAGCAAGGTGGGTTTTTGTTGGTGGGCAAGCTGAAGGTTGCTTTCAGTGGCCCACACTCCTGCATTGTGTCAGGTCAGAGGACCTGTGATGGTTCCTGTCATACACATATGGGCCACATATGAGACAGAGCCAGTGTGGAGTCAACTTTTGTCCCTCTGTGGCTGGGGAAGGAAGGAGTTGGGAACAGCAGTTAGTGAAGCAGGGGAGGAGGGAGTGAAAAAGCAAGAAGCTGGCCATACTTCCTTCCTGGCTTTAGATTTCCCATTTGTAGAGGTCCCTGGGGTGTGCGGTGTGAGGTGTGGATGGGGGCGTTTGTGTGTGGGATCTTATTTTTGAATAAGGATTGGGGTGTTGGTTACCACAAGGACTGGTCATTTTGTATTACTGGATCAAGATTGTATTTTGCAACAAAGTAAATGTAGACCCTTATGTGAACTAAAATTGGTCAAAATGGTTTTGAGATTACCTCACATTTGAGATTGCCAGGAGAAGGATTAGCCCCACTAGATAAATTTAAAGGGATAAAGGGAGAAAAAAATAAAATTGCTTTTAAGATACAGTTGTTGAAGGTACCAGTTATATGGTATAAAGTATAAGTTACAGATGCACAACAAAATAAGAATACTGTAGGTCAAGGAGCTTCCATGAAAGATTTCATAAAATATTTGGGAAGTTGAGCCTCAGGAACAAGGAAACCCATGTAACTGTGTGGCAGGGGTATGTGACCTGTTTCTAAAGCAGTGAATCTTTACAACTGAGATGTTTACAAAGATGCATACCATCCCCAGAGCAGGAATTCATTTTTTTTTTTTTTTGGTAGTGCTTTGCAACTAAGAGTTGGTTATCCCAAGGATAACTAATCCTCTTATACATAAATCAAGGTTGTCATTCCAAGTTGTGACTGATGGGATTCAGATTTTGTAAGGACATTTGCAAACAAGCAGTGTGTTTAAGTTAAATTTGAATGTGCTTTCTGCACTGTTCTGCACAAAGGTTGTACTACTAACCCACTGTCAGCGGCTGTACACTTTGAATTTCCAGAACTGGATTTGGGCTGTGTTCTCCATTTTCCCTTGCCTTGTCCCCTTTGTGAGTAAAAGTAGGAGTTTCTGCGTCAGCTGCTTGTAGGTGATGTCTGTGCTCAAAGGAGAGAATATTTTTCTGTGTAAATCTGGTCTGTATGGCAAGCAAGTCAAAGACATATGGCCCATCCTTTCCAGGCTTATGTTAAAGACCTTAAGTGAAAATGAATTGCATAGAATTTCAGTTGCTCTGTGAAAGAAAATGAAAAGCTAAAAAAATTACATCAGAAGAGTATGCCACTTGAAAATATAATTCTTTTTTTTTTCCTTAAAGATAATCCTCTTAAGGCTGATAGTTTGACAATTTGAGGCATTTGGTTTCTGGGACACATCTACAGAAGTTTTCTTCAAATTGTCAGAGTGGTGGAGAGTGCCTTCCTCCTTCTAAGAACCACAGTATAATGGCACAACCCAATCAGATACGGCATTGCCAAGGTTCCAAATTTCCAAAACGTGGGCCATGATCCGGCACTCACTGCCCTGAGCGTGCTGCTGGCTTCCTCTACTCTGGGTCTGAGTCTGGGCTTCAGGGGCAAATAATCAGATAGGATCAAACCAGCTGGAAGAGCCTGCCCAAAGGGTTCCCAACCAACTCTGGGTACAGTGTTCACTAAAAGAAGTTTTATGTGTCAGAGAAAGTATTCTCCTTTTGTTCCTGGGTGAGGCACAGTATGGACAGCAGGTAAGAGATTCCTAGATTAACTTGGAGGTTAACCTACACAGAGGATGTCTTCTTTTATGATTTATCCAATACTACATGCTTCCTTCAATAGAAATAACCAGGCTTCATGGCTTACCCCCTGTCCCTGCTGCCAAATTCTTAGAATACTATAATAGTCACTGGGGACACAGCATTCTATAAAACACTCTACCTTCAAGGAGGTTGCATAAAAATACTTTAAATCCAGATTTTGTCTTTAAGAATAAATAATTACTAAATGGTTCACAGATTTATTTTATACTTAAATGTTCAATTAACACCAGAGTTTTGCTTAATTTCAGTGTGTTTTTTTAAAAAGGCTTTCATCTTTTTAGTCAGTTGATTAAAATAGATTGTTATCATAGTAGATAGTGTCTATAATTAGGTATAATCATAATCTCTATAGTTAAGTGAGATATTTTCCATACAGATGCAACAAATCCAAAATTTTCCCCTTGGTTAAAAGTTTGGTTATCCTATCTGAAATTAATGTAAATCCCAAAGTTGTGAGTTAATTCAGCAGATATTACCTGAGCACCTACTCTGGGCCAGATACAGCAGGGGTGCAGCAATGAACAAGACCCCCTCCCACCCCCTGCCAATCCAGCTCCCAGGGAGCTTGTGACTGGTGCATCCTGGGTGGGTCCACAGCAGGTGACATGGGGACACTTCACTATTCCAGCACCCAGGGTCCTACAGTGCCCACGGTGAGCAACATAAGGCCAATGACTACGTTGAATTCTTATTAGAAAAGGAACAGATGGCAAGACTGTTTGCCCTCAAGAGAGAATTTTCATAAAGAATTCATGGTCAGAGATGAAAGAGGTAAGATTTAAATAGAAGAAATGACTAAGCAGTTTAGAGAAGAAGGAGATTAGAGGAAAAAAAGGCAGAGCAAGAGTTAGGTACTTATTTTTCCCCCCTCTGTCATATAGGGTAGTATCTGGGAACCACAGGCAGTTTTAATGTTGCCTTCATTTAAAAAATGGGAGGAAGGAGCAGAATAAAGAGATGGGAAAGTTTCCAGAGAAATGAGGTCAAGGAGGAAAGTTGAAATAAGACATTAAATGTGTGTGTGTGCGCTTTAGACATTAACGGTCACCAACTATATACTGGGAGCAGAACGTCATACTAAGTCATGTATGCATTAAAATCGTTGGTTATGAAGGTTCCATTACATTTTGTGTGATCCTGGGTTCCTGTGACATCTCAGACTCACCTTGCTAACCTAAACCAATTGATGTCCAGTGAAGATCCACTGGTGGTGAACGATACCCTTCAAAATAAGAAATGATGCAGCGTAAAATCTACAAATCTTTATCAGTTTAGAAAGCAAGACAGTTTAATAAATATGAACATCTGAAAGGATGACACCTTTGTATCACACAAAGTCCTAAGAATCAACCAGCAAATGCTAGTTGCTAATTGAAAATGTTATATAAAATGAGTTTAAGGATAAACACTGAAGTATTACAGCAGAGAAATACAAGGTGGCAGATATATCAAAGAAACCCTATTTCTAAAACATTAATTTAGAAGTTTGAGTTCTGGGGAGGACATTTTTTATAGTCAATAATATTAATTGTTCAAGGACCTTTGGTTTACATTCATGCTCAACATAACATGTAAATGCTTTAGAACGTTTACTATTCTTCATCAGTTTAGGAATAACATAGGGCAAGAGAGTCCAGCTTTCTGGACCTAAAAGTGGTCAAAGCAAGATAAAACAAAACAAATGCATACTCTTCAGAGGAATCATTTGCTTCCCCGTCCTATGTGCAGGCTAATATGGGAGTAAGAAAACAGATGATTTTGACCCCTGTGTCCCCAAAATGCAGGTGGAGGTGGCTGTCAATACACATGTTTCTTTATGATTGTTCCCCACTTTTTCTCAGCAAATTTTCTTCTTCCTAACTTCCTCAATGGGCCACAATACATTTAGACAGTTCTTCATGACTTTTTCACTGTCATTTCCCAAGGCAGCAGTGGACAAAACAATATTATAATATGGTCATCATTTATTCCTCAAAACTTTCTCAGAATCAATATCTACCAACCTAATGCAAGCATTCCATCTCAGACAGCTCCTTAGTTTCCTGAATTGCATTTGTGCAGCTTGGCTTTCATGATCCCTGGCCTAGAATGCTGTGTAAGATCAATTCTGTAATTAATATACCATAATAACGCTCAGAATAATAATTGTCAGAAGAACACAGATGTGTCACAGATATTTGGTATATAGTTTTCACTGAAATATGGAGAGGATTGAGATGCTTTTTGAGACTCCAAGTTCCTGCTGTTAGCCCTGAAGATAATTCATGATGGAGGTTTAATAAAGAGCTCTGCTGGGTTTATGGTACTCCACTCATGGAAGTTCATGTTTATATGTACTCACATTTCAGGTAATTAAGAGAAAAACCCTACTTTCCCCTGAGTTGGGGCAATGGATTAACATGGATCTACCTACAGAGTACCCATAAAAGTAAAATCAAACAGCCTGTGTGCTGACCTGGTATCATTTTTACAGGGTTCTAATTGCTCCCTGTCTGAGTTGTTAAAGACATAGGCTGAACACAGCTCTGATTTCAATGACACTTAGAAGGATTAACAACCACAACTGTGATGACAGTATTATAGGAAAACAAATCTGTGCTAGACAGAGCAACGTTTATGGGGCTTGGAGGTATTTGTCATAAAACTGCAAAAAGGCTGCAGAGTTTCAGGGAAAATGTGAAAGTGTCCTGGAGACCAGGGCTCTGGTTCTCATTCTACCACTGACAGTTTGACAACTGTGCTTCAGTTTCTCCATCTAGAAGATGGAAGAGAAGAATAGTTGCCTTGGTGTTTGCCTCCCAGAAATATATGTAATTTGATGAAATAATACATGAAAAGTGTACTCGATTATGGCAAGCTTAAATATCCTGCTTCAAGTCAATAATTTAAAGTCAATTTAAAAAAGCATTTTTAAGCATTATTATTTTAAGCATCTTAAGCATTACTTTCAAGAGAATTCACTCAGTAAAAATTGTCCAACATATAACACAATAGTAAAATACTGTATATCAATGGCTCCACTGGAAGTAAGAGATAGAAACATGAAGGAAAACAGCGTATGGTCAGGGGAGTCTGGAGCCTTGTTTCCAGGGGTCACTTATGTCACAAATTCCACAATATTTGGTATATAGTTTTCACTGAAATTTTATGTTATACTTAAAATAGATTTTATCAGTTCCCACCTGGGGAAATAAACCAAGAGTTAGATTATTAAAAATGTAAATCTGCATTTAAAAAGTAACCACCTTACAAAAAGCAAAAATAAATGGCTCCAATAAAATACTTAGTCTTTCTTTTATGTGATGCTTACAGATGACTTTCCTTTTTCTCCTTCTGTGTAAACACTTACTAGAAAGCAGGGAGTTGTACAGGTTGAAACACAGGATATTGGCTAATGGCTATTTCACGTGCTTCAACCTAATGTAAAGATTGAGAGGAACTGGTGAGCAAACCCCCAAGCACATTACATTGAAGCAGCCAGATAAAGGATGGCTTGGAACCCTGGAGTTCCTTAAAGTCTAGGTCATCTCAAGGCTCAGATATTGCAATGTCTCAAAGATGTGACGGTGTTTGCCAATACTGAGCTGAGGATTGTTGGAATGGAAAACAGACTATCTAGTCTCTCTCCTTAACATATACCATTCTAGGTAAACGCATGTAGACAAGTAAACTGAATTAACTACCGGGCTAAATCAAGAACTGTGGATCCATGTGGACGAGTTTCCTACATGAACCATGGACAGTCTGTGCTCTGCCTTCCAAAACTGCAGTGTCAGCTTCACCGAGGTCAGGTGACCTGAGCATCCAAGGACTGAATTAAGCAAACTTACATTCCTTACAAAGAAATTCCAATAAACCATCTGAACCCAACAATCTTACCTGCTGGTTTGATCTGACATCACTAAAATTCATTTTTTTCCCCAAGTCTAGAATCACTGCATTCTTAGTTTCACGAATGTAATCATCATTCACTGGTTGGGAAGACTTTATGTGTTTCTTCATTAGTCCCTGGGATGGCCTGTAAAATAAATTCACACCTAAATCACTCATGAAAAGTACTGGCCAGGGTACAAGGCCTAGAAATCAGAGTGGTTGGCATGGCAACCAGAGCCAGGAGCCATCAGGCACTTACAGAGTGCATCTTGCGAGCAAACCTTGAGCACTGCCCAGAAAATCTGTGTCGAGGTGTTTTCAGTATTTAAATTATAAAAACATTATTTAAGGTAATCATGTTCTTTTGTCCTAAGGTGTTCAATATCCATTTTGTGTCTAAGAGATTGGATTATGTAGGAATTCACTAAATGAGAGTCCTGTCCCAGACCAAGCTACTCTTATGTGGGTCCATTCTTAAATGACATCTTTTACATCAAGAAACCTCAATGATACTTACACGGATGGTGCGCTTCTAGGCAGCCCCATGGCATTGGTGGGTGGGATGGCAGGGAGAGAAGGCAGGACGGAGCTGAGGAAAGCCACTGGGTTCTGAATCCGGCTGGTGGGAGAGACAGGAGTTGGGGACACGCAGTGGGGCTGAAACTGGTTTCCGCTGGAGATGGAAAATGTGAGTGGTAGTTGTGCTGTCTCTGTCGGACCTGGAGGAGGTAGCTCGTTTTGGACAGAAACCGCTCCCAGAGATTTGGTTTGCGCCGAGGGCTGAGAAACTAAGAGGCTTTCTTTGCTCACTGTCCTCTGCATGGCTTGAGGAGTGCTGATCAGGGTGAACACTGGAGAGCTGGAAGGGGACACGGTTGCTGCGGTCGTGCTTGTGGAGGGGAAGAAGTGCTTTGGCCGGGCCAAGCTGAATGTCTGCGATGAAGGGGCCTTCACCGGCTTGCCGGATGTTGTCACCGCTGGGGCAGCAGTGGAGGTCAAAACACTCATGTTGAAAGGAAACTCCTTAGGAGATGAAGGAGATGGGTTTTGCAACTGCTGTTGTTCCAGTAAGACTTGGTTGTGAAGCTGTTGTAGCTGGCTGGAATCTCTGCACAAGAGTGGGGAGAGAGAAGAGAAATCCGTCACCATCGCCTCAGCCTGTATAGACAAGCTGTTGACCGCTTGATGCTGATTAAGAACACACAACCATTGTTGCCAGAAACCAGCCGATCAAATTCGGGCACATGGGATCTAGTTCCCTGGCCGGGGATCAAACCCATGCCCCCTGCATTGGAAGGGCGAGTCTTAACCACTGGACCGCCAAGGAAGTCCCTGTCTCTCCTTTCTAAGTCTGTTTGATTGCCAGGAAGAAGGGAAAGGCCACCATGATGCACAACTCCAAGAGGCGTCATTCACATTGTGTTCTTTGTGTTGTGACCCTGGAGTTGGGCAACACAGCAGCCCCATTTTAGAATGTTATAAATTAGAAAGAAGAAATAGAAAAATGGTCCTCTTGTTGGAAGTACTCAAAGTTCTGAGATGAGCAGATAGTATCTCTGTTTCGGGATAGAAGGCACTGAGCTACATACTGATGTGAGTTACTAAAGGGGGCTGAGTTCCCTGAGAATGTGCTATATTCTTCACTCTGCCTCATTATTTATTTATTTATTTATTTATTTATTTATTTATTTATTTATTTAATTTTTTGCTTTATAACAAATTTAATCAGTTATACATATACATATGTTTCCATATCCCCTCCCTTTTGCGTCTCCCTCCCACCCTCCCTATCCCACCCCTCCAGGCGGTCACAAAGCACCGAGCTGATCTCCCTGTGCTATGCGGCTGCTTCCCACTAGCTATCTACCTTACATTTGGTAGTGTATATATGTCCATGCCGCTCTTTCACTTTGTCACAGCTTACCCTTCCCCCTCCCCATATCCTCAAGTCCATTCTCTAGTAGGTCTCTGTCTTTATTCCTGTCTTACCCCTATGTTCTTCATGACATTTTTTTTTCTTAAATTCCATATGTATGTGTTAGAAAGACAAATACTGTACACTCTGCCTCATTTTAGAGCAAACTTTAACAAAGCAGCTGGATGTGTCTTGGTGTTTCTCATCCTCTTCTGACAACAAAGCTTTATAGAGAAGGTGACCATATGTCTCGATTCATTCTAGACAGTCCTGCTTTATGCCTGTTTTCCTGGCATGATTATTAATAGTGCTCTTTCACTCTCAAAAATGTCGTGGTTTGAATGATGGATTATATGGTCACCGTAATTATGAACGTTACTTAGACTTTTCTTGTGCCTAAAGAAAAAAAATGATCAAGCTGGGAGCGCTTTCTCCATTTATAGGAACCTGACTCACAGAAGCATTATATGAGTTGCCTTAAGTCCCACAGTCTATTTACTTCCTCTTAACAAAACAGTTAATTAATTTTTTTAAAAAAGAAAATGGAAAACGAAAGTGTCTAAAAGTCATATATGCATAAAGTTGTCAGGGCTGTCAAACTTTGCTGTTTAGGAGAATCTACTCTTGAATAAACAACCATAGGAACAGCCACAAGTGAGACCACAGTGCTTCAAGCCCACCGTGGTTTTATGTTCTTTGAAAATATGTTTTGGAACATAGAAGGTGATCTGCTGAACACGAGATCTATTAAAAATGAAAGGTTTTATATTTTCATACCATTGGGAAAGTCAACACCAACAGCAATAAAGTTGAGGCAGAAAGTTCTCCAAACTTTGATTTAAAAAAAATTTTGTTTTCAGTTGAAGTGTGGTTGGTTTACAGTGTTGTGCCATCTCTGCTGTACAGCAGAGTGACTCAGTTATACATATAGAGACATTCTTTGTTAAAAAATATTCTTTTCCATTATGGTTTATCACAGGATATTGAATATAGTCGTGATTTTTAAAAAAATTCTTGGAGTTTAAGACCTTTTCTCTTGCCTTCATTAACATTTCTGATACACAATATACGGAAAAGTAACTTCACAAAGTAGAGACCTATCTCCACTTTCATGACTGCTGTCAAATGCTACATACTATGCGACTCTTTTTTCAACTAAGAAAATTCTTGTCCTCTGTTCAACTATGAAAACTAAGAATTTAGAAGTATAGCCACCTGGCACAGTAACTTTCTTCCTCCCTTTTAGAAGTAAGTATTTAAGCTGAGAGAATAAAGTAACATAATTAAAATTAATAAAATCTTTTCATTCCATCATGGATAAAAGATTCAGCAATCAAGAGAAGCAGAAATATCTTTGTTAGATTATCCTTAGAAAACTATATACAATAATGTTGTTTCTGCTGGTGTTAACTTTCCCAATGGCATGAAAATATAAAACCTTTAAATTTTTAATGGACCTCATATTTGGCAGGTCCCATTCTGTGATTACTGTAGCATAAAGAAAATGCCATGTGGTTTTTAGGACATGTTTGTATTGTAGTCTGAGTAACTTTTAATTTGATGGTATTGCAGAAATATTTTATTGTGGTTATGGAAGTAGAAAAAGTAGTATATGAAAACTAAGTAATCTTAGAAAGATAAGGATGAAAAAAGGGGCCAGGAAGTCATTTGGTATTGACTGATTCTTATTTTCCTTTAGCTCCTATTGAATGAAAACTAAGAACCAGCTTTTAATTTTAAGTAAGACTTTAAACAGCATGTTAGCCCTTATCATTTAATGTAGTATATTGGATTGTAGAGGGTCACAAACTTTAAACATAATGATATATGAGATACAGCATCAAATAGTTTTGATTATCTAAGATTCTGGAAGAATTCATTTGAGAAAAATGTCTCCTTTTGTTTGACAGGGTTTTTTTCCCCCAAATTTTATTAAACTGTCTTGTTTCAGAAGGGATTTAAAACAGCTGTTTCAATTTGCTTATTCATGACATAAGGGCAAGGTGTCAATTCCAGTATTCAACAAACTTTTATTGAATCTTCTGTATGTTTACTTTGCTAGGTACTGTAGGAGATACAAATATGCCTGGGATAGTATGAGCAATTCAGGGCTCAAAAATCTTACTATACATACATGTAATACAAATATCCAGTGGTTATTTACAGGTAACATATGGAACTTACTATTTAATAATGAAGGTACAAAGTGCAATGAAAGAAGAAAGGAAGGAAAGGTTAATTACAAAGCATACAAAACCCTGAGCAACCTCTCTAATTCAAAATAACAGCCTATCATAAATTACTATAAGCTCAGCTGCTCATTTCTTGTTGCTATGAGGATTTCTGAAATCAGGTTTATACCCAGTTTTCTTTCTGTAGATTATCAACTCTCCTGGGTTCCCTGAAAATATCTTCTCTTTTGCCACAACTTAGCTTAAGCATGATGCTCAAGAATATGCCCTCTGCAGACAGATAGACTTAGGTCCTAATCCTGGCTCTGCCACTGATTATATGTGTGGTTTGGGGTGGTTTCTAGATTTTTCTGACCCTGATTTCTTCATAAGTAAGATAGGAGTAAGTAATATCTCTTCATGTTGTTGTGAGAATTGATAGATAAATCACCTAAATCAGATAAGTGATCAATAAATGGTGGCTATTATATTTTTCAGTTTCTGAACTACAAATATCAATTTCAAGATTTGTAAGAAAATTAGAGTTTCAGAATTATAACGATGTTTCTTGATGTGGTTTCTGGAATACAAAAGAATTTCTTAGGGATTTTTTTAATTAACATCTTTATTGGAGTATAATTGCTTTACAATGGTGTGTTAGTTTCTGCTTTATAACAAAGTGAATCAGCTATACATATACATATATCCCCATATCTCTTCCCTCTTACGTCTCCTTCCCTCCCACCCTCCCTATCCCACCCCTCTAGGTGGTCACAAAGCACCGAGCTGATCTCCCTGTGCTATGCAGCTGCTTCCCACTAGCAATCTGTTTTACATTTGGTAGTGTTTATATGTCCATGCCACTCTCTCACTTCATCCCGGCTTACCCTTCCCCCTCCCTGTGTCCTCAAGTCCATTTCTTAGGGATTTTAAATGGTTGAGATAAAATGTCAAGGCTTAATGACAAACACAACAGAACAACTTGGGCTACTGTATCAAATACTTTTGAAAGCAATTTTGGCAACAACAACTTGGGGCAGTGTGTGCTGGAGCCAGCTCTCGATGGCTCTGGAGGGCAGGTTGTATACACCTCATCCCAGTTCCCAGTTTAATGACTTTTCTTTAGTAGCTTGAAATCAGCCATGGTGGGAGGAAAACTGGCAAATGCTACAAATCAGGGCTTCCCTGCCTCTGCCGGTAGTTAAAACATTTGCTAGCACATTGCTGATTAGGATAACTAATTCTGGGTAAATATGTCTCTGCAGTCAGCTTTTAGCTGTGGTTTTGGCAGTGGTAACTACACTGGTTGTGCATTAGATCACCCAGAGATCATAAAAGACAAACCTTACTGATTTAGGCACCACTGGCCAGAGAGTCAGTTGGCCTTGGAAAGGATCCAGGCATAGTTACTATAATCTTTTTAAATGTGGGTCAGTTCTTAAACTTTAGTGAACCTCAGAACCCTCTGGAGGGCTTGTTAAAACATAGATTTCCAGGCCGCACCTCCAAGAGTTTCTGATTCAGTAGGTCTTGAGTGGAGCACGAGAATCTGTTTCTATCAAGTTCCCAGGTGATGCCAGTGCTTTGAATAGCAAGGCTCTAGGTGATTCTTGTCTGCGTCCAGGACTGAGAACCACTGCTCTAAAGAAACACTTGCCCAAAAGCATAGGCTTATCCAGTACATTCTGATTTTAGTCTGACGTTTTACTCACTTTAAATGTTAATTCTTCTATTTTTTTCCTGGCTGTGGAGGGGTGTGTGTATGGGGCTGGGTGGGGTGATAAAGGGTTGTAACTCAGGTTTTCCAACTTTACACCTATACTTTCCAACCTGGCTGTACATTAAAATAATCTGTGGAGAGATTCTCATTCAACTGGGATGGAAGGCATAAATATTTTTCAAAAGCTCCACATTTCATTCTAGAGTGTAGCCAGGATGAAGAGTCACTTCTCTAAATAGCTTAATATTCAAGCTGAAAATGTCAAAGTCTGAATTATCTAGGCTTTGATGATACAGTGTTGAAAAATGACAGCTTCCTTCTCTGTTGCAGTTTTAAGATCTATAAGAATTCTATTTTTTGTATGAATGGCAAATTGAAGGAACAAGCAGAAAATTGTATCCTCAAGATTATTGAGTCAATATATTTTAACATAAAACCTAAAAGATTAAAACCAGTAAGAAAACTTTGTAGGCATGTGGATTCACAAAGGGTGTGTGTGTGTGTGTGTGTGTGTGTGAGAGAGAGAGAGAGAGAGAGAGAGAGAGAGAGAGAGAGAGGTGAGCATGCACATGTGTATTCATACCTCTACTAATACAAACCTATATTCACACAATTAGGTGAAAATTTAAGGAAGATGAAAAATATTGAGTCCTGTTGAGGACTGGATTTTTAGAGGGTGTCACTACATAATTTAGTAGAAAGAATTTTTATATTCATTGAAAGTTTCATGTGGTAGATACTGCTGGCTGACTACTTAATTCTCCCCTTTGTAAAGGAACTTGATTTTACGCATGGAGGCAACATGTGGAGCTAAAGACCACACTTCCCAGCTTCCTTTGTACTTAATATACCATGTGACTAAGTTCTGGCCAATGAGATATAAGCAGGTGATTTTGGGTAAGTCCTAAGAAGGCTCCTTTAAAGGAGAGTAATTGGACTTCTACCAATTTGCCTTTTCTGCTGCTTGAAATACAGACATGATGACTAGACCACCATCAGCCATCTTGGACCATGAGGGCACTTGGAGAAGAAGCCAGTGCTAAAGATGGCAGAGCAGAAGACTGGGTTCTTAATGACTATGGAGCCATCATAACAGCCTCTGACTGCCCATCTAATTCCTTTATTTGAGAGAAAAATAAACCCTCATGTGTTTAACTCACCATTAGTTTGGGCTTTCTGCAACATGAAGCTAAACCTAACCCTAACTGACATACCTAAACAGTCCCTGGGTAAGAGGAGGCCCTACAAAGGAGGCAATTGATTGTTTTGGGTTACCTGTTCTCACAACTCCCTTCTCTGCGAACTGCCTTCACACACAGTTCTGATTTGATCCATTTGACTCTTCTTCCCTCCAAATGTAAATGCTCTGCACCTGACGAGGCTGGGCTAATTGGTATTTGGAATTGAGCTGCTGAGTACGATTTAGTTAGCAGTGGAACTTGACACAAGTCGTGACAAGACATGCCATCAAGGGCCAGATATGAATTGATGAGTCTTCCAAGAGAGAAGAGTAGAGTGGATATGCAAAGAGGAAACAAGGAGGTGCTCAAGACGGAGTGTGAGCAGGGGACAGAGGCTGGACTGACCATGTGTGTGATCCTAGCTCTTAAATCCCTGCTTCTCCTTCTCTGTGCAGGACCTGGCTGTGTTTTGTTGCCCATTGCTGCTTATATCCCTACAATAACCTCTTCCCTTCTTCTTACTTTAAGTAGATTCCTATTTCCTGGGACTGGCAGAACTTTGAGGGGACAGAGGTATTTCTGGATGTGACCCGCATGTTTTGTAACATTTAATTTTATGCCCAGAATTTCACCTTGTGTGGTAGTGAGAAAAATATAAAACTAAGCAACATGAACTGCTTCCAATGAATATCAGCACATTGAGAAACCCATGATAGGAGTGCTATTACTGTAGATTTTATTGTTGATATTTAAAGGTTTATGTAGTTATAAATGTATTTTTTATCACTTTGATGTGTGGATCAAACAAAACATAATAGTAGTATCATATTCTGTGCTTGCTTCGCTATGGATGCACATTAAATTTTGCAACATGACTGATGGAAGCTCTCTAGAGGGTTTGGGTGACAACTGCATCAGGCTCCTGAGGTGACTCTGGTTGGTGGTCACCATGCCACCCTTAGAGGATGCTTCACTTCCTTTGTAATTTCAACCCATTACATTTATATGAAGCCTGTTGTTACTACAGCATATCTAGCCATATCAAGGAGCTAACTAAAAAATACTAGGTATCTTTTCTATAATGACTACAAAAACTTAAAGCAGAAATGGGGAATAGAAAGATGAAATTTCACACTGTAAAGATTATTAGACATGAGAAAGGGCTTTATAAGGAGAGTGTAGAAGTGCTTCACCTGGAGCCCTCTAATGTTAGACAGACATCTTTTTGAGCTAGTTTAGGAGTAACATTTCTTGGAGGTAGAATATGAATAGTAAGGATGAAAGTGATAGTACACTTACACTGATGTAAGGATTATGATTTGCAAAGCATTTAATGTGTGTTTTCTCATTTCATAATTTCCCTTTTTAGCTCCATCATTTTTAAGAAGGGCAGAGTCAGAGAAAGTCACAGGCACTCTTGGTTATTCATTCTAATTTTTACTTACAGTTTGGGTTTGGCCAGAACTGGAGGGGGCTCTTTGACGGGCGAGGAAGGCTCAGGGATTTTTGCTGACTGTCCATTGAATCTCTCCTGGAAGGAATCAGGCCTGGTCTGGTTGGTGGTCACCATGCCACCCTCAGAGGATGCTTCACTTCCTTTGTCATCTTCAGGCAGGTTGAAGTGGACACGGAGCCCGATCCTTGAGCTGGACCGGGGCTCATTGTGATTCACCAGAACGCCTTCCAGTTTGGGTTTAGGGAGTTGTTCCACGGAAGGAGGCTCTGGGTTGGGTGGGGATGGCTGTTGCTCAATAACAGCCAGGTTGGTGGTAGAGTTGGCTGAGTGAAGAGACCCATTGTTTCTGGGGTCTTCATTTCCTGAAAGGATGATAACAGGACCTGAGATATTAGCCTTACTCAATAAGACTGAGATGGGATTATAACCCTGAGACAGGGCATGTATCCAATCCAGGCGAATGTGCTAATGGAAATGCTTGTCAAAAACAGAAAACACAATCTGGGACATTAAAGAATGGTAAGGATATAGGAAAAAAACTAAAAAAAAACTAAAAAAATCTAAGTACCATTTTGGAAAGAATTTTAGAAGTTTAGGTAAGATCAAGAAGATGTTTTCTTAGGGAGTATAATAAATAACAGCAGGATAACTGGCGTGGTGGTGATAAATGCAATGAGAAATTGAAAACTGGATTCTGTTCAAGAACACTTTCCTCAATAATTCAAAAAATTTTAGGAGAGCCAAGCTAGCTTCATATGAAAAGCAGTAAGAGAGGGTAATATACATTGTCCATACTCATAATCAAAGTCATAGTCTAAACTGTTCCGGCATTGAAAGAGCCCTTACCTCTTACATCTAGCTGTGCAATGCTTGACACTGTGCCGTATTTATTGCTTGCAGTACAGGTGAAGCACCCAGAGTCTTCTGCAAATACCTCAGCAATGACCAAAGTACAGATCTCCTCTAAACCCAATAAAGCAGAATGGTTACTGACTTATTTACGGAAATGGAATTATGGAATTTTCTGATATTAGATGGTGATTCTATAAAAGTCAATAGAGGAAGCCGATTATATTAATTGTTTGAAAACATTTAGTCCAATTATTTGATTGAATTGACTGATTAGCAGACTAAATGAGCCAAAGGAAGTAAAATGAATAACTCCATGCAGACAATCAACAAGAGGATTTAATGATAATATAATGTATATTATGGATTTGAAGATTATCTGTTTTTATGTCATCAGTCCAGATGTCAAAAATAGGACCAAGAAACAATAAGCTTAAAAATCACAAAAACAAATTAAGATTTAAAGCAAAAGTAGGTCTGTGTGAAATACCACTCTATTCTTGGTAAGGCATGTGACACACATTTCTGGTCAAGAAGATATTAGGGAAAATCTCCTGGGGAGTTTCTGGGAAAGTTTTTCTTGCCTTTTAAAAGGGGTAAAAGAGAGCGTTTTCCCCTATTTTTGCCTTTGGACGTTGTCATCTGCATGTAATACCTAGAACTGTGGCAGCCGTCTTGGGTATATGAGTAGAACCAGTCTAAGAGGATACTCTGAAGATGACAGAATGGGGGAAAAAAAAAAAAGCTTGGCCCCTGATGATCTCTGAGATGCTAAATTAACCAATCTCAATACTACCATTTCTTATGGCATCTTGCTATGTAACAAGATAACAGTTTTCATGTTGCTTAAGCCATTTTTGGTTAGGTCTTGTTTATTTGCTGCCCAAAGAATCCTAAATGATGGAGAGGCAAAGTTTGGTTTTGGTACCTCTCTGTCCTTTCTCTGAGTCTTATGCTTCCTCCTCTCTGTTCCCTTCCCAAACATTTGCACTCTCATCTTTCAGCAACCTGCATTCGGAAAATGATCTGATAAATTCATTCATACTACACAATACCTGCCTGATAAGATATAGTATTCTGTCTCCAAAGGGTATATGCTTTATCCAAGGTGGAAAGAAAAACTCTCTGAACATGAAATTTTAGATCATGGAGCTGGGGCTTGTTTTGAGCAGGGACCCCTTTTGGGTGACTCTGAAATTATTTCGTGTATGAGACTGCCTAGTGAAAAAGCTTGCTTTGGTTGAAAGTATCAAAAGCCTGAAGTATTTTCAAAGGGAAAAATGCTTCTCCACTACAAGCAATGCTAGAGCAAGAGCACTCTGGTCTTTACTGTATCCCCAAGGGCCTAGAGTAGGGTTATGCAACATGGATATTCAATGTCTACATCAAGAATGCCTTTCCATTCAGTTTTCAGAAGCAAGAATTATAATAATGAAATTCCAAACCATCATTCTTACCCATGGGCACAAATACAATCTTATTTTTCAGGGTGATCATAGAGAGGACATTCAGATGTTTATTGCTGTGTTTTGTGAGCAACTTGTATTTTCTAGAGGTAAGAGCTTCCATGTGTCATCTTAATATCCTCCCAACCAAATCTAATAACATCATAAACATTTTATTGATTCTGTGAATTTCAAAATCTGATGCATAACTTTTGAGATACATAGGCTGTGGAATTGGAATTGATAGCATCATGGAAATTGCTCTGCCCAGTTTAAGGAGGTCATGAGTGGGGGCCAATGAAAGAGGGAAAATATTCCTAAGAAACATTCCTCAACAACGCAGAACTAACGGCATTCACATTAGCTATTGAATATATATCCCAAACTTGCACATGCTTGCCTTTCCTTCTCCTCAGTCGTAGCTAGAGTTGGCGTCTGTCTTCTTTGTAAAACTTTTTTTCTTGACAACAGTGTAATTTCAATATGTCTATTATATATTTCAAGTCACGGATCACATACAAATGAAATTAAAGTTAAAATGATCTTTACCTGGCTCTGCCATGGATCGAGGTTCTAAAAGAAAAAAAAAATTAAAAGATTCTGAGCATTTATTTTACTGAGAGGTGACATTTTTATCAGAAGCTTCCTATAGAAGTATATTTTGCATACTCATGAGTAATTTGACAAGGCTCATCTGTAAATTTTAAGTAAAATGACCTAAGCACCAATGACCTTGACAGGGATAGGATCATTATCCCAGAAGGGCAGCAAGAGAGCTGCTAACTAAATGATGTGGCTGTATCTTGGGACATACTTGGGTTCCACTTGGGACACATAAACCTTAGGTGAGGAAAAGTTACTGAATTAGTTGGGATTCAGGATGACTTGCTTTTATTGTACCCATTCAGCCTGACCTGAAAAAGTTTGTGAAGACTAAGAGATCATTCTTGGCTTTGGGCTCTCACATCCTGATATAATGTAGCATATACCTCCTGCCCTAAGGTTTCTAATATTAAGAGCCTCAGGATAGATGACAGGTTCCTCAGGAACAGTTCTTTGTCTTAAAATTCTTTGGCATTCCTGAAGGTGCCCGCTTGGTACGGAAAACAGGTGCTCAACTACAGTTTATAGAATTGCAGGCACTCAGGGAATAGTTGTTGAATTTAGTTACATTCTTCTACACTGATAGAACTAGTGGAGGTTTTTTGCCTCAGCTTAAATGGTGTTCAGAATATATCATTGTTGCTGCTATTCAGAATATATCATTGTTGTTAAATCTGATAGTAGTTTGATTCATATATCTATTTTGTGATAGGCAGAAACAAATTAACCAAGAAGCAAATAATTTTCAAAATATTTTACGGCTGAAATGGGTCAAGGTGAAAGCACTGCATGACAGGAAAAGAAGAATTAACAACTTGGATATATAAATAATTCTTACAAGAAAAAGAGTAAAACCTCAATAAACAATGAACAAAGGATATAATAGGTAATTTTAAAGTAAATTCAAAGACCCAATAAATAAGAAAAAAAAGTTCCTTTCCACATCTCATTAGTGAAAAGCAGATTAAAACAAGTATTCCCATTTGGGACCTATAAAATTAGTGAAGATTTAAAAAATGTTTAATACCCATTGATAGTGAAGGTATAAGACAAAAGAAGTTCCCATATGTTGCTGATTGTAGTAGAATATAACTGAAACAGCATGTGTCCCAGTTCAACTGGGATGATCTGGTTTATTCCTGGGATCTCTGTGTAATGATTACTAGCACCCTCTGTTACTCCCCAAGGTGTCCCAGGTTAGATGATCAATTATATAATCATCCTAAATTTAGTTCAACCTTTTTGGATGGCATTTTGATGATTTATATTAAAAGCCTAAAACAACGTGAATTTACAGTAGCAATTCTAGTACTCAGATTTATTCATAGATATTCACAAAGATCTTCTCTGTTAACATGCTTTGAAATATAGTTTCTAATAGTAAAAATTTGTGGACAGTCTACATTTTCAACAATAGGAGATTAAGTAAATATGAAATTGATTGTAGCAACTTATTTTTAAAAGTAAAAAAGTTCTATATCTATTAATATGGAGAGATATTCATGAAATGTTGAGTGAAAAAATCAATTTACAAAAAAAAATTATTTTTAGTTAAAGAAAATATATGCATGGAAAAATTTTTGGAGAATATATACCAAAATATTAATAGGGTTTAGTTTGGTGGAGTATAAGTATTTTTTATTTTATTCTTTTTATTACATTTTAATTAGTTGTTAAAAGTTAAAAAAATAAATGTATACAATAAATCTATAAAAATTATCAGAAAAATAATTTTAAAGCACCAACTTACTTTTCTGTAAAATTCTAAAATCTGGAGAATCTTCTATCAAGGTCCCTTCTCTATACCACTCAACTTTAGGAGATGGAGCTCCTTTTACTCTGCATTCAAAGACAACTAGCTGACCCTCAGAGGCTGATAAATTTTGTAACATCTGTAATGAGAAGAATATTGTTAGAACCAAAAAGTATATATTTTTGGAATCTACTCCCAGTGCTGAATTTTCGAAAAAGATACCATTGCCTCCATATTTGGATTTTCTCCAAATCTTGTACATTTCCAACAGCTTCAATTCTGTGGATGTACATTGAATCTATTTTTTTAAAATTAATTAATTAATTAATTAATTTTGGCTGCATTGGGTCTTCTTTGCTGTGCACAGGCTTTCTCTAGTTGCGGTGAGCGGGGGCTATTCTTCACTGCGGTGTGTGGGCTTCTCACTGCGGTTACTTCTCTTGTTGCAGAGCACGGGCTCCAGTAGTTATGGCCCGTGGGCTCCAGAGCACGGGCTCAGTAGTTGTGGTGCACGGGCCCAGTTGTTCCACGGCATGTGGGATCTTCCCGGACCAGGGCTCGAACCTGTGTCCCCTGCATTGGCAGGCGGATTCCCAACCACTGGACCACCAGGGAAGTCCCTGAATCTATTTTTGAAGACAGAATCATCTGAGTGCATAGGAAGCTTTTTCCTCACTAACTTCTTCCTTTTCCTCTCTGTTGCAGTACCAGAAAAATTTATTGAATACTAGGTGAAACATTTTGAGGGTTTGCAAAAATACTAATATTTGGTAAAGTAATTCTGCTTCCTTTAAGAAAATTCCCAAGTAGAGTTTGGTTTTCAGAAACAATAACAATTTTAAAAATCTGCAGTGAATGTCTACTAGGTGTATTCAGTATGGGAGTAATGTATTTTTTTCCACACAAGACTGTTCCACTAGGTGGACTATCTCTGTGGCCTAAGTAAGTGACTATTTTTTTGGCTTTGCCTTGCCTACTTTCTATAGTCCTGGAAATTGACGTTTGTTTTGCTATTTTCTTTTCCTTATGTGTTCTTTACAGGATAGCCTCAATGTCTGTTGAGGGAGGTAAACAATGACAATCTCTATAAAATCATAGTCACATGTGGAGTCTTAGGTCATGGTAAAATATGTCATAATTTTGTGAAGGCATTGTTAAATGCTCTTTCACGCTTCCCCCCAAAAAAGTTCACAAAAATTACTTTCCATTGTAAAATATCGGTATATTCTATAATAGACGCTATGGGAGAATAGAACTCACATTTTCCTTTCACAACTTGTCTTTCACTCATCATGATTTGTGAGCTTAAAGTCACACATTCGTTTGTATAGTTGGTATTTCATTTGATTATGAAATGCTCCTTTGGCATATATGTGGGCACATTTTTATTTTTAATATAGGCCTAAAGATGATAAACATGGAAAGGTTATGATTAACTTTCTCTACAAGCTCTATCAGCAACAAATGCTGCAAGGCTTTCCCATTATTACAATTTTGGGGTCTGTATTTAGGAAATATTGGCTCTTGCTTTGGAGAAGGGGAAGTCCAGTAGTTTTTTTGCTTTTGTCATTTACTCTTATAAATACCTTGTGATTGTTTATAGCTCTTAACAATATACGATATTTTGTGCTTAGACCTATCATATTTATGGCATTTATCTTAGGAATACTGGGGTGGGTTTAACCACATGGCTTTAGCTGTAGTAGGAGACTTTTACCTCAGAAGGATGTGTTAGTTGATATTGTGACAGCCAGGGGGCACTATAGTTCGGAGTTAGCGTTTTGTTCTTTTTTTGCATTCCCAAATTTGTTTGCTGAAGGAATTCAGGATGTGATTTTCACAGAGTGGTTTCTGAAGTAATAAGGAACTAGTTGATTAAAAACCTGGTTATTCCTTGTCTACCCCAAAACAATAGCTTCTAGTGACAAGAATGGAATGTTCTCAGTAAGCAGGGAGCATCAGTGAGTCTTGGGTGCTCCTGGCAAGCTGGTGAATATGCCCTCCACCCTGACATCTGAGAAAATTCTGTGCTAAGATGGTAGTTTTGGGGGCCCATTGAAAACTTTAATGGCAGTCAGACATCTCCCTGGGATTCATACATAATGGAGTTTTGTTCCTTCTTGAGGCAAACAAATTAGAAAACCAAAGCAAAAAAAAGTGGTGGTGGCAGAAGGGATTGAATGAATAAAATATGGCACATTTAAAAAATGGATGTAGGGCTTCCCTGGTGGCGCAGTGGTTGAGAGTCTGCCTGCCGATGCAGGGGACACGGGTTCGTGCCCCGGTCCGGGAAGATCCCACATGCCGCGGAGCGGCTGGTCCCGTGAGCCATGGCCGCTGAGCCTGCGCGTCTGGAGCCGGTGCTCCGCAACGGGAGAGGCCACAGCGGTGAGAGGCCCGCGTACTGTAAAATAATAATAATAATAATAAATAAAAAATGGATGTGAGCAGAATGAGGTCAGTCTACATTCTGACATGGCTTGAGGTTCAGATATATGAACCAATTCTCAATACGCAGAGGTTACACAAGGTCCTGCTTGCAAAAGGACCTCCTTGAGAGAATATGTTACAGTTGAGACCAACATTAGTTGGTTGTAATTATTCACTTGAAATTGAAGGCCAAGACCTGTGTTCTATTGGAGAGTCCAGCCAGATACCTGAGATACTGTAGTTCTAGAATATGCCAGCTAAGGGACTGTGATATGAGATGGAAGTTCATTCCAGTGTGACACATCGTCAATACTCAGTAAAGGAGTTGCCAGGGGTCATCTTACAAGGCACTTAGAAAAGGTTGTTGAAGGTCATAATTTGAAGGACAATGATAGTTGTTATTGCTGAAAACTGTGCTTTTCTACAAAAGTCTCATAAGAAGAAATCGGCTCACATTGCTGCCCATCCGGTCCAAACCAGTTACACCATTTGAACATAGTTTAGATGGGGCCATGTTCAACACAGCAGTAGGTCTTAGGCTGTTACTAATGGCACATTGTGTAAGACTTGATCATATTTATCTTGACTTCACTGAAGATGAATAAGACATGAAACATTCCCCAACTAGCAAAGATTAAGTTAGCCTTAACTAGGAATTATGGATCTGAACTGAAGTCCCTATAATGAAGAGTCTGCAACCTTCTGCAGTAAACAGTATCCAAAGTGCAAATCTGTCTTATGTGTCATCACCGTACTGATCATCCAGGAAGACATTCTTTGTAGGATGACTTGGCAACACAGAGACTTGAGAAGCATGTCTTCCACGGCCATTTGACATAGGATTTTTTCTCTACTCCTAACAACACTCTGAAGCCATAAAGTGATAAAAGCAATAATTCCTTCTTAGCTGAAATGGAAGCAGTTCACCACAGAATAAATATAACTATGTCCCCGCTTTGTGCCAAGCTCGGTGCCAGGTGCTGTAAATGTGAGTTGAAAGGACACAGTTCCTGCTTAGTAGACCTATACCCACAGATATAATGCAGGGACATCCTTGAGAAAAGGCATCTCCCTTATTGGTTAAAAGATATCAGCTGTCAGGTTCATATTGTCACTTTATTTTTTTAAATCCAGTTGCTATTTTTGCACCTTGGGAGATGCTGGAAGTGAATGTTACAGTGCTTTTAGACTGGAGTTGGATCAGAGCAGTTTTTACTGAGAAAGAACCGTTTGATTGAAGACCTTTTTGCCCCTATATTGTGACAGGTGCCCAGTACAACAGTTGAGTCAGAGAAGTCTCTGGAATTGTCAGGTTGTGGAGAGGGGCCCATGTAATCTTCAGGAATCTAGAACCAACCACTGTACCTGTCATTTCAGGGTTTCCTGCCTCAGCTATTATATAATGACGTGCCATTCTTGAAATTCTCACTTCCCCTGCCCCCTTGCACTCTTCAAATTACTGCTGAAGCAGCTGGAGCCAGGGCTGCAGCCTTGAAAGCCTGCCAGAGCAGCTGTTGTTGGAGGGGGAGCAGTGATAGGAGTAAGATTCTAATTTGATCATCTACCTCCCTTCACACTCAAGGAGTGTGAGCACTGTTTTCCCCCCATAAACAGAGTGAAAGTGTTTTTGATACTGTATAGAGGATGGAGGATAGTCTATCTCCATAAAATATTTTTAAAATATAGGTATCCTCTATAGGTAGAGCAGTGAATTAGCATATGGGACCCCAGGCTTCTTTCAAACTCTACCACTGTTTTGCTGGGCAACCCTCATTTTCATTTTAACCTTCTTTAAAAAGAAGATAATACCAGTACTTCCCTATCACCAAAGGAGGTACAAGGAGTTAAATAAAACTCTGCTCTCTAATCGTTGCTTTCAAAAAAATGGCTTCTTGCCATTATTGGCAGAGAAATGCTTTGTTGGGCAGTATAGAAAGTGAGTTTTAGGGATTGGAATGCCAGAAGTCCCTAAAGAAGTAAATAGAGCAAGGAATAACCTGAACAAACATACGCCAATGATCAGTTATCAAGGCCTCTGCCACGTGATTACCATCATCAGTGGCTCTGACTCAGAAATTTTCTAATGTCACTGGCAGTGACGATGACCTCAATCCTACCCTCACTCATGGAAACTAATGCAAGCACAGCATTGCTGATAAGTCCCTCTGGAATCTGAGCCACAGCCTATGCTAGTGCCCTACGTCTGAACAACCCTGATCCCATTTATGGAGGCAAAAGCACACTTCCCGAGGGCTGAGAAAGCCTCACCAGAGTTTGAGTCCCTGTACTAGGGACTTGGTGTTTTCCCACCATGGATCTAATGTTTTTGGAGATTTATCTAATTAACAACATATACTAATGACTAATTCTTTTCCCTATTTTTATTTATCAAAGGCATATATGTATCTGCAAATCAGAGCATATAATTAGAGGGAGGTAATCAGTCACCACACAAAAGCAGCTAAACTTGAGGCTAACCAGTCCATGAAAATTAAATGTAAAGAATAGGTTTTAAAGTCCTGTTAGGCTTTTCAGAATAATAAAAATGGCTTTGGACCTATTATAACCATTATGGACTCCTATCAAGATATTAGAGATAGCCTTCGAGGCACTTGGGAGAGACAGAAAACTAAACATCTTTATTATTGTGCTAAATGTTGTGCCAGAGGCATGTACCAGGTGATGTAGATGCAGGGAAGACAGAGCACCCCAAAATATTTGAAAGTGTGGAGGGAGATAAGGACACCTCTTTGCTGTCTAGCTGGGCAGATGGTGGTGAGGAGAAGAGTGGAGGAGATGTTAGTTTGGGACTGGGTATAAGTTATTCTGTGATTTAGTTGCCTTTGAAGACTCAGCATTGCCTGACAAAGGGTGTGACAAATAAGCACAACAAATTAAAGTGTCCTGATTTCTCGGCATTTAAAGCTCTGTTTTAAGGCTAGGTGACTTAGCAGTGAACTAAGAGACACTTAGGGGTAGCTCTTTTAGCTATATTACACACACACGCACGCGCCCGTGCACACACACACACAGGTCCACTTATAACTCTTCGTCCAAGTCTGGTATTCACCAAATCACAACATGTTGCTTTCCTGCTTCAAGTCTTTGAGAATAGCAAAACTTAAATTCCGAAAGCGGTTACAAGAAACAAACCTGAAAAATTGAGAGGCATCTTGTTTCACATAAGAATGTTTGCCAACTTGATACGGCTATGGATAAACATGTCTCACTCTTAGACTCTGCTTGATTTTGGAAAACCATCTTGGATGAGCTGATATGGTGGAATGTCGCTTTTAAAATGGATGTTTCTGTGGAAGTTGTGAATTTAGCAATTCTTTTAGGATCAGTACTCATTGGAAAAGACATCTTTTTTTTTTTTGCCATTTTGCTCTATAACATGATTTCTCAGCCCCAGGACTAATTGACAATTTGGGCTGGATAATTCTGTGTTGCAGGAGGCTGTCATCCCGTGTATTACAGGATGTTTAACAGTATCTCTGGATGCCAGCCCCCTGTTGTGAAAATCAAAAAAATGTCTCCAGACATTGCCAAATGTCCTCTGAGGGACAGAATTAACCCTGATTGAGAACCATTCCTCTAAATCATACTTCTGAGTGGATAAAATTTCTTTGGGCTTAGGTTTGGTATTCATACAAACAATAAACTGTAAATCCAGGCATAGACTCCATCCATGTGGTTTTCATAATACCAAAACAAATCCAATATGACTCAGTTTTGCACCTTTGAGTTTATTGTCCTGGGCAACATATAAACTAAGTCTGTGTTATATAAGGGAAAGAACAGTAGACAGAATTGGGACAACTTGTTTCTAGTCCTGATTCTGCCACTTGCTAATTCTGTGACATTGGATACTTTGTTTGATCTCTCTGGCCCTCCCTTGGTTTTTCATTTGTAAATGAAAGTGCCTGAGTAAAATTTCCAGTTCTAAATACAAAGATTATGAGACTCAGAATTTGATGCCACCATAGTAGTTGATACCATGGATTAGAAAAAGAAAGCTCTTTGTTCTAGAGTGAGACTTTGTATTAAGCTTCTTAAGAGCATGTAACTCCATCTCCTTGAACACCAAAGACATCCAGAGAAACCCTTGGATAGTAAGTGCCTAGAAACGTATCACCTGACCCCTAGGTGTGTCTACTGTGTTTAAAAGCAATAGGATGGCCGTAGAGATCAATGTAATGAGTGGGGATGACCTTTCCCTTATTATACAAACTAATATTAGAAATCTGCAACTTGGAGTGACATGGTAACAGCTACCACAAAACCCCAAGTCCTATCCTGTACTTATAAGAGACCAAAATCCTGAGATAAAATCAGTGAATTTTGAATCCTACAACTTTGTATGGGTATTGTGGTGTGTTTAAAGCCATGACAGAAAGAAGTTATATTTTGATTACCTTTGTAAACACAGGAGCTGCAATGATAGGTTTTCCATCCAATCCTTGCAGATAGTTGGGAGGGCTCTGACACTGTTAGAAGGGAACCAACAATAGATTCATTGTCACTGGGATTATCAGATAGGTAGGTAGACAGATGATAGATAGGTATAACACAGCTAAAGAATTTGGTGTATGAAATTAATCTAAAACCAAAGACTGACAGTTTTCTAAGTCTATGAATTGCAGACATCAAATTTCATGCTGAACTGATTGTATTTCTTTCTAGGTCATGGTGGCCGTAAATACATACTGGCCATCCCCACCACCTCACATATAGAGCTATGTAATGAACCCTAACCCCCTGAAGAGGTTCCATAGACCCCTGAGGCTCCACAGATCAGTTTTCAAACTACTGAATTAGAACTAAAATGCGACCCCTCTGCATTACTAAATGGGTCAGATAAGTACTTAAAAAATTTTTTTAAAGGTTGTAGATCTTTTTATACATCAATATTTATATTTAAATATATCAATAACACATTACAAGTATGTTTATATTAGTATGATTTCATATTTTTAAAGTATATACATAATATACATTTATAGATATGCATAGAAAATGCCTGGAACTATCTGCTAGAAATTATTAACAGGAGGTACCTCTGAAGAGTGGGGGCAGAGGAGTCGAACCTTGACTAAAGTTTTTACTTAATATACTTTCTGTATTTTTAAAATAGTTTTACAATAAGCATCACTCTTGTCATCATCATCATTGTTAACTTGAAGGATGAGAGACTTTGAGGCTTTCTAAAAATTAATTTCATGGTTGCTCTATCTTAGAAAGTAGAATTTTTTTTTTAATAACTCCATGAAACTGAGTTTCATGATACAGAGTGTCTTGGGCCAGTGTGAGAGCTGGCAGCTCATTGTCTATGTAGTCAATGCCCTTCGTAAAGCTGGAATATCAGAGACTAATTTGTAGAGTTTCTTTTGCTATGAAATTTGCCTATGAAGTTAGAGAATATGTTCCCAAAGCCAGGGGAACTACTGATATCATACATCACAAGTACAAAGTGATTATCATGACTACAGAAGTGTGTTGCCCAAGGTCATTATGAAGTTGCAACAGAGGGGAACATGATCATGCCATACAAGATGGTCATGGTCACAGTGCCTGCCTGTCACAATCCATGGCACTTGTGTTTCACTTAGACTCTTGTACCTGCTGAATGGTTGACACACTGGGCTGGGCCACCACATGCTGGACTTGGGGTACTGCTGAAGGAATGGCTGCAGAAGTAGTGGGAGGGGATGACACCTCATTTGGCTTCTGGATTCTGAGAAGTGATTAAAATATAGATTATAAAACAGACCTATCATTGTTGTGAAAATCCTTTCAGCAAAGCTTTCAGAAATGCTTACAGAAATCTTTGTTCAACAATATTACACAAACATTTACTGAGGGCTTTGCTACACACTTTGTTAGGCAGCGTAAACAGGAAGATCATAGACACCAGTTCTGTCCTTGAGTTAGCTGCTGTCAGCAGAGCTGGGGACTCAAGCATATTCTCAGCTAACTGAGATTCAAGACAAGTGCTATGACAGAGCATGTGCAGAAAATTTTTTGAGATTTGTTTTGGTTTTGCCCTCTGTGTTTTCCCTCCCCCTGCTATTTCAAGTAGGAGGCCAGACTTTGTAAATCTTTGCTTCTGGGATTTTGGCATGGCAAAAAGCAGAAATAGCCTGAGTCAATGAGCTCTTCAGGCTTACACAAATTAAATTAAAGAGATTGTTTGAAGGGCAAGGGAGCCAGAAAGTATTCTTGAAAAGGCTGCAGAGGGTAGATTATTTCAGTTTTGTTGTGGGGAAGAGAGAGGTCCAGGGATCTTGCCAGAGAACCTAACAAGAGGGGATGACAACCCCTCGATTAAAGGCTCCCAATCTTGCTAAAGATATCAGTACCCAAATATATCAGGAAGAAACAAAGCACTAGACTTGAAGCGGCTTTGAGATCTGGGACATGGGCCTCTAACCCATAACCTGTGGGGATAGATGACCAATGACAGGATGGGCTTCCCTTTTGTCTAGATGTTACCTCTCTCTGCCTCAGCTTTCTCATCTCTAAAATGAGGAAATAATAATTCTTACCTCATAGGGTTTTTGTGAGGGTTAAATAAGGTAATTCATGTAAGATGCTTAGAGCAGTGTTTAATATCAAACTATATATCTACATCTCTGTATCTGCTATATCCCAGGAATCTTTGCACAGATTTGGAGGGGGAAAGGGACACCCAATAATGACTGATTGAATTTTTTCCCAGAGCCAGGTAGGATGGAGTCTCAGAAGCAGAATCATTTGATGATGTAGAGGCTATCAGTGTTCCTGAAGCATCTGTTTTCTTCTTCTACAGTATTAGAATCCCTGATTTCTTTACATAGCTACTCCAAATAAAGATTGCATTTCCCAACCCTCATTGAAGCTAGCTGTGGCCACATGCCTACTTTCTGGTCATGGGATATGAAGGATAGTAATGTATATAATTTAAGAGAGATGACCTTAAAAGGGGAGTAGGGTATGTCCTTTATTCCTTTCAGTCTAAGAAGATGAGGCCACATCTTAGAATGAGGTGAAGCAGAAAGCTGGAAGTAGACTGGAACCCAGTGGAATATAGAGCTGTTTTACCAGCCAAATTCATATTTTTATGTAAAGGAGAAAAATATTTGTCTTATTTAAGTTACTGTTATTTGGGGTCACTATTACACACAACTGGAGCTAAATCCTAACTACTACAAGTAGATTTAAAGAAAATGAACAAATGAGATATTTCTTGCTTATTTAAGTTTGTATATCAAATTCATACCCATTAGGCTCAAATTCATACCCATGTTATGAGAGCCTTGAGGAAGGAGCGATGTATGTGCAATGGCAGAGGAGCTTATTATAGAACTTGACTGGGCTTTGGAGGAGAAATAAGAGTTTGCCAGGCAGAGAAGATAGGGCATTCCTAGCAAAGTGAACAGCTTGAACGAAGGGGTGAAAAGGAACCGCACATTGTTTGAGTGAGATGGCAGCCATGTAGAGAGCCTGAGGTGGGGGATTGGAGGAGGAGGGGCAGGAAAGCCTGGTTGATACTCTATTGAATAAAGCTTTGTATGCCCATGTTGAGATTTTTTTAAATGTTGTTTATTTTGTGTTTCATTTTTTATTTTCCCATAGGTAATAATTTTTTTAAGTCGGGAAAATGATAAGATCATAATTATCTTTTAACTGGCTGTATGTAGTTTGGAGACTGTAAAAGAGAAAAAGGTTGGAGTATCTACAAGGAGGGGACTGGCATAAAGAGACAGGAAAGAAGAGGAACTGAACTGAAGCCATGAGAATGATAAGGAAGAGAGTTAAAGGGAGAAATCATTTACTCTGGTTATGAATTTTCATATGTGCACAAAAGCTAGAAGCAAATGATCATTCCAAAGTAGGCATACCCCCCAAATTTTGAAGAATAAGCCATGATTTCTGCCCTTAAGAGCTTGCCTTCTGTAGGAGAGGAAAGAATATGCAAATTCAGTTATCGACTCCTTAACCTGTCTTCCAGACATTGCCCATGTTTCAGGTGGTCTCAAGGGATGGCTGTTGTGTCTGTTTCTAGTTTCCATGCCTTCTGTCCACAGTCTCCTCTTCCCGAAATACCCTTTCCTCCCTTGTTCGGGGGTGTCCACCTGCTGCTCTTTTAAGACGCGGCTCAAGGTCACCAACTCTGTGAAGCCTTTCCTGATCTCTCTTTCCCTCCCCAGCCAATAAAGAGCCCTTTGTGCCAAGTCCTTAAACCCTGCACATGGTTATATCATAGTCTATTACACTTTATTACTCTTACTGTCTATGTGTGGTATACATCTTTTGCTATATTTGCTATACACATATTTCCCTCTCCTAGACTGTGAGCCTCTTGAAGGCAGGAAGCATCTGATTTTTCTTAGTACCCAGTGCATCTAGTGAAGTTCCTGGTGTAGAGGAGGTGCTTAGCCAATGGTTGTGGAAAGTAATGTAACTTTGTTCAGTACCCAATACAATCGTTTAGCAAAAAGGCTATGTCTTGCCCAGATCACTCATACATATAATTTTTGTTCACCAGATTGTGTGTTATTTTGAATACTATTATTTAGTTAGAAAACATGAATTTTTTTTTAACCACTGAGTTATTTGTTTTTTACTCTTTACATATAAGTATGATGATATTTCATAGGTGATACTTCATTTTTAAAATATTGGGAATATTAAAATTAATCTTTTAAGCAGCAACAAGCAAGAGAAATAGCATTTTCTCCAAACCCACCCAATCTTTTTTTTTTTTGAGGTCAAACCATGGAGCCCCCCTCTTCAAGTTCTACTAAACAATTAACAGCTTTCTCAGGACCTGAGGATGCTAAATAAGATAGAAAATTGGAATTACCGATTCATTTCGTCCTTGTTAGGGTCCCCTTCTGAGTCAGAAGAAGAAACCCCTGGAAAAATAAAAATAAGACATGTAATTAAAAAAAAATTCTTTAAAAAAAATATATATATTTATTTATTTATTTTTATTTAGTTGTGCTGGGTCTTAGTTGTGGCTCGCGGGCTCCTTAGTTGTGGCATGCAAACTCTTAGTTGTGGCATGCATGTGGGATCTAGTTCCCTGACCAGGGATCAAACCCACGCCCCCTGCATTGGGAGTGTGGAGTCCTAACCACTGCACCACCAGGGAAGTCCCCTAAAAAAAAATTTCTTAAACTGGTTCCTAGGCATTTGAAGACCTATAGAATTTTAGACCTAGAAATAATCTCAGTGATTCCCTAAACTAACACCTAGTTTACAGATGAGGAACTAGACCCTTAGTAGTTAAAGTACTTGCTCAGGTCACATGGCTAGTTAGTGACAGAGTTCAAATTAACTGGCCCAAATTCCACGTGTTCTTGTATATAAAACACCTGCTGATGCCTTTAGACTAACAGAGCAGTCTTTGCAGACATTCTGTGGTGTCCATAAATCCTCTTGCTCTTGGCCTACATAGATTAACTAAAAGAAGGGATTACATTAGATTCCAAATGTTGTAGGTGTAGGTGGATGCTCTTCCGTCCAGTCCTAATATTAACAAGTCACATTTCATCTTGGGAGTGGGGGTGTTTGAAGCTCTGTTACCACAACTTTTTAAAAATCAGCAATCCAATCTCAGCACTGTTAGCAGAGCTTTGATCCTGGCTTTGCTTCTCAAGATAGTGTATTCCAGGAAGATATCACACAGCTAAATCTGGAGGTATTTATTGTACTCCAAAAATTTGAGGATGAAAACATGTAACACACTTCTATTCATATATTATTCATTGTTATTATCATTATTCATTCATCTATTCAATAAAAGTTTATTAAATAACCACTATGTACTTGGTACTACATAAGATATTGGAGATATAAAGAATGAGACAGTTCCAGCCTTTATACCATAATAATACAATATTTAAGTGCTAAAAACAAGGCATACACAAGGTATTAGAGATGATAAAAGTACTAAAGAATGGCTCCCAGGGCTTCTCTGGTGGTGCAGTGGTTAAGAATCCACCTGCCAGTGCAGGGGACACAGGTTTGAGCCCTGGTCTGGGATGATCCCACATGCCGCAGAGCAACTAAGCCTGTGTGCCACAACTACTGAGCCTGCTCTCTAGAGCCCGTGAGCGACAACTACTGAGCCCGTGTGCCTAGAGCCGGTGCTCCTCAACAAGAGAAGCCACCGCAATTGGCAGCCCGTGCACCTCAACAAAGAGTAGCCCCCGCTAGCCGCAACTAGAGAAAGCCCGCTAGCCGCAACGAAAACCCAACTCAGCCAAAAATAAATAAATAAATAAATAAATAAATAAATAAATAAAATTTTAAAAAAAGAATGTCTCCCAGAAAAAACTCAGAGGATGAGATAAATAGGGACAAAAACTGAGGTCAATATACAAGGTACATAAATTGATTTTTTCCCTAAAATTAGTCATCTAAGTTTGGTCCTGATATAAATGTCTTTCCAAGGCTCCCAAATGGTCTCCCTGCTTCTGCTCCTTTTGGTATGTTTTCAACCAGGAGCTAGAGGGGCCCTGTTAAAAACTAAGTCCGATCATGTCACATCTCTGCCTAGAATCCCCCAGAACTTCCCATCTCCTTCAGAGTAAAAGCCAGGTCCTTGCAGTGACCCGTGAGGACCTACATGATCTTCTCACCTGCTTCCTCCCACCTTCACCCCATCTTGAACTTCTGACCTCAACTGCTCATCTCTGTACCCTAAGACAGACACACTCCCTCTTCTGGGCCACTGCACTTACTGATTTCTCTGCCTAGAATGTTTTTCCCTTGAATATCTATCCTGTGGCTCACTCCCTCAGTTCCTTCAGGTCTTCATTTATATGTCACCTGGTGAGCGAAGTCTTGTACATCCGCCTGTACACACACACACATGCATGCAAACACACATGCCGCATATATACATACACATACTTCCTATCCCTTTTCCTTGCTTTCTGTTTCTTTCATATGCTCATATATGCTGTAAGATAACAGAAAACATATATTTTGGTCTCTGCCCCTGGTTCCTGGCACAGAGCTTCTAAAACCCTTATAATTCCCTAAGTGATGAGCACTTAGGAGCATCTATTATTCTAATATTTGTCTTTGACCAGGTCCCTGACACAGGGCTCCTAAAACTCTAATAAATTCCTAAGTGATGAGAGCACTGGGAGCATCCTTTGTTCTAATGAGGCGACTCGGGAGGGCTCCTGGGTGCGGGCTGGTCACCCGAAAACCAAGCCATAATTTGAAGCTTGGAATTTTCAGCCCCACACCTCATACTCCAGAGAAGGTAGAAGGGCAGGAAATGGAGTTAATAGTTGATCATGCCTGTGTGAGGACACCTCCATAAAATTCTAATAGTATGGGGTTTGGAGAGCTTCTAGGTTGGTGAACATAAGCACACTGGGAGGGTGACACACCCCAACTCCACAGGGTCAGAGCTCCTGTGCTCAGGACCCTCCCACCTCGCCCTATGTATCTCTTCATCTGGCTGTTCATCTATATCCTTTATCATACCCTGTAGTAAACCGGTAAACATAAATAAGTGTTTCCCTGAGTTCTGTGAGCGACCCTAGCAAATTAATTGAACCTGAAGAGGGGTTTGTGAGAACCTACAATTTGTAGCCAAGTCAGACAGAAGTTGTGGGTAACCTGGGCACCTACTGCGTGTGATTGGCATCTGAAGCGGGTGGGGGTGAGCAGTCTTGTGGGACTGAGCCCTTAACTTGTTGGATCTGACACCACCCCCAGGTAGATGGGTCAGAATTGAGTTAAACTGTAGGAAACCAAATTGGTGCCGTGAAGAATTGCTTCTTGCTGGTGTGGGAACCGCCTCCCCCATGAGACACAGACACATTGAAATTGATGATCAGAATCATTTCATGTACCTAACATTATATATTTGATTTATCTCATTTATTTTCTGTCTCTCCTATTACAGTGTAAATGCCATCTATCCAAGAACCTAGGGATTTTTGTCTGTTTGCTCACTGCTGTTATCCCCACTGAAGAGTGTGTGGTAGAGCAGGCCCTCAATAAATACTTATTTATTATAACCGTATATCTTACTAGTAAGTGCCATGCTCCAAGAGTATTTTGCTTTACCTTCTATGTAAATCTCAGCAGAAGTTGAATCTGTCCCATAGATGTTAGAAGCAAAGCAGGAATAGCGTCCTGTGTCCTCTTCAAAGGCTTCAGCAATGGTCAGTGAGTGCAGATTTCCTGCCTGGATGATGTGAATGTCTGGGGAATTTTCAAGCTCCTTGCCTTCACAGTACCACCTGCAAGGAAGAATATTGGCATGACTGAAATGTGAGAATTAATAACATAAATGGCTCCAGATATTCCCTGAGAAGAAAACTGTGGCAAACTTAAGAGTCAAAACATTAAACAATCCATTATTATAGTATAATTTGGTTGTAACTATGAGAAGGAATGGCAGGATTCACAGTGACACTTTCTTCAGGAAATTAGAAAGTGGCTCCTGTTAAGAATGATACAACTGAAAGAAAAAATTGAAGTGATGCAGCCGCAAACCAATGAATGCCAAGGAACGCCACCACCAGAAGCTAGAAAAGACAAGGAAGGAGCCTTCTCAGAGTCTCAGAGGGAGCACGGCCCTGCTGATACTTTGATTCTGGACTCCTAGCCTCCAGAAGTGTGAGACAGTAAATTTCTGTTGTGTAAGCCATCAAGTTTGTGGTACTTTGTTATAGTAGCCCTAGGAAACTAAAACAGGGGGCAGGAAATAAGATATAGTCATGTTGTTTGTATGTGCATAAGGAAAACTGGAAAGAATGGAATGAAAATCAAAGTGGCTTCCTATTGGGGTGAGGGGAAACAAGATGGATGAAGACAGATGGGGTGAGGTGTCTCAGTGTCCCCCTTTTTATAATTGTTTTTATTTTTAAAGTAATAATTATTAATCAACATCATATTAGAAAGTAATTAGGTGGAGATGTTACCATTATTCAATGTCAAAAATTAAGGAGTCCTGGCAATTGTTAATCTTTATTGTAATTTGAGATCTAACCACTCAGTGCTTGAACCCCTCCCTCCCACCATTTATAAAGCAAGATTCTAAAGCACATTTAAGAAAACTCACCTATTCAACAGCTTCCCAAGAGTTAAGCTTTTCTCTGCTGTTCCATAAATATGTCATATTCACCCCTACATTCAAGCCTCTGCTCATGTTTTTCTCTCTAGCTGAGATTCTCTTCCTCACCTTTCAGCTACTGCAAATATAACTCATCCATCAGTTTGGCTCAGGTATCACCTCCTACTTAAAGCACCTTTTACCATCAATTCTCAATGATTGTTACTTTACCATTTTTGTTTAAACTATACTGTGTCATGCAAGGCTTGATTATATACTGTCTTTTTTAAATTAGTTTCTGCTTTATAATCTTTTTTTAAATAGCTCTTTATTGGAGTATAATTGCTTCACAATACCATGTTAGTTTCTGTTGCACAACAAAGCGAATCAGCCATATGCATACACATGTCCCCATATCCCCTCCCTCTAGGTCATCGCAAATCACTGAGCCCATCTCCCCTTATACTGTCTTTTATAATTCTCTATTTAGGGGAATCTGTCTTGTCTCACCAATTTCACTAAATTGTAAGTTCTTTGAAGGTAGGGACGGTGGCTTACAAGCTCATGCAGCATCCACACTGCCTAGTACAGTTTTCTATACACTTTCTCCTTTGGCCATTATCTCATCCCTTAGTTTCAATTATCACCTCTACTTGGGATAACATTCAAACCTGCCTCCCAGCTCTGACTTCTGGATCCCTTCTCCCATCATTCTCCCTTTACTGTGTTGCAACCACATTGGTCTTTTTTCTATTCTGTGAACACATTAAGCTACTCTCCATATTAGGATTTTTGTACTTCCTGAAATCCTTGTCCCTCAGTCTTTATAAAAATAGGCCCTTCTCATCAGTCAGGCCTCAGTTCAAATGTCACCTCCTTGGAGAGGCCATCCCTGATCCTCTTCCTAATGTAGCTTCTTTATCTTCACACACTATCACATTATCCTCTTGTGTTATCTTCATAGCACTTATTATTATCTGAAATTGTCTTATATGATTGCTGACTTTGTTATTATTTGCTCCCCCTACTATATTATAAAGTCCACGAGAGGACCTTGTCAGTCTTACCAATATAATCCCACACTTACAGCAGCATCCTGGCACATAGTAGGTACGCAGAAAAATTGTGTTGGATTTGTTGAAAGACCAAATGATAGAAAGAATTGATAGTTAATATTTCGTAAGTATTTTATATGCTTCATCAAATTCTATGCCATTGTTTGATCTGTTGTGGCAGGAGCAGTACATGCAGCTGCTGAAATGGGCTTCTGAATCTTCCAAAGCATGAATCTCAGCAAGACCCCATGGAGCTTGTATGAACAAACCCTCAGAGCAAGGTAGTTGTAAATACAAATAGTGAGTGTCCAGAAAAGCATGTGTTTATCTTTACTCTTGCTGGAAATGACCCTAAAATGAGAATAAAGGAGGTTTTTAAAGGGATAAAAGCACAAGGTCCGAAAGAATGGGAAGGGAGGTAACAGCAGACCTGAGACCTCAAACACTTTTGGGAGGTGGAAAGCAGAATGAGAAGCGAGGAGAGTTGAAAAATCTGAAAACGAAGTGCCTACTTGGAGATGTCAGTGAAAGAAAGCAATTTGTGCAGCAAAACCCCAGCAAGTTTCAGGATTTAGAGATACAAGTTTGGGGGTGTGGAAACACACTGTCAATGGAGGAGGAAGATACAGAGCTTAAAATAGGGTCACTGATTCCAGGTTTAGAAAATGAACATTTAGACTCCCCCAGCAGGTTGCATCCTCTCTTCTGAGCAGTTAGGAGATGCCCCAGGATGAAGGCTGAGTTGTTGGCTGTGTGAGTAGCTGCTCCATATTGGAGCAAGAGGAAGGAGGGTAAAAAATAAATGGGCCTGGTGGCTTAACTGTGTGGAAAAGAATATTTAGGAAATGTTTTACAAATATATTGGAAAACTGAGATGAATTGTCTTAGGACCACAGAGCTAAGCATATAAAAAACGAGATAGTCATCAACTCCAGGTGAAAATTAAAAGTTATACAAGGAAGGAAGCAGTCATTTTTCCCTACTGGGCTTGGCAGAAAATAATACTTACATAGTAACAAGAAGTTAAACATTAAAATTTTTAAAACAGGAGTGTGTTATGATTATACTGAGGCGATGAAGGAAGGAACAATGGAGGTTCTGGTTTAGTGAAGGGGTGCTAAACCACCATCTTCTGGAACAGGAAGTAAAGAGAAAATAGCATCAGCGTACCAAGCAATAGTGGTTTATAAGCATATTACAGTGGTTCTCTTCACTTTCACTTTCTGTGAAGACAAAACTATCTTCCTATAATACTAAGATAGTATTTGCCTTTTCACTGTGTTAACATTTACACTGATGGTGCAAAAGCAACAGTGGGTAAAATTGCTGGTGCTTCAGCAGCATAAAACTGAGTAGTGGTCATTGTGTTCTTCACCACCACACTTGAAGTTAAAAAATAAAAGCCAGGTTCACTTAAAAATGTCCTCAGTGAAGCAGTAAAAATCATTACATTTATTGCATCTCAACGTTGAGTCCACATCTTTTTAACATTCTGGGTGGCGAAATGGGAAGTAGCATAAAGCATTTCTCCTGAATACAGAAGAGCACTTGTGTGGCTTTTTAAGTTGAACTAGGCACTTAATGCATGAGACAGTAAGTATCTTAACTTGAAAGAACAGCTGACAAATTATGGTTATTCAGATTTGGGTATTCGGCAGACGTTTTCTCAAAAATGAAGGAAGTAAGCCTGTTGTTTCAGGTAAAAATAACTGATCCCATTTGTTGCCAATGAAAACATTTGAGCTTTCAAGGAAAAATTAGAGTTTTGGAAAACTTGTATCTCCCATAGTGAGTTTAGGGCTTCCTAATACTTAAAGAGATTTTTAATGAAATCCATGATATTAACATATATGATTTTCTAAATATTATATAATAAAATGTGTCAACATTTGGAAGATCTACATTACTCATTTTCCAAGTGACCAATGCGTGATGTTATCCATTCAAAGTTCAAGACAGACAAAGGGTTTTAGTACAGCAGGGTACAAAAGTTCATTGGTATGGTTTCAGATTTCATATTGCAACTAACCTTTAAGAAACTACTGCAGTTGAATTTTCATGTACTATCAAATCAGAATAGCCACATTATCTGAAAGGGCTATTCAAGTATTCCTCCTGCTTCCAGCTACATATCTGTACAATGCCAGATTTTTAAAGTTTACTGCAACCCAGACAACATATCACAGCAAACTAAGTGCAGAAGTAGATAGGACAATCTAGCTGTCTTCTATTATGCCAGACATTAATGAGGTTTGCAGAAAACGTGAAACAATGGCACTCTTCTCACTCAAATATTTTTTTGGGAAAATACAGTTACTTTTCATAAAATCATTTATATGAGCATGTTTATCACTGTTATTTTAAAATGAATAAGTAAGCAACTATTTAAAATGTTCCTCAGTTTTAATTTCTAATATGATAATTATAGATATAATTCACATAGACAGAACCTCTTTTGCATCTCAATAATTTTTTAGATTGTAAAGGGGTCCTGAGAACAAAAAGTTTGAGAACCACTGGCATATAATTTAGAAATCTAGAGGTGAATAAATAGGAAACTGCAAAAAGAGTTGAAAATCGTCCGTTTTTTAATATTATTTGACTTGTTAAACAATGTACCTGTACTAATTTGATAAGACAAATATAAATATTTCAAAACAAACACCTTCCCTTATATAAACATTATAAGGTTATCTTATTTCTTTGGATAACATTTCTCTTCTTTACCAAAATGAGAGTGGAAACATCTCTGAGCAATTGGACAGCTGGAGGCGATAAGTGGAGTGATTCAAATGCCCAAACTCTCTGTCAGAAACATTTTTGTCCTTACTCAGATGGCCAGGATGGCTTCAGCCAGCCCCAAAGGACAGCTAGTAACCGCTGTCACTCTTACTTTAACACCATGACCCACTCAGAAATAACGCACCAGTCAGGCTGCCTACTGAAAAGAAATTAAAATTTACCCAGCTACTCTGAAGACTTTTGAGGGGAAGGAGGAAACATGCTCTCCTCAAACGTCTATCCACGTTAGGGAATGCTTTCATAGAAGTACCCTGCCCAGATGCATGTTTTTAGAACTCCAAATCTTCATGACACTTACAGAATGGCACTGGATGCCAGACATGATTCATGGTTCAGCAGAAATGAGTCAGTGATCTGGGGAAATGGGACAAGTCCAAATGATAAAGAAGGCTCCATCCTTAATGCACTAAGGCCAGCTTGCCAGACCTGCTGATTTGGCTAGCTACCAAGCCTGGGAATGAAGACACTGAAGAGACACACTTTTCAGATTTAACTGGACTTTTAAGATACATATCACCATTCTGCTCTTAGGTTACTATTTTGTCTAAAATATGGTATGACTAAATATTATGACTCATTGTTTTAGCACATTAACAACTCCTAAACATAACTTGAATGTGTTATTGTGGCTCACCAGTAGTAATGCTCATTAAAAGAATGATTACTCAGAGCCTTCCGTTAACCCTGACCCAGCCTTTCCAATGTCCCTGTCCCACCTCCTACTACTCCCTCTCCTAATACCCTGTTTGTTTACTTCACAGAACCTACATATCACTTATAATTGTATGTTTACTTATAGGTTTATTTGTTTAATATCTCTCTCCCTTACTGGACAATAAACACCACAGGGCAGAGATTATCATGTTTGTTTGGTTTACTACTTGTTTATCTGTTTCCTAGCACAGTGTATGGCACAACATAGCTGTTCCAAAAAATGTTTGTTGTATGAATGTTAAGTGAATGAATTCAAATTAAGATTATTATAGCCTCTAGTCTGTTTCATTTTTATTTTTCAAGAAGGCTTGGGGACTAGATGCCTGATAATAAGTAAAGAATGTAAGCCCTGAAATAGCCAAAAGGTAGTTTATTTACTTACTGACACCTTCAGCTCTCTCCATGCATCAGAATGACTCTTCATATAGAGAGTGCGACTGGAGTATATAATAGTAGACATTTTCTAACAGGACTCAAAGTTATGTTGGATTTCATAACACAATTCAGTGTTTTATATGTCCTGTTTGACCACTACTGAGTTAACGAACTTAAGTTTTCATGTCCAATGGCTATATTTCACTCACAGGAGTGTGGAGTTACAGGTGGGATGGTTATGTCTATGCTTTAACTTTTATTAACATTTATTGAGTTCTTCCAGGTGGAAAATTCTTGTTACACTAGACTCAAACTATAAAAACCATAACCATAAAGGAAACTTCACTTAATTTGATACTAAAGTTAAAAATATCTAATTATCAAAAGATACCATAAAGGAAGATCAAATGGGGAGAGAATATTTTCATAACACACAATGTCATATGATTAGTTTCCTAATCATATTTTTTAAATTCTTACAAATCAATAAGAAAAGAACAAACTGGTAGAAAAACTAGTGAAAGATGTAAACAGACCCCTCATAGAAAATGAACCCTAAATGATCAATAAACATATTTAAAAGAATCTCAACCTCATTAGTAACTGTGAAAATGAAAATGAAAATCACAACAAGAAGCCTTCATACCTATTAGATTTGTAAAAATTAAAACAGCTGATAATATCCATATTGGCAACAATGTAGAACAACCAGAACACTTATGTAATGTTGGTCGGAATGTAAATTGAAACAATTCCTTTGGAAAATAATCTGGTGTTATTATAAAGTTGAAGTTGTTCATGCTCTGCCAGCAATTCCATGCCTAGACATACTTGTGCACCAGGAGACTATGCTATAACATTTATAATAACATTGTTCCTATTAGGAAAATAACTGAAAACAACCCATATGTACATCAGTGATACAATTCTCTCACCTTACAGTAAAATACTATGTAGCAATGAAAGTGAATGAATGAGAGTTACACGCAGCATCACGGGTATGCTTTTTAGAGAAAAAAAATGCAAGTAGCAGAAGAATACGTACATTATAATTCCACTTACATGAGCATTTTACAACAGTAAAATTAAAAAAAATTTTTTTTAACTTTATTATGGTAACTTACAAATGTACACAAAGTAGAGAGGCTGTATTATGAACCCCCACGCACGCATCACTGAGCTTCAACAAACGGCAGATGTGTTTCTTTTATACCTTCCTCTTTTCCCCACTTTGACTTATTTTAATGTAAATATAGGACTTTGTGTCGTTTCACCTGTAAATACTTCTGTACCAATATTGTTTAAGGACATAAGGATACGTTGTAAAATTATGAAGAAAAACTGTTAAGAAAAATTTAAAGAGAAAACACAAGATTTGGGCTAGTGGTTACCTCTGAGCAGGGAGGAAGGGACAGGATCAGGAAGACAGTGGATTTAAAAATGATAGGAAGGCAGCACACAGATATTTGTGCTATTATTCTTATAATATATCCATATTGAAGATATTCTTCAATATCTATTCAAAATGCACTTGTAAAACAATTCAGAAAATTCCGTCTGGTGATCCTTTTCCACTTTGGGAGTATAGATGAGGAGGTTTAGAGATTGAATAGAGAAGGTTAATAGGCAAGTGACAGGGACTTCTACAGAATCCCTTGGAGGTCTTGACTTGTGGCCTCTGGAGTTGGTGGTGGTACAGCGGCTTTACCCAGCTCTTGCCTCAAAAACTTTTAAGGTGAAATGATAGTTAGCATTGTCCAAGAGGGAAGAGCAAGAAGAGAGGGCTGCATTGGAAACCGCCAACATTTCCAAAGTTTGTGAGGGCATAGATGTGGGTTTTCCCGTGGGCCAAGTGGACACCACAGAAGTTAGCTTGGTTTTCTATCTCAAAACAGATCTACCTCCAAGAACCACCTGCTAGGGTGAGTGACACCAACAGAAAGAGGCTGTGAGGGGTGTACTGTTGGAGTAAGGACTGAGGAGCAGGTGCTGGAGCATGAAGTAGAGATTACAGCATTCAGGTCAAGGAGCAGAGCAAGGGGCCAGCCCCCTGGGTGAGGAGGTCTCTGTAGAGGTTGCAGAAGTTCTCAGCACAGAAACAAATGGCACTTCGTTAAAGCACAGATGTCTGGGCCTGCGCTCTAGAGATCCTAACTCAGTAGGTCCAACGTACCTGCAAATTTGCATATCCACCAAGGCTCCAGGTGATGCTGACCCGCTGGTCCAGGGACCCACTTGGAGTAGCTTGTTCTGGGAGGCTCTTGAAATCCAGCCTCTGTCCTCCCTCTCTGAACTTATCCCAAACCATTTCCTCCTCACTCTTTATGTTCTGGTGACATCAGTCCCTTCAATGCCTTAAAGTTAACCACTGTCTCACTGCCTCAAATTTGTCATTCCCTCACCCTGCAACACTTTTCCCTAAATTCCGCTTTGCTGGCCTAACTCCTAGTCATCTTTTATGTCTCAGCTTAAATACCACTTTTTAGGAAAACCTTCCCCAACCCATTCACAAGGTTTGGTCCCTTGGCTTTATGCACCCTCCTTTATAACATTTATCACAATTGTAATTATATAATCACTGGAATTTTTGTCTGTGTTCTTTTCTAGATTCTAAGATCCATGAAGGCAGGGAATTTTCCTTGTTTGCTGCTTTAATCCTATTGCCTGGAACAGTACATGGCACATTAATAAACACTTAATATTTGTTGCATGAATGACTAAATGAAGGTATATAGATTTTCCCAAAAGGTTTAAGAAAATGCCCCTAAATAATGTAATGTTTTAAAATGTTTACATAATATTTTACATTACATATCATATATAATTATTTATAATATTTTAAAATTTCCCTATATTATTTAAAACATCCTTTGTCTTTTTTTTTTGGTCACGCCACACGGCTTGTGAGATCTTAGCCAGTGCTGTTGACAGTGCAAGCGTGGAGTCCTAACCACTGGACAGCTAGGGAATTCCCAAGCATCCTTTGTCTTTACAGCTAATTTATTTCCTTTTTTATTTCCTCAGCAGCCACTTACAGGCAAATGTCCAGAAGTAGCAATAGCAAAAACTTAATAGCCAAAGCAGATATCAGCATCTATAAAAGGTAAATTTTTGCTGCTTCAGAGCGTTATGTACAAGCAAACATACTTAGTGTGACCCAGCTGTACATTCCTGGGAAAAGAATTTTGAGTCAGGATACAAAAAGGGATCAGGGCCATTTGCTGTGAATTCCTGCAGACTCTTTCATCTGTGGGTAACGCATGAATGTATTTCAGCTCCTCCAATGAAGCTATGTTCAAGATTAACAAGCTTTCAAAAACAGCTAGCTTTAATGATACGGGATCCTACCCTTACAAAACAAAACAATTTCTTCCCAGTCAACTTGGAAATCAACAAATATAGGCAAAAAGGATTCTTCAGTTTGATAAACTAGGGTTATAAAAACATGGGTAGAATACTGAGAACACAAAGAGGCACACACATACAAGGTTAGACCTCAGTTGCCAGGTATATGTATTACACTTTCTTGCAAAAATAGCAAAAAGGATACTTTTCTTTTTGACTGTGTTTTCCTTTATGGCAAACCGAAGTGTCTCATTATTTTAATGCATTTTTAAAGGCGTTCTCCAAATCAAAATCTGTGCTTCTGGGTTCTACTTAGATGCTTTAGGAATTTCAGTGGTGAGCAAGGTAGGACTGCATGCTCCCCTCCACCCCAACTCTCTTCAATCCCAGAAGCACTAATTTTATCTTTAGAAAGTGTGTGTGTGTTGCTATACAGCAGAAACTAACAGTATTGTAAAGCAACTATACTCCAATAAAAATTTTTAAAAAAAGAAAAAAAAAGTGCATGTGTGTGTGAAGTATGTATTGGGGTAATGTAACAGATTTACTGTGGGGAGAAAAATGGGAGGAGGAATTACTGCCAAAAGAAGGTTGGAAAACCCTGGCGCAGTCTAGCACAGCTAGAAGTTAGTTCCAAGTGTTACCTGTATTTATAGTCCCTTTGTAATGCCAGAGATACTGTGTCCAAATTTCCCAGTGTCCAGGGCATTCCTTGGAATGTCTCCAGTTCCACTACCCTCTCATTTGACCTTCAATCCTGCATTTCTGACTGTCTACTGGATATGGTCCCTCCATCTCCTCAGACTCAAATCATCCACCTCCTCCAGTTTTTCAGACCTTGACAGTGACCCCAGAGTTCTCTCAGGTACCCAGCTTCAGACTCATCCTTCCTATCTAGTCGTTCACCAAGTTCGGCTTGGTTTCTTTTGTTCTAAATATTGCTCTCTCACATCTTTTCTCTGCTTTCGCACTACCCCTACCCTGGTCTGATCAGAGCATCTGATGCCTGGAATACCCTTCACAGCTTCCTAAGTGGCTTCATGGCTCCATTCTTTTGGGGTCTAACTCATTCTTCCAGACTAACTCTCCTTAAATTCTCCCTTTCATCTTAGTACGTCCTTATACACAACCTTAAATGTTTTCCACTTGCTTTTGAAACCACTTCTGAACTATTTCTACTTTGCTTTCAAGGCTTTTCGAAATCATCTGGCTCCACTGTGTTCCAGTTAGTTCAGTCTCCTCACCGTCATCTAAAGATATTATTACTATTCCAGCATCTGTACTTTTATGTAAACATGTTGAGTTGACCTGGCCTAAAAGGACCTGTCCCTCTGCCTACTTCTTCTGTCTTTTCTCTCATCTTTCCTCACCTGTTATCCCATGTTCGTCACATAGCCAAGTACTTGCAGTTCCCTGAAAACGTTCGTCTCTAGGCCTTTCCCCTTGCTTTCCTCTTCCACCCTTAGTTTTCTCAACTAAAGTGGCACCTCCAGCGTTAATGCTTCCTTCATCCTGCTCTTCAGGCAAAATATCACATCTTCCTTTGAGCTGCCATTGCATCCTATACATACTTCTGTTACAGCCCTTATTACACAGTATTGCAATGTTTTGATTATATGTCTGTCTGATTCCTCTATTAGACTGTGAACTGCCCTCTTAGAAGAGTTTTAGACTTGGTTTCAAAACAAGGTCCCTGACCTCCAATAGCTCCCAATTGTTTTGTACCATCAATGAGTCACTTTAGTAACTCAATAGGTATTTGTTGAATGAATAAATGAGTTAAATTTCTACCTAACTTCTTACTCTTCAAGGTTCAACTAAAATCCCCTTATGTCTCTGAAGTCTTCTTTGACCTTTCTAGCCTCCAGCCCTTCTCTGAAGTCTGATAGTCTTATGGTTGTCCTATAAAAATTAGGATGGGGCTTCCCTGGTGGCGCAGTGGTTGAGAGTCCGCCTGCCGATGCAGGGGACACGGGTTTGTGCCCCGGTCCGGGAGGATCCCACATGCCGCAGAGCGGCTGGGCCCGTGAGCCATGGCTGCTGAGCCTGCGCGTCCAGAGCCTGTGCTCCGCAACAGAAGAGGCCACAGCAGTGAGAGGCCCGCGTACCGCAAAAAAAAAAAAAAAAAAAAAAATCAGGATGATTTCTTTTTATTATCATTATTTTTTTATTGGAGTATAGTTGATTTACAATGTTGTGTTAGTTTCTCCTGTATAGCAAATTACTTGTACATATACATATATCCACTCATTTTTAGATTCTTTTCCCAGGTAGGTCATTACAGAGTACTGAGTACTGAGTAGAGTTAGGTTGATTTCTTTAACTGGATTGCAAGTTCCTTGAGAGCAGGGACACATTTATACCCGTCTCTGTCATTGCACTGGTCACAGTGCTGAGTTTAGAGCAAAAGCTCAATACATATTTGCTTTGTGATTAGTTATATAAGTTCTGTACTTAGGAAAATAATGACAGCTAATAGTCTATTTTGGAAAATCCTAAGTTTTTTCTTAATATGATTACTGTCATGAAATTCAGAAAATATTTAGTGAGTACATATTAATTTCCTGCCACCGAAACAGTGGTTGGGATACAGGCATGAATTCTATCACTGAAGAAATGCTCTCCAGGTAAAAACTAGTATTGCTACATGGAAGTTGTGTATATTTCTTTCACTTTTAAATTTGCAAATATCTAATTGGTTGACTAAATAGTTTCTGAGTGACCACCAGGTTACTTTGTTTTTCAAGGAATGGGTATTTTGTAATTCTTCCTGGGTAATTTTTCTCACGGGAGCACTGAAGTCTTTTTTGTATCTGAGATTGTCATGGTCGAGAATGGGGAGGATGAGTCTTGAATGATCTGGTCTAATTTTTTTGAAAGAGTCCAATCTATGACCAGAAACTAGTGGAATGGATAGGATTAATCTAAGTAAGTTGTATGTGTGCCGTAACTTGAGTGCTTACCAGCTTACTTAGACTGACCAGATGCCACTGAGTGGTATACATCATGGTGCTATGATGACATCTTGCCAACATTACTGACCAGAGTTCCAGGGAGTGTCATCAGGCTTGCATAGAGTAGAAGGGTAGACACTGCCCTGTGTTGTGCAGTTCCAACCCTTTGCCACATCTTAGTCCAACTGTATCACTCCTGATTTAAATCTAAGTTGAGTTTCTTGTTTTCCTGTTTTTTTATGCATTAGTTTACTCATAACTTAGTGACTACTGTATTATGCATAACTACTGTAGGCTAGAAGCCATGCTTGGTGCTCAAGATCCAAAGGTAAAACAATAGAACCCCTGCCCTCAAGGAGGTCAGTTGGATAGCTAAATAGTAAAATGTATATGCCATTGTAGAAATAATATTTAATATTGCCTTATGTTGACTCTGAAAAGCAAAATTCAATATATGAATATGTTTTTATACTAAAATCCCTTTAACCAATAGGAATACATAATTAAAGATATTATTAATACTAGTGATATTACTACCCTATAATATGAATATTTTGCAAAAAGAAGATGAGGCCCTGCTTACATAACTAGAACAAATGTTAAATAGTATTCTAGTAGTAATTAGGTGGTTAGGGAGGCAAAGTAACTCTTATAGGACTCTAAATACCAGTAATTCTCTATAAAAGTAATATATTTCCAGCACATTATTCATATATTATTACATTATAATATAAGAGGTAGCAAATGTCACCTTGGGGGTTAAGGCTGGATCCAGATTTTGTGGGGCCTGAAGCTCATAAAAGTGTAAAGACCTCTTAAAAAAATAAAATAAAATTAGAACACAAAATTAGATGTAGCCTGTGCACATGAAGAGCCTTGAAGCTTAAGCTTTACTTACTTCACAGAAAAGCTGATGGTAGACACATAAAAGATGAATATCCTTTCTACTCATCAGTCATATTAGGGAAAGGCTTTGGCATTAGGGAGAAGAGTGCTCATTAAGTGGATATCAAAAGTATTTAATAAATACATGTAAAATAAATCTTTAGATTGATCTTTGTCACAGCCTTATTCTACCTTTATTCTATCAGACTTTATTCTATTATTTGGTTTCTTTTTAATTAAAAAAATACCACAGGTATTCATTGAGTATAGGTCATAAATACTTTGTTTTTTAAGCTACAGGCTGTAGACCTGTGCTAATACGTGTTCATTAGCCACATGTGGTATTGGGCACTTGAAATGTGGCCAGTGCATCTGAGGAACTGAATTTTTATTTGTGTTTAATTTTAATTAATTTAAATGTAAAAGCCGATACTCAGTTCAGTTCTTACAGAACTTTTAAGTATGTTTGGAACAACTTGGGTCTAACAATCTACTTTTTCAACTACATTTTTTTGAAATCTAAATGCACATTAAGTATTTCCTAGGAAAATTTAGCATCCAAACTGAGATGCGCTGTAAGTGCAGAATTCAAATTGAGTTTTGAAGCCCTGGTGACAAAAGGAATGTAAAATATCCTGCTAATAATTTTTATATGGATTACATGTTGAAATGGTAATATTTTTTTTTTTTTTTTTTTTTTTTTTTTTTTTTTTGTGGTACGCGGGCCTCTCACTGCTGTGGCCTCTCCCGTTGCGGAGCACAGGCTCCGGACACACAGGCTCCGCGGCCATGGCTCGCGGGCCCAGCCGCTCCGCGGCATGCGGGATCCTCCGGGATCGGGGCACGAACCCGTGTCCCCTGCATCGGCAGGCGGACTCCCAACCACTGCGCCACCAGGGAAGCCCCGGTAATATTTTTAATATATTGGTTAAATAATATATTTTTTAAAATTAATTTCACCCAGTTCTTTTGATTTTTAAGAAATGTGATGACTAGAAAATTTTAAATTGAATGTATGTCTAATATTACACTTCTATTAGACAGTGTTGCTTTAAACTCTGACTCAAAGGGAGTATATAATTTTTGAAACCACATACGTGAAAGATAAAATGAGGAGGATCACAGTAGATGGAAAGTAATTACCAAACATTACTAATGGGATATTTTTACCTTACTTCAGGTGGTGGAATTCCTACCACTATGCAATCCAACTGTACTCTGGTTCCTTCTGGAACTTCTCTGCTCCGTAACTTTTGAGTGAACCGGGGAGGTTGCCCCAGAGGTTCTTCATAGTACAAAGACGAAGGAGAAGACCCTGGGGTGGTGTCTCCCCCATCTGCCTCACCGGCAGCCTGCTCAGCTTCGCGCCTCTTGGCTTCCTGCTGTTCAAGGGCATGGTTCACTTCATTATCCCTGGTATCTGCAGGGATAGGGATGGGAATAGAAGATCTTTCTCTTCTTTCTGATAGATCTGAGAAACTGGAGCTGTTTTCCTGCATAACTTTGCTTTGAGATTCCAATTTATTCTTGTGGTTTTTGCAGGCACGAGGTCTAATCCTTTTGGAGCTATGGGCTTTGAAAAGGGATGACAGCTCTTCAATAAAATCGGCAGCCTTATTTAAGAATACTTTTTTGGACTGGGTTTCAGAACTATACTGTGGCCTTTTTGCCTCCTGGAGGCTCTCTTTAGAGCTGGTAGGACTTCGAGAGTTATCCTGGCAGAAGTTAGGGTCAAAACTTGATTTGGGTGAGTGTTTCATCTGATCAGAAGAAAAACATCTTCTAGCTTGGGCTTCATCTGCTTTCTCCAAAGGGTCATGATTGATTGCCAGTCTTGCCAGATTGACACTTTCATCTAATTCTTCTTGGCTCAGAAAGGCTGAAAGATCTGGAAGGTCATCTTGGCCTCCTCCACCTTCAGCCGCTCCAGAAGGACTGCCAAAATGGAAAGAGTTGGAGGAAGGCTCTGCTCGACTCCTCTCATTGTTTCCCTGATGCCTAGTTTCAGCTAAATAGCTCTCTCTTAGAAGCTGAGATATGGAAGTAGAAGCTTCTAGGCTGTCGTCTTGCATGCTGTCACAAAATAACAATAATAACAAAAAGTTTGGATCATTTCTACAGAATAACAAGTCTGTGTTTATTACAGCATGATAGATGCTTAAGAACTTAAATCTGAAAATAAAAATTGCCTAGTTTTGATACTTTCACAAAATTTACTTTAAAGACTTAAAGGTTATTATTCTCATATTGTAAAATGGAGAGGAACTGAATGAGGTTCCCCTGAAATTGGAAATAAAAACATGGTGATTATCACTTTATTAAATTATTTAAATACAAGTTTAATTTTGAAAGCTATGCTATAACTATAGAGATATTAAATACAGTTTCTAAACATAATTTTGATAATATCTGTAAAGGGTTTTTAGTTTTAAAGTGCTTTCATACACAGAGAGTTTTCTCTCCATCCTCTCCCCCTTACTCTGAATGTAATAAAATAACAGAAATTAAAAGATGTTGACAATATAATCTCATCTAGTTACCGAAAATATAAACTTGACCTAGCTCATGAAAATAAATAATGCTTTTATTTTATGACTAGAGACAAGTTGTTTAAATTCAGTGTTGTTTTTAGGCTCAGTGTGCTCTGGAAAACTATAATGATTTAGCTTTTTCAAATAAGGTATAATTATTTTAATTTCTACAAAGGTGTGAGTTAGAGCCTAGGTTTAAAAAAAATCTCTTAAATTAACATTGGTGAAGAGGGGATATGGAAGACAGGGAAGTGGGGTGCAAGACAGGACACTTTTCACTGTATACCCTTTTCTTTTTTTTTTTTTTTTCTTGCGGTATGCGGGCCTCTCACTGTTGTGGCCTCTCCCGTTGTGGAGCACAGGCTCCGGACGCGCAGGCTCAGTGGCCATGGCTCACGGGCCCAGCCGCTCCGCAGCATGTGGGATCTTCCCGGACCGGGGCACGAACCCGTGTCCCGTGCATCGGCAGGCGGACTCTCAACCACTGCACCACCAGGGAAGCCCTGTATACCCTTTTCTTAATTTTAAATAGTAATTATACGAGTATATTCTAATCAGTTATATATTAACATAAATTATATGGGTATATTTATTCAAAAATAAATAATTTGTAAAGTCTTATACAAATAGTTCAATAACTTTAGTTCAAAGCCCCTTGGACTAGAAATTTTGGTAATGCAAACTACTTTCATATTATTAATGTTATACCCATTTATTCATTCACACATTTACTACAAGGATAGCAAGCTTGTAACCCATAGGCTGTTACTCCTCTCTCTCCTCCTTAAGAGATGCAGCTAACTGATTACAGTATTCTTCCCATTGACCTTCACTTTTTTAACTCTCCAGTCCCTCAGCCACCACCAACCACTCAGAAATGGTAATGGAGATGAAGACTATCTGCCATTCTTGGCTACTGTGTGCCTTGTGCTTGGAAGATGGAGAGGAAAGTAATCTCCTAAGTATTTTCTGGCTTTAACATTCTATGACAAAATTTATTTCAGCTAATAGTTCTTCTTTCTTTTATATGACAGCTTCATATCATAAATAAAATTATTTGTAATATCACAAAATATTACAAATAGGGCTTCCTAGGGACTGCCCTAGTTCTCAAACTTTTAGAGTGCTATCTAAAACTAACCTCTAAATTGACAAGGTAGGCAATCACCTTGAGAGGACAATTAAAGATGGCTAAAAGGATCACCTACAGCAAAATGTTTTTTCATATGCTTCCATAGCCTGAGATTAACACTACTGGAGCCGCTTGTTTGGGTGAGCTTTATTGTGCCTTAAAAAAAGATTAATTGAAAATGCAATGGGGTTGGATGGACGCAAAGATTTATCTACAAAGATATTCATCATAGTATGGATGATAATATTAAAAAATTGGAACCATGCCCAATTAGAAATTAGTTAAATTATGATATGCTCATTAAATAGAACTATATGGCTATTTTAAATTTTGAAGCACAGTGAATGATATACAAAATAGTATATGAAAATGTAATTGAGATCCCAGCTGAAAATTTGTCTCCTTGTGCATTAACTTTATAGAGGAACAGTTAAAGATATTGAAATAAGGTGCAAAATGCTATTTGAAAATGTAATTAATATACTGATTGAAAATCCTTTCCATTTGTAAATCAACTATCCCATTAACCAAGTTTGAGTTTCTGTATATACAGAAATTCTGTATATACAGGGGGGAAATTCAGTGCTTTATAAAAATCAGGATGGTCTTTTCTCTATTAGTTAGACATTACTGTATATTGTGTTTTAATGTAACTTTGTCTCTAACTCTTCAAGATGGCTTTTATCTTGAGGCAACATGGAGTGAACATTGGCTTTGGAATCAGATAAATCTGTTTTCAAATTCTGGCTTCATCTCCTAGCAGTTGTGTGACTTTGAGAAAATTACTTAACTTCTTTGATCTTTGGATTCCTCGTCTGTAAAACATGGATAATGTCTATTTCCCAAGGGAGTGAGGATTAATAACATTATGATTGCAAATCTCGTAAAACAGGGCCAGCCACTATAATGAGCACTCAACTGATATTAGTAAAAAACAGTACATGGGTAAAGGTGATGTTAATGTTGAAGAACTTCCAAAAAGTTTATATGTATGGTGAAAATAGAGAAGAAAATACGCATAAAAGTAATCACTTCTCTCTACAACTATTTCTTTGTTGTTGTTTTTTAAAGAAAAGGAGCCAGTAGGACTACCCTGGCGGTCTAGTGGTTAAGACTCTGTGCTTCCACTACAGGGGGCACGGTTCGATCCTTGGTTGGGGAATCAAGATCTCACATGCCCTGCGGTGCGGCCAAAAAAAAAAAGGAGCCAGTTGAGGTGTAAATGTGTGCCTGTTCTGATGCTTATAGTCATGAGAAATTATTATAACAAAAATTTCAAGCATTCAAAATTAAGGATTTCTTTAATGTTTGAATGTAACAGTTGTTACCTAACACTTTGGAGTTAGATAGATCTGGTTCAAATCCTAGTTCTGACAGTTCCTAGCTGTATAAACTCAAGAAAGTTACTTAACCTCTGTAAGCCTCAGTTGGCTTGTTTGTAAAACAGGGGTAATAACAGTAGCTATTTCATAAGTTGAAGGGTGATTAATGTGCTTGGCATCTAGTAAATGTTCAATATATGGTAGTTACTATTATTTAACAACTGTGGCCACATACCATACCATGATAAGAAGTAGAAGTAGAACTAGTGATGTGACTTGGTCCAAGGACACACTTTGAAGAGAAACTGAACTTGAACTTGTAGTTAATTCAGCGTATCTGTATTCTATGAAATATGCATAGTCTCATGAACAAACTGTGCTGCCTTCAGATCTTTGTACATATCCTCTTTGCTCAGGCTGCTCCCTTTCTCCACCTCTTTTCACTATCTTAGTGGGCCAAGTCGTATACAATCTTCAGTTCTTAGCTGAGAGTTGGCCCTGGGATTTCTTCTTTTTTCTGGGCTGGGTACCTCTCCAGTGTGGTGCCATAATTCACTGTCCTAACCCCCAAACACAGCACTTATTACAATACATATTTGCCTATTTACTTTTCTGTCTACCTTATTTTGTTTTGTACACCCTCATCTCTGTACACACACAGCACACAGAAGGTGATCAGAAAATATCTGTTGAATTCTTTTGTTCATTAGAATTTCCTACTAAATCTTTGGTTGTTTATCTTTTTTTAAAGTTTCAGGCTAAAGTAAGACAGATAAATAGAAATCATATTTACAAAGGAAACTTACAGACACAAAGAAAAAATATAAACTGGTAAAAGCAGTAATAACTTCAAAGTGACTTTCAAATAAAAATTTATTTATGGTGGATAAAATAACTGGAATTATGCTTTGTTTTCGTACCAGAAGGATCAAAGAACATCTGATTATAATAAAAAACCTGGGTTTGAATCCCAGCTCCAACACTAAATAACTTTGCTATTTTGAGCAAGTCACTTAATGCATCTGAATCTCAATTATCCTCATCTATCAAATGGTATAATAACAATTCCATCTCAGATGGTTCTCAGGTGGCAATGCATGTGTAAATTGTTAAACTGATAAATATTACCTAAAATAGGAAATATGAAAATGTATTACCTTCTCTTTCAAGCATTAATTTTAAAACTATCTGTTATAAAAGTTATACTTTTAAAAAACCCAAGAGCTATTATGGATAACCCAGCTTTCATTTATTCATCCAATAAATATTAACTGAGCATTTACTATGTGCCAGGCACCCTTCTAGGCCCTGAGGATTCATCAGTGAACAAAAGACAAAGTCCTTGCCCTCATGGAGTTGACATTCTAGTAGGGAAGATATAAATGTTAAGAAGAAAAATAAAGTAGGGCAAGGGAATAGAGAATGATTAGGTAGAGAAGAAGGTGTGCTACTGATATTTTGGCTAGGAATGTCAGGCAAAGCTTCTCATGCAGTGGAGAAGTTAGTCATGTGACCATCTGGGAGGAAGAAGTAAGTGTCAAGGCCAAGGGAGGTGAATGTTTGGTGTGTCCAAGTCCAGCCCAGTGGGCCAGGAGGTGAGTGAGAAAGAAGAGTGGAAGGCTAGAGCATGTAAGATCTTTCAGACCATGGGAAAGACTCTGAGTTTTACTAAATGTGTGAATGGGAAACCATTTTAAAGTTTTTTGAAGCAGATTACATGGTTTTGAAAAAGTTCAATTGTGGCTGCTATGCAAAGAATGCAAGAGATGATGCTGGTTTGGATCAATGTGTAGTATTAGAGGAAGATGGCGAGAAATGGTCAGATTTGAGATATCTTTTGAAAATAGAGCCAGTATGATTTGCTGATGGATTGAAAGTAGGGTACAAGAGAAAGACCAGAGTCAAGAATGACTCCAGTATTTATGGCCTAAGCAACTAGATGAGTGGTGGAATTATTTACTGGGATGAGGCAGGAGCAAGTTTTAGGAAGGGTTCTCTTAAACATTTCATTTGACAAATGTCAAAGTTCTCTTAGACATTTCAACTGGTGTGTTTAGGTGACATTGGACATTGCTTCCTTCTTTCTGCTTACTATAAATTGAAACAGATATTACACTGCTTTCAAACTAAGAATGAATAAATGCCATTGAAAACAGATTGTGCTTTTGATGAAATGGTCTTAGGTTTGAAATGAAGCAGTTAATGTGTCATCAAGACCAACTTTAGTAAATCATGTAAACTAATTTAGCCACATAGAATGCTTATTGAATGTTCTTCACTTTCTTTTGCTAAATATCTATATTTTTTCCCTACGAATTTTGCTGAAAAGAGGATCTGACCTAAGAACTTGCTGAAAATGTTAAGAGTCTTGTTTACAAAAACAAAACTTAATGCTGATACCTTTGGGCATATTTCTCAAGTCATGTTAACACTATTCTTCTGTAGGTTCTGAGAAGACCTTGTTGGAAATAACATGAGTTATAAACTCATCTTTTGGTTATAATATGAGCATTTAAATTGGGGCATTGACCGGAGAATTGGCAAAACCTAATATGAAGTAACTTGGATTAAAACATGAATACTGAAGTTTTCTGGCTATGAAATATTCTTAGATATTAAATGAGAAAACAAATCTGGTTTCTAGGGGAACACAGAAACTGTCTAATATTTAATAGTTATTTGGCTAGAGAGCTGGAATAGGAAAAGATAGACATCTTTAATTAACTCACCTCTAAACTGAGGAGCAGAACTACGCTGCTTACTTCATAGGTTTGTTTGTGAAGGAACTTTAGAAATGTAGAACACTATACAAATTTAAGGTAATCCTTTTCTGTAGGGGAGCACTAGTGTAAAGGATACCAAAACCAGAGCCCAAAGTTAGTATTTAATCTGAAATATAGCAAATAAATAGTATGGAAGTAAATTCTGTGACCCTTAAAAAAGGTAATGAAGCCAAGTAAGATGGCTTCAGGAATCTAGGACCAAAAAAAGGGTTTGGTGGTAGTCACAAAAATGAGGTTTTATTTCACTCTCAATTCACCATTCATGATGAACTTAACTCTTATACCGAAGTCCCAAATGAGAAAACTTTGTCAATCCCCATTAACTCAAAGATTCATTTTAAATAAGAAAAAAAATGTAAACATTTTCATCCTTCCTCGGCCTCTTAATATTTGGGTCCATTTTCTTTAGGTGTTTAAGGATTTGAAAAATGATAACTTCCCTAGTTGACACATTTGCTAGATTGGAAGAGGAGCAAGGACCCCAATTTGGCTTGTGATCTCAAGATCTAGTTCTAGTTCCAGCCCTTGGTGTGAAGGCTCTGCTGGGCCTCTCTCAGACCGTGGGGTGCATTGTGACTCCAAGTGGAGGGCTATGTAGCACACAGTCTATACAGAGCTTGTCAAGGTGACTCTAGTTATACATGAGCTGTAGGAACTCTTCAGTGACTGCAGGTAAATAGTCACACCAACTTTTGTGCCCACCAAAAATGTAACTGCTGAAAATATGTTCTTAAATTTCTTAACACACCATTTTGTCTGTACATGGGTTGTTCCCTTTAAGCAAAAGCCCAAGGCCTTAGCAGTTTTAAAAGCTCTTTGTCAGCTGTAAAGCACCATAAAAATTTAAGAAAATATTTCTGTGGTGTTTAATCCTTCTATATCTCTTAAGAGAAGGAAAGAGATAAGAAAATCTTTTCATGTTTTTGGCTTGTTATAGGCAATAACACCATGCTACAAGCAATGCCTTTGTCAAATCTCAATGTCAATGAGGAGACTAATTATTCTGGGGTTAGCAGTCTCATTCATCTTCTATTTTCAGGTTAATGAGCTGAGTTCATTACTCCTATTGCATCCAGGAGTTAACCTAAAAAATTTAGCTGTCACCTTTTCATGTACTAACATTAGTTCATTAAAGTCCTTTCACAGTGAAACCTAATTTACTTGTAGTCCCGTTTCTTCAAAAATAAGTTTGAAAAACCATCTCTATGAATTCCAAAACCCTGTTGGGATAAAAATTCATTCAATTTCTTGTGTCCATGAATTGTGGTTCTGAGTCCATTCCATTGAATGTGTGCCTTTGTAAGCTAGAAACTATATTCTATTATACAATAGATGTATTAGAGTCTGTAGTAGAGTCTGTATTCTAAATTATACACATATGGAACACTGGCGCTTTAATACGTTGTTAGGAGTTCCAATAGCATTAGCCATATTCTACAAGTGGGAATAGAGACAAACCTCCAGAATTTGGATAATGTCCAACTGTTTGTTTCATACTCCATTATTATAAGATTCTGTAATGTTTATAATTTTGTGTCACGACAAAGTAAGTATAGTGTGCATATATTTCAGATTTCATGGGATGGCCTTGATTTTAAATATTGTGATTATTGTCAAATGGTGCATCAGACAGCATATCTTAATTTTTGTTTAAAAATATGTTTATTATATCTAGAAAATAGCTATTATTTTATTTATTATTTATTTATTTATTATAGCTATTATTTCCTAGGAAAGGATTATATGGATTTTATGTGAAGTTAAGAGTTATTAAGGAGAGACTAAAAAGTTAAAATAATTTTTAAATTTAGAGCTTGTAGAATTCATTTCATCATTACCAATGTGAAAGTAGTTGAATAATAATTTTTTGAGAAAGGAAACTGGTTAGCTGTTTTGTTTCTTTCAAACTGATCAATGTTAGTATCTTTAACAAGTGTGAGTAAAAAAATCTGTTGATAAGATAATAAAATTTCTTAGCACCCTTACTGTAATGTTCACTTTTTGGGAATGGAAATACAGATTAACTCATGTTTTCTTTATCTTTGTTTATACGGTTATTAAAATATAATTCAAGTTGTGCATCTAATTACTGCTAATAGTGCAATGTACCAAGCCAAACACTTGCCACTGACTGTCAAGTGTCTTTCTGATGCAGCTGAAAAGGGAAGGAGGGAGGGAGAGAGAGAGAGAGGGGGAGAGAAAGAGAGAGAGGGGGAGAGAAAGGAGAAAGAAAGAGCAATGTCCTTTGAGCAAGACTTGCTGCAGCTGTTGTGTACATTAATCCAGGGAGCAGATCTCCCAACACTAAATATAGCAAGCATATCCTTTTACATGATAAAAAAGATGTTAAATGAAAGTCTTTAACTATGGAGTCATATTATTTTAGATTTGATTTCCTTTTAAAAGGAAATAGGTATTGCACACATATTCTCTATACAAACACCGTAATTTTAATAAATGAATGTATGGAAAATGCCAATGATAATACACATGCCACGACTTCCTCTGTTAAGATATTTTCCTTTAGGACCCGAGTAGGCTGTGATCTCTGAGGGTCTCATCAGTCCCCTTCAAAATTTGACCACATAGAAAACTTTATTTTTCATGTAATTTTGTGTCCCATCATATGTAATTAGAAAGTTATCCTCGGTTTCACTCTAAGCAACAGTAATTAGGTCTCGCAAATATCCCTTTCCCATTGTCAGTTTCTTGTTATCAAAACATACTTGAGAACTTAAATCTGGATATTACCTTTCTTTTTTTAGTTGACCCAGATGAGGATGTCCAAACCAAGCACTCCACCGTGATGATAATTATCCAAGGAGAACTTTTAGATGAAAGCACAGGAGAAAAAGAAAATTCTTCACACCCTTGGAAATGGAGAGTAGCCGTCCATAGAGTGAGGAGTTAACCTTAGGTTCAGTGAAGATGGCTGTTAGAAGCTGGACAACCTGTCACCACCAGAGCCAGAGCATTTGTTAGCTCACAGGTCCCAAGTTATTTTGAGCTGTATAAACCATGTGCCTGTGAAACATTCCACCTGATTGGATAGGAGAAAACTGAGCAAAGGGATTCCACAGCAGGACAGCACCTATGGGAGGTGGGGGTCAGTCAGTTTTCCTACCTATAGAATTTCACTTACAGCTAGAGGCCTAAGTTGTTTATTGATTTATGTTTGGAATTAATACTAAATTCATTATAACACATTCCATCTGTCAAATAAAATGGCATTATTTTTTGAAATATATCAAAATACTTAATTTTTAAGAGAATTAACTTAATTTTTTTTAATAATTAATTTTTATTGGAGTATAGCTGCTTTACAATGCTGTGTTAGTTTCTACTGTACAGCAAAGTGCATCAGCCATACATATACATATATCCCCTCTTTTTTGGATTTCCTTCCCATTTAGGTCACCACAGAGCACTGAGTAGAGTTCCCTGAACTACATAGAAGGTAAGAGAATTAACTCTAATTCATGGGAAATTTACTCTCATTTAACCACTGATACATTTTAGGAAATTTGTCTATGAAAAGCCAGTATGAAAGTGAGGTCCAACATTTTGGACCTCAAACCCCAAAGCTGAGAGGTTTTTTGTTTTTTTTTTTTAACTGTTTGTCCAAAGGCTTAGCAAAAGCAGAGAAGATAACTAACATTAAAAGTTGTTAACTAGATAGAGATCACAGAAAAAATGGAGAGGAAAAAGCCATCAGTCTGAGAATAAACCCAGTAACAGATTAGTTTGAACAAACTTTTTCAGAAAAAAAACTAATCAGATACTGTTTAAAAGTCAAAATTACTGTATAATGTAACACATTACAACTCCTATTCATTTTTTAGTACCTGGAATAACTTTTTTTTGTATATTATTTTGAAAAAGTCTATGCCAGATTTCTTCTTTTACAAGCATTGCCGAACAATAAAAGAGAATCCTTAGCCAAACCAACATCTGCTCAAAAACCTACTTTGTCAAAGTATAGGCTCTTTGATATTAATTTCATATATTTTCAGAATATGAATTTGGAAAAAAAAAGTTAACCCCATTATTTCAGTCTTGGTAGAAGCCTGGGTTTTGAAAATTCAGATAAATGCCATTGGTTTTTTTTTTTTTTTTAAGGGTCATTCTTAGATTTGGGTAGCATAAAATACATTGATTTAAATCTACCTTTCTTAATTAAATCACACAATACTTGTAGAATTTCTTCCCATTCATTCAACAAATATTTATCTAATGCCTACTGTGTACCAGGTACTGGGTATAAAGCAGTGCACAAAATATACCAGAATTCCTGCCTTCATGGCATTTACTAAGAGATCTTTTTACCTTTTTCAGTCACCTTGAGACTCCCTATAGTATATTGAATAGATATAAAATTTGTTTATTATGATCAAATCAGAAGCTTCACTATACCTTTTGTTAAGGAACTTTGAGTTTACACAGGCAAAATGAAAAAGACTATTGAGGAAAACTTTAAAATAATCCAGACTGAAAGCACTATTACTGAGGAGGGAAGAGGGCACAAGAATAACTGAGTTATATGGATAGGTTACTTTCATTACTGCATTAATCTAGATCTTCAGTGTACAGGGTTGTTTGCTCTCTTATCTGTGCTGAAATTAACCTCAAGACTACTTAATTGTGTTTCTGCATTTTCTATTTAGGTAGGTCCTCCAACGATTTCTTTTTATTTAAAGAGAGGATCTTCCACCACTATCCCTTTCAGATCTTGATGCATAATGAATATAAGTGCTGCTAAGTCTTGAGTCAGGACAGGAAAAAGTAAAACCTCCATTTCATTTAGCACAAAGATGTGCTACAATTTGATTTTCCAAAGGGAAATGTCTGCACACACTGTAAGTGAACATATTTCTGCTTCCTTGCAAACTGTTCCATGATAAGCCTGGTATCCTACCTTTCACTCAAGTATAGAACACTGAGGTGGAAGGAGACCCATACTGAAAGATAAACTAGAGTTGGTTGGGCAGTGGAATTAGGAATCAATAGGAAGAATTAAAATCAGTTTAAAATGCCAAAAAAAAAAAAAGTTACGGCAAAAAGAGTCAAAGAATTTCTGAATAGCAGTAATCTTTCTTTCATTTTTACTGTAACATTTTCAAATACAGATAGTGTACAAAATTTTTTGAGCTCTTTGAAAAAAAAGGTGCATATAAATATTTCAAATAAATAATATTCAGCAACTGTGGATACCTTGCTTACAGTATATCAACCTTGTATTCTAGATTCTAGTTTTTTTGTTTTGTTTTGTTTTGTTTTTTTGCTGTACGCGGGCCTCTCACTGTTGTGGCCTCTCCTGTTGCAGAGCACAGGCTCCGGACGCGCAGGCTCAGCAGCCATGGCTCACGGGCCCAGCCGCTCCGCAGCATGTGGGATCTTCCCGGACTGGGGCACGAACCCGTGTCCCCTGCATTGGCAGGTGGACTGTCAACCACTGTGCCACCAGGGAAGCCCTAGATTCTAGTTTTTTAAAATTGGTTTCTGCTCCCAAGTAATGTAGCCCCTACCCTGCATATCATCTTAGTAATTGTATAAACATTACACCACAAACCTCCTAGTTTAGATTTTACCAGAGTTTACTGGTACAAAGAATACTTTTTAAAACTTAAAAAATATATCCAACATAGTTAAAAACAAATTTCATAAGTGACAAGTAAACACAAGTTTACATGTCTTAAGCCTTCCCCATAAAGTTGAGTGGCCCATCTAACACATGTGTTTATTGTGGTTTGAACATGATCTTGTGCTTGCCTTCAGCTGTTTTCTTAATTCAGTCACTCAGTTATAGAAACAGTTTACTCACATTGAGGTGATCCACAGGAATGCCAAGGAATCTGGAAGATCTATGACAGGAAGTCTTCACTTGGAGGATAAGCATGTGAGAATTTCTGTGCTAGTAGATTCATATAAAATTTTTGTATTTTTCCAGATTGCTTTAGATTTTTATTCTTTAAAAGAAATTTCTGACATATACCAAATTTTCAATGAGTTTTGCTTAAAGTTTATAGATTTATATTGAGGTATTCCCCTCAAGTATCAGATGAAAAAACAACAATCCTCTATATCTTATTTTTTAAAGAATAGAGACTTGTATTATTTTCTAACCTTTGCTAATGAGAATAACACAGCAGAGGCAAGTTCTTGACCATCCAAAACAATGTATGTATGGTGGATTATAGAGGGTCTTAAACAAACCCCATGATACAGTGTAATTGAGAACTACAATTAAATCCTTAAGAAATGTCTTTTTCATGTCAACGGTACTGAAAACACTTGCTTAAAACTAAAACTAAAAAAACTAAAAAGCTATAAGTTCAAAACCTATTTAGTTTTAAAAACTAAAAACATTTTAAAAAACTATAAACAGAATACTTATTATCCTGAAAAGTAAATTTGTGATTACCTGTCCCTGGAGAAGGACCGTTCCTGTATCAATCAACCAGGATCATCCAAAGCCCAAATCTCACTGCCTAACTTGTGTCAGCCACAAAAGTAGCATGAAGGAAATGTGATACTGCCCCGCCAGAGTAATGAAGGGTATTTACAGGGTTCCGTGGCAGATCCAGGGACCGTCATTTAGAACAGATTGCTCTTTTGGGTCAACTTTAATAACTCAGTCTGCACGATGTCCTTAACCTGGATGGATGGTGTGGGTGGATAATGACTAAGATGACTAAGGAAACAGACTTTATTGATTTCTCCTTTGATGAGATGAAAAGGATAATAAACATGAAATTTTAAAGAATAAAAGGTAAGGAATCGGGGCTTCCCTGGTGGCGCAGCGGTTGAGAGTCCGCCTGCCGATGCAGGGGGCACGGGTTCGTGCCCCGGTCCGGGAGGATCCCGCATGCCGCGGAGCGGCTGGGCCCGTGAGCCATGGCCGCTGAGCCTGTGCGTCTGGAGCCTGTGCTCCACAACGGGAGAGGCCACAACAGTGAGAGGCCCGCGTACCACCAAAAAAAAAAAAAGGTAAGGAATGCACAACATATCCATACGGAGGATGCATGTGACACGTGTAAACATCTTTACCTGATACAAAACTGTGAGTATGGTTGATACATTTATTAAAGTAATTATGGGAAAATAATCAGTTATTATAACACTTAATGTGTGCTCCCCCAGTTTTGGGGTAGATTAAAGCTTTACTATGTGGTTTTCATGAAAGCACTGTAAGGCTTCCTTTACTTGTGCTTTTGATATGGAGGACATATCAAAGTTTACACTTGTTTTTTTTTTTTTTTTTTTTGTGGTACGCGGGCCTCTCACTGTTGTGGCCTCTCCTGTTGCGGAGCAAGGCTCCGGACACGCAGGCTCAGCGGCCATGGCTCATGGGCCCAGCCGCTCCATGGCATGTGGGATCTTCCGGGACCGGGGTCCGAACCCGTGTCCCCTGCATCGGCAGGCAGACTCTCAACCAGTGCGCCACCAGGGAAGCCCCAAAGTTTACACTTTTTAGGAAGTATTATTTCTAAGAAGAAAATCTGTTCCCAGAGTTTTTTTTAAAAAGAGCATCTATGATTAACTGAAGAAATCCAGGACAATTAGTATCAGGCATATAATCCTGAGGTCTACAATTGATTCCTCCTGCTCACCACATTAACATAATGATTATATTAACACACATATAAACTTATCATCTCAGTAGAAGTAAGTTAACATTCTTTAGCTGTATGCTAGGCACTATGTTAGGCTCTTCATGGACATTGTACTTTATTTTACGTATTCCTTCAACAAACTATGAAGTAGGTACTGTTAGAATTCTCATTTTACAGGTAAGAAACTAAGGCTTAGAAAGAGGTTAAAAACTTGCCCAAGGTAACACAATGGGTGAGTGACTGAGCCAGGATTAAACCTAAGGCTAACTCTAAGTCTGTGCTCATAACTACTGCACATATTTAAAAGTTTGCATTTCTGCAGTATTTGAAAAAAAATTAAGGGTAAAAATGAACATAAAACCTACTGTCTCTTTTAGTAAGTATTTTAAGGAAACACTGTTGAATTTTGTTTATAATTTTTCTGACGGAAAGGAACCCTGTGAAATTCTTTTGTATGACTAAACAAACAAGCAAAGAGAAAATATAGAAAGAAAAAAAACGAATGCTTTCAGAAACATTGTATCTGCAGTATTTTAGCTGAGAACATGAATTGATATGTGGACCGAAACATTAGGCATTAATGCTGAAAGATAGGGCATTGGAAGGCACTCTGAATGCTTTAACAGACCTATTTTTTTGTTCCATTTATGATAGTCATTTTGTTCAGACAATTTAAGACCTTTGTTCTTTTGAAAGTAAATTTCAGTGCTTTGTGTTATTTCTCAGCACATCAACATGGGTCAATAAATTTTTTCCAAGTTAAGGGTAGGAAAATAACACTTGAAATATTCTCTCTTCATAATGCTATCACTGAATATCTTAAATGCCAGTGTGCCAGTCTCTGGGTGATTCCACTCAGATTCTATTTTTGGGCAGCTTGGGCATCTCAGAAAGCTGAAAATAAAGTTCAGTGTTCTTATGCATAACCCAAATAATCACACTAACACTAATGATGTGAAGGAAAGGAAATGGGAATTAACATTTCATCCAAGTGTACTCTAAGACAGGAGCAGCCTAAGTTATCTCTTATTCAACACTTACAGCAACCCTGAAAGTTATTGCTATTTGCATGTTACAAGGAGGAAACTAAGGCTTAAGGAAGTTTAGCCTTCCCAAAGGTAGCCAACCAGTGAGCTGCACAGCTGGGTGAATTCAAACCTAGGCCTCTTAGTTTAAAATGTATTCTCTTTTCATTGCCCCCCACCCACTGTCTTCTCATGAAAAGTAATTATGTAGGTTAGTTCAAAAATCAGAAATCACCCAAATGGGTAGACCAAGGATTATTAAAGTTATTAACTTTGATTTTAGGGACTTGGTGTTTATTTAACAGAAGCAAGAAGAGAACAGGAAAATAGCATAAGACTAAGTCTTAGACTGTTTTCACAAAGAAGACTCAATAAAATTTGTTGACTGAAATAGCAAGAGCTAATACACATTTCTGAGAAGTTATTACCTGAAATCTATCAAAAGGAATTTGTATTTTATATCCCTATTCAAGTTCTTATTTTTATTTGCATATGGATCTACCCATTTGGTGTTTCTTGCTTTAGCAAACTTCCTATCAAATAAGGTCAGCATACTTTAATGGAAGACCTGAAAAACCTTTTTTATTTTGCCTCATCACCCAACTGCTTTTCATTCCAAACTGAGAATGGATTAGTTAAAATGTAGTCTAACCAAGAAGTCTCCTGTTAACATATTAGAGATTCTCTCCTTTCATCTTCTAACCTAGACAATAAGCTTTAATTAAAAATGTAGGTGAGGGAATTCCCTGGAGGTCCAGTGGTTAGGACGCTTTCAATGCTGGGGGCCCGGGTTCAATCCCTGGTCAGGGAACTAAGATCCCACAAGCCACGTGACTCAGCCAAAAAAAAAAATGTGGGTGATAATGTCAATAAAAGGGATAAGCAAATATATACAATGTCACAGGGGACTTAAACACAAAAACTTACCACAGTGTAAACTGAGCTGGGGATAAATCTGTTTGTATACAGCCCACTGGCCTGACAATATTGTGCAGATTTCAAATAGAAATAAGAAAAGCCTTGGTATAATCAGAAATGTGATCATTTTGATCCTATAAAACATAAACAACCTTTCTGGTCTGATCTGCCACTCTTCTACACAAATCCTTGTCTCCAAAAAGTTCCACCAGTATTTCCTTGCTTTATCTTTCCTTCCTGCCTTTGTTCATTGTTTCTTCCAATTATTATGTAATTAAACAACTAATGGTTATAACATTTCTTATATTGCTGAATTAAACTGAGTTTTCATCTATGCATTTATGCTTTATCTATTTAACTAGATCACCTCCTTGAGAATCGAAGCCATAAAAAAATTTATATAGGCCACACAGTTTTAATCTCAAGGCATGGCACAAATTAGTCACTTAATAAATATTTGTCTGTAGCATGCTATAAAAATAATCTATTAATTGTTGAGTTGTCCTAAATTATTCACACAATTCAACAAATATTTAATGAATGCTTATTGTGTGCCAGAAAAGATCAAATGACCTAAACTCTCAGCAACATTAACTGATTCAATTGTCATTAACAATTATGATGTTAGTTTAACACAAATACTGTTAAGAATCAGTTCAAATGAGGAAAGGAGCTCAAAATGGTTGTTCTTTGTGCACCAGTCATTGAGTAATTACTATCAATATACGTGCTTTGGCTTAGTGGATGCTCACAATTCTTAAGATAATTGATATGGGGGACTTTTGCTTTTGGAAATGATTGGGGCTGTTTACAGCACCCACCTTGCCCAAGAGTTCTTCTGTAGGTGCCCCATAAGAGGCACTTTCATACTTTTGCATCTTCCTTAACTGGCTTAACCACTATTTTTCCTACCCACCTTGGAACAACCTTTGTTTTACATCAGGTCTTTACTTTCTGTCCAAGCCCTAGAATCAGACTCTTTTTTCCTTCTATAGACTGCTCCTCTTGAGTTTTGGACTTAAAAACCCTACTACGGGGCTTCCCTGGTGGCGCAGTGGTTGAGAGTCCGCCTGCCGATGCAGGGGACATGGGTTCGTGCCCTGGTCCGGGAGGATCCCACATGCCGCGGAGCGGCTAGGCCTGTGAGCCATGGCCGCTGAGCCTGCGCGTCCGGAGCCTGTACTCCACAACGGGAGAGGCCACAGCAGTGGGAGGCTCATGTACCGCAAAAAACAAACAAACAAACAAACAAAAAACCCTACTATGCATAGCTGAGAGGCAGTTCTGTCTGTTCTTATGCCCTGGTTTTTGAGATTCCAGCTCAAGTCACAGACTGAGTTGCCTGTTTTCTCAGAAAGGAAGAGTCCAGTACACTTAAAACACACATATATTCTCTAATTTAGATCAAGATTTCAACTACTGGTGGCTGACTGCAAATTGGACTTATTAAAATGCAGATAAGCCAGAATGAATTACTCAGCTCTCTGGTGATCCTAGCTGACCCTGTCCAGTGTCCACACCAACCAAGCTTTATTGTTCATATTTAATGCATAATTTAATTTAATACAACAACCCAGGAAGTATGAATTGTTATCCCCATTTTATGGAGAATGAAACTGAAAAAATTACATGCTACTGTGGGTTTTGCAAATTCAGGGATCTGAAAAAGTCTCAGGAGGTACACCCTGAGATCATCCAAGGTATTCTATATCATTATCCTTCTTTGTGTAGAGGAGGAAACTGAAGATCAGAGAAAAAATTTCCACAGGGCCCCCTCAGAGCTGTGATTCACACCCAAGTATACATGACACCAAAGCCCAAGTTCTTCTCTACTACATGGCATCTCCTTTCAGAGGAATACACCCTTGTTAGCAATGCATTTGAGAATCAATTTTGAAAAAACTCAGAAGATGTAGAGTTACAAGAAGGAGACCTCAAGTGGTATTAGGATTATGATGATTTAGTGATTTCCTCCAAAATCCTTCCAAGTCCTTGGAAATCTAGATGATTTCCTATCTCTGACTGGTCAAAGAAATAATTTAGAAGAAATTGAAGCAGCCATAAATAATAAACAATTATCTTGGTGCATCTCTATCTGCAAATTACTAGACATAGTGAAATTAAGCATGTAGAGATCATATTTTAAGTAGACATTTACTTAGCACTTCATCTTTTTGAAGTTATTTACAATCATGTATTGGTTACTATGTTCTAATAACAATGACAAAACTACACCACTGTCCGTGAAGTTGGTCTTTATTATGATTATTTTGTACATAGGAAAATTAAACACTAGAATGGCCATGCAAATGTAAATGTAAATCAGCAGTAAAACCCAGATTGCCAAGTTCACATTATTAATTTAGTTTAATAAGAGCTTTTTTAGGGGAACACCCCAAAGTTTATCTACTGGCAAAACTGGAGCAATAAATATGTGCTAAATTAGGCTTAGAACACACTTTGAATAACTGAGTAGAGATGGCAACTAAAAGAAACATAAAACAGTAATTATTTTCTATTTCTATTTTTCTATTTCTAGCTGGTAATTATGGCAAATAATATTTTTCTAAGTCTTAAGAAAACTGTGAGAACCAGATTAATTTCTTTTATTCTTTAAAATGATCTAATTGCTCATGAACTTTATTTTAAAGGTCATTTATCTCAATGTACTAAAAACTTCCTTCCTAGCTACTATGGGAAGTCTCATAAAATAGAGACTCAGTTTTTCAGAAAAAATTCTTATCTGCTTTTTAATTTGTATGAAGAATAGGTGGAAGAAATCCAATTACTATGTTAACAAAAAGAGGCAGCTGGATTGCTTATTTGGTGATCATTCACTATGTTTATATTGGGATAGCATGGTAGGCAGGGTTTTATTTGATTTAATTCTCTCCTCTCTATTAATTTAGAAATGTTAAGGTCAGAGGATGTTTCCAAGTTCAGGTAATGTTTAGCTTAAACAATGAAAAAAAAAGTAAGCATAAAAACCATTGTAAAATCAATGTCTTTAAGTACCTTAAAATCAGAATAAGGGACTTCCTTGGTCCAGTGGCTAAGACTCCATGCTCCCAATGCAAGGGGCCCAGGTTCGATCCCTGGTGAGGGAACTAGATCCCACATGCTGCAACGAAGATCCCGTGTGGTGCAACTAAGACCCAATGCAGCCAAATAAATAAATATTTTTAAAAAATCAGAATAGGATGCACGTGAATCAAATTTAAGCAAGATCCATCACCTCTTTTCAGAAACAAATAATAACTAGTACAGAAAGATGAGCAGTTTTAAAGTTGAGACATTGATATATGCCCTGTTTGATTTGAACTGAGAATGTTTAAAATTTATATCAGTGGTATAGTAAGATGTTTAAAAGAAGAAGTCAAATAAATGCTATAATTAGGCAGAGAGAAATTATATTTAGAGTTAGATTCTACCTCCACCACTTATTATCTGAGAAGGCTTAGGCAAGTTATTTAATTTCTCTGTGCTTTAGTTTCCTCAGCTCTAAAAAATGGGAGAAATATTAGTACCTAACTCATGGGATTGCTGTGACAATTAAGTAAATACTCTTAGAATAATACCTGGCTCCTAGCAAGTGGCCAGTAAATGTTAACTATCATTATTACCATTCTTATCATAAAAAGATATATTTTAAGTAAACATCTTTTATTCTGGCTTTGTGAAGTCACAGGGAGTGAAGTATACACATTTGCGCTGAGCTGTAAACTCTAAGGAAAGGACAGAGGCTGAATGGGCCATTTAGACTGATGACTCAGACACAGCCGCAGTTCAGGTTTCCAGACTGATTCAGTCCTTGGCTTCTGTCCTGTCACTGACAACAAAAATGCCAATTAGTGCAAGAGTGATGAGTTTTTTTAACATGGATGCTGTTCATTAAAGATTCAAATCAGATCACTTACATCTTGTATAGGACACCAATAGTGATCAACCAAGTTCAGCTGTAAACCAATGACATGGAGGTAAAATGCTTCATATCTAGTTACTGTGATCCTGAACCATCTGCTTCTGAATTCTAAATTTTCAACTCAGCCACTGCCAAGGGGCTAAACATAGCTAAAGGGTTGAAATTATAATTTGATCTGACAACCCAAGTATCAAACAAGCCTACTTTAGCCAAATAAGTAGAGTGGTGACAAATATCAGAGCAGTATATCCACTCTGTGGTATGTGCTTTATGACAAGAAAATAATAATTGAGAGTATTGGTAAATATCTTATTTCTTATCTGATCTAGAAAGGGATGTCAGCATAGATTGGTATAAAACTTTAGGTTGACAAAACTATTGTCAAGGTAAAGTGATTTAGAGAGGAGAAATCTAGGGAAGTGAGGGATATCTTAGAATTCCCATGATCCTGAATTGTCCAATGGACTAATGTTGAATGTATATAAACACCACATGGAATAAGATAAAGAAAATTAGATCTACTAAATAAATGCTGATAATGATGATGAAGTGGAGTAGATGTCAAATACAAAGAGCAATGATGTTTTAAATCCTATTATTTAAATGATCTTTTGTACTAACACTACATTTGAAAAGTGTTTTATTGTTTTTTATTAGCTATTTCTCATCAGAGTCCTGTCAGTAGATCTGCTTTAATACTCACATTTTACATATGAGGAAGCTGACATAAACAATAATTAACTAGTTAGGGGCTTCCCTGATGGTGCAGTGGTTAAGAATCTGCCTGCCAACGCAGGGGACACAGGTTCGAGCCCTGGTCCGGGAAGATCCCACATGCCGCAGAGCAGCTAAGCCCGTGCACCACAACTACTGAGCCTGCACTCTAGAGCCCACAAGCCACAACTACTGAAGCCCACATGCCACAACTACTGAAGCCTGCGAGCCTACAGCCCATGCTCCGCAACAAGAGAAGCCATCGCAATGAGAAGCCCTCGCACCGCAATGAAGAATAGCCCCTGCTGACCGCAACTAGAGAAAGCCTGCGCACAGCAACGAAGACCCAACGCAGCCATAAATAAATAAATAATTAAATTAAATTAAATACAAAAAAAGCTTGCCAACTGAAAAAAAAACCATCTTCAGTCTTTTGAAACTCTCTATACAATATATGAATAAAATAAGTCCTTGACATTCACAGTAGGGTGTACCTTAAGCCATTTGTGGATCCCTTATACCATTGTTGTATTTGATTTTTCAGATAAAATGTGTATGAGATCATAATTAGAGAACTGATGGTTGCTTAGGCTCAGGGACCATGTAAGTGACTAGCCCTGAACCCCCAGGTCCAGGTGTACATGTTCAAAGTGATACCTCAGCAAAATCACAAATTATTGTGTCATGGACTTTCAGGATAGTTCCTTGTTTAGTCAAAAATGCCAAATGTTAAATGTGTGAATGCCAAGGGCTTTTTTGTATTTTTGATCAAATTCCTAAGTCCATGGCTGAGTGGCACTGCCAGTGGCAGGAACAAGGGATGCTCACACTTGAGGAAGCCATGAATTCACTCAAGCTAGGTCCTCGGATGAAGTGAAGCCAGTTTGCAACCAAACAAACCCCTGGGACCAGGATGTAGAGAGTAGGCTGTGGCCAGAGCTGGAGTGGGTCTGGCCTTGTTTAAACTCTGCTCCAGCCTAATAAGGAAAAACCAGCTGGTTTTGGGTCTCTGCCTTTGCCTTTAAGTCCTGATGTGACTTCTTTTCCCCAGGGTTTCTAATTAGAGAATAAAATTTAACTAGTTAAAAAAAATTAGTTCAATGAGAAAGAATTAGTTCGGTTCTGAGAGGTTGAAACCTATACTCATATATACCTCTTTAAACTTTAGTTATTCATTTTTAAAGAGCAATAAAGCTTGTATAAGATTTTAAAAAGTCTTCAAAACAGTATTTATAATATGACCCTGTTTTATTTTTTAAAATTTTGGAGTACAATATTCCAAAATGTTAACTGGTTATAACTAGGTAGTGGAACTACGGAAGATTTTTCTCTCATATTTTTTCTTAGCTGTACTTTTTAAAAAACTTCAAATGAGGGTGTATTATATTTATAAAGAGAAAAAAATGGTAAAAGTTGCCCCCAAGGCAAAAAAAGAAAGAAGAAAAAGCTTCAAGGACACCAGTAGAAAAAAGAAGCAAAATTTGGCTGTAGCCTAACTGACGGTCTCTACCTACCTATCTATCTGTCAAATATATGTTTGTATATAAATATAAATATGTGTATCTATATCTACATCTATATCTACATCTGAAGAGACAATTGGAATTACCAGTAGGAAAGGGAAATCAAAGAAGAAAGAATCAGCAGTGTTTATCCAAGAGAGCCTATCTGCTCCTGATGGTGGTGCTGGCAGCTCCAGACCAACACTGCCAGATGCCATAACCAATTACTTACCTTGCTCCAATCCATGCTCATACAACAGCATTCTGATTTCAATTGAGTTTTTTTTTTTTAAATAGACCTATTTATTTTTATTTTTTTAAATTTATTTATTTATTTATTTTTTGCTGCATTGGGTCTTCGTTGCGGTGCATGGGCTTCTCATTGCAGTGGCTTCTCTCGTTGCGGAGCATGGGCTCTAGGTGCATGGGCTTCAGTAGTTGTGGCACGTGGGCTCAGTAGTTGTGGCTCATGGGCTCTAGAGCGCAGGCTCAGTAGTTGTGGTGCACGGGCTTAGTTGCTCCACGGCATGTGGGATCTCCCCGGACCAGGGCTCGAACCTGTGTCCCCTGCATTGGCAGGTAGATTCTTAACCACTGCACCACCAGGGAAGTCCCTAGACTTCTTTTAAATAATAAGTTGGTAGGCGAATATGGCACTTAGTTTGCTCTCAAGCCATGTTTCTCATTGTAAATTAACAAATTGGAAATGTGGATGCTGCATTACTCTCTTGGGAGTTTGATTAATGTAAATACCTTGCAAAAGGACTGGATTGCTATAACAGTTTTTGAAAAACAAATTAGGTTTCTGATCTGGGATAGCTGAGGACCAGACAATGAAACCTGGTGATTTCATCAAGGTGATTACAAGCTGCAAGATCTTATGACAGTCAACCAACTGGACTTCCCTAAGAAGCAATCCTGTAATTCAATGTGTGACCTTTAGCATGAAATAAATACATGGCAGGTGTGTCTTGGAGACCCTGCCATAAGATACTTCCACAATATGAATGATGGGGATGGCGTTTTAGCTATGATCCAGCCTATCTTTCTTAGCTTGGAGTTGTAGATAAACTGAGGACCAGTGGAAGTAAGTCGGTTATCTAAGATTGCAGTTGATATCAGCTCGAACTTGAAATTATAATTGGTGCCTCCTAGTCCAGCATATGAAACTGTTTTCCATAGCCTTTATGAAATAATATCACAGCTGTAAAATGCACACATCCATGACTATATCTTTGTTTCCTGTTTTAAAAGGTATTTATTAACTAGTATGTTCAAAGTACTCTGCTAAGTTAAGATTTTCTTCAAATCTGCTCTATATGTTGTATAATATGAGTAAATGTCTAACACTGGAAGTAGGGTAGAGGAAAATATGGCTATTTACTAAGAAGCTAATACATGCCAGGCACTGTTCTAGATACACTACGTCTTACTTTCATTTATTATATGATTAAATGCTTTTCAATAATGACGATTTTTATTTAATGATCATCTTGGATATGACCTGATGCAATGAAGTGCATTCATTTAGGGCAGCAGTCCCTAACCCTTTTGGCACCAGGGATCAGTTTCATGGAAGACAATTTTTCCACGGACTGGGGCAGAGGGGGATGGTTTCAGGATGATTCAAGTGCATTACATTTATTGTGCACTTTATTTCTATTATTATTACATTGTGAGATATAATGAAATTATTATACAACTCACCATAATGCTGACAGGAGCCGGAGCTCAGGCGGTAATGCGAGCGATGGGGAGCGGCTGTAAATACAGATGAAGCTTCGCTCACTTGCTTGCTCCTCACCTCCTGCTGTGCGGCCCGGTTCCTAACAGGCCACAGACTGGTAGTGGTCCATGGCCTGGCGGTTGGGGACCCCTGATTTAGGGTATCATTAGAGAACTTATATGGTACACGTCCAAAGGTTTTAGTAAATAATAAGTGAAAGTAATACTCCCAATGGAAGAGGTTATTTTCTCTCTTGCTACACACTAAGCATCCCTCCCACCCCCCACAGAAGCTCACAAAAGACCACATATTGTGTGATTCCATTTATATGAAATGTCCAGAATAGACAAATCTACAGAAACAGATAGTAAATTTGTGGTTGCCTAGGGTTGTGGGTGAGGGGAATGTGGGAAGAAAAGAGGAGTCACTGCTCTTGGGTATGGGTTTTTGTGGGGAGGGTGAGGAAATGTTCTACAGTTGATTGTGGCAATGGTTACAAAACTCTGTAGATATGCTAAAAACCACTGAATTGTACACTTTAAATAGGTGAATTGTATGGTATGTGAATTATATCTCAATACAGCTGTAATTTTTTTAAAGTTCTAAATTTCTTCCATCCAATTGCATAGTCCCTTCAGATCAACCCTGTGAGATACCCTCTTAATAGAATGGGAAGGTTTTACCATTAATGAGTAGTAACTTAAAAAAAAACAGGTAATATAAAAATGAATTCCAGCACAGAATATAGGAACTTATAGAAACCATGGTGAGTGATAGATAAGTATGCCGACTGGGAATAACTCATGTATATCCTAAAGTAAATCACTGATCCAGTTCTTTTTTTGCAGTACGTGGGCCTCTCACTGTTGTAGCCTCTCCCGTTGCGGAGCACAGGCTCCGGACGCACAGGCCCAGCGGCCACAGCTCACGGGCCCAGCCGCTCCGCGGCATGTGGGATCTTCCCGGACCGGGGCACGAACCCGTGTCCCCTGCATCGGCAGGCGGACTCTCAACCACTGCGCCACCAGGGAAGCCCGCTGATCCAGTTCTTTATGAAACAACAGCACAGAAAATCCTGGCCTCCTCCAGGATTCTGTTGTCTGTCTTCAACCAGCTCAACCACTCTGTACTTTGCCCATGAACAAAGCACACTGTTGCCCACTTAGCCCTATTTGTGGTATCTCTAATCTTTCCTTTTTGGACCTGCAGTATCTCATCCATTTTTTCAATATCACTTGGAAGTGCTCCTTCCTCATTCTTTTTCCACATGGTTTTACAGATTTTCTAGGACAGCCTCCTCCCTTTACCCCAACACTTGAAAAAAACCCAGCACCTACACACCCCAGAGAGCTGCAGTTCAACAAGGTGAAAAGGTGTGGTTCAGATGAATACCTTGGGTGAGGATGGATATAAGAATAGTTTTATTGCTCTCTTAATCATTGGATTCCTGGAGGCACCTCTTTACGAGGCAATATTAAATCTTTCCATTGTCTGGACATTCCCTTAAGAAATCGCTTGCTTTACCTCCCAAGGTGAGTTCTGAGGGAGGGCCTTACCTGGCACAAACTGCAGTGGATCTCCACAGGCTAAGGAGGGTTCCACCGGGGCTCCTGGCCCTTCCCCTCACTTGCTGAGTGCAGGGAAATCTGCCGTGGCTTTCCCTTCCTGGGCTTGCCCATCCTGCTAATTTTAGGCTGCTTCCTCATGCAGCCACCTTGGGTATCAGCATGTGGCTCCCCTCAGAGGAGCTATTTTCTCCTATGAGTCTCATTTGTTTACAACTTCTCTCCCTTTTCCTCCTCAACCCCACCTCCGTATAGCTGAGCTATTTCTTAGTAATAAATAAAATACCTTCCAGAATTATGCTTACTCTAATCTGAGTTTATACCTGAATTCAAGGGACTAAGGAAAACTTTTTATATTAGATTTTAGTTGTACTTCCCAGTAGCCAGATTTCCAAATCATGTTTATCTAACAAATAAACTAGGTTTCTACTGTGTATAAGATATTAGGTCACAGGGATACAATGATGAGCAAAGCACATGTGTATTTCACTGATGTAATCTCGATAACAGATTTATCAAACTTCCACTGTGTTCCGTGCTCTCTGTTCAGATGTGGGAATAAAAAATTAATAAAGCAGAGCCCCTGTCCTCAAAGAGCTCATTAGATATTTCAGTATACATAGAGATTCAAAGAGGCAGGGCTTACAAATTCCTGAGACTTAGTTTTTATATAATGAATGGAAATTATGTCTTCATATATGTTATAGACATAATCAAACAAATTGCTTATTAACTTAAAGGATATAAATATACACGGACAGTACACAAAATGGATACGCTAAGCAGCATCTCAAGGCTGTCCTTTACATGTCCCCCTGAGCATTTCGTTATTCTATGGAGCCAGAGGGGTTGAAGAAACTGGAGAAGCCATTCTAGGCAATCAAAGCACAGATGATGACTATCAATATAACAAGACACATTCAACTTAAGATTTTTCGAGGTGATGGCGATGTTAATTAATGTATGTGGTATTCATTTCACAGTACATATGTGTATCAAATCATGACATTTTACACCTTAAACCTACGCAATATTATATGTCAATTATATCTCAATAATGCTGAAAAAAAAGATTTTTATTCTACTTGAACAGAATAAGACTGAACATATCCATTATTTATATGTGTGGATAATTGGCCCTGTAAGTTCATGGTGTGGGCATGTCTTCTACATGAACATAACTAAGCTCCCCAATACTTGGAAAGAGGTCCTTAGCACCTTGTTGAGTAAAAATAGTTACAAAATTCCAAGATCCATTGAGTAAACATACTGATTTCTGTGTCTGTGCAACATACTTTGGAGTATGAAAAAACATCAGAATGATGTTCAGTAAATGTTCCCAGTATGTATCTCCTGAGATGGTGTCTCTGATATTTTCTTATTTATATTTTACTGAATTGTTTAAATTATTAACAATAGTCATTAATATTTTAAAATAAAATCTCTTTTAATTTTTAAATGAGAATTTCCCATACTAAACAAATTTAATTTTAAACAATAATTTTTTGTTAAATAAAAGAAACCATCTTATCCAGTCCCTCTAATTGTAACTAGGAGAAGGATGATAAGGTGTATCACCCTTACCATAGATTCAGTGTACAATTTTATTCTCTGATGATGTAGTACTTTTAAAAAAAAGTTTTCCACACGAAAAACAATTCTAACACTCACCATTCCACAGGATTTCCATTTTATTGTCAACACTCTCAGTGCTTGCAAATGGGAGCAGTTTGAAAGCTGCTCTTTGGAAGTTAGCTTGCTGGGTAGTGCTTCCTTTTAAAGATTGAACAGATGAAGTTTGTTGTTTGTTGAAAGTGAACAGCACACGACCCTTCAATTCACCTCTTAATACCCCAATGTTTACAAAGAGTAATTTTTCTTCTCTTTATTTTTTTTTAAAGTAAAACAGCAGCTTGAACTGCATGGCATTTTTCTTGGGCAAACATTTTTGTCATTTTATGTGGTTGAACTGTATTTAGGTGCTGTGGAGGTGGCAACTATAATTTGTCTTCTAGGAACACTCTGTCCTTCCTAGTCACTGATGCTCAACTGTTCCTTCAGGCTATCAGATCTACACTGAGACAATAAAAATACATTTTTAAACTGTAACAAAAATCTGTCCACAAAAATGTCTGTGTTTTATTTATTTCTAAATGCCAGCTATTATGGCAATTTATTTCATTTTTCCAAAAGAAGCATGAGTAACAGTACACACTTTTTAAACATTTGCAATCAATGTGTATAAAAGTTATCTGTATGCTGAAGGCAACCAACTGTTGGTTCTAGAGCACGTAAGGAGTTCTGAGGGGTAGGGGAAAAGGGAAGGGAGTTTAAAAAGCTTTTGTCTCCTTACTTTTGTGGCCTCTGTGCTGCTTTCATAAGATTTTTAATGCTTAATTAAGAAATGTGTTGTTGGGAATCCCCTTGGTGGTCCAGTGGTTAGGACTCTGTGTTTTCACTGCAGGGGGCACAGGTTCAATCCCTGGTTGGGGAACTAAGATCCTGCATGCTGTGAGGCCAAAAAAAAAAAAAAAAAAAAAAGATGTCAATTTCTCTTATAAAAAGTGATAATTGAATAACATGCACAGCAAGTCTGTTTCTTTCTTTTTTTTTTTTTTTTGCAGTATGCGGGCCTCTCACTGTTGTGGCTTCTCCCGTTGCAGAGCACAGGCTCTGGATGCACCGGCCCAGCGGCCATGGCTCACGGGCCTAGCCGCTCCGCGGAATGTGGGATCTTCCTAGACCAGGGCACGAACCTGTGTCCCCTGCATTGGCAGGCGGACTCTCAACCACTGCGCCACCAGGGAAGCCCCAAGTCTGTTTCTTTTATACCATTAGTTTGAAAGTTAGTAATAAAGGATTCAATAGATGAAGGTACTCATGCTGTGGTTGACTTCTATGAAAGAAATAGTACTGTTAATTTGACTAAAACCTGTAGTTACAATTAGTTTTAGTCCTGATTCTATTTGAAGGCTGTGAGGCATGCCACTTAAAAATATACATATGGGATTTCCCTGGTGGCGCAGTGGTTGAGAGTCCGCCTGCCAATGCAGGGGACACGGGTTTGTGCCCCAGTCCGGGAAGATCCCACATGCCGCGGAGCGGCTGGGCCCATGAGCCATGGCCGCTGAGCCTGCGTGTCCGGAGCCTGTGCTCCACAACGGGAGAGGCCACAGCAGTGAGAGGCCCGCGTACCGCAAAAAAAAAAAAAAAAAAAAAAATATATATATATATATATATGTACATATGTATATATATGTGTGATATGTGTTTGTATATACATATATATACATACATATACATAGGTATACATACATATACATACATATACATATATATATGTGTATATATATATATAAGATCTGGGCTTCCCTGGTGGTGCAGTGGTTAAGAATCTGCCTGCCAATGCAAGGGACACGGGTTTGAGCCCTGGCCCGGGAAGATCCCACATGCCGTGGAGCAACTAAGCCCATGCGCCACAACTACTGAGCCTGAGCTCTAGAGCCCACAAGCCACAACTACTGAGCCCACGTGCCACAACTACTGAAGCCTGTGCGCCTAGAGCCTGTGCTCCGCAACAAGAGAAGCCACCGCAACGAGAAGTCTGCGCACCACAACGAAGAGTAGCCCCCGGCTCACTGCAGCTAGAGAAAGCCCACGCACAGCAACGAAGACCCAACACAGCCAAAAATAAAAAAATAAGTAAATTTATTTTTAAAAAATAGAGAAGAAAAACACATAGACTTAAAAGATTCTTATACGTACAGATCCCACACTTCATACCATATTTCTTTGGTGATGCTCATTATTAATTAGAACTTGCAGAATTCTCATCTTATGATTGCTGTGGGATAAAATTAATTTTAAAACATAGTTTATCATACAGTTAAGACTTTTTAAAAACACCTTTTTTTCCTCTGCCAGCCCTCCCCCCTGCAAAAACAAAACAAAACAACAACAACAAACACCATAGTCATTCTGAGCACTTTCTCTGTTTAGAAAGTATAGTAACTGGAATAATTACACTGTAATTTCAAAGGCATGGACACATCCCCACATACTGGTCAGTGGCCACATTACATGTGATTTTTTTCAGGCTTATGCCTGTTTGAATGCCAGCTGAATTCCTGTAATTAGGGGATGGAAAACAAACAAAGAAATTATAAAGAGTTATAAAAAGAGAGCATTTAAAAAATATTTCAGGTATTTATAATATGATCATTACTACTGTTTTCACACTGGGATACTGAGAAGGAAATTGGAGTCAGAATGTAAATTTAGAGCAGGAAATGAGATTAGTATAAATGTGAGAATGAAAGTTGAGAAGGATTCTATAATAAATGTCCAGAATTATTATTATTTATGTTGTTAAGTGGCATATATCATAACACGTAATATTATGAATAAAATTGTTTTGCTTGCATCTATTAAAAAGGGGGAAATTTTTTTCTGTGCTTTCTCATTTATGTGGCAGAAGAGAATTCTTTCTCCCATCTCACTCACTTCTGGGCTAGGCCTATACACTGTAGGATAACAGAAAAAGGACTTTTTATGTTGCAGTTCAAAAGGAAGAAAAAAATTGTCACAGGCTGAATTGTGTCCCCCTGCCAAATTCATATGCTTAAGTCCCAATCTCCAGTACCTCAGAATATGACTGTATTTGGAGATGGAGCTTTAAAGCGGTAATTAAGGTAAACTGAGTGGGCCCCAATCCATTACACCTGGTGTCTCTATAAGAAGAAGAGACTAGGGCAGAGAGAATGCACAGAGGGAGGAATGGCCATAGGAACACCCAGCGAGGAGGTAGCCATCTGTAACTCAAGGAGAGAGGCCTCAGAAGAAACCAAGCCTGCCAACACCTTGATGTCTGACTTCTAGCCTCCAGAACTGTGAGAAAATCAATTTCTGTTGTTTAAGCCACCCAGTCTGTAATATTTTGGTATGGCAGCCGTACCAAACTAATACAGAAACACACTCTTGATTTTTCAAACTTAAAAAACAGACCACTTCATTTTTCCTAGTCAAAACCTGTCCTTCTCCTTCTTCCCTCAGCAGCTATCCTCATCTTGGTAAGTGTCCTCAAGTCAGACAACTACCAGTGGCCCAGCACTCCTCATTCTCTGCTCCCCTACAAACCATCCATCACAACTCTGTTAATTCTATTCCCAAAGTATGTTTTAAATCTACCTTCTTTACTTTATCTCCATCACAACCACCTTAGTCCCCACAGCTATTATCTCCCACTTGGATTATTATAAAAGCCTCCTAAATAATTTATCTCTGCCCATGTTCACCCTCCTGTAATTCAGCAATACTGTGCAGTTCAACAACAAGAGTAATCTTTTTCTTAACAAATATAATCATTGCCCTCCTCTCATGGCTTAAAACCCCTGAGCAGTACTTAGAGTAAAACTCCGTAATGTGCTCTTACTGACTGCCTATCACCAAACATTTCTTGTACCCTTGTGCTCCATCTACACTAATTTCCTTTCAGTTCCTGGAAAATGCCAAGTTCTTTCCTGCCTCAAGGGCTTCGTGTTTCTCCCTCCACCTAGAATATTTTCTCATTCTTATCTTCACAAGGCTTGATCCTTCTCTTTGTTTTCAGTTTTAATAGCAACTCCTCCACTGAGGACTTCACTGTCCATTCTGTTCAAGGACTTACTCTATTATTCTCCATCTCTATCTCTTGTTTGTTTCCTTAGTATTTATTACAATTTGGAATACTTTTATTTGCCTGCCTACTTGTTTTTCCTATCTCTACTACTAGAACGGGAAGGCAGCAGAGAGTAGGTGTTCAGTAAAGATTTGTTGAAGAATCTTAAAATATCTGACTGCGATGTGTATATTCTGAGCTGAAGCCATAATGCTAGGTCAAAGACCAATGAGAAGGGATGACCATGGGGCTCATAAGACGGGATTAAAAGGACAGAATTCTCCAGATGGAGGGACTCACTGAGGGACTGAAGAAAACATGGCCATGCAACTGCTTGATTGAAGGCTCCAACCTTGGAAAGCAAGGGTGTGTAAAATAAAATAAAACGGGCTTTTCCTGTTGTCCACTCAAGGTAGAATCTACAATTTGATGGCAATAGGTGACAAATTCTTTCGGACAATACCATCCTGTCCTTTGTCCCTTCCTTTTTTTTTTTTTTTTTTGCCATTCCTCACGGCTTATGAGATCTTAGTTCCCTGACCAAGGGTCGAACCTGGGCTCCCAGCAGTGGAAGCACAGAGTCCTAACCACTGAACCGCCAGAGAATTCCCCATCCTGTCCTTTCAAAGTTAACAATAAAAGGATTAACCTTGCCATACATATCATTTCCCCACTGTTGGAACTTATGTTGTTTTTAATTTTTGCTTTTAGAAATAATATAACAATAAACATCTTTGTTCACAGTTTTATTTGCCTGCCTTTTTGTTTTTATCTGTCTCACCTACCAGAATTGGGAAAGAGGCACATAGTAGGTGCTTAATAAAGATTTGTTGAATGCACCTTGTATTTCCTTAGGACAGAGTCCAGAAGTGATATAATGTAGGTAAATAGTTCTGTGCAATGTCTCACAATAATTATTGCTATTAATATGAACTATTGTTAAATGAAATTTACTGACTCTTGAAACATATTGCCAAATTTATTTATAAAAAGGTTGTAATAATCTATGTTGCCAGCACCATTAATTAATTCATTCAATAAATAATTTTTGAGCACATGCTATAGGCCAGGAACTGTTCAAGATATTAAGGAACAGAGCACTTAGGAAAACAGACAAAGTTCCTGCCTTTATGGAGTTTTCTTTCTAGTGAAAAAGACAAACATTTATACATCTACCTATATAATATATATTTATAGATTTTACATAATTATTTTATCTTTTAATTTTTTATAAATTTATTATTTTATTTTTGGCTGCGTTGGGTCTTCTTTGCTGTGCACAGGCTTTCTCTAGTTGCTTCATTGTGGTGCGTGGGCTTCTCATTGCGGTGGCTTCTCTTGTTGCGGAGCACGGGCTCTGGGCATGCAGGCTCAGTAGTTGTGGCACACGGGGCTTTGTTGCTCTGCAGCATGTGGGATCTTCTTGGACCATGGCTCGAACCCATGTCCCCTGCCTTGGCAGGCGGATTCTTAACCCTGTGCCACCAGGAAGTCCCAACATAATTATTTTAAATGTATCTATATATAGCATATGTAATATAATAAATATAATATCATACATTTATGTATTATACAATAAATATCAGGTAGTGACAACAGATATAAGAGAAAATAAAGCAGGATAAGTTATTGAGAGTGAGGGGCTAGTTTTGTTGGTCAGGGTGATCACGGAGGGGAGGTGACATGAGCAGAGACTTGAATGAAGGAGGTTAGGTGGGGTATAGCACAAGCAGTAATAGCTATATGGAAGGGAGCAGGGGAAGGAGTGGGACAGGATGAATACCTAGTTTAGTGGTCTCTCAACAGTCTGAGCTTTTTTTTAAATGAAAATAACACGATAGGTAAAAAATATTTTACTTTTGTTCTAAATAAGAATTATATCATTATTTGTGATATGGAATGCTTTCCCAAAAGTTCTCTTACTACTTGTTAGTTCAGGAGAGATAATGTTAGCAATAATAAAGCTTACATTTACAAAATACTGGCCATGTTCAAGGCACTGTACATGTTACCTTATTAAATCCTCACAACCCAGGGAGGTATGGATTATTAACTTCCCCCATTTATAGAAATTGTGACTGAGAAGTAATTTTCTGTAAAACAGACCATTAGTAAATGTCTATAGGTGTCTTTGGGAGGATAGGAGGACAGAGGTCTGAGTGGCCTGTAGGCTCAGGCTCTGAATCCAGACAAACCAGCACCACAGGCCATACTCACCATCAATTACTCATGCTGCTTTTATACAACAAATTCACATTATCCTAATAAACTTCTGATCCTATACTTGTTTCACTTTTAAGGTAATCACAGGCTATTTTCTGAGATCTTGTATCACAGTTTCATAGATTTATAAGGTTAAAAGGAACATCTAGAAAAGTCTTTTCCACTTTCTACAAGCAAGACCTATATTTAAAAATATTCTAGCGAGAGATGCATCCATGTAGCAGAGATAGCTGTCCACTAATCCATGCTCTCTCTTCTATGGTATAAAGTAGTAACAGCAAACTCAGCAGGGGTTATGTTTCCCAGTCCCCTTGCATCTAGGGGTGTTGTTCTTGCTAACATTATGTGTGCAGATGTGATATGTGGCACCTCCCAGAAAAAAGTTTTAAGAAGCTCCTGGTGCCCTCATCTCCCCAAGTTCCTGGAAATTAGTTTTGACTCATTAGGAACACCCACTTGGAATGTTAAAAAGGTAAAAAATACACTCTTATCATGTTAACACTCATATTTTAGTGTTTATTTGTTGCAGCATCGATTACGTATCTTAAAGACCCAAATCCCATAACTTCCCCTTTAATGATATATTCTGAGGCATCAAGTCCTGAAGGTTAAAAGACAACAAAAGCCCTACAAGGGCAATGAAGCTATCAAAATAAGAAGTATGTTTCATGGGCAACATCACCACTCCTAATATTGAAATTATGCTTTCTTTGCTTAAGTACCTTGTCATTTTTATTCTTATTTCTGTAATATACAGAAATAAGGTTGTGGGTTGAATTGGGTTGCCAAGAGATGGTTGAAGTCCCAGCTTCCAGTGCCTGAGAATGTGACCTTATTGGGAAATAGGGTCTTTGCAGATGCAATCCAGTTAAAAATAGGTCACAATGGATTAGGGCGGGTCTTAATCTAATGACTAGTGTCCTTGTAAGAGGGATATTTGGACACAGAAACACAGGGAAGAACACCATGTGGAGATGGAGGCAGGGATTCGAGTGGTGCATCTACAAGCCAAAGAATGCCAAGGATTGTCAGCAGCCACCAGAAGCTAGGAGAGAAGTATGGAGAAGATTCTCTGAGACCCCAAGAGACAACCAATACTGCTGCCTCTTTGATTTCAGATTTCTGGCCTCCATAACTGTGAGACAATAAATTTCTGTTGTTTCAAGCCATCCAATTTGTGGTACACTGTTTTGGCAGCCCTAAGAAACTAAAACACATACATATTCTAGCACAAACACTTTCTAGTCTGAAATATATTTTTCAGTGAGATAAAGAAACATGGCTTACTGTGGAATTCTTTCTAGGTTCTCAACATTCACTCTGAAGTCAAGATACTAGAAAAGTCTGACATAAAATTTCAAGAGTGCCTTGTTTCGGGTTTTCCTCCTTAACTGGCCTAGGAAATCCGGAGTTTGTTTTTGTGAGGCAGGGACTCTAGCCATATACATTATTTAATTTTCTCTAAATGAAGGAGGCCCTGCGTTAATTTATCTTCCAGGGAGAGTGCAGAAAGTGATGGCAGCCAACACTTTATCGGGAGCCTGAACTGGTGGTGTTGATATTTAATGCCAGTAGACTCCATCATTGCTGCAATACATCTGGCATCCTCAGAATAGCTCCAGTTGGGGCTAAGGGATAAAATAAAAGACTTCAACAACCTTTATATCCGTATTTGTGATGTTTTATCTGCTACTTCAAATTCTCCTTGGATAAAGGTGGAATAAAATAATAGAAACTGGAACCAATAGGCAAAAAGACAATCTAGCCAAAAAAGGAAGAGATTTTCTTCACTAAAAGGCCCTAGTGCATGCTGAAACGCTGTGACAAGACACACCAAACACCTCCATTTGTCTTGCAAATTCCAACTTCTGTGCTTGGCATTTTTCTCTTAAGGCAACGCAAAGCACCACACTGCGCAGGCGCCCGTGTCGGTGTGCCCTGGGAGGATTCCGGCGCAGGCGCGCGGGCCGCGAAGTGGGAGGGCTCGCGCGCGTGCTCCGCGGTTCACTTCCGGCCGACGCCGACCCCTCCCCCTCCCCCGCGTTGCCTCCTCCCTCCCTCTCTCCCTTCTCCTCCCGAGTCTCTGCCCCAACTCTTCCCCACCCCTAGTGTTCTCCGCCTCGCTCGCCTCCCGTCCTTCCCCTCCCGCTCCATCCGGGTCGCTGACGGCTGGCTCTGGGCTAGAGAGCAGTGGCGGCTGCTTTTCTCTGAGGAACCCGGTAAAGTTTCACAGGAGCCGAGGAGGTGAGCAGCGGAGCAGCTTCACCGACACCCTAGGAGCTCTGGTGTTCGCAGCCACTGGCTGAAGGAGGAGGGTCCGGGAGCTGGAGACCTGTCTCAGCTGCTGCGCTGCCTCCGTCTTGCGGGAGGCGCCGCCCCCAGCCGCCCTGGGCTTCCCCTGCCTTGAGGGGCCGGGTGAGTCATTGCCCCGGTGGGTTCGGGGGCGTGTGACGGCGTTAGGGAGGGGGCTGGGCGGATACAGGCCGGCCTGGCGCTGGGTGCTTTCTCAGCGTTTCCTCGGGCTGGGCGGGGGCACGAGGGCAGTGTCGGGCCCCCTGGCCCGGGGGCTGGAATGTCGCACCTCCCTGGGGAAGGGCCTCCCTGGGACGAGGGCCGCCGAGGTGCCGAGCCTCGTCCGCCGGCCTCTGCGGCTGCTGCGGTCGGCCCGTGAGGTTGGGTGTGTGCAGATGATTTCTCTCTCCCGGTCCCCGTAAGCTGATCTCAGTGCATATTCAGGGAATGATGGGAATAAACTGCTTCTCTTTCCCCTACCTGTTGCTGGCGAGAGGACGCCTTTCCCATTACCCCTCTTTTTTAAAGAAAAGGATTGTTAAACCTCGTGCGTTGGAATTTGGGGTGTTGTCCTGTCCTCTCCTTAAAAAAAACAACAAAAACCGGGAATACAGTGCAGAACTCTCGGGAACTATCGGGTTCTGATGCCCCAAAAGGATAAAATCAAACTTTTCTTAATGGATGGGTCATGGATGGAATGAGACAGCTTCAGCACTTGCTAGCCAGCACTTAGGAAAGTTGGGTTTTGAAACTTCTTAGGTTCTGTGTAAGGAATGTGGGTACCTACACGGGAATAAGGCTGACTTCCTGTAATTGTGTTATTTAGTAAAGCGATGTATCTAAAAATCTGTGTAGGTTTAGATGAAGTGGACTCTTTGTTATCCGTGTCTATATAAGCAAAGAAATATTCAGTCACCGTACTGGAAAGTTCTACAGATTTCGCCACCAAACTCTCAGTGTCCCAGTCCGCATTTCTATTCTTGAAAAATCGGCAGTGCCGGAGTTATTTGCAGTTTTTTTTCCATCTTCAAATAATTGTCTCAGGGGTATAGATAGATGTAGATCGCATTGGGGAGATATTTTTCAGTCATGGTTCCCACTAGAAATAGAAAATGTTGAATTTTGGGGGAGAGTCTTGATCTTTAAACTGCATTCTTTTGTATTATAATAGGTACACTGATTTAGTTTTTAAATTAAATTAGTAGTGAGGTCAGAGTGTTAATATTTTGATTTGTAAAGTATGATCTTTGGAGGTGATTTTCTTAAGATCAAAGCTTACCTAGAGAACTGTAATTTTATCTGGGGCCTGTTAGTTGGAAGAGTCTTTTAAGTTGTGGGAAACTCAAAGTTTCCATTATTGGCTTTATTTCTAGTACAGATAAGAACTTCAGTTTTCTGTTAATGTGGAGGTAGGTGTTAGGAAGTCTAATTATTCTTTGACTTGAGGGAGATTGCAAGGTTTTATGTTTCTGTAGTTGGCTAAATTTTTCACTGAGTATATATCTGATTTTGGGAGCAGTGGATAGATGTCATATTTCTTGCTCCCACTGAAATTATTCAAAGCAAAAAGGAAAAAAAAGATTAACTTCATCAGGATACTTACTATTTCAATTTGATTAGTCTATTATAAGGCAACAAAAAGTCAAAACTAGTTAATATTTAGATTTTGCAAAGAATCATGGGGAATGATGTATTTTTCCTAAACATTTCTGTATGATAATTTAAAAAATATACATCTGATTGTTTTTTGAAATTGAATGATACTTCTGTAACACTTTATAAAGTAAATTTCATGTTTACTACATAGTGATTATTGTAGCCTAGTACTTGAAAGAGCAGTTATACATTATGTTTCCTTTGAAGTCATATTAACTTTTTTTCTATCTTCTCAGACATAGGGGTACCTCCAACTTGCCAGTGTTTCAGAAGGGAGTGTTTTATTGAAACTGGAAGACCAAAAGAATTACAAACATGTTGTGCTGGGGAAATGCATCTTTTGGACAGCTAGGTTTGGGTGGAATTGATGAAGAAATTGTACTAGAGCCCAGAAAAAGTGACTTTTTTATAAATAAAAAGGTTCGAGATGTAGGATGTGGACTCAGACATACTGTATTTGTTCTGGATGATGGAACAGTATACACATGTGGATGTAATGATCTAGGGCAGCTAGGTCATGAAAAATCCAGAAAGAAACCAGGTAAGTTGAAAATTTTTTTGTTTGCTATTTCTAATAATCATATCATTTAAGTTAGAAATGTCAAACAATTTCTCTAGTCCTAAACCCATGTTTTCTTTTTATCAGGCTTTAAAAGCAAACCAGGCATTAAATAGATCCTTTACAGTTTGCATGCTTCTAAGTACTTTAATTATTTTGTGGTTTCTTTTTTTAACTACTGCTATTATAAACCCTTTTTTTTTTTTTTTGCGGTACGCCGGCCTCTCACTGTTGTGGCCTCTTCCGTTGCGGAGCACAGGCTCCGGACGCGCAGGCTCAGTGGCCATGGCTCTCGGGCCCAGCCGCTCCGCGGCATGTGGGACCTTCCCAGACCGGGACATGAACCCGTGTGCCCTGCATCGGCAGGCGGACTGTCAACCACTGCGCCACCAGGGAAGCCGTATAAACCTTTATTGTATGAAGCTGTGGCTTCAGAACATAATTATGGTGATGTAAAACAATAGCGAAAACCACCCTGCAGTGTATAGATCTTCTTTGGTATTAAGTATATTGGTATAGAATATACAGTATGTAGGTCCTCTTTTATCAGTACTGTTCAGCCACCCTGGGCAGATTTTATTTTTTATCTTCTTGTTGTTTTTTTTTTTCTGGGCAGATTTTAATTGCATAATTTACTGTGTTGTGTTCCATGTATCAGAAAGGGGGAAAATTAAGATGAAAGCTTTTTACTTTCACTTACTTGCCAAAAATATAATCCTAAGTATTCTCTTGTTCTTCCTATTATATTTTAAATACATGATTTCATTTAGTTTGAAATATCTTTTATTTTCGTAGTATCTTACTTTCAAGTAATAACACTAGCTATTAAAAGTTTTGTGTCTATGAGATGTCCTGATTATGTAGTAGCCATACGAACCAAATTTAAAATAATTTGTAGGGTAATGAGAATTTTGAGGAATTTGGTCACATTTCATGTTCTGTTTTCCTGGATATACATATTTTAAAGTCAAATATTACCACATTTAGAAAAATTGTTATGTGAATTTCACTTTCAGTTGTGTTAACTAAAAGTTAATTCTTAAGATGGTAAATTCAGATAAGATTACAGCTGTACTGATTTACAGTTTCTTTTAACTTTAACAATAATGGCACCTCGGTATTTTCTATGGCAGTTATCTTTCTTTACCACGTCATTTTTTAAGTGGTTTCTATTGTTAGTCTACTTTTGAGAGGTTAATGTAAGTATAATATATTAAGGTATTAAATTAAGGTATGTTACTCTTTTTTCATACCATCTCACCACCGTGCCCAACCTCACTTTTCTAACTTGTAAATTATGGTGTAGTTTTCATCCTTCGTTGATAGGGTTTTAATCTCTTTTCTTCTGCCTTGATTTGTAATTTAATTTTTTTGGATGAATAGTAGTGATGCTTAATACAATAGGTTTAATTATTGCAAAACTCAAGATAAATGGTAGTTTTCTTGTACTCTACCTCATGAAGAATATTTTATGGAATCTTATCAGATTTTCATAATCTTAGGCATTGAGGTTGTCATGTTGTTAGACATGAATGGTAATTTATTGATAAGTATTTGTTATCACTGCTTCAGAGGCAGATGGATCCTTTACCTTTTTTGCTTAGCTTGGAATGCTGCCTCAGGTTGAGATTTTCATGGTATTGCGGCTGTTACTATTCTTATACTTAACATGCCCCACAGAAATAACTGAACGTATCTCTGTATTGCTTTAGTAATTTCTCAGAGGCTTCAGGGCAAGTAGAAAGTACAAAGCTAGCACAAAGAAATTGCCAATATTGTTACTGAAATTTACTAAGATTTACATTTTTTAAATGTTAGTAAACATCTGTTCTGTGTCCAACACAAGGGTGGTAGACACTGTGCACTAATAGTATAATGATTATTATAGTGCCTGGAACAGCTTTTAACCCTATAGGTGAGGTTCTGAGAAACTTAACTAGCCAGAAGAGGCTTCTTTGTGGTCATGCTGACACTGTGATGATTACGTTGTGACATTTAATTCACTCTGTTGATTCATCCTGGAAGCAATACTTGGCGATATAAAGTTGGGAGGGTGGGTTTACCTAATTTTTGATACCTCTTTAGGATTGCCTTGTTGTCCAGAGTACATCACAGTCTATGGAATAGAAAAGTGAAAGGCATAAACTTTGTCTTTGAAAAATTTAGAACCTGGGTTGGGCATTAAGGCATATGTAAATGAAATAACTAGAGAGAATTGAAATTTGACATGATGTGGTATGTATTTTGAGACTAGGAAGTTTAAATGATGGGAAATGTGTAAATGAAATAACTAGAGAGAATTGAAATTTGACATGATGTGGTATGTATTTTGAGACTAGGAAGTTTAAATGATGGGAAATGTCATTGTGGGATAGAATTGAAGATTCCTGGGAGAAAGTGAAGCCTTAAGTTTAATTCAATGATTGGTCACATAAATAGCCAGAAAATAAATCTAGAGCTGAAATAGCTTTATGGAAGAGAATCCTTATCCTGAGAAAAACTTTTTATTGCTAGAAGTCCAGATTCAATGATGTATTGAAGTGTACCTAGTTAAAGAGGTAGGAAAAAGTTAAAGTTCAAAGGGAGGTAGTTGCTCTGATAGGAACTTAATCTTTTAACCTCAGTTTTGATTTAAGGGGATTGAGTGGAAAATGTAATAATGTTTTTAACCAAAATTATTTCCCTTTGGAATAATTCCTTAATGATTTAAATATACTCCTTTTCTAGCCTTTTTCTAAAATTTATGAGTTTGAGGAATGAATTAGAAGGTACAGAGTTCCCATTTAATTGCTTTTGAAGTCTTTGGGTAACAGAATGAGTCTGGTTGAATTTTAGGACCATGTAATAAACATAGTTCACTTCATCAGAGCTTTAAACTTGTGTCATGAAGAAAGCAAACAGAAAGCTAAGAATTGTTTTCTTATAGAGATTGGCTTTATAAGCATACTGAATATTAAGAAGTAAAAGAGAAAGAGGTCGCCTCCTTCATTAAGGATAAGCTATTCTTGAGAGTCATGGTAACCTCCTGGAGGACTCAGCCTTACAGTGTAGTAAATAGATTTGACCTATGGCCTGTTGGGAGAAGTTTCCATTCTGGACATTCTAGTAACCACACGGGAAGATTTCACTCATTTCCTTTATTATACCAAGAGTGCAGATTACGTCCATGTTCATCTCCATTCTCTTGTAAATGTATAATCCTTGCTGTCACTACTAGCTCTTTCTGAACTATTTCCAGAGAAGTGAACATCTATTTCACTTTTATGTATGTATTTTTCCTTCATAGGAATTTTTTTAAACCTTTTAAAATCTAGAGGCTCTCAGTTTTTTCCTTAATTCATAGCTAACAGGTAAATAGTATATTTAATCTTCAAAGTGCTTGGTCAGTCCACCTAAATAAACTTTTAGTTTTATTTTTGTACTTCCAAATTTGCTTCTGGAAATTTTAAGATAACATTTAGAAAGTGGACTTTTCTTAATAAGATTATTTACTCACTGTGTATCCACCATAGGTAAAATTTGGTGTCCATGGACCTAAATATATGTTTTACACACCTGTTTCCATTTGTTTTGTGTTAGAAACAGTGCTAAACTATTTTATGTCCATAATTTGCAAATGTGATACAGTTTGTTAAAAATGACTGTTTTAATAGCGTTTTATGGTGTACAGAGTTCTTTTGAATAGATTATGTATTTTATTTAATCCTCACAACAGTCTTGCTTGTTAGCTAGGGCATGTGTTATGGTCCCCCTTTTTCAGATGAGGAAACTGAAGTTAAAAGAGCTTAACCACTAGAGTAGCAGATATTAAGAGAACACTCTAAACCCTGTGGTTTTATCTTTATCCCACAAAGTTTTGCCCCTGCCATATTTAGAAGGTAGAGGAATATTTATTCAAGGAGCAAACTAGTTTACATCATTATTTTAATGTAATTCTGAGGGTTTAAAAAACTCTTAAAATTATTATTTTATGACTAAAGGTATACAATGATGACATCATGTTTTTTTTAATCCCTCCCCAGTCCCTTCCCTGTGCATAAATTCAAAGAGAAGCCATTTTAGGAACCGTGTAAGAAGGTTGAGAATTCTAGTTTCAGATGTAATATTGTATCAACACAAACTAAAAATTCAAATATATATGTTTTATTCTTGAACTGAAGACTGACTTCATTGTAAAGCCAATAATAGATAAAGTTTTGAATAGTATGATAAAACTTTTTGTAGCTTGTGCTCAACTCTTCTACTGAAGATAAAAATATTATGAGCATTGATTCTGTTTTTTGTGGCCCAAAATGGTAATTTCTGCTGTTGATCATTCCAATAAAAACATTTTGGTCATATAGCAGTAATTTGCTTGCCTTTCTTCTTCATTTTCTGACCTGCTCTCTCTGTTCATAAAACATAAATCTATAAATGAACTCCTTAAAATATAGTTGAAATTTAAAAAGTAATATAGGAAAATAAATGTATAAATATGGGAAATAAAATTATTCATATAAGAGTGGATTTAAAAATTCAGATAATCCCATATATTCCTTAATGAACCAAAGAAGCTCTTTATGTTTTATAACTACTAATTTTCATAATACCTTATAAGGAAGAGAAGGATGTGGATGATATGAAGACTTGAAAAAATAATTACTTGGTTCAGGAATGGAGGCTTGCTTTGGATGCTTTACTTTGAGAAAGGTTAGTGTCCAAGAATCAGTGTCGAGGGTAGGGAAAAAAAATCATAATGCAAACAGATGACTACTGTTAGAGAGATGTATAATAATACTTTACTTTGTGTAGGACCCTACACCTGAGGAATTTCAAGAGCATTACACAATAACTCATGGTTCCTTTCAAAATGCTTGTGACACAATTTGCAAGAATTATCCTCATCTTAGGGGATAAATTTACGGAGAAATGGCAGCACAAGTTGGTAAGTAACTTGTCAAAACAGCAGGTGACTGGTGAACAGCTATAAATTGAATCTGAAAATTTAAGTCTACCAGTCTCCTACCTTATTCACTAAATTGTGCTTATGTTTAGAATTATTTACAGTAGTATCTTCTATTTCAGGCAGATCAAATACTAATGCACAGATTGTTTTTTTGCCAGTCTATTGATGGCCTATTGAAATGAATCATTATTTTACCAAGGTGCTTGCATTGTGATACCACTTTAGTATTTCATTATAACCTTTTGTGGTATGAAGAATATTTAAACAAAGGAACAAAAACTTACTGTGGTAACACACAGTCTTCTTTCCTGTGTTATATATCATATTCTCTACCCCTTTGTTGTCTAATGCTGTGCTGTGCTACTATCCAAAGTCCATAGTAACTGCCAGGCACAACTGATTTGGTGGCTAACATTGGAACTTGGGTTAATTATGTTGTATCAGGTCTGCCATGTATCTCTCTGTAGGATGCATTGGTTTGGTGAATGCTTTATAAAACCATTAACCCACAGAGAAGCAATGATAGTAGTAGATGCCTAATCTGAACAGTCTAACAAATAGAGGCTTCTTTAAATGATTTGGAACCAATGATTTTCTCTTTGTGTTTGGTATGTTAGTGTTTTTATCTGATTGGAAGTGAGCCACATATGTTCCTTGAAAGAACAGGAGTATGGAAAGTTTCACAGTTTGAGCAGTTACTAAGGATTCTTGTTACAGATGATAGCCAAGATGGTCTAGGTTCTATCACCTTAGTATAAGTACAGTCGTCTCTCAGAATCCATGGAGGATTGGTTCCAGGACCCTCGAAGATACCAAAATCCATGGATGCTCAAGTCCCTGTTATAAAATGGCATAGTATTTGCATATAACCTACACATATGTTTAAAATCATTTCTAGATTACTTATAATACCTAATACAATGTAAATAGCTATAAATACAATGTAAATGATATGTAAATAGTTGCTGACTATTTGGGAAATTCAAGTTTTGCTTTTTGGAAATTTCTGGAATTTTTTTTTCCCCAAATATAGTTGACCTTTGAACAACATGGGTGTTAGGGGTGCTGATCCCCCATGCAAGTGAAAGGCTCCATACTGCTATCTTTGCCTTAAAAACAAAGGGATTGAAAGTGACTCACCCAAGGGCAAGAAACTGAAACAGTTTGGATAGAATCAGAACTCAAACCCTAGTTTTATGATTCCACATTTTGTGATCTCTGAGCATAAACTCTTCCCTTACACAAAGATCTGTAAAATGAAAATACAGGCATTATATATTTATTGAAGTAAACCGATGTATAAGTGGATCCTTGCAGTTCAAACCCATCTTGTTCAAGGGTCAGCTGTACTTTCCATCCACGTGTTGGTTGAATGCTGAGATGTGGAACTCACGGATAAGGAGGGCTGACTGTGTTCTTTGGGTTCCATGTCCCCGATATGTCATATGAGTATAGCACTGTTGTTAAAGCTCATTTCTCACAAACCCCATGTATTTTTTTCTTTCTTTTTTTTTTTTCATTCCTTTTTTCAAAAAATTGGCGGTACACGGGTCTCTCACTGTCGTGGCCTCCGGACGCGCAGGCTCAGTGACCACGGCTCATGGGCCCAGCCGCTCCGCGACATGTGGGATCCTCCCAAACTGGGGCACGACCCCGCGTCCCCTGCATCGGCAGGCGGACTCTCAACCGCTGCGCCACTAGGGAAGCCCCCCCCCCATGTATTTTTAAAATTGCTTTGAAGAAATCAAGTCTCACTTCATAGATATTAAGTTTTCCTAGGCTGTAAGGCATATCAGGTACTTGGGATACATATTAAAACTAATAGAGAAAATCTATTCAGCCATTGTTACAGGGTTTCTTTGGACTAGGATTGTGTTAAATGAGTAGAAAAGTGGGAAACATTAATAAAGAATCCATATTAAAAAGCTCATGGTTTATCTTATCTCAGCTTCTGTGGCTTTTTTTCCCCCCATGCTGATGGAACTTAAAAGGCAATAATTATTTTTATATCTTAATGAATTGTTGTGATTACTTTACATGCTAGAAAAATCTGTGCTGTGTACAGTTGTATTACTGGAGTTAATTTTGTTAAAAGGGAAATTTCTTGAATTTTGGTGGCTTTCTTTAAACCATAATATTTTATTTACCTGGAATTACTCTTTTTTCTTCAGTTCTAGTATGGCAGAATTTTATTTTAGCTTTTCTTGGCCATAAGGAAAACATTCTATAATTCTTTAGTAATGTGTTTTTCACATTATTTTAAAATACCTTATTTCTTTATTAATGTCTAAGTTTAGTTTCATTTTATTCCTTTGCTGGGTGTCCTACTATTCTGAAATAACACATTTTTAGTTTTTCATAGTTTTATTACATATTCTTTTTTAAAAACTTAATTATTTATTTTTAGTTTTGGCTGTGTTGTGTCTTCATTTCTGCATGCGGGCTTTCTCTAGCTGCGGTGAGTGGGGGCTACTCTTCGTTGCAGTGCACGGGCTTCTCATTGTGGTGGCTTCTCTTGCTGTGGAGCACGGGCTCTAGGCACACGGACTTCAGTAGTTGTGGCTTGGGGGCTCTAGAGCGCAAGCTCAGTACTTGTGGCATACGGGCTTAGTTGCTCCACGACATGTGAGATCTTCCCAGACCAGAGCTTGAACCCATGTCCCCTGCATTGGCAGGTGGATTCTTAACCACTGCGCCACCAGGGAAGTCCCTTATTACATATTCTTGGGAGGGTAATCAGGAAATATAGGGAAAATAAAAACCATAATGCCATCATGCACAGATAAATACTGCAGTCATTTGACAGTTTTTCTATTCTCATATATGTTTCTGATTATGGACTGGGAATATGTTTTTCTTTCTCAACTTTTTTTTTCAGTAATAATTGAATAACACTTTAGTAAATATTTCCCCATGGTTTTAAAATACTGTTTAGGGATATTTTAATGATTATTTAACCTTTCATCATTTTTTTTAAGTTTATTCATTTTATTTATATTTGCTGCGTTGGGTCTTCGTTGCTGCGCCCGGGCTTTCTCTAGTTGCAGCGAGCGGGGGCTACTCTTCGTTGCGGTGCACGGGCTTCTCATTGCGGTGGCTTCTCTTGTTGCGGAGCACGGGCTCTAGGCGGGCGGGCTTCAGTAGTTGTGGCGTGTGGGCTCTAGAGTGCAGGCTCAGTAGTTGTGGCACATGGGCTTTGTTGCTCTGTGACATGTGATCTTCCTGGACCAGGGCTCGAACCTGTGTCCCCTGCATTGGCAGGCAGATTCTTAACCACTGCACCACCAGGGAAGTCCCCAAGGAAACAAAGGTTTTGAAGTCACAAGATGCATTCACATAGAAGTTCTTGATTTCACTAATAGCTGAAATAATTGTAACTATAAGTTGTATATGTGCTGGCATGTAGGCAAGAGCCCCTGGGAAATGTGCCCTCTGAGGGAATGATGTTGCTTCTTTGAAAGAGAAATGAAAGTGAGGAAGGAATAGGGTAAGGCTAAAAGAGACCCTAAGGACCCTTAGGAGTTTCTGAAGACAATTGGAGGAAAGTTTAGGTGCTTTACCTATAAGTTCTAGAATCTAAAAAATAAAACAAACTAGTGAAGATAACAAAACAGAAACAGACTCAGAGATACAGAGCATAAACTAGTGGTTACAGGTGAGGAGAGGGAAGGAAGGAAGGAGGGGCAAGATAGGGGTAGAGAATTAAGAGGCACTACTATGTATAAAATAAATAAGCTACAAGGATATGTTGCGCAGCACAGGGAATATAGCCAATATTTTATAACTATAAATGGAGTATAATCTTTAAAAATTGTGAATCACTATGTTGTACACTTGAAACTTAGATAATATTGTAAATCAACTATTCCTCAATTAAAAAACAAAACCTAGGGCTTCCCTGGTGGCGCAGTGGTTGAGAGTCCGCCTGCCGATGCAGGGGACACGGGTTCGTGCCCCTATCCTGGAAGATCCCACATGCCGCGGAGCGGCTGGGCCCGCGAGCCATGGCCGCGGAGCCTGTGTGTCCGGAGCCTGTGCTCCGCAACGGGAGAGGCCACAGCAGTGAGAGGCCCGCGTACAGCAAAAAAAAAAAAAAAAAAAAAAAAAAAAAAAACCTAGTGGAAACGAGATTCAATTAGATGTCAACAGTCAAAGCAAAGGCAGCATTTACAATAGCAAGAAAAAGACAAAATGACTTAGGCATAACCTAAGATTGTGTGAGACATAATATGAAGAAGACTTGAAAGCACGTATGAGGGATAGAAAAAACTTGAAAAATTGAAACCACATTTGTGGATAGGAATACCCAACCTACATAGACCTGCCAGTTTCTCTAAAATTAATATCAGTTTAATATGATCCTAATAAAAATAGCAAGTGTTTTTTTTTTCCCCCCAGGAACTTGACAAATGGATTCTCTAGTTCATAGGGAAAAAATAAACCAACGTAGCCAGGAAAACTCTGAAAAATGAGAGCGAAATACATATATATATAAATAGATAGTAACATATTTTAATCTTAAAGCCTTGGTAGTTAAAACTGCCCCACAAATAGACATATTAAATAAAATAGAATAGATAGCCCAGATATAAACTAATCAACGGAGAAAAAATTCAAGTGAGGGATAGTCAATAAATGATCTTGGTATAAGTAAGAGCATCATCTAGGGAATCAAAAAGTTGGATTAATACCTCACGCCATGTATGTATTGGATAAATTCTAAATCAATCGCATATTTAAATGTAAAGGTTACAATGATAAATGTGCTCAAAGAAAACATGGACTAATTTTTTAAAAATTATTTTGGAGTCAGGAAATCCTTTCTGAATTGTGAAAACATAAAGTAAACTCCATGGAAGTAAAAATAATTTTGCTATGTAGAAGTCACTGTAAAAGTTAAAAGGCAAATAGGAAATATTTATGAATTTTAATATTTATATTGAAATCAAAATGCAAGTCTCCGAGATATAAAGCACTCATAGAAATTGATGAGATAAGGAGAAGACAGTAGCAAAATGGGCAAAGGATAGGAAGAGGCACTTCACAGAAAAGGAAATACAAATGTCTTTTAAACAGTGAATACTCTTCAGCCTCATTCATACTAAGAGAAATACAGAAGACTATGTGTATGACTGGGGTACCATCTCTGTATAGTGAGGCTGTCAGTAAATAAGTGTTCCATAGGTTGTTAGTGTAAATTGATAAACCCTTATGAGGGTTATTTTGCCAGCATATATCAGAATTACAGATGCACAAACCCTTTCTCCAAGAAGTCCAAGAGTATAGCTCTTGATTTGATAGCTACGTTTGTACATATACAAAATGAGTGTTACTGCAACATTGCTTATAATAGCAAATATTAGAAACAATCTTATGACAGTCTGTTGGGAACTGGTCAAATAATTCAGTCAGTGTAATGCTATGTAGTTATGAAGAGAATGAAGGAGGTTTTTGCATACTAATATAGAAAGAGCTCTAAGATAAATTAAGTAAAAAGAGCAAGGTGTAGAACATTGTGTATAAAGCTGTATTTTGGATTAAAAAAAGAAAAATATACATTTGTATTCGCTTATAGATATATTAAGAGAAACCCTGGAAGAATATATCCAACTAATAATGGATATATTTATTCTTGGTGCAGAGGTAAGATAAGGGGTGAGAACTAGACTGGTAGAAGACATGGATGATAGACACAGATTTTTCCCTACATGTATTTAAAAAAATGTAGACATATTATCTGTTAATTTTTTTAAAATAAAAGGGTAGGCTCTGGAATTAGAGTGCTTGGATACAAATCCTGGCTCTTTCACTTCTTAGCTATCTTATCTTGGGCACATAGCTTAGTCTCTGTGTTAAGTATTCTCTTCTGTAAAATTAGGATAATCATGCCAAGGGTGGTTGTAAGGGATTAAGTGAGATATCACATGAAGTGCAAAGAACAATGCTTGGCATGTGCTAAGTGCTCAATAAATGTTTTCTTAAAAGAAAAAAGCCATTAATGTTAGTGTGAGAATGTAATTTTAGGTAAGCCTTACACTGAAGTGGCTATATGCTGTTTCTATATGTTCCTTGAGATAGACAATACGTATCTTTTCATTTACAACTGAAATTCAGGCATTTATTCAACAGAGGATGTCTACTTTGTCCTAGACATTGTGCTAACTATGAATGTACTTCTTTATGTTTAGTCTTCAGTTACCTTGTTGGAGCTCATATTCAAAAATTATACCAAAATTTCCCAAAAATGTATGTTTGTTTTGTTTAGAGGTAATGTTATATCGGAGCAAGATATAAAATAAATTCGATTCCTTTACTGTTACACTCTAAAGATATAGTAATAACAGAAGAAACATAGATGCCTTTTTTGTTCTTGTGAGAAGCACATAAATGATGGGAGTTAGATTCATCATTTTCAAAAGTTTATTTACTGAAGAGTAATTAATTAGAACATTTCTTGGTCCATTCAGGCTGCTACAACAAAATGACTATAGTCTGGGTGGTTTAAACAACAAACCTGTATTTCTCTCGGTTTTTGAGGCTGGGGAATCCAAGATCACGGTGCTAGCAGATTTGTTACCTAGTGAGGACTTGCTTCTTGGTTCTTAGATGGCCATCTTTTCATTGTGTCCTTATATGGTAGAAGGGTGAGGGAGCTGTCTAAGAAAGGGCACTAATCATGAGGGCTTCACCCTTATGACCTAATTACTGCCCAAAGCCCTACCTCCTAATACCATAACACTGGGGGCTAGAATTTCAGCATATGAATTTGGGGGAGGGGGTGACACAAACATACAGTCTATAACAGAAGGTATAGTTTGTGTACTGATATTTTGAGGAACAGACACTTAAATTCTGCTTATTCATACTTTTAAACCTGCCCCTCCCAAAGTGATAAGCTGACCTTTAAATTTAAATTTTTTAATTTGTAAACTGTTCTAAGAATGTACATGTTGGATATGTTAGATATGTTATGGTAAAGTCATTGTGGCCATAAAGGGAAGAGAGAATGAGGCTTGGAAGTTTGTTATGCTCACTGGTTCCAGAGAGAGGAGGTCACTGCATGCCACACAGAGCTGCAGGGGAAGATAACAGGGTAGTCAGGAGGCAGAAAACTAGAGCTCAGGGGAGATTTTAGGGTTGTAGCCTTATTGAGGTTTTCCTGGGAAAGGCAAACTAGGCAGAATAAACAGATTAGGATAGGCTAGTTTGATTAATTCCTCCAGGCTTTGGTCTATAGGGTTGTTTTCTTGTTTCCTGGTACCTGGCCCTGGGATGATTTAAGGTAAGGGAAATATGGGTTTGGTGTGTGAGATAGTTGGTGGAATAAACTCTGGATTGGTCAGTTTGCATATGAAAGGCAGCTGTTGGTAGGCAAGTTGTTATCTTTAGGAATCAGCTAGTCCTGGGAGGCTCCGACTCTTCTGGTGTCTATAAGCCCCTCCCCCCACCATTCCTATGTCAGCATCAAGAATATAGAAAGTAAGAGTATAGTTAATTGTCTCTGTGATGAATGAATGCCAAATATATAAAAAAGTATCTAAGAAAACACAAAACAAAAATTCTGGCAGTATATTCTGAGGGTTCATTCTTGCTAGTCTTAAAAAGAAATGGAAGTAAAGCAGCTATTTGATTGATAGTATATTTATGTTGGAGTCTTTATATTTCAATTTTACTTCTCCTTTCCTCTTCAAACCAGTTAATTTCAGCAGTTCCTAGCCATCAAGAAAGGACTCTCCTGAAAAAAAAATTATGTAAAGCCCTAAGTATTTATACAGTTTTAAGTATGTTTTGAAAATAGATTATTAAAACATAACCTTGTTGTTTAAGTATTATTAACAAAAGGACAACAGTTCAATCAATAGGGAAATGTTTATATCTTTGTGCCTTTATCTGTGAAGTAGGGATGATGGTATACCTGTCTCATGGTGTTATGAGGATTAAATGAGATTAAACAAACAAAGGGCTTAGCACAGTGCCAGGCACATAATCGTCTTGTGTATGTTACCTGTATACCTGTATGTAGGTAAGAATGCATAAAACGGGTATGGGCTTGTAAACATATCCGTTATAAAGAATTTTTTAATCTAGTTACATCTCCATATGAACATTATTGTGGGCTGTCAACCAAGACATGTAAATTACTGTATGTTAAGTTTTGGTTTTATCGAAGAACTCATTAAAATGTTTTCATGACTATGAGTTGTACCATTCCAAATTCTTATTGGTAATTATTGGTAATAATTTTAGAGAATAAGCATTTTCATTATTTTATGTTTTAGTTTTATTTAATTCTTAATTTTTTAGAATATATTTTATGATGATCATTATATGATTATCTTAGACATCCTTTAAAAAGTGTCAGTAAAGAATAATTTTACTTTAGGAATAGGGAAATAACATGCTGCCTTGAGTGAAGTAGCCATTTGGTTATTTATCTCTATCACAAAATTAGCAATATGATTATTTAAAGTAAAAAAAAAGCATTCTGAATTATTTATTGGTGTTATTCACTAATCCCAAGTGACTAATGTCTTCATCTTTTAAAAATTCAGCATCGTAAAATGCATCAACTACACATTCACTTGTTCAATTAAACAATTAAAGAACCATAAAAGAAAAAAAACACTTGTAGATAATCAGTGTTGACAATTTAATATTTATTTTTCCAGTCTTTTCTCTGCATATATATTGGGGCTATATGTGACATATTTTAATACAAGAATGGAGTTACACAGTACCTTTTTTTTTTTTTTGCGGTACGTGAGCCTCTCACTGTTGTGGCCTCTCCCGTTGCAGAGCACAGGCTCTGGATGCTCAGGCTCAGTGGCCATGGCTCACGGGCCCAGCCGCTCCGCGGCATGTGGGATCCTCCCGGACCGGGGCACGAACCCGTTTCCCCTGCATTGGCAGGCGGACTCTCAACCACTGCGCCACCAGGGAAGCTCGCAACACAGTACCTTTTTAATTTCACAGTATAGCATCTTGTGAACGTTAAATTTCTAGAGATGGATATAAGTGAACTTTGCATTGCTCTAGTTGGAGTTTTGAGAGAGTTATTCAGAGAGAAGGGAAGAGGAAAATATATATATACAGCAACTAGTGTGGCATGGTAGGCAGAGGATTCTGGCTGAATTAAACATTTACTAAGTAATTGATACAGAGCTGCCTTTTTTTTTTTGGCTGCGTTGGGTCTTTGTTGCTGTGTGCAGACTTTCTCTAGTTGCTTCGAGTGGGGGCTTCTCTTAGTTGCAGTATACGGGCTTCTCATTGCAGTGGCTTCTCTTGTTGCAGAGCACGGGCTCTAGGCATGCAGGCTTCAGTAGTTGCGGCACACGGGCTCAGTAGTTGCGGCACACGGGCTCAGTAGTTGTGGTACGCGGGCTCTAGAGCACAGGCTCAGTAGTTGTGGTGCATGAGCTTAGTTGCTCCGCGGCATGTGGGATCTTCCCAGACCAGGGCTGGAACCCGTGTCCCCTGCACGGGCAGGTGGATGCTTAACCACTGCGCCACCAGGGAAGTCCCTGAAATGGAGCTTCTTAAAATTAGCTTTTCACAAAGTATATTCCTTCTGACTTCCAGTTTTGTAATCGTTATTAACATGACTGTGCTTGTTGCTATTCATAACTATATATTTTTTTAGACCCTGATAACTTGAGAATGAAGTATCAACAAAGATTTTTGTTCTCTGTATAAAACACTGACAGTTGTTCAAACTGCTGAAGTTTTTTCTTTTTTAATTAAAGATACATGTAGAACTTCATTAAGCTCATATACCACATTAAGGGTTAAGATTTTCTTTTTTAAAACGTAGATTTAATTAATTTATTTATTTATTTTTGGCTGCATTGGGTCTTCGTTGCTGCACGCGGGCTTTCTTTAGTTGTGTCGAGCTGGGGCTACTCTTCTTTGGGTGCGCGGGCTTCTCATTGCAGTGGCTTCTCTTGTTGCAGAGCATGGTCTTTAGGCGCGTGGGCTTCGGTGGTTGTGGCTCACGGGCTCTAGAGCGCAGGCTCAGTAGTTGTGGCACACGGGCTTAGTTGCTCCGCGGCATGTGGGATCTTCCCGGACCAGGGCTCGAACCCGTGTACCATGCATTGGTAGGCGGATTCTCAACCACTGCGCCACCAGGGAAGCCCAGAATTGTGTTTTTAAAAACTCTTAAATTTTTCTTTGCTTGTGGAAATACTGCTAGATATCATAAATAGGTTTTCAAACCAATCTTTAAAACACATTATACCTAAGTGTAATACTCTATCAATAATTATATTTAACTGAGCTTTGTAACATTTTCTGTAGGAAAATTCATTGGAGTTTTACATTTGGGTGTCAGAATTTATCTTCACGCATCACTTATCCTGGCTTGTTTAGCTCTCTTGCTTTATTGGTTCCAGAAAGCTTAAGATAGATATTTGTGAGCAGCATTTAACTTAACTCTGTATCACATTTGAAATATAAATAACACTTGACTATAGCCACTGTTTCCTAGAGAAGAAAATTTATCAGACCAGGTTAGTTATTTCCCTAGTATTTTGATTTGGAGAAACAAAGGACATTTGTTCCTGTGGGGTTTGGGGTCAGTTATAATTTGGGGACTTACTATATCTTAAAAGAAAAAATTCTTATTTTCCCTGATTACCAAAATAGTACATTTCTATAACTTTTTAAAAGTTACAGAAATACATGATTTGAAAAGTGGAAGCCACTTTTTCCCTACATCCTAAAGATGACTACTACTGTTTCTTTATATTTTCATATCTTTTATACCTGTATTAAAATACGTAATCCTGTACACACATAAAGTTCTGTGGTTCTCTTTTTCATTTAATTTATTTTTATCTTTTTGTGTTATATTGTATAGACATTCATTTTAATAGAAGCACCAATTTCTATTACATGGATATTCCATAATATATTTACCTACCTGTTACTGGAAGTCACGTTATTTTCTGTTATTGTTGTTTCCCGAAAGGAAAGTTTCTGGGTCAGAGGACATGCATGTTTAGAATTGTAATATGCATTGCCAACTTGCTCTTGCTCTCTAAAAAGCCTTTTTTCTTTTTTTTTTTTTGAGCTTGTATTTTAAAGATTGTTTAGAGAAATGTGTCTTTTGCCAATTTTGTGTAAATTTTTTTTACCATTTAAAAAGTTGTTTGGTATGGACATAATGTAATTCAAACTAGAAACTTCTAAATTTCGAAATCAAGTTTGTGATTGAATTATTTAGAATAATAAGTTATTTATTTCTGTGGATCACCTTTAAAACAAAGATGGTAGTACTTGACAGGAATGTTTTGAACCCAAAAATATTTATTAAAGTGTATTTGTTTGCTAGGGCTGCCATAAAAAAGTACCACAAACTGGGTGGCTTAAGTAACAGAAATGTATTGTTTCACAGTTCTGGAGGCTAGAAACCCAACATCAGGGTGTCCTCAGCGTTGGTTCGTTCTAAATATCATGAAGGAAGGATCCATTCCAGGCCTCTCTCCTAGCTTCTGGTGGTTTGCAAGCAGTCGTTCACGTGCATTCTCTTTGTGTGCTTGTCTGTGACGATGTTTCCTCTTTTATTGGGACACAAGTCAAATTAAGGGCCTACCCTGCTCCATATGACCTCATCTTAACTAATTATATCCTTGATGGCCATTTTTCAAATAAGGTCACATTCTGGGGTACTGGGGATTAGGACTTTCAGCATATCAATTTGGGGGTAGCCCAATTTATCCCTTAACAGCAAGGTTTTGAGATCTGTAGATGAAAGAGGATACAGAGTAATGATAATGTTTATATTTTCCTTCAAATAGCTGTTTTAGAATTTGGAATAAGATGCAACTTTTAAGAGATGCTAGTTGTGAATATGTTACTAATGGTGTGTCTGTAGTATTACCTTTATACCCAAAACACACATTTTTTTTTTTACTGTTTACAGGGTTCTCAGAGCATGTGGTTACTGGTGATTATATCTTATTATCAGGTTAAAACCCGTTTAGCAAAAGACTTAATAGACCATCTTGTATATTTTGTGATTGGTTGTCTAGGAAGAAGTGTTTATGTGTACTATTATTATTGATAAATCAGTCTGGGTCATAGTCAGTCAATACTCACAGAGCTTTTCATGTTCATTCCTGGACATGCACACATGCAGGGCTGCAAAATACATGAGTCTCCCAATGTGTAGATTCCCAGCTGAGGTTCAACAAAGCACTGCTTTGCCTTCCTGTTATAATATGTCCTTTTTGTGATATATTTAGTGCTACATTTTTTGCATTTTTGTTGGTGATTTCACTGTTTAAAATGGCCCCCAAGCATACTGCTGAGGTGCTATCTAGTGTTCCTAAGCACAAGAAGGCTATGATGTGTCGTAGAAAAAAATCCATTGAGGCATGAGTTTACAGTGCTGTTGGCTGTGAATTCAATGTTAATGAATCAACAATATAATTAAGATGTCTTTAAATGGAAACGCACATAACACAAGGTTATGAATTGATCAGTTGATGAAATGGTGTGATTAGAGTCTTGTAGCAACCTAATCTTGTATTTTCCCTAGGGGCAGTCATTCAGTATTTGCTATATAAGTATTTGTGGTGACTTTATGGAACATAACCACTGTGAATAACAAGAATTGATGTATCCCCAACTAGACTAAAATAAAAAGACTAAAAATTGTAAGTGGAACAGTGATGGGGTTTCCTAGAAGGGTGGGTGCGGTGGTGAAGTGAATCATCATATTTAGCATTCCTTTCTTCATACATTGTTCAGAGTTTTGCATTATCTTTCAAGGAAGTGTGAAAGAAGTTTGGAGTCACTGTAGTTTTTATTTTTTTGTAGTTTTAATTTTTCTCTTTGTACCTTTCATTAACCACAGTTGAGAATGAAAAAAAAATTTTTTTCTGTCCATAATGGCAAAGAGAAGAAAACTGACAGAGGAACATGTTCATAATTATGAGACATATCAGAAGGTGAATGTAGATACACCGCTGTATGGATATGGTGAAATTGATCATGTAAATGAATGAGTCTGGAGATGATATTCTACATGAATTTTCACAAACTCAGGAATTGGTGAACGTATTTGTTAGATCCCAAAGGAAATAGGTTGTTCTTATTCAGTTACTTATTCAGATGGAAGGATTTTATCATGTAACATTTTACAACAAGGACCTGGACCTATTCTGTGTTGCTAAAAGGATGTGCAACAGTATTCTTTCTTTTATGATGTTTCTGCAGCAAAATTTATTGGATGCAGTTTGTTAGTGAACAAATGCTGAAGTCAGAGGTGGATACAAAGGTAGTTGGGAGGAAATAAATGATGTAGAAATGAAAACCGTCATTAGGTTGAACATTTTAATTGGTTTTTTACAAATCTAAAAATGACAACATTTTGTGTTTATGGAGCAAAGAAGATGGCCTTTTTCTCCTTAATAATATGATGCACCATCAGTTTTCAAAAATATTGCATTTTAGCAGTACAAGTGTAAGAAGAACCAGAAGTAATGATGAGCTAGGGCTTATTAGATTTGTATTTGGAATATATCTGCTGTCAGTATTTACAAGATGGATATGTTATATCTCTCTAGTTCTTTATCTTTTCTGTTTTTGCTCCTGTCTCTGAAAAATGTATTTTTTCCTGCCTTTTTCAAGACAGTCTCCTCCACTTAAGTTTCCTTTGCTTTTTTGTGCCTCCCCAAACTAAATGTTCCTTTTTTCTTTCCTTGAAGAGAAATATTATGAACCATAAATACTGATACGAACAGTGTTACTTTTCTCAAACTTTTTATATGAACGTTTTGAAGCATAAAGAAAAGTAGAAAGAATAGCACAATGACCAACAGTTAACATTTTACCATGTGTTTCTATCTGTACGTATTAGTTTTTTTTTTAAAAAGTACCTTATTTCTGAATTACAGTCAACTGTAAGGATCATGTGCTGTTATTAAACCTTTTCCAACAAGTTTAGCATCATACGCTCATAATTCTAACATCTTCTTGTAGCTCCCATTTATCAAAGGAATCAATTGTTTTTGGGTTTCTTTTAGGAATTTTTTCTTTTTTAAAAAAATTAATTTATTTATTTTTGGCTACATTGTGTCTTCATTGCTGCGCGCAGGCTTTCTCTAGTTGCAGCAAGCGGGGGGCTACTCTTTGTTGCAGTGCGCCGGCTTCTCATTGCGATGGCTTCTCTTTGTTGCGGAGCAAGGGCTCTAGGCGTGTGGGGCCTCAGTAGATGTGGTGCGCGGGCTCGGTAATTGTGGCTCGCGGGCTCTAGAGCACAGGCTCAGTGGTTGTGGCGCATGGGTTTAGTTGCCCCGCGGCATGTGAGATCTTCCTGGACCAAGGATCGAACCTGTGTCCCCTGCACTGGCAGGTGGATTCTTAACCACTGCACCACCAGGGAAGCCCCTCAATTTTTTTTTTTTTTTTTTTTTTTTGCGGTATGCGGGCCTCTCACTGTGTGGCCTCTCCCATTGCGGAGCACAGGCTCCGGACGTGCAGGCTCAGCGGCCATGGCTCACAGGCCCAGCTGCTCCGCGGCATGTAGGATCCTCCCGGACCAGGGCACGAACCTGTGTCCCCTGCATCGGCAGGCAGACTCTCCACCACTGCGCCACCAGGGAAGCCCCCTCAATTGTTTTTTAATGGGCTTTCTTGACAAGTTTTTCTTTTGTTTTCTGTCCTCTTCCATATAAATCCATACTCAACCTAAATTAAAGTGAATTTAATCCCCACTTAACCCTCTCTTTTCTGTGTTTGTTGGCCTTGAAAGGCAAATGTAGCTTGGTGATTAAAACTCTGAGTTAACATAATACCTGGTTCATAGTAAACACTCAACAAATCTTAGCTGTTAGGTTTGGTATGAATTCTGTTTTGTTTTGTTTTGTTTTTTTCTCTTTCTCATACAGGGCATCATTAAGCCAGGTTTTCTAGTGAATTTTTTGGTTTGTTTTGCTGGGTTCATTTATTCCCCCTTCTTTCTTGCTTATCATTGACTCTTTTTTGCAAGCCACCTTGTTTCGAGCATTCATCCAGAATTTGACCTGGATGTGAAATGTCTCAATATAACATTGATCTAACTTTCTAGCATACTGGGGGGAAATGGTTGAGGTTTTTCATTTTAATTAGCCATTTGGAAAAAATAAGTAGTTTTTAAAAATTGTACAGAGAACTTATCAGTTTGTATATTTGTTGTCTGAAAAGCCTGTATTAAGTAGTAGTCCCAAGACATATGTTATTATGTTTCTTTAATAATATATTTCTCAGTAGTTATTCATTCTCAAAATAGGTATCTTAGTAATTTGATGGGGCTCAAATTCCTAAAGAACCAAAATTATTTATCTTGAGTTTTTAGTATGTAGACGAAAAAGAGCCCAGTTCAGTTTTAAAGTGAAAACAATGGTTTTTATACATTGCTTTAACTATTTTCTCTAATGTTCTATTTAATTTTTAAAATAATTTAAATTTTGAATAGATAATATATTCACATGGTTCAAAAATCAAAATAATATAAATACACATTGAGAAGGTTTGCTCTTACACTTGACCACCCTATTTCCTTTCTACCCACATCCCCTATAGGCAACTATGTTTATTAGTTTTTTATCTTTTCAAAGTTTCTTTATGTAAATGTAAGCAAATATGAATATATATTCATATTCTTTCCTCTTCCTTACACAAAAAATAGCAAATCGTGTACATTATACCACATCTTGATTTTTTTTTTTTTTTTTCGGTACGCGGGCCTCTCACCGTTGTGGCCTCTCCCGCCGCGGAGCACAGGCTCCGGACGCGCAGGCCCAGCGGCCATGGCTCACGGGCCCAGCTGCTCCGCGGCACGTGGGATCCTCCCGGACTGGGGCATGAACCCGCGTCCCCTGCATCGGCAGGCGGACTCTCAACCACTGCGCCACCAGGGAAGCCCCACATCTTGATTTTTTTTCCTACTTTGATAATATACCCTTGAGATCTTTCCATATCAGCATGTAGCATTTCCTCTTTATTTGTTTTCAGAGCATAGTATCCCAGCGTGTGGATGGAATCCTTTACTGATGGATACTTGGAATATTTCCAGTCTTTTGTTATTATATACAGTACTGCAAACACGTAAATACACACACATTCACACACACGCACATATGTATTTGTACTCTGCCCTCCTAGGTTCTCCAGCTGGGGTTTGTCTAGACAAAGGACAGATTAACAGGGAGAAAAACAAAACAAGTTTATTGCCTTGCGTTTATATGCAGGAGCACTCAGTAATGAGTAACTTAAGGTGGTAGTAGAACATGGGCTTATATAGCATCTTAATAAAAGAACAGTAAATAGAGAAGTAACAAGACGAAAAGGACTTTGAGTTTCTGGGGTGGCAAATTTTGGGAAGGTAAATATGTGGGGGAACTCAGATAAGGGCTAGTTAGTAAAGTTTGTTATGTAGCTTCTGCTCGTGCTGTCTCTGAGCTGATAAAGGACTAGAGTTGCCTCCAGTGATTAACTTTTGTCCTTCCTGGTAGAGAGGGCAGGTGGGACACTTCAGCAAATTTATGTCCTGCTTTTAGGCATATAGGAGAGCAGAGAGCTTTTCTTCTTAGTGGCCTTCAGCTCAAAGCAGTCCTTATGCCAACGTGGCATATTTTGGGTTGGCATATTCTGCCTCCCTTTAGTACTTAGATGTATCTGCAGGGTATGGAATTGCTGGATCCAAAAGGTAACTGTATATGTTTTGTTAGGTTTTGCCACATTCTTTTGCATAAAGGTGGTTCTGTTTTGCACTTCCACTATCAATATACAAAAGTGCCTTTTCCCCCAACAGACTGTTATCAAACTTACGGATTTTTATGAGATGAAAAATGTTATCTTGGTGTGTATTTATAAATAAACTTTTTTTAATTAATAAACTTTCTAAGAACAGTTTAAAGTTCACAGCAAAATTGAGCAGAAAGTACAGAGTTCCCATACACTCTATACCACACGTATACAACCTCCCCCACTATCTGCAGCCTGTACCACAGTGGTACATTTATTACCATTAATGAACCTGTACCGACACATCATTGTCATCCAGAGTCCATAGTTTACATTAGCATTCACTCTGTGTTGTATACTCAATGGGTTTTGATGACTGCGTAATGATACTTGGTATTGTACAGAATAGTAATAGTATCATACAGAATAGTTTCACTACCCTAAAAATCCTCTCTGCTCTGCCTGTTCATCCCTCCCTCCCTCTAACTGCAGGCAACCACTAATCTTTTTACTGTCTCCAAAGTTTTGCCTTTTCCAGAATGTCAAATGGTTGAATCATACATTTTGTAGCCTTTTCATATTGGCTTCTTTCACTTAGTAATACACATTTTAGTTTCCTCCATGTGTTTTTGTGGCTTGAGAGATCATTTCTTTTTAGCGCTGAATAATATTCCACTGTCTGGATATACCACAGTTTATCCATCCACTTACTGAAGGACATTTTGATTGCTACCAAGTTTTGGCAATTATGAATAAAGGTGCTATAAACATCTGTGTGCATGTTTTTCTGTGGACATAAGTTTTCAACTCCTTTGAGTAAATATGAAAGAGCACAATTCCTGGATCTTATAATGGTACGGTTGGTTTTGTAAGAAACTACCAAACTGTCTTCCAAAGTGTCTGTATCATTTTGCATGCCCATTAGCAACGAATGAGAGTTATTGTTGCTCTGTATCCTTACCAGCGTTTGGTATTGTCAGTGTTTTGGGTTTTGGCCTTTTTTTTTTTTTTTGGATACTTCAGGTACTTTTTTATTGAAAAAAATATGGAACGCTTCACGAATTTGCGTGTCATCCTTGCACAGGGGCCATGCTAATCTTCTCTGTATCGTTCCAATTTTAGTATATGTGCTGCCGAAGTGAGCCATTTTAATAGGTTTATAGTGGTATCTCATTTAAATTTGCAGTTCCCTGTTGATATATGATGTACAACATGCCTTCATATAGTTATTTGCCATCTTTATGTCTTGGTGTGGTGTCGGCTCACGTTTTTTGCACTGTTTTTTAACTGGGTTGTATATTTTCTTATTGTTGAGTTTTAAGAGGGTGTTTTTTTTTTTTTTTTTTTTTTTGGATAACAGTCCTTTATTAGATGTGTCTTTTGCAAATATTTTCTCCCAGTCAGTGCCTTGTCTTCTCATTCCTTTGATAAACTTTTATAATTAAGTATGCAAAATAAAAGTGTATGGCTTTATGAATTTTCTAAGTGAACATATTATTGGCTTCTCAGTGTAGTTTGAATTTTCATTTCTCTCATCAGTGAAGTTGAACATCTTTTCATAGGATTAAGGGCCATTTCTGTTTCTTCTTTGTGTGAACTATCAATTCACATCTTTTGCCCATTTTTCATTGAATTACTGCTCTCCCCCACCTGCCCCAGTTAGTCTTTAAATATTAGGGAGGTTATTTCTTTTTTTTTTTTTTTGCGGTATGCGGGCCTCTCACTGTTGTGGCCTCTCCCGTTGCGGAGCACAGGCTCCGGATGCGCAGGCTCAGCGGCCATGGCTCACGGGCCCAGCCGCTCCGCGGCATATGGGATCCTCCCGGACCGGGGCACGAACCCGTATCCCCTGCATCGGCAGGCGGACTCTCAACCACTGCGCTACCAGGGAGGCCCGGGAGGTTATTTCTTTATTTGACATGAATAACATTTTTCCTGTTTTTTTTTTTAAATCAGTCTTTTCACTTTGCTTTTAGTTTGTTTTGCTGTATTTGAAGAAATGATTTGAATTTTCTCTCATGGGTACATGGAATCTCTTCCTCTTTCCTTACCTACACAGCTTAGTGTCACTGTCTTCCAGAATTCTTCTTAGTATCTTTCAGGGCTTTAAAAAGTATCTCATGTTCCCCTGGTACCTTTTGTATGTCTTTACCTTTTCATTTAATAACAATCCTTCTCTTGCTTGTTTTTCTATAGACTGTAAACTCCTTGAGGACTAGAACTCTGTTTTATTTATATTTGTGTGTCTAGTGCTTGGAGCACACATGGTATACAATAAATATTAGTGTTTGGTATGCATGATTTTACAGCCATTGATATCTAATTTCAGTACTCTTCATATATTATTGTTGAACCAACAGTCTTATTCATCCTTCTTGTCTTCCTTTCATTTCTGCTCTTTACTGCATTTCCTTTGAGGATAGTTTTGGAGAGATATTGACTCATTTCAGGGGCCTCTGTGAAAGATTAACAGATCTTTTGTGCATTTTACTTCTTCATAATTAAGATTTATGGGATGCTTTGATGTAAATAAATGATGCCATACTTTTAAGTCCTATTTCTTTTTTCTTTTTGGTGGGGGGAGGCAATGTGTTACATATGTTTTATTTTTATATGTTTCTACAGTTTAATTTTGTAAGAACATATATACAAAATATACACAAAAAGTGAGAGATTAGTATAGTGAACTTCCATGTACTATTCATCAACTTTACGAGTTATTAACTTATAGTACTTTAAGGTAAGTACTTAAAATAACATATCATTAGAGTTATACAGATTCCTGAAGGCTGTCTAAGGGCTGACCTCCCACCCCAAAATGCAGAATAAGTAACCCAGATACAATTTGAATTTCTCTGTACATAGGGATTCAAACTTCTTTCATGTAATCTGCTTTATTATTGAACAGCTGCATTTGTACATTGATCTAAAATGTGCTTCTGAAGAAACCCTGATTCAGTTTTAACAGCTCTGCAACAAGGGACTTTCAGTTAATGAAGACATAGCTTTCTTATTAGGCTAAAGAAGGTTAATTTTTTTTAAAAAAAGGTTAATTTTAAATGATGTCTTAAAACTTGTGGTGTACTAGTAAAAAAAAAAACCTGATAGACAATGCACATCTTAAAGAGACTAAGGAAGCAATTTCACTTTCTTTACTGATTTGTCAGTGGCTACTGACAGTCTTATGAAGGGCCAATATTTTAAATTACTTTCTGGTTAAAAGCTTGGACATGTTTTAACCACATGTGGAATTTTTATGTCTTTGATGTTAAAAGTAGCAGCCCATAAACTGATATCTATTTGTTATGGTCACATTGCCTTTCAGTTCTCTCCTCAGTGTATCTAGTAGATGCTTTATTTATGAGATCTGTAAAGAATTTGTTTCCTGTCAGAATTTGCTAATTCAGATTATTTCCTTAATTTCAGGATCACTCCATAGTAGTATCCATTTGGTAATGTATATGTCAGTTATGATTTTATTGTTAAAAAACAGCTGAGTTATTTAAATGGTTCCCTTTCAGCTGGACTCCTTTCTTTTATTGGTAATGGCTTTGAATGAAGAGCACTTTCGGAGAGAATCTTTATAAACCCTTAATTTCTTTCCCCAAATGTTAAAGTCACTTAGTATTCTGAGTTGATTATGCCCTATGACATATCTCTGTATTTACCACAGCGAGAATTTTGTATGGAACATATTTGTTAGGTTTTTGAGAATAACTGAAGTTATACTTAGTCTGTATTTCAGCATTTCCTTAGCTTTTTTGTACAAGATGAAGACTATTGTTTTATTCTTGTTGGGAGTTTAAAACTAGAATGTAATGTCTCTCTTCTTGATTTCTGTAGAGCAGGTTGTTGCGCTGGATGCCCAAAATATCGTAGCTGTTTCATGTGGAGAAGCTCATACATTAGCACTAAACGACAAGGGCCAGGTGTATGCTTGGGGTCTCGATTCTGATGGACAACTTGGCCTGCTAGGATCAGAGGAATGTATCAGAGTACCCAGGTAACAAAGGTGACCGACAAGAGGTCTTTAACAATCTTTTATAATAAATTTGCTATCTAAATTATTCTGCTTACTACTGGGCATTTAAGAGTTGACACTGAATTACTTCTCCCCTTTGAGTTCTTAAGGCATTTACTAGGTAGGTTCGTGCCTTTAATTTGGATTGAGTGCTATTTTTTATATACTCCGTATTTCCCCAAATTATTTATGTTTGTAAAGAAAAGGGGTAGGGAATGCATACTTTATTATAAATTTTCTCTCACTAAAAATTTTAAGTGGGTTAAGACTAATTTAAACCATTAATTATACTATCTTGAGTACCTCAGCCACTGAAATATTTATTAAATATTGGTTGTTTGCATGTTTCTTTCTCTTGTTTTTATAGTCTTTATAAAGTTTTTATTGAATATAGAAGTCCCACATGCTTAAAGTGTAGAAAGAATAAGTCACTTTCTACATTTTTACATAGCAGTGACCACAATTTAATTTATGCTAACCACTAATTCACCATAGAGTTATTTCAAAATTTAAAAATAAGCAATGCTTCATCAATGTTACAGTCTTACAGGTTTATATAGGACATAACCATTGCTGTAATATTAAAAACTGTAAGCATGAACATAAAGATTTAAAGAAGAGTATCCAGTTCTTTTAGACATATAATTAATACACTAACTCATGCTTAGTGTTTAAAATTATACAAATTCTTGCCTCCTTAAACTCTTGTTTTTTGTTTTCTTTTTTCCCCTAGTAATAGTTATAGGGACAAAAGAGAACTCTCCAGGGAACCAAGGTATTACACTAATTTTAGATATATTCCAGGTAGCATTTTTTGTAATATACACATATAGATACTTTGTTTTTAATTTAACATTGATAATGTTTGTTTGGGTTTAAGAAGTAGATGTAACTACTAGGATAAGAAAATGGAGCACAGGAACGAATATATTTCAGAACAGGAGGGAATTCCCTGGTGGTCCAGTGGTTAAGACTCCACGCTTTCACTGCTGCGGGCTTGGGTTCAATCCCTGGTCGGGTAACTAAGATCCCACAAGCTGCGCAGTGCAAAAAAAACAAAACAAAAAACAAAGAAACGGAACGGGAGCTCTTATCGTTAGAAATGAGTTTTTAAAATAAAAAGCCCATAACCTTCCTTCATATATATGTATGTCTATTTAAAAACTTAAAGTATACATTTGAAGTATTTGCTTTGTTTTAGCATAGTAAAAGTTTTTTTCATCTTTAGTTTGACATTTTATGTTTGTTCTAGTAATGAACTGTCTGTTGAGACTTCTGGATACACACATTAACATGTTTTGTTTATCGAACTTGTAACCAAATTCCACAAAACTTCCCAAACAAATTTCTTCCCCTTTGTTTCTTCTGCAGTAGCAATTAAATAACATACTTCCCATTATGCTTTTAGGGCCTCTTCATGATGGTGCTGTTGGGAGATAAATTTTTTTCTTTAAGCTAAGTAAATTGAATTTTTTTAGTCATTTCAGTTTTGATTTCTTTTAGAAAATGTTAATTTGCAGCCAAATGGCTGTTGGCTACAAAATACAAAGCATTCATAGGAACAGAGTGATCTCACATTTGTCATATTGTCTACTGATTTTATTTCCTTCCACAAGTAATTGTTGTAGAATGGGATTTTTTTTTAAAGATTTTTAAGAACTTTGTGTTTTTAGGTTTGAAGAGAGACTTACATGTTAGATTTTCTAAGTCAGTATTTCCAAAACCATGATTCACAGGAAGGCTGTCTAGTTTCCCTTATTTTTGCTCCACTTAATTCTCTTAATCCTCATACTTAATTTTTTTTTTTTTTTTTTGCTGTTCAGTTCTGATATAAGAGATTTCAGTCAGTAATCCATAGATGATTAGTAATTGGAGAGAAAGGTAATTATAAGAAGAAGAGTTTATTATATAATGGCTTATTTGAAGGTTGCCCAGTAATTCTCTATTTGTGACTTTACTCTTTATGAACCTGGACGGGGACTTGTAAGAGATCTTGAGTCCTTTGGTTTAAACTTCTCTGTTTGTGTACTTGCTGAACATCTGTATTAATTTTAAGCTGTGTATTAAGGCATCTTTCCTGTTCATTCTTTTCAGTTTTTCATGGACTAATCTGATTTGTTGTGACATATATATATCATTTTTACTGATACTTTCATGTCTTAAAGGGCAATTTAGTATTTCAGTAGAAATATATTTTTATGAAAGACCACCATTGATTTTTTTTTTCTTTTTAAATCTCAGCACCAAATCATTTTTTAGATGCAAGGCTTTTTCTAGGTGCTTAGAGATGTCAGCCAGCTTTGTAACTTTCACATACATTTTGAATAAAATGTGTAGAATATAGGAGGAAACTCAGACATATATGAATAGGTTTTTAAAAATTAGTGTTTATAATTTTCATAAGAATGATCAGAAAAGTGAATATTCACATTAGGCTGTATTTTCTTGAGAACAAAACCCATTTTTATATCAATATATGAGAGTATGTAAATTAAGCAACACTTTAATTTTAAAGATGAATGTAAAATTAATAATAAATAGATTATATTTGAAACTCTTACACTGATAATCTTTTCCTACTTCTTATTTTGTTTTGTTTTGAAATCATTATTTCTTGGGGAAAGACAAATTATTCAATATCAGTGGTCTCTGTGGACCTGCATTTCTGGCTAGTCATTTCTTTTTATATGTAGGATATATGTTATACCTTTATTTTAAAAAAAGTTAATCTGATTTTACTATCTTTTAGTTTAATGTAAATAGAAAAACAATTTTTGGCAATAAGGTTGTAGTTTATTTTTTTATTTATTTTTTATTTATTTTTTTAATTTTTTTGCATTATGTGGGCTTCTCACTGCTGTGGCCTCTCCCGTTGCAGAGCACAGGCTCTGGATGCGCAGGCCCAGCAGCCATGGCTCACGGGCCCAGCCGCTCCGCAGCATGTGGGATCTTCCCGGACCGGGGCATGAACCCGTGTCCCCTGCATCGGCAGGCGGACTCTCAACCACTGCGCCACCAGGGAAGCCCAGTAGTTTATTTTTTAAAGTTCTGTTTTTTTGGACTTTGTAAGAAAAAATTATGACAGGATGGTATAATATGATGATTCTTGTGAGAACAGCGATTTCTGGGCTACAAGAACTAATTAAACATGTTTGAATTGTCGCCTTGGTCAAAAATAAAATTTATTTTCTTGATTGAACTTTTAAAAGCATATTACAAGGAATTCCCTGGCGGTCCAGTGGTTAGGAGTTGGCGCTTTCACTACCATGGCCCGGGTTCGATCCTGGTTGGGGAACTAAGATCCTGCAAGCCATGTGGCACTGTTCGCCCGGCCCCTCCCAAAGAAAAAGAAGTTTATTAAAATTTCTGCCTAATATTAGCATCTGAAAGTGCAGAACCTTTCAGATTAAAAAGAAAATTACAAAAAAAATTAGAAGAGTTTTTAATGGTAGAGACTAGATCAGTTGTTACCTAAATTTTTCAGAATCAAAGAGTTGGTGCTAAGACTTTTCTCAAATCAGTAAGAAAGTTGTGGCTTAATTGAAAAATAGAAAATTGTTGATTATGTTTTACTGGCAAAATATATTTTTAAAACCACTTTATTGAGGTATGATTGGCATACAAAAAGCTGTACTTAATGTATACACCTTGATGAGTTTGGAATTGGCAAAATATTTAATGCTTTAGTTCTTCAACTTCTTGATTATATAATATAAACTTTTCACTAGTCCTTGTTAACAGTTGTTAAAGAATTTTACCTTAACATACAATTGGAAATGCCTCGTTTTTGCCTATATTGCCACTGTACATTAAGTTTGAAAAATGTAACAACACAACAGTACACATATTCAATGGTATATGTTTTGACTTCAAGACTTCCTAAGGGAGAGGTGTATAAATCTTATTTCCAAGTTTATTAACTGTTTTCTTACAAATTTCAAACATGTTTCAAAATTCAGTAAAGAAATTATTCTTTTCTTTTTTTTTTTTGTGGTGAAGGAAAGTGTAGCATTTATTGCAAGGTGACAAGCAAGGAGAATGGGCAGCTAATGCTCAAAAGACCCAAACTTCCTAATGGTTTTTAGGGATGGGTTTTTAAAGACAAAGTGAGGATGAGGGTCATGGGGAATGTGATCATTTCATGCAGTCTTCTGGTTGGTGTGTGGTGAGGTAACCAGGTGAGGTCACAGAGATTGATCACGTTACCAGTCTTCAGGCTCCAGCCAGTTTTGGGGCTATGTGCTCATGGTCATCATTCTGTGTCTGGTTGGGGTCTGGTTTCTGTAAAACAACTTCTTCCAAGGAGCTGAAATCACTTGATTCCACACATTCAAAGGCAAATGGCAAATACACCAGGCCATTTCTACATCCAAAAAGTCATGGCAGTAATTTGCAGAAAAGTCATGCAGATCATGGCAAGTTTTGATTGAGCCCATTATGTTGCTAACACTGTTCAAGCCTGTTTCCTGACAGAAGAGGCCACATCACATCATATAGACCACATGAGCAGCAAGTGTGGTCAGGAGGCAGAACAGGAGGGCGAAATTATTCTTTTCTTTACAATGAATAATTTTAAATGTCATAGCCATTTAAAAATGTTTGACAAGAACTCTAAACTTTAGGGAGTTATTTTAAATTTATAAGCAGTTATAAAATGTTTACCCTAGACATCGGAATTCTGATTTTCTTTTCATAGTTCTGATTAATTAGGAATCTTCATGTATGTGTGTATATATATATTTTTATGTACAAAATTTATTCTGGCTTATTTTACTTTCCTGTTAACTGCATTTGAATCCTTTTAAAAATTGAAAACCAGAAAACATTTACATTATCTTTTTTACTCATTAGGGATTCTTTTATTTATTTATTTATTTATTTATTTATTTATTTATTTATTTATTTATTTATTAAATTAGTTTCTGCTTTATAACGAAGTGAATCAGTCATACATATACATCTGTTCCCACATCCCTTCCCTCATGCATCTCCCTCCCTCCCACCCTCCCCATCCCACCCCTCCAGGCGGTCACAAAGCACCGAGCTGATCTCCCTGTGCTCTGCGGCTGCTTCCCACTATCTATCTACCTTACGTTTGGTAGTGTATATATGTCCATGCCTCTCTTTCGCTTTGTCACAGCTTACCCTTCCCCCTCCCCATATCCTCAAGTCCATTCTCAAGTAGGTCTGTGTCTTTATTCCCATTTTGCCCCTAGGTTCTTCATGACATTTTTTTTTTTAAATTCCGTATATATGTGTTAGCATACGGTATTTGTCTTTCTCTTTCTGACTAACTTCACTCTGTATGACAGACTCTAGGTCTATCCACCTCATTACAAATAGCTCAGTTTCGTTTCTTTTTATGGCTGAGTAATATTCCATTGTATATATGTGCCACATCTTCTTTATCCATTCATCTGATGATGGACACTTAGGTTGTTTCCAGCTCTGGGCTATTGTGAATAGAGCTGCAATGAACATTTTGGTACATGTCTCTTTTGGAATTATGGTTTTCTCAGGGTATATGCCTAGTAGTGGGATTGCTGGGTCATATGGTAGTTCTATTTGTAGTTTTTTAAGGAACCTCCATACTGTTCTCCATAGTGGCTGTACCAATTCACATTCCCACCAGCAGTGCAAGAGTGTTCCCTTTTCTCCACACCCTCTCCAGCATTTATTGTTTCCAGATTTCTTGATGATGGACATTCTGACTGGTGTGAGGTGATATCTCATTGTAGTTTTGATTTGCATTTCTCTAATGATTAATGATGTTGAGCATTCTTTCATGTGTTTGTTGGCAGTCTGTATATCTTCTTTGGAGAAATGCCTGTTTAAGTCTTCTGCCCATTTTTGGATTGGGTTGTTTGTTTTTTTGCTATTGAGCTGCATGAGCTGTTTATAAATTTTGGAGATTAATCCTTTGTCAGTTGCTTCATTTGCAAATATTTTCTCCCATTCTGAGGGTTGTCTTTTGGTCTTGTTTATGGTTTCCTTTGCTGTGCAAAAGCTTTGAAGTTTCATTAGGTCCCATTTGTTTATCTTTGTTTTTATTTCCATTTCTCTAGGAGGTGGGTCCAAAAGGATCTTGCTGTGATTTATGTCATAGAGCGTTCTACCTATGTTTTCCTCTAAGAGTTTGATAGTTTCTGGCCTTACATTTAAGTCTTTAATCCATTTTGAGCTTATTTTTGTGTATGGTGCTAGGGAATGATCTAATCTCAAACTTTTACATGTCCCTGTCCAGTTTTCCCAGCACCACTTATTGAAGAGGCTGTCCTTTCTCCACTGTACATTCCTGCCTCCTTTATCAAAGATAAGTTGGCCATATGTGCGTGGGTTTATCTCTGGGCTTTCTATCCTGATCCACTGATCTATCTTTCTGTTTTTATGCCAGTACCACACTGTCTTGATTACTGTAGCTTTGTAGTATAGTCTGAAGTCAGGGAGCCTGATTCCTCCAGCTCCGTTTTTCGTTCTCAAGATTGCTTTGGCTATTCGGGGTCTTTTGTTTTTCCAAACAAATTTTGAAATTTTTTGTTCTAGTTCTGTGAAAAATGCCAGTGGTAGTTTGATAGGGATTGCATTGAATCTGTAGATTGCTTTGGGTAGTAGAGTCATTTTCACAATGTTGATTCTTCCAATCCAGGAGCATGGTATATCTCTCCATCTATTTGTATCATCTTTAATTTCTTTCATCAGGGTCTTATAATTTTCTGCATACAGGTCTTTTGTCTCCTTAGGTAGGTTTATTCCTAGATATTTTATTCTTTTTGTTGCAATGGTAAATGGGAGTGTTTTCTTGATTTCATTTTCAGATTTTTCATCATTAGTGTACAGGAATGCCAGAGATTTCTGTACATTAATTTTGTATCCTGCTACTTTACCAAATCCATTGATTAGCTCTAGTAGTTTTTTGGTAGCATCTTTAGGATTCTCTATGTATAGTATCATGTCATCTGCAAACAGTGACAGCTTTACTTCTTCTTTTCCAATTTGGATTCCTTTTATTTCCTTTTCTTCTCTGATTGCTGTGGCTAAAACTTCCAAAACTATGTTGAATAAGAGTGGTGAGAGTGGGCAGCCTTGTCTTGTTCCTGATCTTAGTGGAAATGGTTTCAGTTTTTCACCATTGAGGACGATGTTGGCTGTGGGTTTGTCATATATGGCCTTTATTATGTTGAGGAAAGTTCCCTCTATGCCTACTTTCTTCAGGGTTTTTATCATAAATGGGTATTGAATTTTGTCGAAAGCTTTCTCTGCATCTCTTGAGATGATCATATGGTTTTTCTCCTTCAACTTGTTAATATGGTGTATCACATTGATTGATTTGCGTATATTGAAGAATCCTTGCATTCCTGGAATAAACCCCACTTGATCATGGTGTATGATCCTTTTAATGTGCTGTTGGATTCTGTTTGCTAGGATTTTGTTGAGGATTTTTGCATCTATGTTCATCAGTGATATTGGCCTGTAGTTTTCTTTCTTTGTGACATCCTTGCCTGGTTTTGGTGTCAAGGTGATGGTGGCCTCGTAGAATGAGTTTGGGAGTGTTCCTTCCTCTGATATTGTTTGGAAGAGTTTGAGAAGGATGGGTGTTAGCTCTTCTCTAAATGTTTGATAGAATTCGCCTGTGAAGCCATCTGGTCCTGGGCTTTTGTTTGTTGGAAGATTTTTAATCACAGTTTCAATTTCAGTGCTTGTGATTGGTCTATTCATATTTTCTATTTCTTCCTGAGTCAGTCTTGGCAGGTTGTGCATTTCTAAGAATTTGTCCATTTCTTCCAGGTTGTCCATTTTATTGGCATAGAGTTGCTTATAGTAATCTCTCATGATCTTTTGTATTTCTGCAGTGTCAGTTCTTACTTCTCCTTTTTCATTTTTAATTCTATTGATTTGAGTCTTCTCCCTTCTTTTCTTGATGAGTCTGGCTAATAGTTTGTCAATTTTGTTTATCTTCTCAAAGAACCAGCTTTTAGTTTGGTTGATCTTTGCTATCATTTCCTTCATTTCTTTTTCATTTACTTCTGATCTGATGTTTATGATTTCTTTCTTTCTGCTAACTTTGGGGGTTTTTTGTTCTTCTTTCTCTAATTGCTTTAGGTGCAGGGTCAGGTTGTTTACTCGAAATGTTTCCTGTTTCTTAAGGTGGGATTGTATTGCTATAAACTTCCCCCTTAGAACTGCTTTTGCTGCGTCCCATAGGTTTTGGGTCGTCGTGTCTCCATTGTCATTTGTTTCTATGTATTTTTAAATTTCCTCTTTGATTTCTTCAGTGATCACTTCGTTATTGAGTAGTGTATTGTTTAGCCTCCATGTGTTTGTATTTTTTACAGCTCTTTTCCTGTAATCGATATCTAGTCTCACAGCATTGTGGTCGGAAAAGATACTTGATACAATTTCAATTTTCTTAAATTTACCAGGCCTTGATTTGTGACCCAAGATATGATCTATCCTGGAGAATGTTCCATGAGCACTTGAGAAAAATGTGTATTCTGTTGTTTTTGGATGGAATGTCCTATAAATATCAACTAAGTCCATCTTGTTTAATGTATCATTTAAAGCTTGAGTTTCCTTATTTATTTTCATTTTGGATGATCTGTCCATTGGTGAAAGTGGGGTGTTAAAGTCCCCTACTATGATTGTGTTACTGTCGATTTCCCCTTTTATGGCTGTTAGTATTTGCCTTATGTATTGAGGTGCTCCTATGTTGGGTGCATAAATATTTACAATTGTTATATCTTCTTCTTGGATCGATCCCTTTATCGTTATGTAGTGTCCTTCCTTGTCTCCTCTAATAGTCTTTATTTTAAAGTCTATTTTGTCTGATATAAGAATTGCTACTCCAGCTTTCTTTTGATTTCCATTTGCATGGAATATCTTTTTCCATCCCTTTACTTTCAATCTGTATGTGTCTCTAGGTCTGAAGTGGGTCTCTTGTAGACAGCATATATATGGGTCTTGTTTTTGTATCCATTCAGCCACTCTGTGTCTTTTGGTGGGAGCATTTAGTCCATTTACATTTAAGGTAATTATTGATATGTATGTTCCTATTCCCATTTCCTTAATTGCTTTGGGTTCATTATTGTAGGTATATTCCTTCTGTTGTGTTTCTTGCCTAGAGAAGTTCCTTTAGCATTTGTTGTTAAGCTGGTTTGGTGGTGCTGAAGTCTCTCAGCTTTTGCTTGTCTGTAAAGGTTTTAATTTCTCCATCAAATCTGAATGAGATCCTTGCTGGGTAGAGTAATCTTGGTTTCAGGTTTCTCTCCTTCATCACTTTAATTATGTCCTGCCACTCCCTTCTGGCTTGTAGAGTTTCTGCTGAGAGATCAGCTGTTAACCTGATGGGGATTCCCTTGTGTGTTATTTGTTTTTTTTCCCTTGCTGCTTTTAATATGATTTCTTTGTGTTTAATTTTTGACAGTTTGATTAATATGTGTCTTGGTGTATTTCTCCTTGGATTTATTCTGCATGTTACTCTCTCTGCCTCCTGGACTTGATTAACTATTTCCTTTCCCATATTGGGGAAGTTTTCAACTATAATCTCTTCAAATATTTTCTCAGTCCCTTTCTTTTTCTCTTCTTCTTCTGGAACCCCTATAATTCGAATGTTGGTGCGTTTAATGTTGTCCCAGAGGTCTCTGAGACTGTCCTCTGTTCTTTTCATTCTTTTTTCTTTATTTTGCTCTGCAGCAGTTATTTCCACTATTTTATCTTCCACCTCACTTATCCGTTCTTCTGCCTCAGTTATTCTGCTATTGATCCCATCTAGAGTATTTTTCATTTCATTTATTGTGTTTTTAATCGATGCTTGATTCATCCTTAGTTCTTCTAGGTCCTTGTTAACTGTTTCTTGCATGTTGTCTATTCTATTTCCAAGATTATGGATCTTGGAAATAGAATCTTGGATCAGCTTTACTATCATTATTCTGAATTCTTTTTCAGGTAGACTGCCTATTACCTCTTCATTTGTTAGGTATGGTAGGTTTTTATCTTGCTCCTTCACCTGCTGTGTGTTTTTCTGTCTTCTTATTTTGCTTATGTTACTGTGTTTGGGGTCTCCTTTTTGCAGGCTGCAGATTCGTAGTTCCCGTTGTTTTTGGTGTCTGACCCCAGTGGCTAAGGTTGTTTCAGTAGGTTGTGTAGGCTTCCTGGTGGGGGGGACTAATGCCTGTGTTCTGGTGGTTGAGGCTCGATCTTGTCTTTCTGGTGGACAGGTCCATGTCTGGTGGTGTGTTTTGGGGTGCCTGTGGCCTTATTATGTTTTTAGGTAGCCTCTCTGCTAATGGGTGGGGTTGTGTTCCTGCCTTGCTAGTTGCTTGGCATAGGGTGACCAGTACTGTAGCTTGCTGGTCGTTGACTGAAGCTGGGTGCTGGTGTTGGGATAGAGATCTCTGGGAGATTTTTGCTGCTTGATATTATGTGGAGCTGGGAGGTCTCTTGTGGACCCGTGTCCTGAAGTTGGCTCTTCCACTTCAGAGGCACAGCACTGACTCCTGGCTGCAGCACCAAGAGCCTTTCATCCACCCTTTTGGGGGGTCTGAGGTCTTCTGTCAGCGTTCAGTAGGTGTTCTGTAGGAGTTGTTCCACGTGTAGATGAATTTCTGATGTATCTGTGGGGAGGAAGGTGATCTCCGCGTCTTACTCTTCCGCCATCTTCCTCCGGAATCTGGGGATTATTTTTGATGCATTCTATAAAATTTTGTTACATTAAGAATTTTCTAATTTGTCTCTTTAGGAAAAATTGAATGTTGTAAAGTTGTTTTACTATTCACAAGTATTTTTGTTTCTTTTTTAAATTCCTGAAAGCTTAAAACAAAACAAAACAAAACAAGAAAGCATATCCTCTCCTCTTCCCCCCCCCACAATCTTCAGTGTATTCAATCTCCATAGAGATAAAAGGAGAGGTTTTTTTCCTTTAAAATAGTAATGCCACAGAAGAATATCTTCACTTGTCTGTGTAGTAGACATGGCTAAAGAAATTAGCGTTTACATTATATTCTAAGCCGTATAATAATATTTTGGTAATGAGAATCACTTTCTGTAAATTGCTATGTAAATTTAGAAGTTTTTTGGAAGCAAATTTTATGAATAGTTTAATACTAAAGCCTCAAAGAAGTTGCAGATTCACTTATCCTCTAACAGTGGATACTTCACATACTTTTTTTTTCCCCATATTTTTTGCCAGGCACTGTGGTAGGTCTAGGGATTCCATGGGTATAAGATAATAATAGTCCATCCTCACAGAGCTTATTGTTTAGCAGAGTATACTAATAGTAATAATTAAATGAATAAGTGCACCAGTAATTAGTAGAGATAAATGCTGTGGAGGAAAAAAAACATAGGGTGCTATGAGAATGTAGAATTTTAAAAGATTTTACTTAGTCTTGCAAACTAGACTTGATATTTGGAGCAATTGGTTTTTAAAAATATTTAATACAGTTCACTAGTCAGTGTATGATATGCCTAATATGCATAAGCAGTAACAGTAAATGTTTAGTAATTTCAGCACAGTTGTACATATCCATGTTTTTTTTTTTCCGGTACACGGGCCTCTCACTGTTGTGGCCTCTCCCGTCGCGGAGCACAGGCTCCGGACGCGCAGGCCCAGGGACCATGGCTCACGGGCCTAGCCGCTCCGCGGCATGTGGGATCCTCCCGGACCGGGGCACGGACCCGTGCGTGTCCCCTGCATTGGCAGGCGGACTCTCAACCACTGCGCCACCAGGGAAGCCCCCTGTGTATTTTTTATTCCTGTTTTTGCATTGCCAGTGTTTGATTTTGCTAACTGCAAAAAAAAAAATGACCTTTTGCTATATTTGAAAATCTGAAGGTACACTGGACCCTGTTAACTTGCTGGATTCTGCTAAATGTAGCAGTACAACTCTCAAGCTTTGTAGGATATAAATCCACTGAATAAAATTATTTTTAATACAATAATATGGAATTAGAGTAACTCTCTTTTTTCCCACTCAAAATTTGGTTTGCTGAAGCTGCCTCCCGAAAATCATGGGTATTGACACTCTGGTCAGAACTGCTCCGGACTCTCATATGGCAGAATCAGGTCAGGTGGCAGTATCAGGTAAAGGGAAATAAGAAACATAATATATTTCCACACCCCCTTTTTTCTTAAAAACATTCATTCAGGAAAAACAGAATGAGCAACTGAAGGGGAGCTACATAAAGAAAACCTGGGATGGTTGATGCACATAGTTTCTTGATTTTTGTAATGTTTTAACAGTTATCCTGTAGAATTACATTGCAGTTAAGGAAAAATCAGAAATCAGGGGAAAAAAGAAACTATAAAAAATGTAAGTAAGAAACATGAGATGGCAGAAATATGACTGAACACATCACTGATCACAATACATATGAATTGATTAAATTTCTCTAGTAAAGAATTAAATTTAATATCATTGATTTAGATGCAAAGCAAAAGGATAGTCCAAGAGGAATAGGTTTCATAATTTGTGAATTGGTAGCACCATATGATAGGAATTCTTGTTGGTTCTTAAGGAACCTGACTGAGGAGAACATATAATAAACTAGGCCAAACACCAATTTTTGACAAATTGGATCATGTACATTTGTTTTACAATATTGCCAAGTTTCATACTTCAAGCTAAAGATTTTTCAAATTTTGATGATAATAACATCTGCATCATAAAAGCACTGAGGGGCTTCCCTGGTGGCACAGTGGTTAAGAATCCACCTGCCAGTGCAGGGGACATGGGTTCGAGCCCTGGTCTGGGAAGATCCCACATGCCGCAGAACAACTAAGCCCATGCACCACAACTACTGAGCCTGCACTCTAGAGCCCATGAGCTATAACTACTGAGCCCGCATGCCACAACTACTGAAGCCTGCGTGCCTAAAGCCCATGCTCCGCAACAATAGAAGCTACCACATTGAGAAGCCTGCACACTGCAATGAAGAATGGCCGCTGCTCGCCACAACTAGAGAAAGCCTGCATGTAGCAACGAAGACCCAGTGCAGCCAAGGATAAAAATAAATCGATAAATAAATAAACTTATTAAAAAAATAGAAAGCACTGAGCTGCGAGCATAGTTTACTGTGTTTAAATATTGTCCTTTCAAAGTGTTTTCTCATATCTCTTAATTTTTTCATATTTAGATTTTGTTTACTGATTTTAGCATAATTTTTTGGTAAATTGGGCCTGTATGAGAAAAAATATGAACTGCTAGGTCATGCTAGTAAGGAACTGCTGGTAAGGAAACTATTTGCACATAGTAGGTGGTCAGTAAATCACATAAATAAATAGCATTCAGCCCCCATTTATTAAATGGAATTAACTGATCCTGATCTCTCTTCTTATTTTCTAGAAATATTAAAAGTTTGACGGATATCCAGATAGTACAGGTTGCTTGTGGCTACTATCATTCACTTGCACTTTCTAAAGGTAAGCATTACTTTTATTTTCTTTCCTCTTTTCAGTTTTATTACTTGATACTTTAATTGAGTCAAAATTCCTCCAACTTCGTTCTTATTAAAGATTGTCTTGTTTCTTCTTAATCCTTTTCATATCTATATACATTTTAGAATTAGCTAGTCAATTTTCACAGATACTTAAAGTGTTTGAATTTTGATTGGGATTGCATTACCTCTAAATCAGTTTGAGGAAAATCTTTATAATATTGAGTCTTTCAATTCTTGAGCATGCTATATCCCTCCATTTATTTTAATCTCTTTTAAATTTTTCTCAAGAGTATTACGTTGTTTTCTGTGGAGAGGTCTTATACACGTTTTATTAGATTTTTCCCTAGATATTTGATATTTTTTGTTACTCTGGTGTCATTTTCAAATCGTTTATTACTAGCATATAGACATGAAATTGATTTTTTGTGTCTAATTGTTCTTTAGCCTGCCGAACATTATTCTTTTATAGCTGGGGAAGTTTATAACTTGCCCAAGTTCATTTGCGCTTACAGATAAATTTTTTGTGAATAGAAACAGAGAAGGCTAAGCATCTTATAACCTTTGTTTATTTGACTTCTTCCTATGCCAGCTAAGGATTGTAACATGGGTTAGTAAAGAGCCTGCCATATATTTGTTTTTTATTATTTAAAAAAATAAGTTCCAGTGGCTTCATTATTATTATTTTTATTTATTAAATGCTTAGTAAGGCCTACTATGAATGAAACAGTAGACTAGAACTATAGGGAAATACGGATAAGTTAAGAGAAAGTTTTAGGGATCGTACCATCTAGTAGAAGAGGCAGATATACAAATAATATAATTGAGGCAGAAAAAATATATACTACTTTTGGTTAAAGGAAAAGTAAAGTATGGGCATAAGGAAAAAAGTTTAATTAGCTTCAGTCAATAGAATTGGTAACAAGAAAGAAGGGATTGATATTTGATGCAAGTCGTTTTTTTTTTTTGCGGTACGCGGGCCTCTCACTGTTGTGGCCTCTCCCGTTGCGGAGCACAGGCTCCAGACGCGCAGGCTCAGTGGCCATGTCTTACGGGCCCAGCTGCTCCGCGGCATGTGGGATCTTCCTGGACCGGGGCACGAACCCGTGTCCCCTGCATCGGCAGGCGGACTCTCAACCACTGCGCCACCAGGGAAGCCCTGATGCAAGTCTTGAAAGATGATTACAATTTCTTCAGAATTGGAGAGGTTGTGAAGCAGCTAGGGAAAATGTTGAGGATTGGCTAAGGTAATAGTACTAGTAAAGGCATAGAATCTGGGAAATATTTTGTGTATTTGAGTATCGGAATATAGTTTTACGTGGGTATTTTGAGAGCATGGGAGACATTTTCATACTTCAGTTGAGACTAAAGTAAAAACAAATCTGTTACAAAGGGCCTTACATGCCATATTAAGGAATTTGGATTTATTCCATCAAAGGAATAAAGTAAGGGGTGGACGCTGGCATCCCTGTATTCTTTGTTGTTACTTTGCCAACTCCTCTTTTGATACTTTGGTAGGTAAATCCAAGATAAATTTAAACCCAAAGGTTTTACCGATGAGGACAGTTTTTCTATCTTGAGGTATCTTACAGGTATTCTTTTCCCCTATTCAGCTTCATGTTTTAGCAGTATCTTACTCATCTAATGGAAAAAAAAAAATTTTTTTTGATCTCTCAGTACAAACTAGGCACATTAGGGTGTACAGTAAACAGTGGTAAGCAGTACACTACCAACCGTTATGGTGCAGTCACACAAATAACAATATAGTTACATACTATGAAAAGAGAGTGTAAATAAAAAAGTTTGGGATATTTAGATCATATAACAGGGGGACTGAACTTAATCTGGCAGATCAAGGAGAAGGCTTCCTGTTGGGAGACAATAGAAGTAAACTAGGCAAGGGTGAGGGGAAGGTTTAGGCAGAGTGTATGAGACAGCAAGTGTGTAAGAAATGGTCATTGGAGAATATAAAGGAAGGTGAGTATGACTAGAGTATAGTAAGTGAGGGAAGAGGCTGGTATGAAATGAGCTCAGAAACATAGGTAGATTTTACAGAGCCTTATAAGCCTTGTTAAAAGTATTTAACTCGAGCAGTGAGAAGGCACTGATCTCTGTTTTTTTCAGGTGAGCAGCATTTCAAATCTACATTTTTTTAAAGAGTCAACTCATTTGAGATTTATTATGAAATAAACACACAGACATAAATTTATAGAACAGTTAATTTGAAACTTATCCAGACCATTATTAATGGTGTCTGTCATATATCAGATCTACATTTTTATATCTCTTTGTATATATACAAATGTCTGCTGGTATGTCCATAGAGTATTTCTGGAAGTACATATCAGCAATTAGTAAGAGTGCTTGTCTCTTGGGAGAGGAACCAGGAATCTAGTTTTGAAGGGAGACTTACTTAAGTAAAAAAGATGTTTAAAGTTGCAAAAAATGTAGCAGTGGGTGAGCAAATGTGACAAGAGAACTGTTACAAGAACCAGGTGAAATGGTGAGGAGTGGATCTATTCACCATATTTTTCTTTAGAAAGAAAACTGTATATAACTTGATGATAGATTGATAAAAATCTATGTATAAGGTAAGAGAGGAGAGGAGTATTAAGGATGACTCCTCTGTTTATGGCTTGTGCTGCTGAATCAGTTAAGGTGTTACCTACTGAGAATGAGGAACACTAGGAAGAGGTCCAGGTATGGGAGGTAGGATGGGGGTCATGAATTGAGTTTAGGGCATGTTGAGCTGGAAATACCTTTCAAATATCGAAGTATGGCTGTCAGGTAAACAATTGGATACATGGGTTTATTGCTCAGAGGAGAGATCTGGGCTAGTGATAAATTTTGAATGTGATAGCATATAATTGATAACTGAAACCTTGAGCTTGAATGAGTACCTCCTGGGAGACGTCATAGAATAAAAGTGAGACCTGAGGAATACTAAAAAGAGATGGTCCTTTCTTGAGGAACATCAGGAAATGAGATTATCCCCAGTTATGTGACTTACCCATTCATCAGTAAAGTAAGTCAAACTAAAACTGTATTAACATGGATTATTCAAGGTAGTATTGTTTCCATATAAGAAATAAATTTAATAAGGAGGAATATGTATTTTCATCAAAGAGGAAAAAATCCCAAAATAACTGATGATTTTCAAGTGAAATTTTTTTTGTGTTAGAAAAATAGTAATTTATGATTTTTGTTTTACAGCAAGTGAAGTCTTCTGTTGGGGACAGAATAAATATGGCCAGTTGGGTTTAGGCATTGACTGTAAAAAGCAAGCTTCACCACAACTGATTAAGTCTTTACTTGGAATCCCTTTCATGCAAGTTGCAGCAGGAGGAGCCCATAGTTTTGTACTCACCCTTTCTGGAGCTATCTTTGGATGGGGACGCAACAAATTTGGTCAACTAGGTCTTAATGATGAAAATGGTAGGTTTGCATTATTTATAAATATATTTTTAAAAAGAGATGATGTTTTGAGATATATCAGTGATTCTTAGTGTCAGAGAGAAGTGTACCCAAATCTTCCCTGGTTGTTGAGGTGGGGATGAGAGGTTAATTTTAAAATTCCATTTGATAATAATATTTTTAGGAGATTGTGGGAAGGCCAAATATATTATTTTATTCTAGAATAAAATATAGAAAGTATATCTGGACAAGAATCTTCAATGTTGGATGTTCACTAAAAGAAAGTTGAGAAAAACATTACTTCAAATTGGTAATCATATTATCAGCCACCATCAGTGGAAAAAAATTATAAAATTATCCTGAAAAGTAACATGAAGTGTTCATCTATTTGAGTATTTCAAGGAAATATTTAAATCTGAGTCATTTAATTAATCACTGTTAACAGTGATGCTAGAGTCTTGAAAATAAACTTTTTGAATTTTAAAAAATTATTAACTGCTTAAAACAAGTTGGGATCTTGGAAACTGATTTTTCATAGCTACATTAGGTTGAATGCCAGTATTTGAAATACAAAAACTAATTTAATAAAGTTCAACATAATTATAATGACTTAGACAAAAGTGAGTTGTTGATCTAGTAACAACTGGTAATGATAAATAATACTCTCAGAAAGAATGTTAAAATATTTTGTTTTGCATGCGAAAAATATGTCAGATTAAGACATTATATCTCTTTTCTGCTATAAAATAGCAGAAAGTATAATTTTCAGGCTTTTTAAAGTAGGATTCTATGAGCTTAATTATCATGAGGTGAATATAAAGAATGATGTGCATGTATTAGAAGCAGTCAGATAGCTTTGAAATTCCTTGATTGTGGAGTCCTATGCAGATTGGCATTTAGGCAGTTTAGCACTTAAGTTACTCTTTTTAGAGCTCTCCTTTATCACAGTAGCATGAATAGAAAGGCATGGGAGCCCAGTTTAGTAGGCTTGTACCACAAAATCATTGAATTGTTAATATTGTTTAGTTATCACCATCTTCCACAGTTCTGAAAGCTGTAGAGGAAACACATTTTAGAAGCTTTTAATTTTAAAAATACTGTTCATTAATGACTCTTGTTGAAATTTTCAGATAGGTATGTTCCTAATTTACTAAAGTCACTAAGAACTCAGAAAATTGTTTATATTTGTTGTGGAGAAGATCATACTGCCGCACTAACCAAGGTATTGTACTCCTATAAAACTTTTTTTATTAATAGTTATGGTAGTTATTTCATAATTAGTGAATATTTTCATGATATTTACTTTGAAACTTGAGTGTTATTGATGTCTAAAAAATAATTTATCTTAAAAAAGGGACTTAGGTTATTATCTGTTCTCAAAAACTATTTACGTTAAATTTCAACTGTTTCATGTTATGAAATGTGAATTGTGATCTACTGTTTGTGTGATGATCATACAGTTGAATTTTTCAACTTCATGTGAAATACTGCTTTAATAATACTGTGAATGAAATAATTCCTTTTTAGTTTGTCAGGCTTTGTGCTTCAATCCCATTTATATTGCATAACTCTGCCTAATTTTAATTTAACTCCCATGTGCCTTATAACAAGTAATAGAGACTGAATCCCTCTATTATCCATAGGCCAGGTATTATTCAAGCAGTTATAATGGGCTTTCATCACAATCTTGTTAATGGCTTTAACTCTGACCTCTCACTTTGTTGGGTATGTACCAGTTCAGTATCAATACTGTATAGTTCTCTAGCAATGAGAAGTAAAATGAAAATAAAAACATTAAACTAACCTTTACCAGCAGTATTATTTATTATAATCATGTTAACATAAAGGAACTGGCAAGTTATCATTGGCTAAATTAGAAATTAATGTTTTTGCTTCTTTATCTTTATATCCTTTATAACATAAAGGAACTGGCAAGTTATCATTGGCTAAATTAGAAATTAATGTTTTTGCTTCTTTATCTTTATATCTATATCTTTAAAATTGGCAAGAAAAAATTAACTTCTAATCAGATTTATAAAATTTCTACACACTTACTCTCACATTGGGAATTTTAGAAGAAGAATTATTCTCAGTCCTTATCAAATATAGTGTACTAAAGGTACTTTTAAAAATATTATAATGACCAGTACAAAAGTTAATTTTTTTTTTTTTTTTTTTTTTTTGCGGTATGCGAGCCTCTCACTGTTGCGGCCTCTCCCGTTGCGGAGCACAGGCTCCAGACGTGCAGGCTCAGCGGTCATGGCTCACGGGCCCAGCCGTTCCACAGCCTGTGGGATCTTCCCAGACCGGGGCACGAACCCGGGTCCCCTGCATTGGCAGGTGGACTCTCAACCACTGCGCCACCAGGGAAGCCCCACAAAAGTTAATTTTTAAAAATTTTATATTACTTGCTTTTGAGTAAGGAAGTTTTACTATCCTTACTGATCTTATTACCATATTTCATTGATTTTTTTTTTGTCATTCAAATTACAGGTGTAATCACTGCCGGCAAGTTATAAATTTTAGTCATTCTCTTCTGTCATTGGTATTTAGGAGAAATAAGGCTGTGTTGAAGATAATAGTAAAAAAAATACTTTGTATAATATCTTTCCATAGGACTAACTTTGTGGTAGAAAGATTCACATGTTAATGCTTTTCAAATTCAGCCTTTCAGATAACCACTCATCTTATTTTCCCAAGATTTCTAAAGATTTCTCTTTATATCTATTGAGTTTTTAAAAAATGCTAATTCTACTAATCTTCTGTATTTCTCTCTTAAAACAGTAGCTGGTGATATTTGTTCACTGGAATTCTTGGTGTATATTATTTTTAACAAAATCAAATAGTTTTAAATATTTCAAAAGTAAAATATTTTATTTTTCCTTGTTTAAAGTTAGAATATAGTTCTATATCAATGTCTTTTGCTTTTCTGGAAGAGCTTCTTGCAAATAGATTAGTATCGCTTTACAAAACAGTTTCCTTATGCAAAACAAACATTAGGAAAACTTTTAAAACAGATTTTTAAAATCAGAATAAATGGAAAGACATACATGTTAATGGATATGAGGACACTACCATAATGATGTCAATTTTTTTCAAGTTCTTTTACAAATTCTTTATGCAAATCATATATACATATACCTTTTGACTTATCAATCCCTTAGTAAGATCCCTTTAAGAATCCCTTTAAGAATCTGTTCCAAAGATACTAAGTTATGTATACACAGGCCATTTATGGTGGCAGCATTTTAATAACAAAAGAAGAGAAGAAATCCAGATTCCCATCAGTAACAGTCTAATTCAGTAAACTGTGGTAACCCCACTGCGTGGAGTACCATGCCCTGTAAAACAGAATGAGGAAGATCTATATATTATGTTGTGGAACGATTGTCAGGATATATTATTGTTAAGGAAAAAGAAGAAGGTACATGTTATTTATATTTGAAAAGAATTAATAGGTAGACCAAATGAGCTTTGCCTTATAGGTTTGACTTTGGAACCTAGAAACTGTTACACATAATTAAAAAGCTTATATGTTAAAAGAATTCTTCAAAATTACAAGTGGCACAAATACAGAAAGAAGAATTCTTCTAGGGCATTTTAAAGTACAGTATTTTGTTGTGCATCACTGATGGGAAATAGCCTAAAGATAAACCGAATTCACAAAGAGGTCTTAAACTGCATTCTGTAGTCTTATTGTTAGTAGTAAAATTGGCAGCATTTATTTTCAGTATATTGTATGTAGAATAGGATAAAGCAATTAAGTATTTGTATTACTCTCATTAGAAACTATGATTTTCAGCTTAAGAGAAAAGAGATATAAAATGGTAGCAATTAAATTAAAACTCTGTAATCTTTGCTTTGAATCACAAGTATCAGTGTGAATTCTTACTTTTCTCCTTCTAAAATAAGTTTGTTTTGTTTTGTTTTTGTTTGGTTTTTTGGTGTGTGGTTTGTTGTTGTTGTTTTGTTTTTTTATTTGCTATGACCACCAAAAGGTTTTAGAAATAACTAAACATTTGTAATCTGGAAGCAATGAACATCCTTTGATTGTTGTAGACTCTATACTAAAAAGAACCAGGGCTTCTTAGAGAAGAGCCTGATCTCATACCTGGGACCAAAAAAAAAAGTATGAAAATAGCCTTGAGTATTTTGTGTCACAAAAAAGCAAAGACTACTAAGATCATGTCACAAGGACAACTTGAAGGAGTTTTCAGTGGTTAACAAAATAATATCTGCAATAAATGGAAAGATACCAAATATATAAAAATCTGTGACTTTATAATGATCATCTTCTTACCCAAATCAACACAAAGCAAACTTCATTGCTTATCTTTGGAGGTTGCTAGGGCAACAACTTATTTTTCTAAAAATCTGTAAATGAGAAAGAAGCATTTCTTCTACCTCTTAATTGCAAATTGTATTTTACAGTAGCTCAATAGTTGATGAGTTAACTTCTCTATAGAAGAATTTTGACTAATAAATTTAGAAGAAATAATAAGATTAGAAAATCTCCATTTTATATTCCCTAATGAAATAATGGATCTAGTCAAAGATCAACATTAAGCTTAATGGGGATAGATTAGGCTGAACACACTGTCCTACTTACTTATTTTTAACTTTACCAATCAGACATATGCTTTCTGACATGGTGTAATAAAATACTAATCAAGAAAATTTAAATATGACCTCTATATTAAATAATATTAAAGAAATATTAAAGGGTTCAGTTCCTCAAGAACGTATAACAATTGTACCTATATATGTTCCCAACACAGCAAATATTAACAAGTATTAACAGATCTGAAGGCAGAAATAGACAGCAACACAATAACAGTAGGGGACTTAAGTACCCCACTTTCAACAGAGGCTGGATCATCCTGATAGAAAATCAATAAGGAATATTTGACTTGAAGTACACTTTATATCAAATGGACCTAACAGACATATACAGAACATTGTATCCAAGAGTAGCAGGATATACATTCTTCTCAAGCAAACAGTGGAACATTCTGCAGGAGAGATCATGCTAGGTCAGAAACACGTCTTAACAAATATAAGATGATTGAAATAATATCACGTATGTTTTCCAACCATAGTAGTATGAAACTAGGAATCATTAACAGGAGGAAAGCTGGGAAATTCACAAATATGTGGAAATTAAAAAGTACACTTCTGGGCTTCCCTGGTGGTGCAGTGGTTGAGATCATCCTGCTGATGCAGGGGACACGGGTTTGTGCCCTAGTCCGGGAGGATCCCACATGCCGCGGAGCGGCTGGGCCTGTGAGCCGTGGCCACTGAGCCTGCATGTCCGGAGCCTGTGCTCTGCAACGGGAGAGGCCACAGCAGTGAGAGGCCCGCGTACAGCAAAAAAAAAAAAAAGTACACTTCTGAATAATCATTGGGTCATAGAAGAAATAAAAGGGAAAATTTAAAATATCTTGAGAAATGAAAATGGGAACACAGCATGACAAAACTTATGGGAAGCAACAAAAGCAGCTCTAATAGGGAAGTTTATAGCAATAAACACCTACATTAAGAAAAAAGATTGCAAATAAACAGCTTAACTTTATACCTCAAGGAACTAGGAACAACAACATACTAAGTCCAAAGTTAGCAGAAGGAAGGGAATTACAAAGATCAGAGCAGAAATAAATGAAATAGAGATTAGAAAAACATCAGAGAAGAATAACACACCTAAGAGCTGTTTTTCTGAAAAGATTTTTTTTAAATGGACAAATCTTTAGCTAGACTAAGAAGGAAAGACTCAAATCAAACGGGGAGGAGACAATACAACTGATAATGCAGAAATACAAAGATTCATAAGAGACTACTATCAATAATTGTATACCAACAAATTTACCAGATAACTTAGATGAAATGGATACATTCCAAAAGCATACTAACTGCCAAATATACTAACTGCCAAAACTGAATCATAAAGAAACAAAATCTGAATATGCCTCTGATGAGTAAGGAGATTGAATCAGTAGTCAAAAGTCTCCCAGCAAAGAAAAGCCTGGGACTGGATGTCTTCAAAAATCTCCCAAAAAAGAGAAGCTCATTCACTGGATGGTGAATTCTACTATTTAAAAAATAATTAACACCAGTCCATCTCAAACTCCTCTGAAAAACAGAAGAGGAGGGAACACTTCCAAACTTACTTTGTAAGGCCGGCACCATCCTGATACCAAAGACAGAAAGACACTGCAAGGAGAGTAAATTACAAGCCAACATCCTTGATGAATGTAGATGCAGAACTACTCAATACTAGCAAACTAAATTCAGCAGTACATTTAAATGATTATATAGCCAGTGATCAAGTGGGATTTATCCCTGGGATGCAAGGATGGTTCAACATTTACAAATCAGTGTTATATACCACATTAACAGAATGAAGGATACAAATCATATTGTCATCTTAGTAGATACAGGAAAAGCATTTGACAAAATTGAGCATCTTTTTATGATAAAAACTGTCAACAAAGTGAATATGGAGGGAACATGCCTCAACATAATAAAGGCCATCTATGACAAACCCACCACTAACATAATACTTAATGGTGGAAATTTGAAAGCTTTTCCTTTAAGATCAGGAACAAGACAGGATGCCCACTCTCACCACTGCTGTTCAAGATAGTACTGGGAGTCCTAGCCACAGCAGTTAGTCAAGAGAAAGAAACTAAAGGCATCGAAATTAGAAAGGAAAAACTTAAATTGTCTCTTTGCAGATGTCTTGATATTTTATATAGAAAACCTTAAAGACTCCTCAAAAAATCTGTTAAAACCAGTAAATACAGTGAAGTTGTAGGATACAAATTAACGTATAAAAATCAGTTGGGGGGGGGCTTCCGTGGTGGCTCAGTGGTTGACAATCCGCCTGCCAATGCAGGGGACACAGATTCAAGCCCTGGTCTGGGAAGATCCCATGTGCCGCAGAGCAGCTAAGCCTGTGCACCACAACTACTGAGCCTGTGCGTTAGAGCCCATGAGCCACAGCTACTGAGCCTACATGCCACAACTACTGAGCCTACATACCGCAACTACTGAAGCCCACACACCTAGAGCCCATGCTCCGCAACAAGAGAAACCACTGCAGTGAGAAGCCCGCGCACCGCAATGAAGAGTAGCCCCCGCTCGCCTCAACTAGAGAAAGCCCGCACACAGCAACGAAGACCCAACACAGCCAAAAAAAAAAAATCAGTTGCGGGACTTCCTTTGTGGTCCATTGGCTAAGACTCCATGCTCCCAATGCAGGTGGCCCAGGTTTGATCCCTGGTCAGGGAACTAGATCCTACATGCTGCAACTAATAAGTTTGCATGCCACAACTAAAGATCCCACATGCTGCAACAAAGATCCCACACACAACAGTGAAGATCCTGTGTGCCACCACTAAGACCTGACGCAAACAAATAAGCAAGTAAATATTTTTTAAAGGATCAGTTGCGTTTTTATACACTGTAAACAAACTATCTGAAAGAGAAATGAAGCAGTAGTCCCCATTTACAATAGTATCAAAAACGTAATGCTTAGTAATAAAGGTGAGCCAAGCAGATGAAAGACCTGTACACTGAAAACTATATGAGACATCAATGAAAGAAATTGAAGAAGACAGAAATAATTGGAAAGATATCTCATGTTCTTGGATTGGAAGAAGTAATATTGTTAAAATATCCATACTGCTCAAAGTGAGCTACAGATTCAATGCAATCCTTATCCAGATTCCAATGGCATTTTTCACAGATACAGAACAATCTTAAAATTCATATAAAACCATGAAAGACTCAGAATAACCAAAGCAGTCTTGAGAAAGAACAATGAAGTGAAGGCATAATGGTTTCTGATTTTAAACTGTTTTACAAAGCTGTAGTAATCAAAGCAGTATGATACTGGTATAAAAGCAGACACATATACCAGTCAAACAGAATAGATAGCCCAGAAATAAATGCAACTAATCATTGATACGGTGCCAAGAGCACACAGTGGAAAAGGATAGTCTCTTCAATAAATGATGCTGGGAAATACGGGTATCTATATGCAAAAACTGGACTCCTAATTCACACCACTCACAAAAGGTAGCTCAAATGGAGTAAAGACTTAATGTAAGACCTGAAACTGTAAAACTTCTAGGAGAAAAAATGGGTAAGTTCCTTGACATTAGTCTTGGTAGGCATTTTTTGGATGTGACACCAAAAGCACATGGGTAACAAAAGCAAAAATAAACTAAAAGCTTCTGCACAGCAAATCAGTCAACAAAATGAAAAGTCATCCTGTGGAATGAGAGAAAATATTTGTAAATCATATATCTGATTAGGGGTTAATATTTAAAATATATAAGGAACTCACGTAACTCATGGCTGAAAAACAATCTAATTTTAAAATGGGCAAAGGACCAGAACAGACATTTTTCCAGAGTAGATATACAAATGACCAAAAGGTACATGAAAAGGGTGCTCAATGTCAATATCACAGTCATCAGGAAAATACAGATCAAGACCACAATGAGAGATCACCTCACATCTGTTAGGATCGCTATAATTTTTTTTTAAAAAAGGACAAGTATATGGAGGAGAGGGGAGCCCTGTATACTGCTGGTGGGAATATAAATTGGTGCGGCCATTAGGGAAAACAATATGAAGCTTCCTCAAAAACTTTAAAATAGAACTACTGTAGGACCCAGCAGTTCCACTTTTGGATGTATTTCTGAAGGAAGTGAAAACAGGATCTCAAGAGAGGTAAATACATTCTCATGTTTTTTGAAGCATTATTCACAATAGCCAAGATATTTAAACAACCTAAGTGTCCTTTGCCAAATGAGTGGATAAAGGAAATGTGATGTGTACATGTTTGTGTGCATATGTGTGCGCGCGCACACACACACACACACACACACACAGGAATATTATTCAGCCATAAAAAGGGGAAATCCTTTCATTTGTAACAACATGTATGAACCTCAAGGGCATTATGGTAAGTGAAGTAAGCCAGGCAAAGACAAACACTAAATGGTATCACTTATATGTGGCACTGTTAAAAAAAAAGAAGTGGGGTGGGGATAGAAAGTCAAATTCATAGAAACAAAGAGTAGGGTGTTGCTAGGGTGTAGGGGGTGAGGGAAATTTGACCCTCAAAGGGTACAAAGGGTGGTCAAAGGGTACAAATTTTCTGTTACAAGATTATTAAATTCTGAGGATCTAATGTACAGCATGGTGACTGTAATTAACGATACAGTATTCTATGCTTGAAATCTGCTAAGAGTAGATCTGAAGCTTTCTCACACACACACAAGAAGGATTATATAAGGTGATGGATGTGTTAATTAACTTGACTGGTAATAATTTCACAGAGTGTATGTATGTCAAGTCATGTTGTGCCCTTTAAATATATACAATTTTATGTCAAGTCAATGATATCAATAAAACTGGAAAAAAACATAAGAAAAATTAACACTTGCTATTTCTGTTCAAGAAAAGGAAATTAATACTTTTTGTGTGATAATAGTATTGTGTCATATATTTTTATCCATTAGAGGTATATGCCATTGAAGATACATATGCATTTATATGTGAAATGATTTGTTGACCACAGTGTACTTTAAAGTACTCCAGTACTTTTTTTGCTTTAAAGTACCCCCAAAGAAGGGAAGTGGGAGGGGCACCAATGAAACAGGATTATCTGTTTTGCCATTTGAAACTGAGTGATGTTATGTGATCATTCATATATAGGTAAATATATATATGTATATATGTCTTTTGTGCATTTGTTTAAATTTCCCATGATAAAAAAATTTTAAACAGAAAAATCAATTTCCTTACATAGCAATCTGTATAAATACTTATATCCTGCTTTCATCATTTAGTAGCATAAATTTGTATACATAGCTGCAACTATGAAGAAAAGCAGTTGAATTGAAAAGTACTAACTGTGCTTGTGTTAAAAATGTCATCATGAATTACTTTTTAAAAACATAACCTTTAATCCTGTTATGCATTTTTATGATAAATATTTTAAAGACCATTTATATTTTAGTAACTGTATGCTAAGAATAGCTATATTAGTGCACTCTCTGGTTACATATACTCTTCTGCAGAGCTACTTTGGAACCTGAAAATGATACCATTTTTAGGTTTTGTGAAATTTTATAGGTGTGTACTTGTGATTCAACAAGACTATAACAATAGTAAAAGGCAATGCAAAAAATAATTATTAGTATCTCTTTAATGATGACTTTATAATGATGAGAACATAATTAAATACTTTTAAAATATGTGAAAATAATTAGCCATATCAGCCTGGAACTCTTAGATTTAAGACATTTTACCTTGAAAAGTCAAGGTATCTTGACTATCTTATCATCTGTTAAATTGTGAAGACAGTAGAAGAGAAAGTTTGACTCCATATTAAAGATTAACTTATTTTCCTGAAGATTATTTTCTTTTATCAGGCTTTCTAATGACAAAGGGTTTTTTGTTTTGTTTTTTTTTAGGAAGGTGGAGTGTTTACTTTTGGAGCTGGAGGGTATGGTCAGTTGGGTCATAACTCTACCAGTCATGAAATAAACCCAAGGAAAGTTTTTGAACTTATGGGAAGCATTGTCACTCAGATTGCTTGTGGAAGGTAAGCAGTTTTAGAAAAGGGTATTTTGATCTATAACCCAATTATTTAGGATTTTTGTTTTTAACAGTCCAGGGGTCTTTTTTTTTTTTTTTAATCTATTATACCATGAATTCACAGGGAATGGCTTCTAGCAGCTTAGGCCCCTTTCCATTGGTTCTCACAAAGTGTGCTTCTCTGGTGGAACAGGCTGGCACTTCATTTGAACCTGAGTGCCTTTCTATTTGGCTTCCTTTTTTTTTTTTCTTTCTTTTTAAAATTGGAGAATAATTGCTTTACAATGTTGTTAGTTTCTGCTGTACAACAAAGTGAATCAGCTATATGTATACATATATCCCTTCCCTCTTGGACCTCCCTCCCACCCCACCCCCCATCCCACCCATCTAGGTCATCACACACTGAGCTGAGCTCCCTGTGCTATACAGCAGGTTCCCACTAGCTATCTATTTTATACATGGTAGTGTATATATGTCAATCCTAATCTCCTAATTCATTCCACGCTCCCCTTCCCCCACTGTGTCCACCCTCCCATTCTCTACATCCGTGTCTCTATTCCTACCCTGCAAATAGGATAATCTGTACCATTTTTCTAGATTCCACATATATGTGTTAATATACGATATTTGTTTTTCTGACTTCACTCTGTATGACAGACTTTAGGTCCATCCACATCTCTACAAATGACCCAGTTTTGTTCCTTTTTATAGCTGAGTAATATTCCACTGTATATATGTACCACATCTTCTTTATCCATTTATCTGTCAGTGGACATTTAGGTTGCTTCCATGTCCTGGCTATTGTGAATAGTGCTGCAATGAACATTGGGGTACTTTTTTTTTTTTTCTGATCATTTTTCTTCATATGTTTCAGGAAGCTACCGTGGCCCTTAGGGTGCTGAATATGCTTGATACGTACATTAATTCTCTTGGCAAGAAGAATCTTGCCCTTGTTTGTTTACAACAGTGCCAGTAGCATGCAGGGTAACATTGTAGACTCTTCCAGTTTTACCTTGGTAACATTTGTGGGGCATTCCTTTTTGAACAGTGTCATTTCCTTGATGTTTACAGTATCACATAGTTTCTTGTAGATTTGCATGTGTTGTGGCCAAAGGACGAACTTCATGTTTTCTGGAATGCCTTGATAAGATATAGCGGTGCCTCTCCTCTTTCCCTTTGTGTTGGTTAGTTTTGCAAATTACTGTAACATGGTAGTTCCAGCTGAAAGTGGAGATTTTTTAAATGAATTGTTCAGGAATATAGTAATCTAAAATAAAAAACATTATCTTCTACATGCCTGATTTGCTGCTAAGGAATCATAGTAAGAGGAGAAACTTATTTTATACTGATTATTTTACCTTTCTCTATTTGAAACAAATTTATCTGAGGCAAGATACTAATAAGGTAAATGTAATACTGTATATAACATTAAGTAAATATAATTTATTGTATGTAACATCACACTTGAAGGGAAACTATAGATCATCTTTTTTTCTTTTTCTTTTCCACCTTTTTTTTCTTTAAAGAATGAAGAAATTGACCAATTAATTACTTAAGACATAAGATTAGTTAGTGGTGAAAGTTGAATTGGACTCCTGATCTCCTGATTCCCAGTTCTTGGGAGTAAATAGGAATCAGAGCTTTGTAACTGAGCTTCACCTTTGATGGATTAAATTTTGGTGGACTCCCCAGAGGCAAAGTATCCTTTGCTTGACTAACTCAGTTTTGACCACTTAGCTTAGTTTTCCAGCTAGTATGTATCTTTATACAATATAGTTAAGTTTTCCAACATTAATTCAAGTACACAGAATTACACTGTAGCCTTTGGTGACTTTTTTTTTTTAACATCATGCTGTGTGATTATCCATATGTATGTAGCTGTGGTTCTCCATCATTAGGTCTTATTGCTGTGTTTTACTCAATTGTATGCATATATAATTATTTTCTCAGTCATGGGCACTTGGGTATTTCCAGTTTGGGGCAATTACAAATAATGTTGCTTTGAACATTTATTATATAATATACATAAACTTTAATATTTCTAAAGTATATACCTAGAATGGAATTTCTGGGTCAAAGAGTATACTTAATTTGAGTTTTGCAGGTTAATGTCACCCTATTTACCAGAATGGTTATACCAGTTTACCTTCCCATCACTATTGTATGAGAATTCCTATGTCCTTGTCACCGTTTGGTATTGTTAGACTTCAAAATTTTTGCTAATCTCTTGGATATATAGTGGTACTTAATCATGATTTTAATTTGCATTTCCATGATTTGATAGGGATTGCATTGAGTTGGTAGATCACTTTCAGAAGTATTGACATCTTAACAATATTAAGTCTTTCAAGCCATGAATGTGGGATGTCTTTCCATTTATTTAATTTCTTTCAGTAATATTTTGTAGTTTTCATTGTATGTCTTTTATCTATTTGCTTTCTCTATGTCTCACTTTTTTTGTCCCTTATTTCCTACGTTACTGCCTTCTTCTGTGTTTAGTTTATTTTTTGCAGTGAAATGTTTTAGTTTCCTCATTTCCTTTTCTGTATATTCTATAGCTATCTTTTTGTGGTTACCATGGGGATTACATTTAATATCCTAAAGTTATTAACACACATAACTCAAATTTATACTAGGTCAATTTCAATAATATATAAAAACTTTGTTCCTATATAGCTCTCTCCCCACCCCATTTCAGTTATTGGTGTCACAAGATAACATTTATATACATTGTGTGTCAGAAAACATAAATTAATAATTTTATGCATTAGTCTCTTAAATTCTGTAGAAAACAAAATTTGGAGGAAAAAACCACAAAATTACAATAATACTAGCTTTTATAATCACCCATGTATTTACCTTTACTGAGATCTTTATTTTTTCATACAGCTTCAAGTTACTGTCTAGTGTCCTTTCATTTCAACCTGTAGGATTCCTTTTAGTATTTCTTAAAGGGCAGGTCTGGTGATAAACTCCCTGAGCTTTTATCTGTAAATGTCTTAATTTCTTTCTCACTTTTTTTTTTTTTTTTTTTTTTTTTTTTTTGTGGTACACGGGCCTCTCACTGTTGTGGCCTCTCCCGTTGTGGAGCACAGGCTCCGGACGCGCAGGCTCAGCGGCCATGGCTCACGGGCCCAGCCGCTCCGCGGCATGTGGGATCTTCCCGGACCGGGGCACGAACCCGTGTCCCCTGCATCGGCAGGCGGACTCTCAACCACTGCGCCACCAGGGAAGCCCTTTTCTCACTTTTGAAGGACAGTTTTGTCAGATATCAGATTCTTTGTTGACAGGTTTTTTCTTTCAGCAGTTTGAATGTATAAGCCCACTGCCTTCTGACCTGCAAAGTTTCTGCTGAGAAATCTACTGATAATCCTATTGAGGATCCCTTGTATGTGACAATCACTTCTCTCTTGCTTCATTCAGGTTTCTTTCTTTGTCTTTCGACAGTGTGATTGTAATGTGTCTCAGTATGGATCTCTTTCAGTTCATCCTACTTGGAGTTTCTTGAATGTTTATGTCCAAGTTTGAGTATTTTTTGGTTATTATTTCTTCAAATGATCTCTCTTTATCTCTCTTTTTACCTTCTGGAACTCCCACAGTGCCTATGTTGGTCCACTTCATGATGTCCCATAGGTCCCTTAGATTCTCTTTACTTTTGTTCAGTCTTTTTTCTTTCTTTTCCTGAGACTTAATAATTTCAATTGTTTTATGGTGAAGTTCCTGTATTCTTTTTTCTTTCTGCTCAAATCTGCCTTTGAATCCCTCCAGTGAGTTTTTTATTTTAGTTAATGTATTTTTCATCTCCAGAACTTCCTTTTGGCGTGTTTTTAAGTTTTCTATTTTTTTATTGATATTTCCATTTTCTTCATATATTGTTTTCTTGACTATTTCCATGTCTTCCTTTAGTTATTTGAGCATCTTTAAGAAAATTATTTTAGTTTTTGTCTATTAAAGTTCATCATCTGGTTGTTCTCAGGGACATTTTTAAAGTAGACTTTATTTTTTACAGCATTTTTAGGTTCACCAGAATATTAAATGCTACATTTGTTTCAATTGATGAACCTACTGTTGACAAAAATAATCAATAAACAATCTGTAATAGGAAAAGAAAGGAGTTTTATTTGAGCCAAACTGAGGACAGTAGCCTGGAAGACAGCTTCTCATATAACTCTGAGGAACTACTCCTCCAGAGAAGCATAGTTTTCAGCACAGTTTTATATCTTGTCAGAAGAAAGAACATCAAACAAGTCAGGGATACATTCCTTCAGGGTTTCCCAAAAAACAGATCAGCATGTACACAGCAAGTCCATATGGCCTTGGCACCTGGGAAGAGAGTCTTACCATCTAAGGAGTGCCAGCATTGGCATCCCAGGAAGGGAAGGATTTAATCTTTATTTTTAACATGGATATTCTTTACTTCTGGTCATTGTGCCCTTCTCTTTAATAATTACAGCAGATATACAGTATATGTTTGATAGGCCACAAACAGACTGTTTTAGTTAAGATTAAAATCACATTAACTTATGTATAAGCCAGAATGACTTCCCCATACCTCAATATGTGAAAATTTCTTTCATCACTACATTGACAGATCATTACAGGTGTACATAGTGTATGTTAGGGTTCATTCTGTGGGTTTGGACAAATGTATAATGATGTGCATCCACCATTATCGTGTCATACAGGGTAATTTCAATGCCCTAAAAATCCTGTATGCTCCCCTTATTTATCCCGCCCATTTCCCTAACTCCTGGCAGTCACTGATTTTTACTCTTAGTTTTGCCTTTTCCGGAATGAAATAGAGTTGGAGTCACATAGTATGTAGCCTTCTCAGATTGTTTTCTTTCACTTAGTAATATGCATTTATGGTTCCTCCATGTTTTTTCATGGCTTGGTTGCTGATTTCTTTTTAATGCTAACTAATATTCCAGTGTCTAGATGTACCAGTTTGTTTATCCATTCACCTACTGAAGGACATCTTGGTTGCTTCCAAGGTTTGGCAGTTATGAATAAAGCTATTATAAGTATCTGTGTCAGGTTTTTGTGTAGACACAGATTTTTAACTCCTTTGGATGAATAATGAAGAGCACAATTGCTGAATCATATTGTAACAGTATGTTTAGTTTTGTAAAAAACCATCAGACTGCCTTCCAAAGGAGCTATGTCATTTTGGATTCCCATGTTGGTTTATTTTTTCCTTTGAATGGGCCTTACTTTCCAATTTCTTTGTATTCTCTGTGATTTTTTTTCTTTTTGAAAACTACATTTGAACCTAATAATGTGGTAACTCTAGAAATAATATTCTTTCCCTTCTCTAGGGTTTGCTGTTTTTTGTTTTGTTTTTATTTTTTGATTTTTATAGGTTGTCTCTGTGCCAAGGATCAGCCTGAGGTGTAAACATAAGGTCTTCTCAGGTCATTACTGAGACTGCACCTTTTCCGGGGCATGCACAATGACTTTCTAAATTCCTTTGTATATGCAGTTACATTTGAATGTCCTAGATCTTAAATGACTGACTTCTAAAAGGGGCAGAAGAAAAAAAGAAAGGGGAGAAAATAGAAGAAAATAAAAGGGAAGAAAACACCAGCCCTTTAAATCCTCTGGAAGTTTCTTCAGCTGGAGGGGAATAGGCTTGTAACAGTGGTCAGAAGGGGTGCAGGAAAGACTTACCCACCTTTGTATCTGTACCTGCGATCAGAAGGAGCAATCAGTGATCAGAGGACCAATCTCGAATATAAGGACCTTATTGCCTACCCTGGCTCCCACAAGCTATGTCCGAGATACTCTTGGAGCATGTGGATTACTGCCTGTCACAGGGCTGAGGGTGAAGGGGTAGGTAGCTACTACTGTGCTAAGTGCTGAAATTAATCAAAATTAATTGCAATTTACCACCCAAGCCTTCCCTTGGAAATTGCAAGCCTTTAATAGATGCCAGAGTTTTAAAATAGTTACATCAGACAGATTCTGTCACAGCAGTTGTTGTCTAAAGTGAGGAGACAGATTCCTGGTGCTTCCTATGCCACCGTCTTCTCAGAATCATCCTCTCATAGCTCCATCTTTGAAAACTCCTTTGCTCTCCTGCTTTTTAGTGCTACTGTTGCCATAAATTAAGTTCCATGTGTATGTAGATCTGTTTCTGCCATCTCTGTCTTATTCCTTCAATCTGTGTGTCTGTCCCTGTTTGATTATTCTTGATTTCTCCTTGTATGTCTGTCAGTTTTTGCTTTTGCTTTTAAGGCTGTGTTCTTAAGTGCATAAAATTTAAATTTTATCCATTCTTGATGAATTGAACCTTTTGTCTTTGTGGTGGTGATCCTCTAGATCTCTAATATCATTTTTGTTTCCTTAAAGTCTGTTTTATCTGATGTGAATAGAGCTCCACCTGCTTTTATATTGATATATATATATATATTTTTTTTTTACCTATTTTTTTCTGTCCTTTTACTTTGTCTTTCTGTATGTTTTATTTTTTTATTTTTTTTTTATTTTTTTTTATTTTTTTCTTTTTGCGGTATGCGGGCCTCTCACTGTTGTGGCTTCTCCCGTTGCGGAGCACAGGCTCCGGATGCGCAGGCCCAGCGGCCATGGCTCACGGGCCCAGCCGCTCCGCGGCATATGGGATCCTCCCAGACCGGGGCACGAACCCGTATCCCCTGCATCGGCAGGCGGACTCTCAACCACTGCGCCACCAGGGAGGCCCTTTCTGTATGTTTTAGATGAATCTCATGTAAATAGCATTAAGTTAGATTTTTAAAAAAAATACATCCTAACAATCTTTGTCTTTTAAATGGACAGATTTGGCAAGTTTTATTTATTTTTTTATTATTACTAATATATTTGGGTTTAAACCTGCCATCATATTTTGTACTGTTTGTGCTACCTGTTTATTTTTGTTTTCTTTCTTTTTTGCCTTTCTTTGGATTAATAATTTTTTTTAGTCAGTTTATTTTTATTTTTTAAAATTTATTTATTTATTTATTTATGGCCGTGTTGGGTCTTCGTTGCTGCACGTGGGGTTTCTCTAGTTGCAGTGAGCAGGGGCTACTCTTCATTGCGGTGCATGGGCTTCTCATTGCAGTGGCTTCTCTTGTTGCAGAGCATGGGCTCTAGGTGTGTGAGCTTCAATAGTTGTGGCACATGAGCTCAGTAGTTGTGGCTCGTGGGCTTAATTGCTCTGTGGCATGTGGGATCTTCCAGGACCAGGGCTTGAACCCGTGTCCCCTGCATTGGCAGGTGGATTCTTAACCACTGCACCACCAGGGAAGTCCTTTTAGTCAGTTTAATTCCCTCTACCCATTTGGAAATTTGGGAACTCTTTTTTAGTTGTTACTCTAGAAATAACAACATTAATCTTTAAGTTTTATTAATACTTTCCCCCTTTTCTGGAAGTTGTAAGACCTCCATTTACCTTCCCAACTTTTCATTCTCTATATTTATTTATTTTCTATTTTAGGCCACGCCGTGCAGCATGTGGGATCTTAGTTCCCTGACCAGGGATCGAACCCATGCCCCCTGCATTGGGAGCACAGAGTCTTAACAACTGGACCACCAGGGAATTCCCATTCATTCTCTATATATTTTTAAACCCCAGAAGAATATTGCTTCATATAGTCAGTGTACATTTAGAAATGGCTCTACATATATTTACTACCATTTTTTTCTCTTTAGTTTTTACAATTAGTTTCATTTTCCTTTTATCAGCCACCCTTTGGAATTTTCTTTAAGTAGATTTGCAGGTGGCAGACTCTTTTGTGTATCTAAAAATGTCTGTATTGCACCTCGTGCATGAATGATGTTGGTTATAGAATTCTAGCTTGGCATTTGCTTGCAGCACTTAAGATAATGTTCTACTGTCTTTTGGCTTCAGTTCTTCTGAGAAGTCGGCTGCTGGTATGTTGCTCCTTTGAAGGTAATTTGTCTCTTTTCTCTCTCTCTTCAGTTTTGCTTTCATTTGTCAAGGTATGGATTTCCTCATTTTCTTACTGGACTTCTTGAATCTGTGGAATAATCTCTATTTAGATACAGCTTTCCTTTCCTCATAGGACTCTGATTGGATGTGTATTAAATCATCTCACTCCACCTTGTAGTCTTACTTTCCACATTTTTGTCCCTCTTTGCTGCCTTCTTGATTACTTTTATGGTTTATATTTCAGTTCGTTAATTCTCATACTATATTTTTTGTTAAACCTATATTCTTGATTTTGGTTATTGTGATTTTTCAGTTCTAGTGTTTCATACTGGTTCTTTTTAAAAATCTGAAACAATTTTTTTCTTTAATCTTTCCAGCTGTCTGTCAGTTTTTAACCATGGCCTTTATTTCTTGGACATTAAACAAGTATTAAACATAATTATTCTAGATTCTTGGTTTGAAAATTCTGATATCTGAAATCTTTAGGGATCTATTTCTGTTGTTCTTTCTGCTAGGTTTTGTTCATGGTACCCTGTTTCTTTGCCCAGTTTTGTGTGTTTGACCATGTATTTGAAAAATTATTTATGGGGATGATTTGACAAAGCCTTCCTTTCCTTTTTTCATATATGAATCAGGATAAAAGGTAAATAAAAGCTCATCATATAAGTGAGCAAAAATGCTTGCTATTTTAATCTTATTTATTAGACTGTTGAAGTTATACATGAATATATATTCACTAAAGTATAGAGAGTTCAACTTTCCTTGTTTATCCACTTCATGAGTAATTCATTAAAAGATTATAAATATTTTTAGGTAATTTTTTTCCAATGAAATATTTAATCAGTCCCTTGTGAGATATCACAGATTGTTTAATATTATCCAGTTTTGTAATTCTTAACAGTAAAAATGTGCTTGATTTGAATAGTTATTCTTAGATCTGTAAACTTAGGTCTTTCCAGTAATTTTATTTATTTAATTATTGGACTGGGGGAGGAATTTCAGTTATATATTAATTGAGATGTAAAAAATTATCTACAGAGGGAATGTCGGTTGGTATCATGACCAGTTTGATTTCCAGATAGTTGGTACTGTAAGAACTATGTATTATTTCCTTATTAAATAATTGTCAGAAACTTCCTGAAGGAAGGAGGCAAGGGACACCAGAAATGTGAACTCATCAAAGAGATAATCCAAACGGAAAAGATTCAGATTCCAGTAGTATAGTGTCATATTGTTTTTGAGCTATTATATCAAATATAGGACTTGAGATAGTTATGTTTGTTCAGTGGCTCTCAACTCTTGACTTCATGCTGAAATCCTTTGGAGAGTTTTTAGTAATATGTATTGTTGCCTAGGCTCACTCCTAGGCAACTCCAACATGCAGCCAGGGTTAAGAACCACTGCTTCAGTAGATCCGTTTGAGGAGGAATTTAACAAACTAGTATTGAGCAGTTGTTTTTAAACTGTTGATATGTTCCTTTGAAATGTCACAGTGGCTGCTTCCTGAAGGAGGCAGACTGGGCAATGTTAAACCCTTCTTTAGCCAGAACAGCTTGTCTCTTTTATATGCTAGGATTCCATTTAATGTTTATTTTGTTAAGAGTATCCTTTATTTAGAATTTTTTTATTAACCTCGGCTCATCTGGCTCTGAGATAAGATGGTTGTTAGATTCTACTTAGTTTTCCAGTAGTGTGACAGACTAGATAACTTGAAAACCCTTTTAAATCAAAACACCTTTTAGGGCTTCCCTGGTGGCACAGTGGTTCAGAGTCTGCCTGCCGATGCAGGGGATGCGGGTTCGTGCCCTGCTCTGGGAGGATCCCGCGTGCCGCAGAGCGGCTGGGCCTGTGGGCCATGGCCGCTGAGCCTGCGCGTCCGGAGCCTGTGCTCCGCAGTGGGAGAGGCCACAACAGTGAGAGGCCCGCGTACTGCAAAAAACAAACAAACAAACAAAAAAACACCTTTTAAATAACATAGATCAGTTTGCCAGCAAGTAAAGGGAATTCCACAGGGCAAAAGCAAGGAAATCTGAAAACCATACCTGTTAGTTTGAACTGACTCTGGAGCTGCTCTGAAAAAATTTGCCAATCTAGGTAATGTATTAATTAGCTTATTTCGCTAAACAAATCAGCCCAAAACTTAGTGGCTTATTAATACAGTTACCTATTTAGCTAATAATTCTGTGGTTCAGTGATTTGGGCTGGGCTTAGCTGGGCAGTTCTTTTTTTTTTTTTTTTTTTTCTGGCTGCGTTGGGTCTTTGTTGCTGAGCGTGCGCTTTCTCTAATTGCGGCGAGTGGGGACTACTCTTTGTTGCGGTGCGTGAGCTTCTCGTTGTGGTGGCTTCTCTTGTTGTAGAGCACAGGCTCTAGGAGTGCAGGCTTCAGTAGTTGTGGCACGTGGGCTCAGTAGTTGTGGCTCCTGGGCTTAGTTGCTCTGCAGTGTGTGGATCTTCCTGGACCAGGGCTCAAACCCGTGTCCCTTGCATTGGCAGGCAGATTCTTAACCACTACGCCACCAGGGAAGTCCCTGGGCAGTTCTCATCTTAGCTGAACTCAGTTAATCAGCCGATGATATGGGTAGGCACTGGGTAGTCTGTGGGGACCTTAGCTGGGTCACCTTGTCTCTGCTTCAGATTATATATCATCCTTCAAATGCTAACCTTGGGTTATTCTCATGATGGTAGAGCAGAGTTCCAAAAGAGAGAGGGAAAGAGTGCAAAGCCACTGGTGAGGCATAGGCTCAGATCTGATGCACTGTCATTTCTGCTGCTTCTGCAAACCACAGGTCAGAGACCAGTTTTAAGACATGGAGAAATAGATTCACCATCTTGGTGGAAACACCTGCAGAAGTCATATTGTAAGGATAATGGGTATAGGGAAAAGAATAACTTGGGTCCTTTTTTTTTTTTTTTTTTTTTTTTTTTGCGGTACGCGGGCCTCTCACTGTTGTGGCCTCTCCCGTTGCAGAGCACAGGTTCCGGACGCACAGGCTCAGCAGCCATGGGTCACGGGCCTAGCCGCTCCGCGGCATGTGGGATCTTCCCGGACCGGGGCACGAACCCGTTTCCCCTGCATTGGCAGGTGGACTCTCAACCACTGCGCCACCAGGGAAGCCCCTTGGGTCCTTTTTATAAACAATATACCACAGATGGCAAAGGAGTTTGGAATAGGAGATGAGACCTAAGAACTGGTAGAGGCAGTAGTGAGGCCTGTGAAACCATCTCCTCCCAGTAAAGCTGCCTCATGGGAAGAGTTCACAATGCAATATTCTCTTGATAGTTTAAGGAGACTTTTCTGGCCTTGGCCTATTTTATGGTTTGGATCTCCCCTCAGAATTTGTAACCACAGGACTGCCCTAAAGTAGGTTTGGGGCTTGTCAGAGTAGTCCTGGGTGGGTGTGTATGTATTTATATTTCACAACATATTAAGGGTTTTAAATGAAGTAACTGGCTGGCTGTTTCGAAAAAAAGAACTAGAAATGGTATAAAACATAGTCATTAAAAGTTTAAATTCAGTGGATAGTTGAAACAGCAGGTTGGACACACTGCTAAAGAGAAAAATAATGACTTGAAAGATAAATCCAAGGAAATTACTCACAAGGGGTATGGATATTAAAGAGAAGTTAAAAGACTGGTTGGGTATGTTGGGAAGATAAAATGTTTGTCTAGTATTATCAAGAAGAGAACTGAATAAATGGGAGAGAGACAGTATTTGCAGAAATAACACTTAAGAATTTGTCAGACTTGATTGAAGCCATAAAACCTGAGATTGAAGAACACAAGGCCTGAGCTGGATAATCACCTTTAACCCATTCCTAAACATACAGTAGTGAAGCATCAGAAGGAGTTGGATAGGTTCACTGCTTAGTGGGTTTTCTTTAGCTTCAGTTCCGTAATTTCTCAGGTTTGCTTCCACTCTGCAATCTCTAGAGGAGTCTGAGTGTGTATACATAGGGATAAATTTCTTTTGAAGAAAGGAAACTGTTTTTTTGAAGAAAGGAAACATTGTTTTATTATGCAGTTTTATATATACCAATCTTCTGCCCAGTTCTTATGTTAAAACTTTTGAGTGATGCCCTGATGGTGGGCCCTCATAGACCACAGAGCCCTAAGCTAGAACCTGACAGAGAGGGAAGGCGGCTGGGGAGCTTTCTTGGATAGCATAGTTAGATGCTGCCTCTAGTGCTAAATCATATATTGTAAGGGATTCCAGTATATAGCTGGGCCTTTTTAAATTTGGACACTTGTGGGAATTTTCTGGAATATGCTTTATGCAGCCTGCCTGTGTGGTACAGAATTCATTCAGTATATAGAGTAAGGCTATTAAATATTTTGTACAGAAAATTTTAAAACTATAATGGTTTTATTAACTTACTTTTGAAGACAAAAATTATATCAGTAATATTTGCTATGCTTTTCTGAATGTAAATTGTTTGAAAGGTAACATTAAGTCTGAGGTTTTCTATCATTTTACTCTAGGCAGCACACTTCTGCTTTTGTTCCTTCATCAGGACGAATTTATTCTTTTGGACTTGGTGGTAATGGACAGCTAGGAACTGGTTCAACAAGCAACAGAAAAAGTCCTTTCACTGTGAAAGGAAATTGGTTCCCTTATAATGGACAATGTCCACCAGATTTTGGTAAGTTCTTTTACATTAAAGCTTTGCTGCACACACTAAAATTATTGTTAAAATGTTGCTCTTAAAATATGAACTTTTCTATGTTTTAAATGAAAGGGTTACAAGATACATTGTTTGGTGAAAATAGCAAGATACAGAATACTGTATATGGTTGCTTAGTTTGTTTATATATATGCATAAGGAAACCCAGGATAAATAAAATAATGAAAGTAGGTTGGGCATATGGGAACTGAATGGTGACTAGATACCAGTGGGAGGGAAGTGTTTTTGTTTTTTATCTTTGATTATGGTAAAATACACATAATACAAAGTTTATGAACTTAACTATTTTTAAGTGCACAGTCAGTAGTGTTAAGTACATTCACATTGTTGTGTAACTACCTCCAGAGCGTTTTTGTCTTGCAAATCTAAAACTCTGTGTTCATTAAACAACAATTCTCCATTCACTCTTCCCACTAGCTGGCAACCATTCTGCATTCTGTCTCTGTGAATTTGACTTAGCTCTAAATATCTCATAAGTGGAATCATGCAGTATTTGTTTTTTTGTGATTGGCTTGTTTTATAATCTTAGCATAATGTCCTTAAGGTTCATCCATGTTACAGCGTATGGACCACATTTTGTTTATCTGGAATTGCTGATGGACATTTGGATTGTTTCCACCTTTTGACTACTGTGAATAATGCTGCTATAAACATGGGTGTATAAATATCTCTCCAAGACCCTGCTTTCAATTCTTGGGGTATATACGAGACTTTAAAATTATATAACATTTTCTATTTATCTGAAATTTGAACATATGAATATATGTTCGAAATATTAAAATTTAAAATTTGCTTTTATATCCCTACTGCTTTAGCCAAATCTATATTTTTGTTTTCTGTTACTCTTTTAATAGATCTGGTTATCTTTTCAATGATACTAACTTACTACTTAAAGAATTTGAAATGTTCAGATGCTGTTTTCTCATTCACTTCTTTGACATGCTGCAACCAAAATGTACTTTTTAAAATATTTCCTTTACCATCCTAAACTGCACCTCAGAATTGTTTTCTCATTTATTTTATCTATGTTTGATTGTCTTTGGGATTTTTCTCTGAGTTGTGGGACTTGAGTCAAGACTATTCTGTGATGAACCTACTATGAAGGTTGACATTTGAAAAGGTCCATCACTTTTTATTATGAATTACCTTTGAAGATACTTTCTTTCTTTTTTTTTTGGTAGCTTAAAGGATATCTTGGTTATACTTTTATTTAACAAAGGTCAGGATATGATACTATTTTTTTTCTTGTTTTTGTTTGATTTTGTGTTAGAATATGGCTTCACTTTCTTCCAGTCACTCTTAGGTTTGGAACCTGCATTTATTTTAGTAGTATTGTTCTTTTTCTTATGTCCTTAGGAGCATGTTGGTGTTTCATCATATCAGTTTCTTCCACAAGGCACCATTAATAACCTAACAAAGAGATTTGTAATTTAAAGCAGCATGGATATTGTAAGGCATCATGTATTTCTGTTATACAGTTTAGTCACTTAGAGATGCATTCTGTTGCCTTTGTAACTGCATACCTTAAGATTATTTGCATTAAAGTGGGAAAGGGGGGCTTCCCTGGTGGCGCAGTGGTTGAGAGTCCGCCTGCCGATGCAGGGGACACAGGTTCATGCCCCGGTCCGGGAGGATCCCACGTGCCGTGGAGCGGCTGGGCCCGTGAGCCATGGCTGCTGAGCCCGCGTGTCCGGAGCCTGTGCTCCGCAAAGGGAGAGGCCACAACAGTGAGAGGCCCGCGTACAGCAAAAAAAAAAAAAAAAAAAAAAAAAGTGGGAAAGGAAATGGAGTTCTAAAAGCAGTCATTTTTGCTACAATTTAGTTTCATTAAAAAATTGTTTATGCACAGTAGCCAAAAGGCATAAACAACTTATGTCCATCAACAGATGAATGGATAGAAAAGTATGGTATATACATGTAATTGAATATTAGCCATATACAGGAATGAAATTTTGATACATGCCATGGCATGGAAGAACCTTGAAAACGTGCTAAGTGAAAGAAGCCTGACACAAAAGGATAAATATTGTATGTCTCCTCTTATATGAGGTACCTAGAACAAATTTATAGAGACAGAGAGAACACTGGTTTCCAGGGTCTGGAGGGAGGGGAGAATGAGGAGTTGTTTAATGGGTACAGATTTTCTGTTTGGGATGATAAAATGTACTGGAGGTGAATAATGGTGATAGTTGCACAACACTGTGAATTTGCTTGATGCCATGAATTAGCACTTTAAAATGGTTAAAACAGTAAATTTTCTGTTATGTATATCTTACCACTATTTTGTATATATAATATATATAATGGCTGATAATTATTTTGTACTATACTAAAGCTGTGTAGGATAGGAACTAATTAAATGTGAATTTAATTTACTCAGCCCCTCTAGAAGTTAAGTCCGTGACTCCCCACCATAAATCACATTGTTAGCATAAACTATCTGGTATGGCCTCGAGGCCACAGGTAAAAAAAGACACTCTTTTTTTTTTTTTTCCACACACACACACACACACACACACACACACACACACACACACACAGTATTTTTATTTTTACAAGAGATAAATAAACTGACACCAAGCATTGTAAATGGATGACCACAACAAAAGCAACAATGATTGCAGTTACCAAACACGAAACACACTCATACTATGTCATAATATTGACATTCAGTCCAGTAATCCTCCACTGTATCAGGTCCTTTACTTTGCAGTGAAAATTGTTTTGTATATTTTTTGCCTCTGAGTCCATGTGGGATTTATTTTATTTTATTTTTTTTAATTATTATTATTATTTTTATTCAAACAGAAAGTCACAAAAATTGTAATCATCCTCATCAGTTCACTCAGTCCCATGTAATTAATTTTTTTTTTCATCTTGATCTTTTGTTAGCACTTCTATGAATTCATCAGTTTTCCGTTAAGAGTTCTGAAAATGCTTATTCATTCAGTTCATCAGTATGGTCAGTTACCAGAAACCTGTACTTGTCAGAGTCTTTTCCATGAATTCCTTGAAGCTGAAACCCTTTTATAGGAATGTTTTTGCAAAAGCATCAGAGTACACCCAGAACTGTCTATAAATGACAAAAGACTTAAAAATGACCATGGTTAAAGATTTGATGAAAGTTCATAATAATGCAGTTGACAAGGAAATCTAGTTATTTCTGAGATATACATTTAAAGTAATAACTAGAATTATGACTTATAACATTATACCAGAACATATAAGAATTTTAGAAATTTCATGTAATGTCTGAAACATTTATATTAACATATTTCCATACAAATAACCCAAAGAAAGTTTAGTATTAGTTGGGTTTTTTTTGTTTGTTTGTTTTTTATACTGCAGGTTCTTATTAGTCATCAATTTTATACACATCAGTGTATACATGTCAATCCCAATCACCCAGTTCAGCACACCACCATCCCCATCCCACTGCGGTTTTCCCTCCTTGGTGTCCATACGTTTGTTCTCTACATCTGTGTCTCAACTTCTGCCCTGCAAACTGGTTCATCTGTACCATTTTTCTAGGTTCCACATACATGCGTTAATATATGATATTTGTTTTTCTCTTTCTGACTTACTTCACTCTGTATGACAGTCTCTAGGTCCATCCACGTCTCAATGACTTAATTTCTTAATGACTCAATTTCGTTCCTTTTTATGGCTGAGTAATATTACATTGTATGTATGTACCACAACTTCTTTATCCATTCGTCTGTTGATGGGCATTTAGGTTGCTTCCATGACCTGGCTATTGTAAATAGTGCTGCAATGAACATTGGGGTGCATGTATCTTTTTGAATTATGGTTTTCTCTGGGTATATGCCCAGTAGTGGGATTGCTGGATCATATGGTAATTCTGTTTTTAGTTTTTTAAGGAACCTCCATACCATTCTCCATAGTGGCTGTATCAATTTACATTCCCACCAACAGTGCAAGAGGGTTCCCTTTTCTCCAGACCCTCTCCAGCATTTGTTGTTTGTAGATTTTAGGATGATGCCCATTCTAACTGGTGTGAGGCGATACCTCATTGTAGTTTTGATTTGCATTTCTCTAATAATTAGTGATGTTGAGCAGCTTTTCATGTGCTTCTTGGCCATCTGTATGTCTTCTTTGGAGAAATGTCTATTTAGGTCTTCTGCCCATTTTTGGATTGGGTTGTTTGTTTCTTTAATATTGAGCTGCATGAGCTGTTTATATATTTTGGAGATTAGTCCTTTGTCCATTGATTCGTTTGCGAATATTTTCTCCCATTCTGAGGGTTGTCTTTTTGTCTTGTTTATGGTTTCCTTTGCTGTGCAAAAGCTTTGAAGTTTCATTAGGGCCCATTTGTTTATTTTTCTTTTTATTTCCATTACTCTAGGAGGTGGATCAAAAAAGATCTTGCTGTGGTTTATGTCAAAGAGTGTTCTTCCTATGTTTTCCTCCAAGAGTTTTATAGTGTCTGGTCTTACATTTAGGTCTCTAATCCATTTTGAGTTTATTTTTGTGCATGGTGTTAGGGAGTGTTCTAATTTCATTCTTTGACATGTAGCTGTCCAGTTTTCCCAGCACCACTTACTGAAGAGACTGTCTTTTCTCCATTGTATATCCTCGCCTCCTTTGTCATAGATTAGTTGACCATAGGTGCGTGGATTTATCTCTGGGCTTTCTATCTTGTTCCATTGATCTATGTTTCTGTTTTTGTGCCAGTACCATATTGTCTTGATTACTGTAGCTTTGTAGTATAGTCTGAAGTCAGGGAGTCTGATTCCTCCAGCTCCGTTTTTTTCCCTGAAGACTGCTTTGGCTATTCGGGGTCTATAAGAAGACACTCTTAACAGGATATGCCCAAGACTTTGAGACTCTCTCCTTGGAACTAGGCAAAGGGCAAACCTTTCTTTCTTTTTTTTTTTTGCCGTATGTGGCCTCTCACTGTTGTGGCCTCTCCCATTGCAGAGCACAGGCTCGGGACGCGCAGGCTCAGCAGCCATGGCTCATGGGCCTAGCCACTCCGCAGCATGTGGGATCCTCCTGGACCAGGGCACGAACCCACGTCCCCTGCATCGGCAGGTGGACTCACAACCACTGCGCCACCAGGGAAGCCCCAAACCTTTCTTTAGAATGTGTATAGTATTAGTGTATAGAACAACTGTATTAGTTTGCTAATATAATAAACTGTATTAGTTTGCTGCTATAATAAAACATCACAAACTCAGTTGCTTGAACAATACAAATTTATTGACTCAGTTGTGAAGGCTAGAAGTCCAAGATCAAGGTGTTGGCAGTGTTGCTTCCTTCTGAGGGCTATAAGAGAGAATCTGTTCCATATGTCTCTCCTAGCTTTTGGTGGTTTGCTGGCAGTCTTTGGTATTCCTTGGCTGGTACATCTCTGCCTTCATCCTCTCATGGCATTCTCTCTATGTGCCTATCTGTGTCCAAATTTCGCCCTTTTATAAGGACACCAGTCATTTTGTATTAGTGGTCCACCCTACTCAAATATAACTTCAACTTACATAATTACATCTGCAGTGACCCTATTTCTGAAGAAGGTCATTTTCTGAGGGTACTAGGGATTAGGACTTCAACATATGAATTTTGGGGGAGCACAGTTCATCACATGACAACATCCCAGACCTGACAAGTTTTAATCTTCTACTGCGCCAGAGACATCATAAGCATTGGCTCCATAAGTACAACCAACTTTATTCTTTAAGATGACTTGTCATATCTAATTCAATAGCCACCGTTCTTAATATGACATTTCAGGTAAGTTCTTGGTTACATAATTGATTTGCTCAATCAGTTATGAAAGAAGTACAAACTAGTGAGAAGGGGAACATATTCTTACTGAACCCATGCAGATAGCAACATTACTATTAAAAGAATAGAAACCTATTAAATTTGAATTCTCATTGAATTCTGGGGATCAGCAAGAATCAGATAAAATGTTTTTAATTGACATAACATTATATTTGTTTCGTGTATATAGCATAACAATTTGATATTTGTATATATTGCAAATGATCACCACAGTAAGTCTAGTTAACATCTGTCACCATCGTTAAAAATTTTTTTTCTTGTTATGAAACTAAGATTTACTCTCAGCAACTTTCTAATTTGCAGTACAGTATTAACTGTAGTCACCATACTGTACATTTCAGTCCCATGATTTAGTTATTTTATAACTGGAAGTTTGTGCCTTTTGACTCCCTTCATCCATTTTGCCTGGCCCCCATTCCCAGCCACCTCTGGCAACCACTAATCTGTTCTCCGTATCTATGAGCTTGGTTTCGGTTTGTTGTTGTTGTTTGTTTTTTAGATTCCACATGTAAGTGAGATCATACAGTATTTGTCTTTCTTTCTGACTTATTCCACTTAGCATAATGCCCTCTAGGAATCATGTGTGTTGTCACAAATGGCAAGATTTCCTTCTTTTTTATGGCCAAATAATATTCCACTGTATATATATTTGTATGTATGTGTGTATATACATGTGTGTATGTATACACTTACACACACACAAACACACACCCCATGTTTTCTTTATCCATTCATCCATCAGTGGAAACTTAGGTTGCTTCCATACCTTGGCTATTGTAAATAATGCTAAAATGAACATGGTGGTGCATACATCTTTTCAAATTAGTGTTTTTGTTTTACCCAGAAGTGGAATTGCTAGATCATATGGTAGTTCTGTTTCTAATTTTTTGAAGAACCCCCATACTGTTTCCATAGTGGCTGCACCAATTTATATTCCCACTGACAGTGCAAGAGGGTTCTCTTTTCTCCACATGTTCACCAACACTTGTTATTTCTTGTCTTTTTGATAATAGCCAGTCTAACAACTGTGAGTTGATATCTCATGGTGATTTGCATTTCCCTGATGATCAGTGATGTTGAGCATCTTTTCATGTGCCTGTAGGCCATCTGTATGTCTTCTTTGGAAAACTGTCTATTCAGCTCTTCTGCCTATTTTTTTAAACCAGGCTGTTTGTTTTTTGATGTTGAGTTACATGAGCTGTTTATATATTTTGGATATTAACCCCTTATCGGTCGTATCATTTGCAAATATTTTCTGCCGATCAGTAGGTTGTCTTTTTGTTTTGTCACTGATTTCCTTAGCTGTGCAAAAGCTTTTAAGTCTAATTAGGTCCCATTTGTTTATTTTTGCTTTTGTCTCCTTTGCCTTAGGAGACAGATCCAAAAAACTATTGCTACGATTTATGTCAAAGAGTGATCTGCCTGTTTTCTTCTAGGAGTTTTATGGTTTCTGGTCTTACATTTTGGTCTTTAATCCATGTTGATGGTTTCCTTTGCTGTGCAGAAGCTTTTTAGTGTGATGTAGTCCTACTTGTTTATTTTTGCTTTTGATACTTTTACTTTTGGTGCTAAATCCAAAAAATCATCCTCAAGACTGATGTCAGGGAGCTTACTGCCTATGTTTTCTTCTAGGAGTTTTATGATTTAGGTCATATATTCAAGTCTTTAGTCCATTTTGAGTTAGTTTTTTTTTTAATAAATTTATTTTTATTATCATTTTTTGGCTGTGTCAGGTCTTCGAATGCTGTGTGCAGGCTTTCTCTAGTTGTGGCAAGCGGGGCTACTATTCGTTGCGGTGCGCGGGCTTCTCGTTGCAGTGGCTTCTTTTGTTGCGGAGCACGGGCTCTAGGTGTGTGGGCTTCAGTAGTTGTGGCTTGCAGGCTCAGTAGTTGTGGCGCACGGGCTTAGTTGCTCCGCAGCATGTGGGATCTTCCTGGACCAGGGCTTGAACCCATGTCCCCTGCATTGGCAGGCGTATTCTTTTTTTTTTTTTTTTTTTTTGCGGTACGCGGGCCTCTCACTGTCATGGCCTCTCCCATTGCGGAGCACAGGATCCAGACGTGCAGGCTCAGCGGCCATGGCTCACAGGCCCAACCACTCCGCAGCATGTGGGATCCTCCCGGACTGGGGCACGAACCCGTGTCCTCTGCATCGGCAGGCGGACTCTCAACCACTGCACCACCAGGGAGGCCCTGGCAGGTGTATTCTTAACTGCTGTGCTACCAGGGAAGTCCTTGAGTTAGTTTTTGTGTATGGTGTAAGATAATGGTCCAGTTTCATTCTTTTGCATGTGGCTGTCCAATTTTCCCAGCACTATTCATTGAAAAGACTGTCCTTTTCCCACTGTGTATTCTTAGCTTCTTTGTCTTAACTAAATTGATCATATATGCATTGGTTTATTTCTGGGCTCTGTATTCTGTTCCATTGATCTATGTCTGTTTTTAATGCTGATACCATACTGTTTTGATTACTGTAGTGTTGTAATATAGTTCAACCCTGCCCTCACTCTTGGTTGTCTCTCAAATCTTTGTTAATGTCCAAACAGTCTATATTATTTTTAGTGGCTCTCAGTTAGTTGAGAATGTGCCAAAACCTGTCAGTATCCCAAAGAGGAGAATTTCAGCAATACCTAGATTCAGGCTGATTGAGGCCAGACCCTCAGGCAGTGGCTTTTAAGTATGCAAATGTATATCATCCTGTGGGACTGCAAGGGAAAGTCACACTACTGCCAGAACTAGGCAACCTAGAGGTGTCCCTTGGGTGGCAGCTGTGAAAATCAGGGCACCAGCTAAGGGTACAAACTCCTTTCCAGGAGATATTGGCAAGTTAAAGCAAGGTAGGGGAGAGCGCAAAGATGGCATCCACCAGCTTTCGTCCCCAAAGATCACCTCAGTAGGTTGCCAGAGGTGTAGAAACCTTAGGCCAAAGCTCCAGGACAAGCAGATAGGCCTTTTTCACAGAAAACTGGGGTATGTTTCTGTTTGTTGTTTGTGCTGTGCACTGGGGGTGGTAGCCAACCAAAAACTGTCTCTCCAGTTGTTACAGTCCCATGAGACCCAGGATACAAGCCCAGCTGTCCACCAGAACCAGGCAATCAAGGGGCATCAGTTAGGTGGCGGCCACAAAAATGGGGACACCAGATGGGAATACGAGGTCCCCTGTGGAAGAGATGGATGTTCTGGAGTGCAGCAGAGGGATGGTGCAAAGATAAGACCCTCCTTCTGAGATCTCTGAGAGGATTACAACAGGCCCTTTTTTTTTTTTTTTTTTTTGCAGTACGAGGGCCTCTCCCTGTTGTGGCCTCTCCTGTTGCGGAGCACAGGCTCTGGACGCGCAGGCTCAGCGGCCATGGCTCACGGGCCCAGCCGCTCTGCGGCATGTGGGCTCTTCCCAGACCGGGGCACGAACCCGTGTCCCCTGCATCGGCAGGCGGACTGTCAACCACTGCGCCACCAGGGAAGCCCCCTACAACAGGCCCTTTGATGTGGGTTTAATTAGAAGCCTGCCTCTTAGGCCAAAGCTGTATTAGATAAACTAATAATCCTCTTCTACAGAAAGATTGGGCACCTCAGTCTGTTGCCTCTTGCTGTGCCCTGGGGTGATAGTCAGTTAAGAACTCTTTGTCCATTGGTTTTAGTCCTGTGGGACCCTTGAGCATAATCCCCCTCTGGCCCCCAGAGTCAGGTGATCTAGAGGTGTGCCCTGAATGACAGCTGCAAAAATCAGGGCCTCAGAAGAGGATATAAGCTCCTTTCCGGGAGATACTGGCAAGCTGAAGGGAGAAGAGAAATGTTTTTTTAACATTTCATTTCAGCGTACCAAAGCAGAGTTTACAAAATTGATGTGAATTAGATTACTTTAGAAGAAGGAGAAATGACTCCCTATAAGGGAGATCCAGAAAACAGAAAATTAAAGCAAAGTTAAACATTATGGATCTTGGATTGTCAGTTTCATAAAACTGCTTATCAGCTTAAAAAAATATATGAGAAATCCTAATTTAGTCCACTGGTGTCTTTTGAAAGTTCTCTAAGCCACGTCTCCTCAGAAGCCTGTACCCAAGTGTCTATTCTTTGACGTATAAGTGGTTTCAAATACCAGGTACAGTCCTTTTCACAGGGCTCTGAGACTATCCTTCTTTGTTGAAGGTACAAACTCTGGCCTGTAGCTTATAGGAAGGCCTTCAGACAAGCATCAGAATAAAACAAAAACTAGTCAATAGATGAGAGAGGCTTAAAATGACTATGGCTTATTTATTATTGATAATTGTCAAGTGGAAAGATATGACGAGGGTTTATAATAAGTATAAATACAGTTGACAAGGAAATTTGGTTGTTTCTGTGACATGGAGAACACATTAGAGGCATGTTTTGGAGATACTGTGGTTTAGTTCCAGAATACCACAATAAAGTGAGTCAGATAAAATTTTTGGTTTCTTGGTACATGTAAAAATCATGTTTACACTATTCTGTGGTGTATTAAGTGTGCAGTAGCATTATTTCTTTAAAAAATATACATAGTATATCTTAATTAAAAATACTTTATTACTAAAAAATGCTAACAATCATCTGACAACACAAATCATCAATTGCCACAAATCAGCAATTTGTAAAAACCACAATGTCTGTGAAGCACAATAAAGCGAGTTATGCCTGTATTCCAAAAAGGTTTTTAAACAATAATGTTTATAAAGATGATGATTAAGCCTATTCTCAAAGAAGTCAGTGATTCCTTATATCTGATTTATGAATATGAATGAGTATAACTTTTTACAGTTGAAAAAAATCTTGAGATATAATATGATAATCCTGAGACCTAGTGTACCAGGAATAATACCAGGAATATCAAGTAAAGAGATTCAGTAAGTCAGGGATCAAGTTTAGACATCTATATTTTTATAAAACGCCATTTGAAAATCACTGGCCTAGAAGATGATAGATGTGAATAAAATAAAGGTTCAGTAATAACTGAAACTGGGGGGAAGAAACCTGAAATTAGGACAGACAGCACTGTACTGCCAGAACTCTTATAAATACAGGAAAACTTGACAGAACTATTTCATAAGAGTTTTTTTTTTTTTTTTTTTTTGCGGTACGAGGGCCTCTCACCGTTGTGGCCTCTCCCGTTGCCGAGCACAGGCTCCGGACGCGCAGGCTCAGCGGCCATGGCTCACGGGCCCAGCCACTCCACGGCACGTGGGATCTTCCCGGACCGGGACATGATCCGGTGTCCCCTGCATCGGCAGGCAGACTCTCAACCACTGCGCCACCAGGGAAGCCCCTTCATAAGAGTTTTGAATAATGTTTCCCTTCATATTTAAACATATGGAAAACAAGGACATTGATGAACCTCCATGGACTTCTCATAAAACACTTTTTGAAATATATTAATTTTTGAAATTTTTATATTATATTTACCATATAAATTATAAAATTTTATAGTAATTACATTTTTGAAATATCTTTATTAATTTAGAGGTGAAATATTTATATTAATTACTTTTACACATAAATTTAACCTAGGGAAGGTTAAGTGTCTTCTGATTTGACGACTCTTCCCATGCAACTCTTATAATAGTAACACATCAAATAAACTTAATTATTTCTAGCATCTCTACTTATACACTGAAAGGACAAATCATTGTGATTCTCCATAGCCTCTCTGGGAAATCTCAAAGATATTTTCACTAACACATAGAAGGTATCTTGGAAGTTTTATTTTCCTAAGTTTAGGATCTGATTCGGCGAAGTGTGTTAGTTTGCTAGGGCTGCCATAACAAAACACCTCAGACTGGGTGGCTTAAACCGCAGAAATTTATTTTCTCACAGTTCTGGAAGCTAGAAGTCTAAGATCACTCTGTCAGCAGGTTTGGTTTCTTCTGAAGCCTTGGCTTGCAAATGGCTACCTTCTTGCTGTGTCCTCATGTGACCTTTTCTCTGTGTGTGTGCTGGTGTCTCTTCCTGTTCTTATAAGGACAGCAGGCATACTGGATTAGGGCCCCACCCTAACAGCCTCATTTTATCTTAATCACCTCTCTAAAGGTCCTATCTCCAAATACAGTCATATTCCGAGGTACTGAGTTTTACAGCTTCAGCATATGAACTTGGGGGGCGGGGGTGGACACAGTTCAGCCCATAACAGGAAGACAAAAATCAAAAAAGTTGTGAGAGGAGATTGGAACACTTTATTAAAAGATGTAACCTTTGATGCTTGAGAAATAATACTTGGTTACCTATTTTACTGAAGTGACAATAAAACATTTCAAAATAAATGTAAATGGTAATATGATTGAAAAGAACTTTAGCTTATTCATAAGTGAGGAGTCTTTGTTCTTTTTTTTCCACTTAAATAATGAAAAACAAATAAAATCAACATCAAGTATAGAAAATTATTCTAGTAAGACACAGAATTTTTGCTCTTTGGCAGATTATACAAAAGTAAAAAATAACATAGGTGAAGGCATGGGAGCACACCCTTCAAAATTGAGTGAACTTTGCTAAGATTTTAACATATTGTATAACTTCTTTCAGAATCAAGTATAAACCAAGGAAAATAAAATTCACTTACCATGTTGTGTCTTCAGTTATGTTCTTCCGTATTGTGGAACAAGCTGATAGTTGCTCAAGGACAACAGTATTGTCTCATAGGGTTCATGAGGTCAAAATGACTTTCATGTTAGTACTGTTATCTGTTAACATGCAGTGCCTTTGTTCTCGTTCATTTTCAGATAAGTCTATGAGTATTTTTAAAATTTCTTAATTTTCAATTCTGATGTGGTATGTATTAGTGCTTTTAAGCCCTTTGGGGTCCTGAATAAGTCCTAAGAGTGTAAAGGGATTCAGAGATCATCAAAAAACGACTTCTTTTCCTTGTAAGTCAAAGGCACATACATAGTTGTATCTCTGTCAGTATTGCTCCTAAATAGAAGTACACTTTACAGAATTGTAAATAGCTCAAACACATCATTTAGGTAGATAAGTTTCTGAAGAGTGCCCTAATCAAGACTCAGTAAATGGCGGGGGTGGGGGTGGGGGAGGGTGCATGGGCAGGGGAGCCTATTTCAAAATTTTCTGTTTTTCCTGACAGTGTATTTTGTAGAGAATAAGGAGGTGAACTAGCCCTCCTAGATATGACAACATGTACTATAAAACTGTAACAGTTAAATCAGATTATTGGTATAAATATAGACTTTTTTGTGTGTTTTTTAATTTATTATTTGGCTGTGCTGGGTCTTCATTACTGCCCGTGGGCTTTCTCTAGTTGCGGTGAGTGGGGGCTACTCTTTGTTGCGGAGCATGGGCTCTAGGTGCACGGGCTTCAGTAGTTGTGGCATGTGGGCTCAGTAGTTGTGGCTCGCGGACTGTAGAGCACAGGCTCAGTAGTTGTGGCACACGGGCTTAGTTGCTCTGTGGCATGTGGGATCTTCCCGGACCAGGAACCCGTGTCCCCTGCATTGGCAGGAGGATTCTTGACCACTGCACCACCAGGGAAGTCCCTAGACATTTAGATTATTATAGCTTAGTGGAAATCCAGGGGTGGGAGGGGAATCCATGTATTGCCATTATTGTTGGATTGGCCAGAAAGTTCGTTCGGTTTCCCGTAAGCTGGCTCTAGTAACACTTAGTTGTCTTTTACTTCATTTGAAACAATTTTGTTAGATTGTATTGTGACAGCTGTCATATCAGTGTGCATTAAAAAAAGACTTATCAAAATTGTTGAATTTTTGTGTAGCCATTTTAATATTGAAGATGGAAGAAAAAAGTAACTTTTTTTGGCATATTATGCTTTATTATTTCAAGAATGGTAAAAACGCAACTGAAACGCAAAGAAAAGATTTGTGCAGTATATGGAGAAGGTGCTGGGACTGATCGAACATGTCAGAAGTGGTTTGTGAAGTTTTATGCTGGAGATTTCTTGCTGGACGATGCTCCATGGTCCGGTAGACCAGTTGAAGTTGATAGCGGTAAAATTGAGACATTAATTGAGAACAGTCAACGTTATACCATTCAGGAGATAGCCAACATACTCAAAATATCCAAATCAAGCATCAAAAATCATTTGCACCAGCTTGGTTATGTTAATTGCTTTGGTGTTTGGGTTTCACGTAAGTTAAGTGAAAAAAAACCTTCTTGACCTTATTTCTGCATGCAGTTCTCTCCTTAAGCGTGATGAAAACATTACATTTTTAAAACAAATTGTGATGGGTGATGAAAAATGGACACTGTACAATAATGTGGAACAGAAGAGATCATGGGGCAAGTGAAATGAACCACCACCAACCACACCAAAGGCCGGTCTTCAAAGAAGGGATGTTGTGGATATGGTGGGATTGGAAGGGAGTCCTCTATTATGAGCTCCTTCTGGAAAACCAAACGATTAATTCCAGCAAGTACTGCTGCCAGTTAGACCAACTGAAAGCAGCACTTCACGAAAAGTATCCGGAATTAGTCAACAGAAAACGCATAATCTTCCTTCAGGATAACACAGGATAATGCACATGTTTCTTTGATGACCAGGCAAAAACTGTTACAGCTTGGCTGGGAAGTTCTGATTCATCCGCCGTATTCAACAGACATTGCACCTTCGGATTTCCATTTATTTCGGTCTTTACAAAATTCTTTTAATGGAAAATGTTTCAGTTCCCTGGTAGACTGTAAATGGCACCTGGAACAGTTCTTTGATCAAAAAGATAAAGGTTTTGGGAAGATGGAATTATGAAGTTGCCTGAAAAATGGCAGATGGTAGTGGAACAAAATGGTGAATATGTTGTTAAAGTTCTTGATGAAAATGAAAAATGTGTCTTTTATTTTTACTTAGAAACCGAAGGAACTTTTTGGCCAACCCAATATATAGGTTTTGTTCAAACTCCAGTTGATTGGCAGTGGCTCTTGGAGTTATAGGAAGGACTATACGAAGTGGAAGTTATGAGAAGGACTTTGAGAACACTTTCGGGCTGGAGGAGAGTGCCAAAGTTGTTTATTGTAGCATGTTATATAGGTAGAAGAGGTGTAGTGTCTCTTCATAACTTTAAAACAGGGCATCACTAATATGTGGAGAAGGGGAAAGAATTACTAAACACATGAAAATTGGGAGGAAAATGTCAGTTTAGACCCTAACCTAACAGTATACACTAAAATAAATTATAGATGGATTAAAGTTAAATGTAAAAGAGTTCTTAAGACAAGAAAATAATTCTGTAATTTGAGGATGGGAAAAACCTTTCTTAACATTATGGCAGTGAAAGTCACCATTAAGAAAGAGAGCAACTTCCCTGGTGGTCCAGTGGCTAAGACTCCACGCTCCCAACACAGGGGGCCCGGGTTCGATCCCTGGTCAGGGAACTAGATCCCACATGCTGCAATGAAGATCCTACATGCCGCAACTAAGACCCAATGCAGCCAAATAAATAAATAAATATTTTTTAAAAAGAAAGCCACTTCCTCTTTAAAAAAAAAAAAGAATGAGATAAATACATTTGATTTAATGGAAAAAGAAACTTGTGAGTCAAAATTAAATAATTATTTAGAAAAAATGTTTGTAACGAATATAACCTGAGGTTAGTAGCCTGAATATCCAAAATGCTCATATATATTGGTGTAAAAAACAGTAAGACACCTAATAAATGAATAAGACAAACATTTAGACATGTAATAGATAAAGGAAGTTAATGGAAATTCCCATTGAGGAAATCCACGTTACTAAGAAACATGTAAAAATTATAATCAAATAAATGCAAATTCAAAAAGCCAGATGATAGTAAATAAATGGAAAAGAACAGCATTAGTCTTTCCTATTACAGGTTAATGTACTATGTGGTAGACAGGGGGAAGCTAATGATCCAACCACAAGATGAGAAAGTAATATTAGTGTATCATTTTCAACCCACAGTGAATTAATGGTCTAAGCATTGGGCATCAATGGTTACTAACATCACAAAAAGGAACCCAACTACACATTATGTGCTTACTGATGGAAGAAAAGCCCCTTCCACCACCATGTAATAGTTTTGTCAAAATAATTGACTAATTGGGGCTTCCCTGGTGGCGCAGTGGTTGAGAATCTGCCTGCTAATGCAGGGAACACGGGTTCGAACCCTGGTCTGGGAGGATCCCACATGCCACAGAGCAACTAGGCCCATGAGCCACAACTACTGAGCCTGCGCGTCTGGAGCCTGTGCTCCGCAACAAGAGAGGCTGCGACAGTGAGAGGCCCACGCGCCGCGATGAAGCGTGTCCCCTGCTTGCCACAACTAGAGAAAAGCCCTCGCACAAACGAAGACCCAACAGAGCAAAAATAAATAAATTAATTAATAAACTCCTACCCCCAACATCATCTTTTAAAAAAAATTGACTAATTAATCTAATTAAATCCTCTCTAGATCCAACTACCAATTTATAGGAAATACAGAAGACAGAAATGTTAGGAGAATCCTTGAGGAGATAACCAGCAAAATCCACTCTGCAGGAAGCTGTGTAGGACAAATGGCTAGGTTTCTCAGACTTTTTTACAGTGGTAATTAAAAGGAAATTAAGGAAAATAATTTTTGGTGCCCTACTCACAGCCCCCAGAAACCCATTCATGTACTATAGATTAGGCGTCCGTGTACTTGATGATTATTTAAAGAAGACAGAATCACCTTTTAGGAACAAATGAATAACATCCTGCTAAATCTTCTGAGGAAGCGCATGACTTCATGTAGACTTGTGAGGATGGTGTAGAGAAAAGATTTTAAGTTGAATGATTGGTTTATTTAATGTTTTAGATTTACCCTTTTAATCTGTTCTTAAAAATTTTTGGCATTAGAGCAGTCTTGTGGAAAATGTGGTGATATTAATGTTCTGATCTCTGAAGCTCTTATTATTAGTATTTTCTAAGCTAGATAAATTTTCATATTATATATTCATATTAAATATTTACTGAGTTCTTTTACAAATAAAACATTGTGCTTGGTAGTAGGGAATGATGAAGAAAATTAAGATGTGGTTCCTTCCTTAAGAATTTATAATTCTTCAGCAGTGGTGGTCACAAATAATACAAGGTGAAGAAGGATTAGTCAACTGGGCTTCCCTAGTGGTGCAGTGGTTAAGAATCCGCCTACCAATGCAGGGGACACGGGTTCAAGCCCTGGTCCGGGAAGATCCCACATGCTGCGGAGCAACTAAGCCTGCGCACCACAACTGCTGAGCCCGTGCTCTAGAGTCTGCAAGCCACAACTACTGAGCCTGTGTGCCACAACTGCTGAAGCCTGCGCACCTAAAGCCTGTGCTCCACAGCAAGGGAAGCCACTGCAATGAGAAGCCCGCACACCGCAGTGAAGATTAGCCCCTGCTCCCCGCAACTAGAGAAAGCCCATGCACAGCAACGAAGACCCAATGCAGCCAAAAATAAATAAATTAATTAAATAAATTTATTAAAAAAAAAGAATTAGTCAACTAAAGAGTGGAGAGTCAGCAGTAGGAACACAGAAATGGATTATATTTGGAAATAACTAGCCTTAAGTTACATTGTGGAGCTATGGTGTTTTGGTATCTGATACTTCTAAATACTAGGCTAGCAGTATTTTTGATAATAGATACTCTTTCCATTTTGAGGTACAGGAGAGGAGAAAAAGGAAGAGGCTTTGAATGTCTTTTTTAAAAGGCACTTTATTGAAACAAAATTGAGTTATTTGTAGTGAGGTGGATGGACCTAGAGTCTGTCATACAGTGAAGTTAAGTCAGAAAGAGAAAAACAAATACCGTATGCTAACACATATATATGGAATCTTAAAAAAAAAAAGGTTCTGATGAACCTAGGGGCAGGACAGGAATAAAGTCGCAGACGTAGAGAATGGACTTGAGGACACAGGGAGGGGGAAGGGTAAGCTGGGACGAAGTGAGAGAGTAGCATTGACATATATACACTACCAAATGTAAAATAGATACCTAGTGGGAAGCAGCTGCATCTCACGGGGAGATCAGCTCCATGCTTTGTGACCACCTAGAGGGCTGGGATAGGGAAGGGTGGGAGGGAGACGCAAGAGGGAGAGGATATGGGGATATATGTATACATATAGCTGATTCACTTTGTTACACAGCAGAAACTAACACAACATTGTAAAGCAATTATACTGCAATAAAGATGTTAAAAAAAAAGAAACAAACTCTTAAAAGAAAAACACCACAATAAAACACAAAACTTGAAAAAAAAGGCACTTTATTGTTCCTTCTTTACTTCTACTAAATTTGCCTATTAACTTTTATGTTTTTGGACCTGATTTGGGTGTTATTGATAAATAGTTGTTAACAAAGAGCTATGTGTGTCATCTTACTTTTGTACAGCTATATTGAAAGAGAAAATAATTTTACATTATGAATTTTGCATTACTCAGGAAGATTTAACATATACTTGTTTGTTGTCATTCTTTTTAAAAGCAAATATTCCTTTTCTTTTTTTTTTTTTTGGGCTGTACCCTGCAAGGCTTATGGGATCTTAGTTGCCCAACCAGGGATTGAGCCCAGGCCACAAGCAGTGAAAACGCCAAGTCCTAACCACTGGACCACCAGGGAGTTCCCCAGAATGAATATTCTTATTTTTTATTTTCTTCTGAGCTATCTTCTATACCTTTCATTCAATTGTTACACCATCTTCAGTTTAAAATATATTGAGATAATAAAGATCTAGACTAGAAAATGCCATTTTTAGGTGAGCAGGTCAAAAGAAAGACTTGTAAAACTTATCAAATGCTTGTTGTGCTTGTGGGATCATTAACATTTGTCACTTGGTCAGTCTCATCTCCATAGCAGTCAGAACATTCTCAGTCATTTTGTATCATTGAGCCCGTGATTGAGAGGTCTCATTAAGTTAGATGATTAAGAGAAAATCCAGTAGCATATTTGATGCTCTGAAAAATGCATATAAATCTTGAATGTTTTATATTTTATTTTTATTACAGATTCTGAAGAATATTTCTGTGTAAAAAGAATTTTCTCAGGTGGAGATCAAAGCTTTTCACATTACTCTAATCCCCAGGTAATAGTAATCATATAAATAATTACTAAGCTCAGATAATTTAGAAGTTGTTTTTAAACCCATATTAATGTTCTTTATATGTTACAAAGTAATTGCCTTAATTTTTTTTCCCTCAAGTCTACAAAATTTTTCGGATCCATTTGATAAGTTTTTAAAAAAAATTTATTTCTTTATTTATTTTTGGCTGCTTTGGGTCTTTGTTGCTGCACATGGGCTTTCTCTAGTCGCAACGAGTGGGGCTACTCTTCGTTGTGGTGCACAGGCTTCTCATTGTGGTGGCTTCTCTTTGTTGGAGAGCATGGGCTCTGGGTGCGCGGGCTTCACTAGTTGTGTCTCGCAGGCTCTAGAGCGCAGTCTCAGTAGTTGTGGCACACGGGCTTAGTTGCTCCGCAGCATGTGGGATCTTCCCGGACCAGGGCTCGAGACTGTGTCCCCTGCATTGGCAGGCGGATTCCTAACCACTGCGCCACCAGGGAAGTCCCCATTTGATAAGTTTTTGTTCCAGGTGTTTGGTAGAGATTAACTTCCAAATACATAGTGGAGGTGTGTCTTGGTTTATATATAATATCTCTTCCCTCTGACTCATCCGCTTATTTTAAAATTTAGAACTGTGGGCCACCAGATGACTTTAGATATCCTGATCCTTCGAAGCAGATCTGGACTGTGAATGAAACTCTAATTCAAAAATGGCTGAGCTACCCCTCTGGAAGATTTCCTGTAGAGATAGCCAAGTAAGGAAAATATTTTATCTACACAAAGTCTCTTAACTCCATGATAGAGGAACCTGTACTTAGGAGTTTTTATTTAAGTAAATATTTCATTAAATATCATTTACAGAATGGTTTATATACAAAAGTTTAATTGTCTGGAATTTCTGTAATAGTGGATATTTTAGGAGATCTCATGTAGATGTTTACAAGTTACAGTTCTTTCATATACATAATGATATATTAAATGATAAAATATTAAATATAGCCACTTTAGGATTGGGTTTGCAAAAATGTTCCTTCTAGCTTCATAGTGGTCACTGTCTTTTAACTTCTATATTCCATGGAAGAGTTGAATATTTCTTCTTTCTTGAATATTTTTCTTGAAGATGGACTTGTTTAGTACTTAAAGTTTTTGTTGTTGTTGTTGAAGGTGGTGTAGGTATTTGGGATGAGGGGCTATAGCTGATCGGCTATTTTTTAATTCTAAATTATCTTCCCAAACTAAAATTTTTCTTAAAAGCCTAAAGTGTAGTCTTCAGAAAAGTAACATTCCAGATTAGATTTACCACCATGTGGAATTAAGAAAGCTAAATGTGCATGTTTATATAAAAAATTTTTTTAGGAACATCAGGTTTATTTGATGAATCAGAGGACGGTAGTAATGTTTGAGAGAGTAATAAAGATATAAACAGTAATACCTTTATCAAGATTTACTTAATCTTAAGTAATTTATAGAATTCTGGTTTATTTTGAATGTTGGTTGGAGGAATGCTCTGTAGCATTAAATACTACATTTTATTTTTTATTAAATAATAAAGGTGATGTGGATTTTATCTACATAAATAATAAATAAATAAAAGGTGATTTTATTTTTTATTAAAAAATAAAGGTGATGAATGGATAAAGAAGATGTGGCACATATATATTACTGGAATATTACTCAGCCATAAAAGGAACAAAATTGAGTTATTTGTAGTGAGGTGGATGGACCTAGAGTCTGTCATACAGAGTGAAGTAAGTCAGAAAGAGAAAAACAAATACCGTATGCTAGTGTATATACATGGAATCTAAAAAAATAAAAAATAAAGGGTACGGATGAACCTAGTTGCAGGGCAGGAATAAAGAGGTAGACATACAGAATGGACTTGAGGACATGGGGTGGGAGGGGGAAGCTGGGGCGAAGTGAGAGTAGCAGTGACATACATACACGACCGAATGTAAAATAGTTGGCCGGTGTGAAGCAGCAGCATAGCACAGGAAGATGGGCTCAGTGCTTTGCGATGACCCGGAGGGGTGGGATAGGGAGGATGGGAGGGAGGCTTAAGAGGGAGGGGATATGGGGACATGTGTATGCATATGGCTGATTCGCTTTGTTGTGCAACAGAAACTAACACAGTGTTGTGAAGCAATTATACTCCAATAAAGACCTATTTAAAAAAAAAAACACCAAAGGTGAACAATTAGATTTCTCATTTTGTGATTTTGTGATTTTTAAATTTCTTTTTAGTGAAATAGATGGAACGTTTTCTTCGTCTGGTTGTCTAAATGGAAGTTTTTTAGCTGTTAGGTGAGTGACAATTCTTTGGTATACCGAATTTTTCATATTTATTATATTAAATAATGTCATATTAAAAAGAAGGGAAAAATTTTAAAGTTGCATTTTATTATTTTCTCTCTCTTTTTTAAATAGCAATGATGATCACTATAGAACGGGCACCAGATTTTCAGGGGTTGATATGAATGCTGCTAGGCTTTTATTCCACAAACTTATACAACCTGATCATCCTCAGATATCTCAGCAGGTTTGTTTTTAAAGTATTTTATATTTGTATTATGTAGCCTGTTGAGTTTTTTATTCCATGATTTTTTATATGTTTGTGGCCTAATTAACTTTACAGTTTCATACACTTTATTGAGATGTCTGTATAATTTTATTTAATATACTAATATAAGAATTAAAATAGGGTATTATTTTAAACTGTTTGTAATTTAGCTGTCAAATATCTGTAAATCTTTCCAGATGTTCAGAGCATACTCTTAATTACTTAATATTACCATGTTGGTTAAGTCTGTATAACTATAGATGTAGAGTTTAAATTGAGATGTAAATAAAAATCTTGTATGCAAGATTTTTAAAATTCTCTTAGCACTGCTTAGGCATTAATTTTCATTGTGCTCCAAAGTACATTCATTGATTCACTGTAAGATGGTTTCTTTTTCTTTTTTTTTTTTCCCTTCACCGTTTCACGTTTGCTGTAGTATAAGGTTTTCTTTTCCTTTCTTTTTTTGGAATATGCATTCATTTTAAATGAAGTAGGTTTCACTTTTTGTCAAAATATAGGTGGCAGCTAGCTTGGAAAAGAATCTTATTCCTAAACTGACTAGCTCCTTACCTGATGTTGAAGCACTGAGATTTTATCTTACTCTACCAGAATGTCCCCTGATGAGTGATTCCAACAATTTCACCACAATAGCAATTCCCTTTGGTACAGCTCTTGTGAACCTAGAAAAGGCACCACTGAAAGTACTTGGTAAGAATTTTAATACTTTTTTTTTTTTTTTACAACCTTTTCTCTTTAAATGAAAATGCTCATAACTTCTTTGCTGTTTGAAATTTTGCTACCCTGCTTATTTTGACATTGTCTTAAGGTGAGATAAGCCTGTTTTTCAGTTTGTTGCTTTTTGCTAGTCATCTGATGCTAGTTGTTAGAGTTGGAGGCAAAGCATGTTAAATATTAAAATTTTAATCGAGCACAGCAGAAACAGTATCAGGAAAGATAAAAACTGTTTTTCATACTCGCCTTCCTCATCCCCTCCAGAGTGATCTTATTGTTAAAGAAGTAAAGGAGGAGGAACAATTAAAACTGAACAGACATGGGTATTAAATCCTCCTTGAACTTTATTAACCCTTTGCTTTGTATTTCCCTCACTTGCTAATTTTCTGATGTCTCTGCATGTAGGTGAGATTCCACTGTTTATTTGATCTTATTCCTCTGGGTTTTTGGCCTAAACTTTCCTCATTTTAATTTTTCTAATTGTATACATTTCATCTCTATCTGCTGACCATTATAGTTTTCCTGCTACATTTAGTAGCAGTGCATTCCTTCTTAATAGTATTTGTTAGGTATGTGAATCTGAGATACATAAGAGTAATAAAATCAGTACAAGAAGTTTTAGGATGAGGGTGAGCAGAGGAAGCAACAAGCAAGGGGTAGAATCCTGGAATCTGAGGGAATTAGCCAGTGGTTAGAAGAGTGAAGCAGGGACTCAAAAGCATATTGCTTCCATGTTGTCAGAAGTTTTTGTATTCCCTTCTGTCTGCTGCATAAGATTGTCATATTTGTAGTTAATAACTACAAATAGTGAACGTAGGGAAGGACAGACATGGTATACTTTACATTGTTCAGTTTCTGTATTTGATTTTCAGGAGTACCTTGCATTTTTAGGATGGTGCTTCACAACATTTCAACTTTATGTTATGTAAGTTGAAAGATAAAAGTTGGAGAGATCTTTAAATATTGGAGCAATACAGTTTTAAAAGTGTTTTGTTTAAAAATTAAAATCCTTATTTCCAAAGCACTTTTTAACAAGTGATTTTAATACGAGATACTAAGTTTTTAATGTAGCTTAGGAAACCAAGAATGTAAATTCAATAGACCTTTCTAACTTTATTTTTGCTTTTGAGAGCTTTTAGAACCGTATTCTTTAACTTGAGGGTGGGGTGGTATCTATAAACCCTAGAAATGTTACGTAAAATACCATATTATGTGTATCTTCCTGAGGTTTTCAAAGGGTTAAGAGCCACTGCTTTCGAAAAAAAGTCAGTATGATTTTGAAAATTGTGACTTTTTAAATTTTATTTTGTGTGTTCACCCTTTAATAACAGAAAACTGGTGGTCAGTACTTGAACCTCCACTATTCCTCAAGATTGTAGAACTTTTTAAGGAGGTTGTGGTACATCTTTTGAAACTCTACAAGATCGGCATTCCCCCTTCTGAAAGAAGAATTTTCAACAGTTTTCTTCATACCGCATTAAAGGTTTTAGAAATATTACATAGGGTATGTCCAATAGTCCGTTTATTTTCCTCTCTCCCCATTGCCACTAACAGACTGATGATGTTTATTTTAACATGAATATATTACAGAATTAGATTGACATAAAAGATATTATAGGAATTTGGAGAAGTTACCTAAATTTTCCTTTAAAAGAAAGAATATATCTATACTTTAGAGCTTTGGTCTTATTTGACTTTGTTAGGCGTTTATGGATAACTTGTCTGTAGTTGGGCAGAACAATAGCATACTAATGAATTAGATTGTCCTTATGTTTTTTTTGAAGAACATGATTTGTTAGTTTAAATAGTACGCTTTTTGTTATTTATTGATAGTTATAATATGAACGAGATTTCATCCTAGTTGTGATTTTAAACATTTAAACTTATGTTCCTTTTGCTGTTGGGTACTAATAGCTTCAACCAAAGTACAACCTTTGAAACAGATGACTAACTTGAAATTGGAACCATATATAATTCATTAATTTGCCTATTGTTCTTTCCTGCCCTTCTTCCCAGTGGAAGAAATAGTCCCCTTTACACTTGTAGCAGTTCAAAGTTATATGAAGAAGTAGAGTCTCAGCTGTTTAATTAAAGATGGATTTGAGACATCCCTGACAGCTGGTAGGTATATCTCTGTTGTGCCATTTGGTATTTTTAAGATGCTATTTTGGGAGACATGACCTAAGGGAGAAGGATATGTTTCTAGCCTCTAGAATGACTGAAAAATCCATATGAACCATTAATCTTTAGTTTCCTCCCCTTAACAGCTTCTTTCGTGTTTTCACACCCTTCTTGCCTGGTACTAAGGTAAATGATAAAGGGTAAAGGAGATAAGTCCTTCTGTTCTCTGTAAGAAAGAGCCCTTATGGACCATTAATTTTTTTCATAGGGGGAAATAAGTCATTCTTATGTTTGCCTTTCCCAGTCCAAGGCTTTCTTGTGGCACTTTAGGGTTAACTGGATTCTGCAGTTAACTGCTATTAAGATCTTCTGTTGTCATGGAATGGGTCTCTACTTTTCTTTATGCCTTTTGTCTAGGATTCAAGTGGTTGATTAGATTCTTTCTTTCCTCTGGACTCTCTTTTCCTACTACTTCAGTGAACCATCCTTTGTCAGCAGGACCCTCTTCCCAAATAATTATTCATCCCCCCCCTTTCTTATCTGCATTACCTCTTAAAAAAATGCTTTTTTCCCTTAGCTGTGTCTTTTTCCACGAATGAAAGTGAGGGAAGGAGAAGTGGAGGAGGAAATTGAACATTTTGTCTTTCATAATTACAGACAGAACTTGAGCAAGTAATTTATGTGCCTGGCTCAGAAGCCTCAGTCTCTGTTGAGGAGAACCCTATGGGGTTCCATCTCCATAGACCTTTTGGATGGAGCCATGCTAGAACTAGGATCCTAAATTATTGCTAGCTGAAAGGGAAAGGAAAATAATGTAACAGTGGCCAAGATTAGAAACCTCCATTGTACACTAATTTGTGTGAGCACTTTACGTATATCCCTCATTTAACTTTTTAAACTCTTTACAGTTAATATTTTGTCCCTTAATCTGAATATCAAAGGTCATAAACCAGTAAGTAGCAGAGTTGAAATACAAATCCAAATCGACTTCCAAAGTCCCTGCTGTTTCTAATGTACTTCTGTATCAGCAGATATAGTAATATGTTTAGATGGTTCTTTGCTTTTATTTTATGCCCCTAGATCTAGAGGTTTATACTTCCAGATTACAGATAGCATTGTATTGTTAAAAAAGACCATGGGGCTTCCCTGGTGGCGCAGTGGTTGAGAGTCCGCCTGTTGATGCAGGGGACATGGGTTCGTGCCCCGGTCCGGGAGGATCCCATGTGCCACGGAGCGGCTGGGCCCGTGAGCCATGGCCGCTGAGCCTGCGCATCTGGAGCCTGTGCTCTGCAGCGGGAGAGGCTACAGCAGTGAGAGGCCCGCATACCGCACATACACACACAAAAAAGGACATGATTCTAAGTCCATCTGTGCTGCTTCTTATCAGTGTGATTTTGAACAAGTCTTTGCCTTTATCACATATGCAAATGGAGAATCATCTATAAAATAAGGATTGAAATAATGGCCTGATGGTTTCCCAGGATTGATGTATTGTTTAGATTACATAATATATATAATTATTATACATTCAGAGATTTTGTTATCACCACCACCATTTGGATGGGAAATTGCTACTTTTATCTTGATTCATTTGGTCATGCGGAAACTGAGTTCCTGTTTGAAGTTGTTACATACTCAAAAGCAGGGTAATAATGTTCCTGTTTGAAGTTGTTAAATACTCAAAAGCAGGGTAATATATCAGTTTCATAAGCATCTCTTACTGGGAGTCCTTAGGACAATCATTTATCTTTCGTTTACCTCTTACATTGGAGAAAACTTTACTTGGTCCTAATCTGTCATAGATAACTGTGGATTTCACTATCAGAGATGATTCATTTTCATCTTTAGTGGAACCTAAATTGCTAATCAGAGATCACTATCAGAGATGATTCATTTTCATCGTTAGTGGAACCTAAATTGGTAATCACAGATTTGTGTTTATGAAGACACCTTATGTCTGACAACTATATATATTTCTTCTCTCTGCTTCATGGTTAAGGATTAGGAAAAGTTTCTCACACAATTTCCTTCTTGACCTAATCCTGGAGCAGGATTAGGAACTGTAGAACTGGACTCTGTATTTCCTGATCATTTCAGGATATATGAATGACTTGTTTCTCCCTTATGACATGTCCTTTGGGAAGCTTTTAATCAGAAATTATTCACAGTGCTCCAGATGGCATCACAAGAAAGATAATTTTGGTACCTGCTGTCAGGAATGGATGTATTACCACGTAAATGATTTTGCTGGCAAGTAATTGTGTTATTTAGTAGTGTCTGAGTTTTCACACAGTACATTATAGAGATACCAATATGACAAAAGAAAAGACTTACTTTGTCTGACTAGCCTAAGTGCTACATATCATGCTAATCTTCTAAGTCAGTGATTTTCACCCCCCCCATTTCTTTTTGCAAGGAACCCTTAAATAAACCCAAACAAATAAGACATATGTATACTTAACCATATACTACCTCTGAACTCACATTTATAAATCAGAATACTAAACTAATTAAAATGTGAAATGTTATGATCAAACATACATAGATTTTATTTTGTACATTTTGGGCAGTAACACTGATTGTATAGGTTGTTTTCAACTTCTACCATGTGATTTCTTTTTTATTCATTTTACAGATATTTACTGAGTGCCTATTATGTGCTTATCATGGTACTAAACAGTAGTGATGCAGTGACAAGGAAAAGATGTGATTTCTACCCTTGTTAAGATTATAAATGTAGGGACTTCCCTGGTGGTCCAGTGGCTAAGACTCCACGCTCCCAGTGCAGGGGCCTGAATTCAATCCCTGGTCAGGGAACTAGATCCCACATGCTGCAACTAAAGATCCTGTGTGCCACAACGAAGATCCCGAGTGCCGCAGCTAAGACCTGGTGCAGCCAAATAAATATTTTTAAAAATGCTTTAAAAAAAAGATTATAAACGTAGAGCAGTTGTATAATACAAGTAAGTAAGCATTTATGATACAGCATGGTAAGTGCTAGATTAAGGAAAATGAAGGGTGCTATGAAAACACATAGGAGGGCACATAACTCGGAAGAATTAAAGAAGACTTCCTGAAAAAAAAATGTCAATCTTATCTACCATACAAATGTTTTTTTATATATATTTTTAAAACTGTTGATTTTATATGTAAATCTATATCCACGTCTTTTGGATCAGTCTTCTGTTCAGTGCCTCATTTCCCTATTTTTAAATCAATATTAACTGATTTAGTTATTAAATCACTGTGTCTGAATTAACTATCAGCCATCATTTCCCACCACGTCTTAAGCTTGACTGAAATTTGTTTGTTCCTGAACCAAACCTGATTTCTAAATTGTTAGTTTTTATTCTAACATAGCATTTCTTTTCAAAAACATATGTCATATCTGCAGGATGTAAAAACTGCAAACACTGGTTGCTATTGGTGAAAGAAAATTTACCTTTAAAAATAAAAAATACTCCAGATAAAGATAAGTATATATCAGAGGTCAGTGGCATGTGAATCATTTTCAACAAGAGTCACTAAAACTTTTTAAAATAAATTTATTTGTTTGTTTAATTTATTTATTTATGGCTGCGTTGGGTCTTTGTTGCTGCACGCAGGCTTTCTCTAGTTGTGGCGAGTGGGGGCTACTCTTCATTGTGGTGTGTGGGCTTCTCATTGCAGTGGCTTCTCTTGTTGCGGAGCATGGGCTCTAGGCACATGGGCTTCAGTAGTTGTGGCACGTGGGCTCAGTAGTTGTGGCGCTCAGGCTCAGTAGTTGTGGCTCACGGGCTTAGTTGCTCCACGGCATGTGGGATCTTTCCCGACCAGGGCTGGAACCCCTGTCCCCTGCATTGGCAGGCATATTCTTAACCACTGCACCACCAGGGAAGCCCCAAGAGTCACTAAATTTTTTAAGTGTCCAATGTAATATAAAAGTTAATGTATATATTTATAAACATAAATATTGGAGAGGGAAAAGCCAATGAGTTTTTGTGTGTAATTATTGGGTATTTTTCTTTTTTGGTAGAAAGAGTTTGGCTGTAGGGCAAGGGTCTGAAGACTTTTTCTGTGAAGGGCTAGATAGTAATATTTTATACTTTGTGAGCCGCATGGTTTCTGTTACAGCTGTTCAACTCTATCTTATGTTTTTGATGCTATTGTAAATGATAATTAAAATCTTTTATTTTCTGATTGTTGCTAGTATGGAGAAATTTAGTTGAGTTTCTATTGTTAGTGTGGCAAAATTTAGTTGAGTTTTCACCTTGTACTCTGTGACCTTGATAAATTAATTTAATATTTCTCTTATAGATTCATTTGGATTTTTTATGTACACAGTCATGTTATTTTCTTGCCTTATTTTATTGGCTAAGACTTCCCGGTACAGTGTTGAATATAAATGGTTGCAGTGGACATTCTTGTCTAATTCTTCATCTTAGAAAGAAAGCATTTAATATTTTACCCATAAATATGATGTTAGCTGTAGAGTTGTGTTTTTGTTTTGTTTTGTTTTAAGGTGGGCTTTATCTGTTTGAAGAAGTTCCCTTCTATTCCAGGTTTGCTGAGTGTGTTTATTATGAAGGGATGTTGAATTTTGTTAGATACTTTTTTCTGCATCTATTGAGCTGAACAATTATTTATTTATTTATTTTGCTGTTTTTGTGAAATTCATTTATATTTGAATGTTAAACCAGTCTTGCATTCCTGGGATAAACTCCACTTGGACATTTGATATTATTTTATATATATTGTTGGATTTAATTTGCTCATATTTTGTTGAGGGTTTTATGTCTGTGTTCATGAGCAATGTTGTTTCTCATCAGCTTTTTAGTATCAGGGTTATCCTAATTCATAAAGTGAATTAAGAAATGATCTATCTTTCTCTGTTTTCTGAGTTTGTTTAAGATTGGTATTATTGGGACTTCCTTGGTGGCACAGTGGTTAAGAATCCTCCTGCCAGTGTAGGGGACATGGGTTCAAGCCCTGGTCCGGGAAGATCCCACATGCCCGTGGAGCAGCTGGGCCTGTGCGCCACAACTACTGAGCCTGCGCTCTCTAGCCTGTGAGCCACAACTACTGAGCCCATGTGCCACAACTAACTGAAGCCCCTGCGCCTAGAGCCCGTGCTCTGCAGTGGGAGAAGCCACTGCAATGAGAAGCCACTGCAACGAAGAGTAGCCCCCACTCACCGCAACTAGAGAAAAGCCTGTGCGCAGCAACAAAGACCCAACGCAGCCAAAAATAAACAAACAAACAAACAAACATAATTTAAAACAAACAAACAAAACCACTTAGGTATGTCACCTCTTGGGAAAAAAAGGTAATATTGCTTCCTTAAATGTTTGATAGAATTCACCAGTGAAGCTATCTTGGCCTGGAATTTTCTTTTGGGAAATTAAAAAATTTAATATTAAATTTACAAAATAAATAGAGTATAATTTATGTTTTCTGTTTCATATCTTTCCTTTCCTCTACTTGATTTGTCCTTAATTTGATCATCATTTTCCAGGTTCTTAAAGTTGAGGCTATTTTTTGGGGGCGGTGCTGTGCCATGCAGCGTGTGGGATTGAACCCCAGGCCATGGCAGTGAAAGTGCTGAGTCCTAACCACTAGACCACCAGGGAATTCCTGAGCCGAGGCTTATTAGATCATTGATTTTAGACCATTTATTCTAACATCATTTAATGCTATAAATTTCCTTCTATGCTCTGCTTACCAGAATTCCACAAATTTTGATGTGTTTTTATTTTCATTAAGTCATCTCTGAGTCTGGCTCTGTTGATTACTTTGTCTCTAGACTTTATGTGGTCTTTGTTTTATTTACTTATTTGCTTTTTGATATATCTCACAATTTTTGGTTGTCTGTAAAATAGTAGACGCTGAAGTAATTAGATTTAAATCCTGTATGTGTATACCTCTTATGTGGTTGTTAGTGTAGGGATTTAAGCCAATCTAATCAGCAGTTGAACTGGAATTGAGTTTTTAGTTTGCTGTAGTTAACTTCATTGCACCGGAGACCTCAGATTCCTCTAATATTGTCTGATGCTTAAGGTGAAGGTGAAACGTCAAAGATTTCTTCTCAGTGTTTGTGCTTCACTCTGCATGCCTGCTCCAAAGAGGGGTTTCTCTCCCCACTTTCGCCCCTCCTCAGTGGTGAGCTGGTGTTGCTTGTTACTTAGTGCTTTCGAGATTGGTAGAGGAGAAGGAACAGAAAAGTTCTTTGTTATTGGGTATAGTGTTGGTCTTAGGTAGATAGCTGGGTGTGTACCAGGGTCTCGGGGATGGGATTTTCCCAGAGTTTCTGCTCCCACCCCCAGCAGTAGAGAGCCTCTAGTGCTACTGATACAAGATTCTGGGCTCAGGACAGTTCTTGTCCCCCTTCTTCCCAGGGATTGAGGATTTTTCCCCTCCTCCAGCAACATGGCATAGAATTTGCTTCCCCTTCCTCAGTGGCTTAAAGTTTTTGCTTTCTCTGAGAGAAAGGAACTGGACAGGGTGGCAGGCCTTGTTTCTTTCTCACAGAGGCAGCCAATGCCTTCTTGCACCACTGAGAGAGTCTCTTGATCTCCTGCCTTGTTTCCACTCATCCTCCTGGGCACCCAGTAGAGGTCTGTGGCAAGAGTCTATGAGTGAGTGCAAACTGTCTGAGGCTCCCGGGGGTTTTAATCCTCTCAAGTAATCCCATACTCAGCCTTAAGCAATTTCTTAGAATTTTAGCTGATTTCTTCTTCGCTGTTGGTATGACAGTGCTAAACTTCCTCTTGCTCTGCTATGGTGACCCATTTCTTTGGAAGTATCTGTCCATCCTTGAACTTCAGGCTACTTGGTTATCTTGTGACTTTAGCTCTCTGATGGATACAAGGAAAGTTTGGGGTAATTCAGAAGTGTTTTAATTGCCACTTTTCTAGGATTTTCCAAATATATTTTCGTTATTGACTTTTAGTTTATTTCTGTTGTGGTCAAAGAACATACTTTGTATATGTTGGATTCTTTTAACGATATTTATTAAGGCTTGTTATATGGTCCGGGTTATGATATATGTTAGTGAACATTCCATGTACAATTACTGGGTGGAATGTTCTATTTTTTTCTTTCCATTTTATTGAGATATAACTGACATATAGCTCTGTATAAGTTTAAGGTGTACAGCAATAATGATTTGACTTACATACATTATGAAATGATTACCAAATAAGTTTACTCAACATCCATTATCTCATATAGATACAACATTAAAGACATAGAAGAAAATTTGTTTCCTTGTGATGAGAACTCTTAGGATTTACTCTCTTAACAACTTTCATACATATAACATACAGAAGTGTTAACTATATTTATGTTGTTTTACGTTACATCCCTAGTATTTATTTATCTTATAACTGGAAGTTGGTACCTTTTGACCCCCTTCATCCACTTTCCTTTCCCCCCACCCCCACCTCTGGTAACCACAAATCTGATCTCCTTTTCTATGAGTTTGTTTTTGAAGTACAGTTGACTTACAACACTATATTAGTTCCTGGTACAAAACATAATTTGATATTTCTATACATTTCAAAATGATTGCCATGGTAAGTCTAGTTGTCATCTGTCACCATACAAAGATATTGCATAATTATTGACTATATTTCCCACACTGTACACTTTCACACCTCTGACTCATTTATTTCATAACTGAAAGTTTGTACCTCTTTATCTCCTTCACCCGTTTCTCTCCTGCCCCCACCTCCCTCCCTTCTGGCAACGAGTTCAAGTTGGTTGAAATTGATGTTCATATCTTCCTTACTGATTTTGCCCTTCTTTTTTTGTTTTGTAAATCAGTTACTAAGAGAGGGGTGTTAAAACTTCTAACGATGATGATGGTTCTGTCAATTTTCCCTTCTTGTATTTTGAAGCACTGTTATTTGGGATTGTCATGACTTCTTGATAAATTAATTCTTTTATCATTATGAAATGTACCTTTTTTCCCTCTGGAGATGCTTGTCTTGAAATGTACTCTTAAGAGTAGCCTCCCAGTTGCTGCTTTCTGTTGGGGCGTTGTCCATCCCTGTCTCCCCCACCCCAAATCTCACTTGTGCTTTCATGGTTTAAGAGTTGCCAAAGATGTGGGGGGAGGGATTTACATGCAGATTTGGGGGCTTTGTCCTCAGGATTCCTTTCTGGGATTTTTCTTCCTCATTGTCTGCCATGTTGGCAGCTTCGATCTCACACTTCTCTGTCTAATAAAACTGTTGCTTTCTGCATGTGCTGCATCCCTTACCCCTTATGCTGCTTTGGAAGTACTCCCATGTTAAAAAAAAATGTGGTTCTCAACATGTGCTTTCCTTCTTTCAGAGATTGTGTTCATTCTTGTTTCTGCCTGCTTTGGGTTGATCTCCAGTGTTTTTAAATAGCTGTTTTTTAAATATACTGTCCAGAGATTATAACTGTTATTGTCAGGAGGATTAGTCTGATACAAAGTACTCTGCCATATCCAGCACTAGAACTCCTCTAGTTTCTTTTAATTTAGAATAACCCCCACCTTTCGATCTCATTACCTTGACTTTTTGGAGAGTCCTGGCCAGTCTTCTTGTAAAGTTCCTACAATTAGGATAATTGTCTGTTTCCTTATAATGATGTTTAACTTGTTCCTCTTTTCCTGTATTTTCTATAAACTGGAATTTAAATCAAGGACTTGACTAGATTCAGGTTAGACATTTTCTTGGTTCACAGATAATGTCTGTACTTCCTGTTGCATTATATCAGCAGGATTTTTTTTTTTTTTTTTGGCCGTGCTTCGAGGCACATGGGATCTTAGTTCCCTGACCAGGGATCGAACCTGCGCCCCCTGCAGTGGAAGTGCAGAGTCTTAACCACTGGACTGCCAGGGAAGTCCCAGCAGGAACATAATATTTGATTGTCCCAGTATGGGTGGTGGTTAGTTTGATCACTCAGTTAAGGTGGTGGTCTCCACTGTTAAGACTTGTTTTTCCTTTTGTAATTAGTAAGCAATTTCTAGGATGGTAATTTGCACTGTCTTCATTTTTCACATCCTACCCAAATGTCATCCTCTTAGTTTATTATAATCAGATGCCACTATTGAGTGACGGTTAACAAGCATTAGCTATTCTTACTATTATTTAAGTCCCATTCCCAACCAGAAGACTTTATAGTTTCTAGTCTTTGTATACTATATATACTTATGGTACATATCTCCTATTGTGTGGTGGTTACATAAATATTTTTTAATGGATTTTGAGGTACTAAATACAGATATCACATCTTATAAATCTTGGTGTTTCCCATAGCACTTAACTAGCATTTTGCATATGGTAGGCACTCAGTAAATTATTATTTTATAGGAAGAGAAAATAGCTAAGAAATCTCAAACCTTTTTCTATTTAAACATTCTTCAGTCTCTTTCTTAGGTACTGGTTAAATTTAATGTTAATTACATTTTTGTTTTTTGTAGGTAAATGAGAAAACTGGACAGATTATACAATATGATAAATTTTATATACATGAAGTACAAGAATTGATAGACATACGGAATGATTATATCAACTGGGTCCAACAGCAGGCCTATGGAATGGTATGTTTCCTATTGCATTTTATGGTTTCGTTTTTATGAATCATTTGTTCTAATACAAAAGGAACAATTGTGTATTTTTGAAACAACAAAGCTTTTTCAGAGCTTTTATTCAGAGCTCATTTTTAAAATAAAAACATATGCAAAGGAGCAGCTATATGTTATGCAGTATTTATACGTAAGCATTCTGCTCTTATACCAAAGCCAAACCAAAGAGATAGATTACACTTTTCTACAGAAAAATGCAAATATGACTTATTTTTCTAAGTCTCATTTATTTTGCATGAGGTTGTCTCTCAATCCTCTAATGTTGAGGATACTGGAGTCTCTGATACTTGAACTCTAAGAACGTATTAAAATTGTGAGATCGGTGCCTCAGAACTACCAGAAGTGAGCTGTGGTACCGTTGATTCTAGTTTCTATTTTTCCCCTTCTATGTGCTTAATTTGATTTCAGTTTTTTGGCATACCTCCACAAGTGCCACATATTTCTTTCCATGTGGCTAAGTCTCTAATAACTAGATACTTAATTAAAATAATAGCATAGGGACTTCCCTGGCGGTCCAGTGGTTAAGACTCTGCGCCTCCACCTCAGGGGGTGAGGGTTCGATCCCTGGTCAGGGAACTAAGATCTCACATGCCGCATGGCCAAAAAAATAAAATAAAAATAAAAATAATATCATAGTCTTATATAACTTTAATTACTCACACAAAATTTCAGTATAGAAATGGGTAAGCAGCTAGATATAAAACAGGGTTAGACTCTTATTCGCTAACCATTATGATATACTTAAGGCCAACTTTTCCACCCCTGAAGCAGGTAATTTAAGCAACATGCATGTAGCAATTCTAGGAAGGTGAATAGCCGTCCATTGCTTGCTAGGTACCAACTGCAAGCTCCTTGTGGATAGGCACTCTGTCAGTTTATTCACCAGCACTTCTTACAGTATCTCAAATATGTCTAGTAGGCACTTAGAAAGTACAGTAGTTTTTGAATGGCAGTGCAGTTAGTGCATGCTGTTTTTAGGATGCTCTTACCTATAGGAATCAGGTCACTTCTAGAACATCTTTGCTTCCCTAGATACTTGGATCTGGATTGGGAGAGATTTGTTGATTTATTTTTTCCCGCAGAATTGCTGGGAGGCTCAGTCAAGTTTACAAACATCCTACAGATTTATGTCTGCTCATTTGCTTATTCAACAAATACTTACTAAGACTCTCCTTTGTAACAGGCACTTATTTAGGTATAAGAAATACAGTGATTAACCAGATGGATAAGGCCCTGTTCTCATGAAACGTATAATCTAGTGGGCAAGATGGATAGTAGTCAAGTAAAGGGAAAAAATTAAAAAAAAAGCTTAAAATATGCACTATATAGAGAATTAAAATAAGAGAAGGTAATAAAGACAGGATGGTTTCTTGTGGTTGGGTAATCAGAAAAGTCTTGTCTAATGAAGTATGATCTGTAATCTAAATGACAAAAAGCAGCCATGTAAGATCAGAGCAAAGAAAATTTCAGGAAAAATTACATCTATTAAAAGGCCTTAGGTGAGAGCAAGCTTGACATGTTTGAAGAATAGAAAAAGGCCAGTGTGGCTAAAATATGGGAATGGGGAGAGTTCTGAGAAAGGATCAGAGAAATGGGCAGGTGCCAGATCATGAAAGGTTTAGTAAATTAGGATCGGGGACATGGATTTTATCTGAAGTGTTATGGTAAGCCCTTGGAGGGTGGTAAGCAGGGGGTGAATACTGTACAGTGTAATTTATATTCTGAAATAACCACTCTGTCAGCTGTGTGGAAGATGGAATGAAGGGAATGGAGTAGATAAGGGGAGAGAAAATGATGGTTTTGACTAGGATTGGTAGTTGTATAGATGGAAGATGGAAATGGACTCGGGTAACTCTTGGAGGTAAAATGGCCAAGAATTGCTGATGGATATGAGATGAGGAAAGGAGAGAAATCAACAAAGGAGATGAAGAGAGGTAGGAGGAAAACTAGGAGAGAGTTGTGGGAACCAAAATTGAAAAGTGAAGGAGAAACCATATTGAACGCTGCTGAGAAATAGGATAAAACCATAGAATTGATCAATGCATTTGGTTACGTGAAGGTCATTGGTAACCTTGATAATGCCAGTCTAGAGTAAGTATGCTTAAGAGAAATTTAGGGGTGAGGATAGGGAACAAAAGCCATAGGCAGTACTTTCAAGAAGTTCTGCACTGAAGAGGAGGGAGTAAAAAAGTAGGGTGGTTAGCTGGAGTCAAGGGACAACAGTTTTTTAAGAAAGAAAGTACTTGACCTCTGGAAAGCTTTGAATAAATATTTCCTTTTTCCTTCCCTATTTAAACTAAATCTCTCACCTAGATAAAGCTTTTCAAACTCTTCCTCCAGTGAACCCCTAAGACAGGAGAAAAAACATATTTCTTGAGGTTATTAATTTTCCCTCTGCAGGACTTGTGTGAAGTCTCATATTTTATCTTCAAGAGAATGCAAATTTGGGGCTTCGTAAATATTTACTGCAGGGGGGTGGCGGTGTGATGAATTAGGAGATTGGGATTGGCATATATACTCTAATATGTATAAAATGGATAACTAATAAGAACCTGCTACCAAACGTCAGGTAGATAGATAGTGGGAAGCAGCCGCAGAGCACAGGGAGATCAGCTCGGTGCTTTGTGACCGCCTGGAGGGGTGGGATGGGGAGGGTGGGAGGGAGGGAGATGCAAGAGGGAAGGGATGTGGGAACAGATGTATATGTATGACTGATTCACTTTGTTATAAAGCAGAAACTAATTAAAAAAATAAATAAATAAACTTAAAAAAAAAAAAAAATAAAAAAATAAATGCTTTTGTTAGTTGAAAAAAAAAAAAAAAAAAAAAAAAAAAAGAACCTGCTGTATAAAAAAATAAATAAAATTCAAAAATGAATAAATATTTACTGCAATGTAAAAGGGATTAAAATTATTTACCATTGAGGAAAACTGATGATTCAGAGAATGAACTTTTTTTATCGAAAAACTTGCATGTAAACGCTGATACACCACCTAGATACCCTAGGTCTTTGAGCAGTGTTTTTGAGATTGGAGTGATTATATAGACTTCTTTTAAAATAAAATAATTCCTTTAAGAAGCTTAGTGTTCACTTACCTTATTTACGATTATCTTATTTAAATATATACAAACACTAAACTAGTTCTAAACTCCTGGTACATAGCTTTTAAAAGAATTCTTAAGGCATAACAAATTGGTAAATTAATTATAACTCTACAAATTTAATAATCAAGTTAATATTTGATATGGAAGATGATTATGTTCTCTTGATCAGGAATCTCAGCTTACAACGTAAATATGATAAGGAAGGAGTGTGACATAAGAGAACCTAGCTTCATATCCCACCTCGGTTTTTTAGATTTTTATTGAATATAATTCCTTGTGCTATACAGTAAATCCTTGTTGCTTATCTATTTTAATGTATAGCAGTTCGTAGCTATAATCCCCTACTCCTAATTTGTCCCTCCTCCCTCCACCCCTTTGATAACCGTAAGTATGTTTTCTGTGTCTGTGAGTCTCTTCTGTTTTGTATATCGATTCATTTGTATTATTTTTTAGATTCCACATGTAAGTGATATCATATAGTGTTTGTCTTTCTGTCTGACTTATTTCACTAAGCATGCCACTCTCTCCTGGAGAGTTATTTCCTCTTGGATCACTGTGAATTAGATCTGATGTTCTTTGACATCTGAATTTTTATCTGGTATGTAGGTCATAAACTACTTGTATTCTGAACAAGTTAAGAGAAATGCCAGTCTAATAGGATTTTCAAGCTAGCAGTAATCTTGTGCTACGTGGAAAAGCTATGGTTTGAATGTTTGCTTTTAAGCTTGGCAGGCTTGTATCCAGACTCCTCTTGGTATGTATCTGTGATGATATCAAATTGAATTTCCTTAGGAATTCTTTCAGTGCTACTGTTTTCTGGTAAGAGGGAGACAGTAGAGGACCACATTCTTATTTCTAGACTTTCTAAGTTGCTGTACTTGAAAATTGCCCTCTATTACTCTACTCTTTCAACCACATGTTTTTCCTTTCTCTCCATTTAGAGACAGACTGGTATTGAATAGGTGGTTGTGGCAGTGGAAACTTGTTCTTTAATGTGCATAGTGGACTTAATGTCACATCTTAGAAATCAGAATCTAGAACCGTGATTTGGGTTCTTCTAGTCTTCTGGAAATGGAAGGCTGACAATTTACTTTGAAGGTCTTTGACTAACTCTTAAGTAGTTTATTAATTTATATTATGACATCTGAAGGTACTTCTTTCTTTGAGAGAGTTCAGATCACTTTTACATTTACACATAACACTAAAGACTTTTCCTGAGGCTGTTTAATAAAATTCCTGCTTGCGTTCCTAGTCTTAATACTAGGTTGAACATCATGTTGGCCCTGTAAGTAAAGTTACTAAAGTTTTAAAGTGTCTATCCTAAAGATACTCATATGCTGTTTTGTGACGATATAGATGTGTATATGTGTATTTATGTGCACATAGACATATATACACATATATACGTACTTATATCTATGTATACAATGTACATATGTATACCATTATTAAACAAGAGTTATGATCTTGAAATAATTCCATTCCTTCATGTGAAAGTTTATAATATTCCTTGATAGAAGATAATTACTATGAATTATAAGAAATATGTCTATAAATTGTATTTATATATATACACATATTTTATATATAAATATATACACGTATATATGTAAAACTTTACCTTGTTCTAAACACTGCAAGGAAATTATTTTACCTTTATTATATTACCTTTATTATATTTCTCTTTACGCCATAGTCTGTTGAGATTTCTTTCTCCATTTCCTTTCTTTCCCAGTCAAGGATTTTAAGAATCCATCAGGAATATACACCTTAAACTAACACAGTGCTGTATGTCATTTATATCTCAATAGAACTAGAGGAAAAAAACAAAATAAAAAAGAGAACCCATCAGGTATATACTTTCCTGGTCTCTAAACATTAAAAACTAATTCTGTGAAATTCTTTGCATTCCTTGTAATATCCTCTTATACAGCTGAGACTAACTTTTCACCTCATCTTCTTCCATTTTCCCATCCTGTTTCATCTGTTTCCCTTTTCATGGTTCCATGAAGTTTTTGCTTGATCCTTCTACTCCTGCTGGTTACTGTATAAGCTTCTCTGTTTTGTTTGTTTTTCCAGACTCTGATATTAGGGTGTGACATTTTTTCAGTTGGATTTCTTTTGCTTTTTATCTGTTTTTCTCCCTCTACAATAATTTCTTGGCAAAACAAAAGAGCACATGAGTTCTCTCTCTTTTTATCTTCTGCTATTTGATGTTTTTCTCCACTTTCTAGATATTAGTGTCAGTTTATTTGCTTACCTCTTTTAACTTTGCTCTAAAATTGTTTATAAAAATACTTAAGTGAGGAATTCCCTAGCGGTCCAATAGTTAGGGCTCCATGCTTTCACTGCCGAGGGCCAGGTTTGATCCCTGGTTGGGTAACTAGGATCCCACAAGCTGCACGGTGTGGCCAAACAAAAACAAAAACAAAAAAAAACAAAAAAACTTTAGTGGTTACAACTAAAAAATCTTTGCTCTTTTTTCTTCCCTTTCTTATACTTTTCGTTACTGTACATACGTATCGATATATATCTAGTAAAAATTGATTAATTTAGAATAAAGTGTAGAAAGGTCTGTGCTGAGTCTGTCCCTCTTATAATTAAAAGTCAAGTTAAGCATTTTTTAAAGTGCATATTCTATTATTTCAAGAACTGTGTATACCTATGTAAGACATGTCAGATACAAGTAAGTACTAATAAATATATTTGATAAATTGGTGACATTTTTACAGTCTTTGATATTACACTTTATATATTTTTAAGTCATAAATTTTATTTCAATATTAATTGTGCTGTGTTTGTAAATCATTACTGTATTTCTTCTGTGGCATTAAGGTTTTGTACTTTAACTGCGGACAGTGCTGAGCTAACTATGACATGCTCATCAGCAAACTAGGAAGATAGACTGACATAACAGCTAGGGAGACCATCTTTGGGAAGATAGGCCAGTACTTAACTTTCTAGGTTTGAGTTTCTTCCTCATTTAATGAAATGAAATTAAAATACATTTGTGTTCTTTAATATTGCAATACATTTAATACTTGCAGTTATAAACCTTGCAGCTATAATATTTCCCAGAAGGTTCATACTTGCTTTTTAAAGTTCCCTTGTCATTTTTAATGGCATTAATGTTTTGCAGACTCTTGGACTGATTCCTTATGCCTTGAATTACCAAGTTGTATTGGTTTATTTTTCATTTTCTTCGTGTTTTAGAAGTATCTTTTTTTTTTCTGCCTAGTCACCAACACCTTTCTTATTTATTTGAATTACTTCAGTAACTTCGGTATCCTCTGTTTATACCTCCTCAGAATAATCCTATGTTATACCCTTAAATAATGATGACACCAGCAATGATAGTGTTTTGCCATAAGTAATTTGTTGAAACTATAACATGCCAAGGAGTTGCATCTTTTTTGTCTATAACTAACTAGAACTCTCATTAACCATTGATGTTAAAAGCAGCCTTAGTGTAAGTCTGCTTTGGACCATGAGACCCTGACTTTTGAACATTCCTTTAGGCCTTTCTTACTCAAGTTTCTAGGACATTGGGTAACTAAAATTAGGCATGCCTTGACCTAATTTCAGGGCCCCCAGTCTACAAACAGCCAACAGTTAGTGCTTGAGTATGTGGATTTGGAGCCACTAGTAGGTCACACATTGAATGATGTGGTAAATTTTTAGCAATAGACCTTTCATTGACCTCACGTATTTTGTAATATCCTGTCCGCACCCCCACCACATTTTTTCCTTCTAAATTTTCCTTGGAAATACTACTTTGGTTCATTTAGACTTGCAACTAATATAACAACTATCTTGCAACTCTAATATTTCCCAGAGGAGTTTATCCTTGCTTTTTTACATATTTACTTTTTTTCTTTTTAAATGTTTGAGCTTTTGTCTTAGATCCTTAACACTTAAATTGAAATTTCTAACGATGACCTTAATATGGTTTTCCCTTTGATGCCTCTCCCGTAGGTAAATCATTTTGCCTGATATCTAATAGTCTCTTTTCCCAAGTTTTCCACATGTCCCATTATTTTTCATATTCCTTCTAGCTCCCGTCTGTCTCTACCATCAAACTTTTGTTCTGCTTTAATATGGTTTAGTTACACTATAAATTCTGACTATCTTATTGGCTTCCCAGTGCTAAAGGATATTCCTAGAACCCTTATCTATTTACATGTAGCAATAAAAAAGTACATATATATTAATGTTTCATTATTAAGAATAAAATCCATCTTCCATGATACCAGGTATCAAATATAGTTTTCACGCTGGCCGTAGGTAGTCAGAAAATACTGAAAGGTGTTTCTTTGCTTTTTCACACCTTCTTAGCTGTAATAGCACTTTAAAAAACATCCCACAAGATACACTATAAAAGTATTTCAGTTGTTCCTGTTAAATTGCTTTAAATTAAACTGAGTGTAATCTAAAAGGGTTTTTCTGCAGAACAGCTTGTAAATATATTCTTCTGTTAACACTGCCAGTGGGGCACGTATATAGTGATAACTTGGTACTCTGAATTTTTTGAAAGAAGCTATTATCAATAATTACCTTTCTCAGAACAGGAAATTAGAGTCATATTTTACTTATGCCTACACTGCTTTGGCTTAATTTAGCACAATATAGTGAACAAACCCTAAGTGTTTGCTAATACCTTAAAGCTTCCAGTGATACCCCTTGTGGCATGCAAGAATTTAGCCAATTAGAAAGTTAGAGGGAAGCATCCACACAAGACTGGCTTCACTTCTGATACCAATTGCAAGGTTAGAGGATTCCTAGAACCACTCTCAGGTTCAGTAATTTGCTACAAGACTTCACAGAACTAACTGGAAACAGTTATATTGACATCTATAGTTCATTATAGGGAAAGAGTACAGATTAAAACACCAAGGGGAAAAGTGCATAAGGGTAGAGTCTGGGAAAGGTACCAAAGGCTGAGCTTCTCTTTTCCTCTCCCTGAGGAGTCATGGACAAGTTATTTTCCCAGGATCCATCTGTGTCAATACTCTCAGGGTATTGCCAACCAAGGAAGCTCACTGCAGCCTTGGTGCCCAAAGTTTTTATTGAGGCTCCATCACATACTGCCCATGTGGCTGACCTTTAGTTTCCAGACCTTCTGGAGGCAGAACTGATACCCACATGTCCCAGAGCCTCCAGGCAAACAAAGATACTCCTGTCCAGGTATGACATTCCAAAGTCCTGTGGATCATCTCCCAGTAGCTGAGGGCAAAATCAGACCTCTCTTTGGGTAAGGTTAATTCCTCACTATACGAGGTGCCATCTGCAAATTTAGTAACATACTTTTGGAGATTCTAGCACTTTATTTGAGTCTATACCCTGAGAATATGTGAAAGCTTTCTTCAAGAAAGTGTTGTGCATTTCTGTTTAATGCAGTGGTAAGCTTTCATTATAATTTTCATTATTATATCCTTCATAAATACCTCTTTCTCTCTTCATTTCTTCTTTCTACTTACCAATCCCTATGCCCTGTCTTGTACTTTTTATTTTAGCTAATTCAGTGTTAACGCTTAATATAAGATACCTGTGTTTCACTGGTTATTTCTGATGAATAAAAACAATTATGGCTTATTTTCTCACTTTTCACATAGCATTTTAATCTATTAAACACTTTTCAAATATTTTGTCAAGATTAACCAAGTCTTAAAATCTGGGGGATATTTTCTCCATTTTCCAGGTGGAGAGATTGGGCCATAAAATTATTCAAGACCAAGTTAGGCTTAGGATTAGTTTCCCTGTTCTACCTAAATTCTGCAAATGGCGTACTTGGTTGCTGAAACCAAATTTCATTATGTTCAAGCCTCAATGATTTTATGATCACAAGATACCTGAAATGAAGGTCTTATTACATTTATAGATATATCAGGTATATGTGGAAAGGGTAAGTTTTGTTGTAGATGTATTTTGGTCTACTTCATTAATTCACTATTCTGCTGTAGCAAAATAAATGAAATGCTGCTTTGAATAGAAATAGTTAAATTTGGACACTAACATTGCTCTTTCCTCATTACTGTTACATTCTGCACTGCTGTCTTAGGATGTCAACCATGGATTAACTGAGGTAAGTTTGGTGTATTAAAGTCTCATGTTCAGAGTAAGGTATACTCTGTTTTGTCTTAAGTGATTGAAGACCCCAAAGTTACTCTTTTTTGTGACTTTAAAACATATATGTATATATACATATATATTTTAATGAGTGTATAGAACTTGCCCTCTATAACATTTCAGAGGAATTTTCTGAAGAAAATTAGACCGTCCGTTTTAGTTAGCATTACACCTATATGACGCCTTTTAACAATGTTTGTCTTAAAATAGTTCCTATCCTCCTAAAGCCTTCCAGTATAAAATATATGGTGTCCTCAGAATACAAAAAAGAAAACTTATAAAATTTCACAAATGCCTACCCAGAAGGCAGAAAATGTTTTATGTTAGAGAAGTAGAATGATCTTCAATTTTTAAACTAATAATTGACACTCAAAATGGTCATAAAATTGAATCAGCTTTCAGTATGGTCATCTTCCTCACTTTGTTTAATGTACTATCTTAATATATAAAGTTCTGGCACTTTGGCTTACATAATCAACAATCCTGAGCCACCTTTTTAACACCTGGGAATGTTGTATTATACTTCTGTTATAGACTTCAGGTTTTGTTGTTTGCTTTGCTTTTTTCATAGCACTTGAACCAATGAAGCATCTAGAAGTAGCTTTAAACTATGGGCCTGACATTGTTTGCTTCCTCATCCTCAAATAGAAGTAGCACATAAAATTATGAAATCAAAGAGTTTTGGAGCCAAAGGGGACTTTAGAAATCGTCTCAGCCTTTTAGAGTTTCAGAGTAGTAAAAAGACTTTCTATCATCCATAGCTAGTTAGTGACACAAATACAGGGTGGAGGATAAACTTGCCATATGAGAAATAGCCAAGAATGATAACTTACTTAAGGGTTAATGTCGCTCAGCATATTGTCTTACATGTTGAGAACAAGTTGATAGTCTTGTGTTCTATACTGATTGGGCACTATTCAATTATTTCATTGTTTTTGATGGCCATAGTTGAAAGAGGCTTAGACAAATTGAAATACATTTAAAAGAAGGCTATTGGGGACTTCTGTGGTGGTCCAATGGTTAAGACTCCATGCTCCCAATGCAGGGGGCCCAGGTTCGATCCCTAGTCAGGGAACTAGATCCCACATGCTGCAACTAAGACCTGGCGCCTCCTAATAAATAAATAAATAAAATAAAAGAAGGCGGTTGGGATGGAGTAGAGCTGGAAACCATATTATTTTCAGGATGGTTGGAAAAACTGGGCATGTTTAGTGTGGGAAAAAGACAACCTAGGGAGAGCATGGCAGCACGAAGTATCTAAACCATATAAACTTCCCTGCAGGGGCAGAATGAAGACTGAAATAGAAAGTGAAGTGATGTATAGAAATGCAGATTCAGACTCAATATAAAGAACTTTCTAAGAACTTAAAAAGAAGAGGATTGTTTCATGGTATATTAAGTCTTCACTGGAAGCCTTATAATAAGAAGGGGCTCTGTGTCAGGGCTGGCACAGAAATTTTGCTTTGTTGGGTATATGGTAGTATAACATCCTCCAACTGCAAGATCTGTGACTGGCAATTCATAGCTCTTTGTATTTTTCTGCCCTGTTAAAAACTTAGCAATCAATCACTATGTTTTACCTGCTAGGATAAATAGTTGTTGATAAGGTGACTAATGTCTGATAATGGTAATAATAGATCAACTATTATTGATCAACTTTGAAGATTGACAGAAAATAATAATACTAATTGTGCTTATTTTGTAAGTTAAATGAATGAACAGATTGTTGGGCTCATAATAGTGTTGTCCCCCTAATGACCTGGCAGTAAATATCTGTTGAATGAATAAGTAGATTGCTTATCATTGGCCTCACTTGCTAGAGTAGTCCTAACATATAAGAACTGGGTACTGTATTTAACATAGGAGCCCCACATTTAGAATAAATTTGCAGCCTAATTCACTGAAACTTGGAGTTAAGATGTTAAGCAAAAGATACCTGTAATTTACAATTTTATGGATTCTCAAGTATACAGTTCTCTCCTAAAATTAGGGATTAGGGTTATTCCAATGCCTCATCTAATTATCAGTAAAAATTCTATATTCAGAAATAAGCCATGTTTTACGTATGGACACCAGGGGGGAAAGTGGCGGTAGTAGGGGGCGGTGGTGTGATGTAGTGGGAGATTGGGATTGACATGTATACACTAATATGTATAAAATGGATAACTAATAAGAACCTCCTGTATAAAAAAATTAAATTAAATTAAAAAAAAGAAATAAGCCACATTTTATTTATAATTCCTGAATGACACAAAAGCGAATAAACCAAGAATATGATCAACTTTACACAAGAAATGACAGTACCTACAAGAAGTAAGTTACAAACCGATTTGTACTAATAAGCTAATTTTTTATTTCTAGTTGGCAGATATCCCTGTTACAATCTGCACATATCCATTTGTATTTGACGCCCAAGCAAAAACTACTCTGTTACAAACAGATGCAGTCTTACAGATGCAGGTAAAATATTTTATAGTACTAATTTAATTTGAGAGTAGTTTTTGAATTGTTTCTCTGGTGTTTTTTTAAAGTATTTGCAATGTCTTTGGGGATATTTTGTACCTTTGTGGTCTGTCTTTTGCAAAGCTACTTTTACGGGCTTCCCTGGTGGCGCAGTGGTTGAGAGTCCGCCTGCCGATGCAGGGGACACGGGTTCGTGCCCCGGTCCGGGAAGATCCCACGTGCCACGGAGCGGCTGGGCCCGTGAGCCATGGCCACTGAGCCTGTGCGTCCGGAGCCTGTGCTCTGCAATGGGAGAGGCCACAACAGTGAGGGGCCCTCGTACCGCAAAAAAAAAAAAAAAAGCTACTTTTACCAAAGCACCTTTGGTACCTATGAAGAGGACTGTTGCATGTGAAATGTGTATTCTTATGAGGGATACTTATATATATTTAAAAGGACATAGAATAATTTAGATTTTTATCATTTTATAAATAAAAAATGGTATAATCTTCTTTCAATGTAGAAATACACAGTCTTTATAAACAGTTTGACTAGTTTACTTGATAAAATGCTTTGTTTCAAATCTTGCTTTATTATATATTCCCTATTTATATACTTGGTAAAAGATGAAAATCAGTAGAGGTGAGGTGATGTTAAAGTAGGAGGCATTTGATCACTTGTTAGGAGGAGGGTATGAAATGTCCGTGAAGAATGTTTTAGTAATAAATAAGGTACTTTCCTGAGGTTGGTCACCTCCTCTTCCTCCTCCCCACTCTCCTTCCACCCCCCACCCCCCCCACTTTAAGCTGAACATTCTTTCCTTTATAATGAGGATTTTTAAAACTAGTTTACATTATGACCGTGAAGGACTACAGTAGGTTTGCTTTATCATTTGAACTTGTAAATTTAAAAGTTTTTGAGTTTCTTCCTCTGGTGTAGAATATCAGACTATAGAGGCTGAGGACTAAGGATGAGGTGAGACCTTGAGCACTTAATATTCTAAAAATGCTTTTAAAAATTACCCCTCCCCCAATTTTGATGGCAATTTGTATTCTTTTAAAATAAATGCGTTTACTATTCTAAATTCTTCCATATATTTAAACAATAAATTATAGTAGGAGGAATTTTAGAGATGTGCTTATTTCCATTTTCATCAACAGAAGAAACAAATATTTTTGTAGGGTTCTATACTAACAGCTAGATTGCTAGTTTTTTAGCAATCTTTGTTAAACGCTAAGTTAATCAGGACTTCCTGGTGGTCCAGTGGTTAAGACTCTGTGCTCCCAATGCAGGGGGCTGGTGTTCGATCCCTGGTCAGGGAGCTAGATCCCACATGCTGCAACTACAAGATCCTGCGTGCTGCAACTAAAAAAAAGAAGAAGATCCACACACGGCAACAAAGATCCTACGTGCTGCAACTAAGACTTGGCGTAGCCAAATAAATGAATAAATATTTTAAAAAAATGAAAATCACTTGGTGTTTTCAATGTAGGATATTCCATTTTAGAATTAAGAACACAAGGAAAATCATAGGAAAAAAATAAAAGCTTTACATGGTAAAAGCCAAATGCTTGGTTTGTGAGCATATATGGTGATAACTCTACTAAATGAATTTCTATAAACCTTTTAGTTGGCCAGGCTGTTTCTTTTTCTCTTTAAAGGTTTATTTTAATGCTGTTTTCTTTTTCTCCTCATTCTCCATCCTAGTTATTTTTTGAGAAACAGCAGTGTTCAGATTTATCATAATTATTACAGTTCCATGCTTACTTAGCTTAATGGTATCATCAGTTAACATTACTATAAAAAATTCAAAAGGATACTCTTTATGCTCAGTTTATTAAGCTCTGATGCTGTGCTGAATACTGTGTTAGGTGCTGTATGAATTCAGTAGTATAGGAATTATAGGATATCTATAATTAGTAGGTAGAGGTTAGCTTATTCAGTCACAGCAGCTTCTTTATAGCATTGCTATTAAATTTTTAATCTTTTGTTTTCTAGATGGCTATTGACCAGGCCCACAGACAGAATGTCTCCTCTCTTTTTCTCCCAGTGATTGAATCTGTGAATCCTTGCTTAATTCTAGTGGTACGTAGAGAAAATATAGTAGGAGATGCAATGGAAGTCCTTAGGAAAACAAAGAATATAGACTACAAAAAGCCACTCAAGGTAATTTAACATTTTCTGTTGTATAATTGGAACTTTTATTCAGAAAATATGTTTAAAGTTTTCCTGTTCATTTTTAGTGTATCTTTGAATCTTAATAAAATTATATACTTAAAAAATTTTAGCTATTGCCACGCTTTTATTCATAATAAATAACGTGTTGTAGGGTTTCCAGAATATACATTCATTTCTTTACATTCAGTGTTTGCATTAATCTATTTTAGGTTATATTTGTTGGAGAAGATGCTGTTGATGCAGGAGGGGTACGCAAAGAATTTTTCTTGCTCATCATGAGGGAATTATTGGATCCTAAATATGGCATGTTTAGGTATTATGAAGATTCCAGGCTCATTTGGTTTTCTGATAAGGTAAAAAGTCCAACCGTCTAAATTACTCCTATATCTATCTATCTATCTATCTATCTGTCTGTCTGTATACACCTATATGTTTCAGCTTAACTCAGTAATAAATAGGAGTTATTACTAGGTAACTAACGTATTTTATTTACAGATCTTCTTTATTACAATTTTAAAAATTATAAACGTTTGGACTCAGAGTCATCAGAGCACATTAATGCTTACCACACATTTCAAATTAGCAAAATAAATTATGGAATGGTCATCCTGAAAATGATGTTGACTGTTCTGCTGAATTAGATTTGAGGATTGAATAAGTACCAGATGAACTTTTCTTCTGGGGAGAATTAATTTATCATTAGGGATCATTGATTTTTCTACCTTATAATTTAGGGCAGAGGTAACTACTCAGCAAACTACAGTCCCTGAAAGTTCTTCCCAGCACATAAAGTCAGTGCCTACTCATTTACCTATTGCTACTTTCTAGCTAAAACTGGCAGAGGCAGAGTGGGGAGTTACAACGAGCCCCTATGGCCAACAAAGCCTAAAATATGTACTGTCTGCCCCTTTACAGAAAAAGTTTGCTGGCCTCTGATTTAGAAACTGTAAGTGAAATGGATGGTTCAGTTTGTAGAACTCTGAGTTGAAAGAAATTTGAATTATTTACTATTTGTTCTAAAAACCTTGATGTATTATTTATTCATTCTTCCAGGAGACTGGCTGTCCTTTGTGATGTTAGCAGTCATGATGATCAGTGCCTAGGCTAGTTAATTTATTAGGGGTGGCAAAATGGTGCTACTCTGATTCTAACATTTCTTTTTCATTTTTGTATCTTGGATACTTATATGTAAAGAAATTTTCTCATATCTGCTATTTAATCCTTATTAGTACAGTTCACATGGGAAAGAATTCTCTCTGTAGTTACTTATTTTTCAAAAGAATTAGCATGCTCCAGTGGTGACAATTCATTTTTTGTTTTCGAATATTATTATATATTCATGGACTTAAACATAGTTGATGTTTTTCAGTCTGTTGCAGTTATTGTCTCTATTAATATTATTCCATTTTTGTCCAGGGAGAGCTCTTCAACTTGGCACCTGAGTCCTTTTGACACAATCTTAATACTGTTTAGTAGCTTCCTTGCTACCTGGTATACTTGGTGTGATAAAATGTTCCAGACTTATACATTTATTGCCTAACGATACCAACCTTTCAACCAATATTATGATAACTGAAAATACAGTTGACCCTTGAACAACATGGGTTTTACCTGTGTAGGTTCACTTATATGCAGATTTTTTTCAATAAATACATACTGTGATACTATATGATCCTCGGTTGAATCTAAGGATGGAGGACCGACTATAAGATTATACTCAGATTTTCGACAGCACAGGGGATCAGCACCCCAACCCCTGAGCTGTTCAAGGGTCAACTGTAGTTTTGTTTCATTTTTAAGTATTTTGCAGGGGTTTTTTTGCGCTTTGAGTATACCCCAGGTGAGATACACAGGCAAATAACTGTGTTTTGATATCACTTGAAATTGGTACACTCTGTATCATTATGCCAAGTAGATACACACTTAGGTTAACTTGTAGAATTTTTAATTTTTAGGGATTGTTTGTTTAATTTCAATTTAGTTTTATAGTTATATGAAATAGTTACATAGTTCCAAAGTCAAGTCTATAAAATAAGGTATCTAAAAAAGTCTAACTTTTGTCTCTACCCCCTCCACTGTATTTCCTCCCTCCTCTTAAAGCTATTCTTTTCAAAAGGAATGTTACAGTTTAACCTTTTTTGAAAAAATAAATATAAGTACCTATGTAGTAGTATACCACATACCAATGTCAGTTTCCTGGTTTTAAGTATGGTTATTTAAGCTGTTATTATTGGGGAAAACTGAGTAAAGGGTACAGAGGAATTCTGTACTATTTGTGTAATTTCTTGTGAGTGTTAAAGTATTTGAAAATAAGTATTTTTAAAAAGAAGTGCTATACTATACATATTTTTTTCTTCATCAAGAAAGGGTATTTTATTTTACATGAGAAATTAAAGCTTGTTTTCATGTTGTTGTGATGAATTACTCAGAAAGTAGAAAATCAGCCATGCAGGAGGGGATATCAGCTGCAGGAGCACAGTCCTTAAATTGTGAAGAAAAGATGGAGATGAGTATGCTAGTGGAGGATTGACTCTAATCAGACACATAGATCCATAATATCATGAGAGAAAGCCAAGTATATATGTAAATACAAATCTTCTGGTAGATTTGATGGTGGGAGGTTGTGAAAGTTCTCTTAGAATTATTTCTACTTTACAGTGAAATAAGACGCAAGTTTGTTAGAAAGTTCGAATAGGGGGAAGGTTGTTGGAGGTTTGAAGAAGAAAGGAGAAAGAGTGAAATAATCACTTAGGGGAGTGGGAAAATAAGCTGACCATGTAAATAAATACAGGGTTAGACTGGCGGCATTGGAGGCCCATTTGAAATTTATGCTCATGAATTTTAAAAGGAGACCAATCAACATGGTTGTGTTTTTTTCCTTTAGTCACATTTAGCTGCTTGGGTAGAGGTAAAAATGAGACAGACAGTTGATTTAACTAGGTTGTGGTTTTAGCAAGTGAGTATAAACAGAAGGGAAGAAAGGGCAGGGGAATGATTATCTTGATGAATTATGGAATTTAAGCTTTGTAAGGAGGAAAATGTAAGAACTTGGTTGGGAGGTGATGATTTTTTAAAAAGTAGTGTGGTTAATGGATTGTAGTTGCTGGTAGAGTTGAGTTGTAGTGTGAGTCAAAGTATTGGGGGTGGTGAGTTACAAAGTAGGAAATGGTGGTCAGATGGGAATGCTTAAAAATTGGATGGTTGCATTTAAATATAAAATATGACCATGGGAATGGGTGTCTGAGATGTGATGGGAGGACAAGACTGTTGGAAAATTGTAGTTCAAGGAACTGAGAGGCTAGTGTGTTGGATGCCTTTTTTGGCCCGGGTATTGAAATCGTCAAAAACGATGGCAGGAATAGTGGTAGAAAAAGAAAGCAAAAGATAGTCCAGAATCTGTGAATGAGTGCACTGTGAATGTCTTTAGATGTCAGCACAAGGAACATTAGCAGGGAAGGTCAGTTGGCATGTGTTTCACAGAAGCTGGGATTTTAAGAAGGCAAATGGAAGGAGGTCTAGAAGGAGTGAAGAGCCAGGAGACCTATCTCTAGGCCTGGTTGTATGAGGGGTTGGAAGGTTAAACAAACACCATTTATTATGACCTGCAGGGGAAATAGCATCCTCAGGAGACAGCCTTGTTCATTTAGAAAAGGGGCAAGGAGAATTTGGAGAAGTTTAGGATATAGGTAGTTTTCCAAATGATAGATTGTGAGTTCCAGAACAGAGAAGGGGTTTGGTGGAGCAGGGACAGTTAGGTAACATTGTGTCAGATTTTAGGGCCTGTACACTGCCACATGGAAGTGGGATTAGGGACAACCTGTGAGTTTTTAGGCCTCCTTTGTTGACAGTCAGGCATGTAAGACATGGTTGAATAGTCCTGATGGCCTCTGAGGTAGGTGGACAATCTGTTGAAATTATGGTCTCTTTCTTGGCACTGATCTCTTAGGGCAGTTTGTAGTGGTGTAGCAGATAGAATTTGAAGAGGGTCCGTGGGGTGGAGGCCTGTCTGCCAGGAACACAAAGAGTTCTATGGGCCTCTATTCAGTTCTGCAGAAAGGTAATGTTTTGAGACCAGGGGAGGGGCAGTCGTAACAAGCTTTATTGTGTATCTTTATGGGTTTTTTTGGCCGTGCCTTGCGGCATGCAGGATCTTAGTTCCCCAACCAGGGCTCAAACCCGTGCTCCCTGCAGTGGAAGTGCGGAGTCCCAACCACTGGACTAGCAGGGAATTCCTTGTGGATCTCTTATACCTTTACAGTTATATCTTGATTTGGGCAATAGGAGCCCCACAGAGCTGCTCTTCTTCTGTGTACTTTTGACATGTCCCCATTATTCTTTAATTATTCGTTACATTTGGTACAGAAAATGTTCCAGGCTCATTTTGTGTTTTCTCTACCCCAGTCCTGGCATTAGCCATTTCTCTTAAGAGCCCTGACTTCCTTAAGTATAAAATGGTATTTAGAAGTCAAACTCTGGATGCTACATGTACTCATTGCTACCAAGGAGTCATTGCTTTCATAGTCACAGCAGCCAGAACTAGGAACTATATGTATGTATACACACATGGCATACATCTCCTGGTTTTCAACATGTATGGATATTTATATATATGTATACATGTACACACACATATTTGTGTGTGTATATATATATACATACACACATGTTAAAAACCATGAGATGATACTGATACCTCTAATTCTATACAAACACCACAGAGTTTACTTTAGCCTTCTCCCTTTCCATTTTATGTGACTTAAATCACTAGTGAGAAATTTAACAGCCATCATCTTCCAGGTATCTACTCAGTAAGTAGCTAGTCTTCTGGTTACATTGGCCAAAAGCTTAGCCCCAGACATACTGGACCACCTCCTCAGAGAAGGTGTAGGAAGGAAGGAGGAAGGCAGAGGGCTATATGTTCTTTTTAATTTAATTTAATTTTTTTTTTTTTTTTTTTTGCTGTACGCGGGCCTCTCACTGCCGTGGCCTCCCCCACCGCGGAGCACAGGCTCTGGACACGCAGGCCCAGCGGCCATTGCTCACGGGCCCAGCCGTTCCGTGGCATGCGAGATCCTCCCGGACTGGGGCACAAACCCACGTCCCCTGCATCGGCAGGCGGACTCCCAACCACTGCGCCACCAGGGAAGCTCCTAATATTATTTTTAATGAGGTGAAATTCACATAACATAAAATTCATCATTTTAAGAATTTTAAAATGTACAATTCAGTGGCATTTAGTACATTCACAGTGTTGTGCAACCATCACCACTCTCTAGTTCCAGAACATTTCATTACCTCAAAAGGAAACCTGTAGACATTAAGCAGTCTCTCCCCATTTCTTTCTCCCTTCAGCTTCAGACAATCACTGCTTTACTATCTATCTCTGTGGCTTTGTCTATTATTGATATTTGCTGTTAATGGAAACCATATAGTGGATGGCCTTTGGTGTCTGGCTTCTTTCACTTAGGATAATGTTTCCAAGGCTCATCCATGTTGTATCGTGTGTCAGTACTTCATTCCTTTTTATAGTTGAATAATATTCCATTATATAGATATACCACATTTGTTTATTCATTCATCAGTTGATGGACATTTGGGTTGTTTACCTCTTTTGGCTAAATATTATGAATAGTACTGCTGTGAAAACTTGTATACAAGTTATTGTTTGCAGTTATTTTGGGTATATACCTATGAATGGAATTGTTAGGTCATGTGATAATTCTGTTTGACTTTTTGAGGAACCACTGAACTGTTTTCCACAATGGCTGTACCATTTCACATTCCCATCAGCAATACATGAGGATTACAATTTCTCTACAATCCTGGTCAACATTTGCCACTTTCCTTTAAAAAAAAATATATATATATATGTATGTATATTTTAAAATATATTTTTTATATGTATTTCTGTATTTTTCTTATTATGATAGTGGGTATGAAGTGGTATCTCACTGTGGTTTTTTAAAATTAATTAATTAATTAATTTGTTTATTTTGGCTGCACCATATCTTAGTTGTGGCACGTGGGATCTGTGCTGCGACATGTTTACTTGTGGCATGCAGTCTTCTTAGTTGCGGCATGCATGTGGAATCTAGTTCCCTGACCAGGGATTGAACCTGGGGCCCCCTGCATTGGGAGCGTGTAGTCTTACCCACCGGACTACCAGGGAAGTCCCTCTCATTGTGGTTTGATTTGCATCCCCTACTGGCTAATGATGTGCTTGTTTGGCCATTTGTATGCCTTCTTTAGCAAAATGTCTTTTTAAGTCTTATACACTTTTTTAATTGGCTTGTTTTTCTTTTTGTTGCTGAGTTTTAGGAGTTCTTTTTTGTATTCTGGATACTAGACCCTTGTCAAATATATGATTTGCAAATATTCTCTCCCAGTGTATGAATTATCTTTTTACTTTCTTGCTAATGTCCTTTGATAATAAAAGTTTTAAATTTTGGTGAAGTCTTTTTTTTTTTGTCTATTATGTTATTGCTTGTGCTTTTTGGTGTTATAACTAAGAAACCATGGACAAATTTAAGGTCATGAAGATTTACCCCTGAGTTTTCTTCTAAGAGTTTTATAGTTTTAGCTGTTATATTTAGGTCTTTCATCTATTTTGAGTTCATTTTTGTCCATGGTGTGAGGTAAGAGTTCAACTTCATTCTTTGCATGTGAATACCTGGTTGTCCCACCATTGTTTGTTAAGTCTTGGCACCCTGTTGAAAATTAATTGACTGTAGCTATATGGATTTACTTCTGGACTCTCAATTTTATTCCAGTGGTGTATATGTCTATTCTTATGCCAGTACTACACTGTCTTGTTTACTATAGCTTTGTAGATTTTAAAATTGGAATGTGTGAGTTCTCCCACTTTGTTCTTCTCATTCAAGATTCTTTTGACTATTAGCGGTCCCTTACAATTCTGTATGAATTTTACAGTTAGCTTTTCCATTTCTGCAAAAAAGGCCATTGAGGTTTTGATAGAGAATGCATTGAATCAATTTGGGAAGTATGGCCATCTTAACAATATTATCTTCTAGTCTGTGAACACGGGATGTCTTTCCAGTTATTTAGGTCTTTTAATTTCTTTCAGCAATGTTTTATAGTTTTCAGTGTACAAGTCTTACACTTCTTTGGTTAAATTTATTTCTAAGTATTTTATTCTTTTTTTTTTTTTTTTTGCGGTACGCAGGCCTCTCACTGTTGTGGCCTCTCCTGTTGCGGAGCACAGGCTCCGGACGCACAGGCTCAGCAGCCATGGTCCACGGGCCCAGTTGCTCCGCGGCATGTGGGGTCTTCCCGTACCGGGGCACGAACCCATGTCCCCCACATCGGCAAGTGGACCCTCAACCACTGCGCCACCAGGGAAGCCCAGTATTTTATTCTTTTTGATGCTATCGTAAATCGAATTATTTTCTTTATTTTTGGTTCATTGCTACTGTGTAGAAATAGAGCTGATTTTTTTGTGTTGATCATGTGCTGACTTCATTTATTAGCACTAATAGTTTGTTTTGTGCATTCTTTAGGATTTCTGTATACAAGATCATGTCATCTATAAATTCAATAGATTTAATTTTACTTCTTTCTTTCCAATTTGTATACCTTTATTTCTTTCTCTTGTCTAATTGCCCCATCTTGAACTTCCAGTATGCTTTCAAATGCAAGTGGTGACAGTGGACATGCTTCTCAATTTTTCCTGATCTGAGTGGAATGTCAACTGTGTGTTTTTCATAAATACCTTGAATCATGTTAAGGAAATTCCCTTCTATGCCTAGTTTATTGAGTTTATTTATTATGAAGGGGTGTTGGATTTTATTCATATGTTTTTTTCTGCATCAGTTGAGATGATCATGTGATTTCCTTCCTTCATTCCATTATGTGATGTATTACATTGGTTGATTTTCTTACGTTGAACGACATTGCAGTCCTGGGATAAAGCCCACTTGGTCATGGTGTGTAATCCTTCGAATATGCTGCTGGATTCAGTTTCCTAGTATTCTGTTGATGATTTTTCTGTTCTTATTTGTAAGGAATACTGCTGTATAGTTTTCTTTTGTGTGTGTGTGTGATGTCGTTGTCTGGCTTTGGTGTCATGGTATCCCTGACCTCATAGAGTGAGTTAAGAACTGTTTCCTTCTCTTCCATTTCTTGGAAGAGTTTGAGAATGATTGGTGTTAATTCTTCTAAATGTTTGGTAGAATATGGTCTCAGGTTTTTGTTGGTTGGAAGGTTTTTGATTGATGATTCAATCTCTTGTTATAAGTTTCTTTAGGTTTTCTAATTCTTCTAGTGTCAGTTGGTAGTTTGTGTGTTTCTAGGAATTTGTCCATTTCATCTGGATTATCTATTTTGATGGCATGCAGTTATTCATAGTATTCTCTTATAATCCTTTTTATTTCTCTGAGGTTGATAGGAATGTCCACGCTTTTTATCCTGATTTTAGTAAGTCTTCTCTCTTTTTTTCTTGGTCATTCTAGCTAAAAGTTTGTTAATTCTGTTGATCTTTTAAAAGAATCACCTTGGGGCTTCCCTGATGGTGCAGTGGTTGAGAGTCCGCCTGCCGATGCAGGGGACACGGGTTCGTGCCCTGGTCCGGGAAGATCCCACATACCGCGGAGCGGCTGGGCCTGTGAGCCATAGCCGCTGAGCCTGCGTGTCCGGAGCCTGTGCTCCGCAACGGGAGAGGCCACAACAGTGTGAGGCCCATGTACTGCAAAAAAAAAAGAATCACCTTTAGGTTTTGTTGCTTTGTGTATTGCTTTTCCATTCTCATTTCATTTATCTCCACTATAATCTTTATTATTTTCCCCCTCTGCTAGGTTTGGGTTTGGTTTGCTCTTCTTTTTGTAGTTCCTTAGGAATAAAGTTAGGTTATTTATTTGAGAAATTTTTTCTTTTTAATTAATTAATTAATTATTTAATTTGGCTGCATCCGGTCTTACTTAGTTGTGGCACGCAGGATCTTCGTTGTGGTGTGCGGGCCTGTCTCTAGCTGTGGTGCGTGGGCTCAGTAGTTGTGGTGCGCAGGCTCTCTAGTTATGACACATGGGCTTAGTTGCCCCGTGGCATGTGAGATCCTCGTTCCCCGACCAGGGATCAAACCTACGTCCCCTGCATTGGAAGGCGGATTCTTAACCACTGGACCACCAGGGAAGTCCCCTCTTTTTTAATAGATGTTTACAAATATAAAAGCTTCTTTTTGAATACTGCTTTCCCTGCATTCCGCAAGTTTTTTTGTGTGTATTTTCATTTTCAGGAGTCTCTAAGTATTTTCTGATTTCCCTTGTGATACCTTCTTTGACCCATTGGTTTTTTTAAGAGTGTGTTGTTTAATTTCCACATCTTTGTGAATTTTCCATATTTCCTTCTGATATTGATTTCTAGTTTCATTCCATTATGTTCTGAATAGATATATTTTATGATTTTAATCTTTTTAAATGTAGTCTTTTAAAAGTTATTGTTTTTCTTTGTTTCCCATAATACCTCTTATTCATCCAGTTTTCTTGTGTTTGTTTCTTTTGTCTTTTTCTTGTGGTTCTTGGCTGTTTATTATTTTAGAGTGTGACACTGAAGTGCTACGTAGATACTTTATGTGTATGGGCACTGTGTACTGGCCCTATTCATAGAGTGATTAGGTGGGGGCCTCTCAAGGGCGAACCCTCAAATGTCAGCATATATAAGTTTTTTATTCTTTGTGTTTACAGGAAAGGTTGTAGCCCTGGCTGTCAGTGTTCTAGTAGTGTTCCAAACACTGGAAAGGGAAGCTAGGATTTTCACTGTTCACTGTACAGACCTTCATTTGATCACTTTGTTTTTAATGCAGCACCCTGCCCATCAACTACCTCAGATTCCAGAGCCTCTTTAGTTCATCCTTTCCAAAAAGGCAGTGGCCTTTCCACCAAGCGTCCTATTTTCAGCCCCACTCTAATACCTCTGACTTTCAGATTCTTATGTTTTACTAACTGAGCTACCTGGACTACCTCTGACCTTTGGCACTTCCAGTTCCTGAGCCTACAGGACAGATGAACTTGTTTTTTACTGGCTTTCCTCTACAAGCAACTGTTTCAGTTTTTTCTGCTTTACTGAAACAGACAAGCTATCCATTTACTTTTCATATTTTGAAATATTGAAATCTCTTTAGTGCTATTAAAACCCTCCCCTATTCTTTTTTTCTTCTGGGTTTATGCCATTTTTATTCCTTTATTCTCACTTAGAGGGATTTCTGGAAGAAGAGAGATTAACACATATTCAGTCTGCCCTACTTAAGAAGGACTTTCTAAACTTCAACACAATGTAGGACATCACAGAAGAAAAAGTTTAATTTGACCAATGAAAAATATGATATAACAAAACATAAAAAGCATATATGTAACAAAGATGACACAGGGTAATAACCCTGACATATGATGAATTCAGATACAAATATATAAGTAAACACTAGCCCCCAAAAGATAAATGGGCCAAGTATACAAAGAGGCATTTCACAAACACACAAATCCCTAATTTTCAGTATCACTAATAGTAAAAAATATATAGTAAAACAAGTTGTCATTTTTTTACTCAGAAATATGTTTTATGTGTCTATGGTATGTGTATGCAGATGAAAATGTGGAAAGATAGTCATTTTCCTGGACTACAAACAGCGGTACAAACTAGAACAGTTGCGGAGGAAAAGAGTTTGATAGTATGCTTAACTTTCCTTTGACTTTGAAATTCTTCCTTGCAAAGCAGAATTTCTTCTAAGGAGGTATTCCAAACTACGGACCAAAATATATGCAAAAAAGATGCCCATCTTCTTTTGAAAATTACTAGCTAATTAGAATAATATTTATTGAGCCATCACTCTGTGCCTCAGGAACTGTGCTAAAAGCATTTTACATACATTATTCCACTTAATCCTCACAACAGCCATATGAAATTAATACTACTTTTATCTTGAAAACACTGAGGCTAGATGGTGAATGAACCAGGTCTGGAGCCCCAGATCTAGTTTAAAAATTGTTTGCTCTTAATTGTCATGCTTACAGAATTTCCTGGGGTGGGAGAGGTAAGGGGAATAAGCATTGTTTTTAATATTTTAATAATCTAAATGTCTAACTATAGTTAAAATAGCTAACTTAGTAAGCCATGGAACTTTTATATGATATAATATGCAACCATTAAAAATTGTGTTCTGGAAGAATTTTTTTTTAATTAATTAATTTATTTTTGGCTGCTTTGGGTCTTTGTTGCTGCGCTTAGGCTTTCTCTAGTTGCAGTGAGCGGGGGCTACTCTTCATTGTGGTGCGTGGGCTTCTCACTGCGGTGACTTCTCTTATTGTGGAGCATAGGCTCTAGGCACATGGGCTCTAGAGCACAGGCTCAGTAGTTGTGGCGCACGGGCTTAGTTGCTCTGTGGCATGTGGGATCTTCCCGGACCAGGGCTCGAACCCGTGTCCTCCTGCATTGGCAGGTGGATTCTTAACCACTGTGCCACCAGGGAGGTCCTGGAAGAATATTTAATGACATAAGAAAATACTTGTGTTGTAATTAGAAAAATGAGAAAACCTTAAATACAATATGTTTTAAATTATTTTTCTGAACTTATAGTAGATGGAAATACATTAAAAAATTTTTAAATCATTGTTTTTGAGTGTTTCTAAGTGATTGGGTTACAGGTGTTTAATTCATTTTCTTCTTTAGGTTTTTTATTTTCCAATTTTTGAATGTGTATAATTTTTTAAATCAGAAAAAAGTTCTAGTAATCATTTCATTTATTAATGTAATGCTTAAAGATGTGAAAATGATTCTATTTCTGGGGAAAAAGCCAGTTGTGAAATTATATATTTAGTATCATCTCAACTAGATTTTAATTTTGTTTGTCCAGAAAATACATCGAATGCAAATGTGCAAAAATACTAACAGTGATATTGTCTCAGGGAGATGGGAATGAGAATGAACTTTTTTCCTATTATTCATTACTTTTTTCTGTATCTCCAAAACTTTCTACCACAAGTATGTGTTTTTGTAATCAGAGAAAGTTTAATGTTTTAACTTGGAGAACAAGTCTTTACTTATTTTTCCCTTATAATTTTAGACATTTGAAGACAGTGATTTGTTCCACTTGATTGGTGTTATCTGTGGATTAGCAATTTATAATTTTACTATTGTGGACCTCCATTTTCCTTTGGCTTTGTATAAGAAACTGCTAAAAAAGAAGCCATCTCTGGATGATTTGAAAGAACTAATGCCTGATGTTGGGAGGTTAGTTGTAAAAAGTGGCAAGAGTGGGGTTTAGAAAATAGGAAATGGGGAATGTCCAGAAGCTTTCCTTTTAGGAATAATTATGTTTCTGTTGTTGTTGTTGAATTTCCAAAATAAACTAATAGCCCTTCTAATAAAGGAAAACCCATTGTGTTACTCAGACTGAGAATTTTCTACTGAAAGCGTTATGTGTATAAAACCATGTACTGAATTTTTAGTTTAACAATACTTTGTGAATATCTGATAATAAATTTAGGAAGGTAATGTTTCCTGAATGTAGTTAAATGATTTATTTGGACTTTTACTTCTAATCACCTTCATTCCTACATGTAATATGTAAAGTTTCTTTTTATTTATTACATAAAATGGAATAAAAATTGTATATAAATAAGAACAAGTGTTGAAAATGGGTGGATACATGCTTTTGTATTCAAAGCAACAGATGAAAGCCTTAAGAGTAGGTTTTTTTTTCTTCAGCATTGTTTATAAGTTTGTCATTGTACATCCACCATTCTGAAACAAATATAAAAGTACAGATTAACAAAAGGATTTGATCAAGAATGAATGAAAATATATACTTAGTCATAAGCAAAATAGTCAAAATACTCAATAATATTTTTCTTCAAAGAAACATATATATTGTTTTTCAGAAGCATGCAACAGTTACTGGATTATCCAGAAGATGATGTTGAGGAAACATTTTGTCTTAATTTTACGGTAAGATGAAAAGACATAGAGTAGCCTGAGTGTTCATCATCCCTTTTTATTTATCAGCTGTGCCTTAGGGTTTTTCTTTATTGTGATGGATGGAATTCTTAAAGAACCCTTTAGCTAACATTTATTGAGCATTAACTATATGCTAGTCACAGTACATGCATTATTTCATTTAATCCTCATAATCCCAAGAGATAGGTATTATTATCCTTATTTTACATATAAAGAAAACTGAAAACAATCATCACATTTCAGAGATAGTGTTTGTATCCAGCTCTGTGACTTCAAAGCCTATGTTGTTTAACATTATACTAAAGATCTTTACAAATACAAGGGGTCCTCTTTATTCAAGTGTTCATTTTTTGAGTCTGCAATTACAAGAATGTTTAGAGAAGCATAGGTTATTGTAACATGAAAATATTCACTAATGAATTTGCCACCTAAAAGATTAATTCCCACTCAGATATCCCTTTCACACTAACATTCATCCTTGCCTATTTAGTCTTACGGTTGGATGCAGTACAAATACAAATACATTGGAATATTATTTGGAAGATGAAATTGCAAATCTTGTAAAAGATGCAGAACTTAATTCTCTGAGAGGGGTGTTCAGTAAATCATCCAGTTACATGCAAAGCCATTGACAAATGAGAATCTGGCAGAAGTAGACTAGTTGACAACTAAAGAAGAGAAAATCGGCAAGGATTATGAGTCACTTCAGAAATAACAATTTCATTATTATAAATTAGACTCTTGGGAAAATGGTAAAACCTTCAGTTTTTCTTTTTTAATTTCTTTTCAAAAACTCTGTGTGTCCCCCACCCCTAAACAGTTCTCTTTATGTTTTTATGGTCAAAGCTGACAAAAGATACCATATTCCACTATCACACAACTTGCCAAAAAAATTATGTGCCCCCTCAAAAAAGTTTATCCATTCTTTGATCATTTTAAGAATTGGCACATAGTTTAGTTATAAGAAAATTTGATAGATTTAGGGGAAATAAGTTAATTTATTTTAGTAATGTTTAATAGTTTTCAAGAAAAAAAATCCTCCTTGGACTTCTGTTTACTATGAAATTTTAGTTCTCCTTTTCAGTTGATTCACTTATAACCATGTCAGTTATCATTGCATCTTTACTGATCATCTCAGTTGACTGAAACATTGGGTTCCAAGCAATTTAATTTCTGATTTATCAATCATCAAGTTTGTGAATGCTTAGTATATTTAAGAACTGTGGTAATTGAAACATTCCTTCCTACTACCATTTCTTTCCCAGACGTTCAGTGGCTCTTTATTACTTGTAGAATAATAGCTTTATAATGGACTTAAAAGACCTTTGTAATCTGGCTTTTTTCCTAACTTTCATTGTATCCTTCCATTCACACTACATTTTGTCATGTCTCACAATATTCTTTTATATACCTTACCATCCCTGTTTTTTAGGGGCATACTTTTTTTTGATATTTGCTCTCATATCTATTCTTTTGTTCAGTCTCTGTCCTCAGTCAGAAATTTCCACCCTCTCCTAATCTTTCAGAGCCCTACTTACCCTTCTAGATGCTTTTCAAATGACATTTCTTCCTCAAGGTTTTTAATACTTCCTCTAGTTAGAAGTAAGTTTTCTTTCTTCTGTGGTCTGGTAGTATTTTTTTCATGTCTCTATTATAGCATTGATTTTATTATAATGAGTTGTTTACATATCACATTTCTCCTCTTTTATTAGATAGTAAACTCCAGAGCAGGGATTTATTCATCTCTTATCATCCCACTCCCACCATAGTGTTTTATAGACAACAGATACTAAAAAAAATGTTTTAAAAGAAGAGGATAATATTCCCCAAAAAAGGGAATAGGAAGAAGGAAGATTCAAAGGTGGGAATGGTAACATTAGGAAAATGAGCACACTAGTAAGGGAAATAAAAAGTTTCAGAATAACCAACTCTTTATAGACCAAATTAATGGCAAACTGGAAAAACAACCTGTAATTAAGAATGCAGCAAGGAAGAATTCAAGAGTAGCAGCTATCATGTGGGAAGAATGCATAGCTAGTCTAAACTGAATGCATTCTGACTTGTAGTCTTTCACTTGTCCATGGAAAACATCCTTTCTAATACTTTACTCCTATAGTGACCCTTCTGAAGTTTTACACATGATAAATACTAAGTTTCCTGTTTTTAACAAACCAAACACTTGTTGATTTGTAATTAGTTAGTCAAGGTAGGATTTCAAACTGCCAGAGAAGATGAAGATTTCTAGTTGTGGCTTTATGCAGAATTCACAAATAAGCTTATGGTAGCAGAATTTTACTGCAAATTTATTACTTCTTACATTTAATGAGAGAAAGATAGATTATAATAATAGGTTATTAAAATAATCTAATAACTTTTGAGTCTGACATTGACTTTTTTTAAAAATTTAAATTAATAGATCACAGTTGAAAACTTTGGTGCAACAGAAGTGAAAGAACTGGTTCTAAATGGTGCAGACACAGCTGTTAACAAACAAAATCGGTAAGTGAATTATAAGCAGCATCAGTGGTAGTAAAAAGATTCTGTAGGCATTTTCTTCTGTATTTAGAAATACGTCACAACCTTAAGTTTTTACTCAGATAAAACTTATTTTGAATGGTAAGGACGTAATTAATCTTCCGTTTGCTCCTTTTAAGACATTAGTAAAAGGGATTAAAAGATCATTAACAAGAAGAACAAAGAAAAGGGAGAGGAGACAACAGCAAACACGTTTTTGGAAGCTAGAAACCAATAGTGCCTAACTTCAGCCAACCAGAAAAAGCTGCAACAAAAGATGGACTGGGAGCCAAGAAGGCAGACAGTTCATATTGCAGAACAAAGGCCTCGGGCATTGAGAATAAAAAACAGATTAAAATGTATATGTATGTGGAGTTTAAGGGGAAGCTGGAAACAAAGATTGGCTGTTATAAGAAGCAGTTAGAAACCCATTTCCCTTAGTACACAAGTAGCTGGCAACTTCCCCTCTCCAGCCTAGGCAGATTGGAAATTTACATTCTGGGGAGATTGAACTAAAGGAACTGTGGATTTGTGGGCAGTTAGGCACAGCCAGGGACAGAGGGCTGAAATGCAAACAGGGAGATTAAGTGACAGTCTACAGCTCCCTCCTCCTTGACACCCTATATTGGAGGATTCTTCACTGGGAAAACTGCCTAACTTTTAAATGTAAATGAATAACCAAAGATCAGTAGACATTTAAGAAAGGACCAAAACAGTGAAAAAGAATGCCAAGGAAACACAAACAGTGTAGGATGAAAAACAAAACTTCAATGAAAGTTGAAATCAGTATCCTCAAGATGGTAAGAGTAGCATCCATAAGGATACTATTAAAAACTGAAAAAAATTCACTGAAGGAAATGGAATGAATGAAATTTGTCAAAGAAATGGTACGAAAAAAACTTGCCAGAACAGAATGACATGCCTTTTAAGATGGAAAGCATGGGAACTGAAAAGACATATGCCAAGGCAAAAATACATGAAATTTCAAAACCCAAAGAAAAAGGGACCCTAAAACCTTTCAGAAAAAAAAAAAAGCAGACCATACACAAAGAGTTAATCAAAATAACATCAGGGGCTTCCTTGGTGGCGCAGTGGTTGGGAGTCCGCTTGCCAATGCGGGGGACGCAGGTTCGTGCCCCGGTCTGGGAGGATCCCGCATGCCGCAGAGCGGCTGGGCCCGTGAGCTGTGGCCGCTGAGCCTGCGCATCCGGAGCCTGTGCTCCGCGATGGGAGAGGCCAAGGCAGTGAGAGGCCCGCGTACCGCAAAAAAGAAAAAATAATAACATCAGACTTCTAAAGAATGACACTGAAGCTAGGAGATCAAAATTCTGGGAAAAAATTATTTTTAACAGAATTCTATATTGAAACTATCAAGTATGTGGTGTATAAAAACATTTTTATACATGCAGAGTCTCAGAGAATTTACTTCCAGCGCATTTTTCTTAAGAAGTTACTGGAAGATGTGTCCTACCAAAACAAGGAATTGAACCAAGAACGAGGAAGACAGGGGATCCAAAAAAAAAATAAAAAATAAAAAATAGAGATAAAGAGGAACAGCAGTGTGTACATGATTTAGAAAGAGCAATCAATCTGCGGTAGATCAAGAAGATGGAGGGATCCAGGGAGGAATGTCTTCAGGAGAAAAATGCAACCTAATATATTTGAATGAATCTAGGGGAGATTGACATTTCTGTTGAAGTTGGAGATAAGGTAGCAACCTAAGGGAAACAAAAGTTCTTTTTAAGAAAAGTAATCATAGAATACTCCCTAGCTGAATATTTATAATCATAAAAATGTTAACAATAAATATTGAACCAATATTCAGTATTCACTTCATCAGATAATATTTATAATTGTAAATCAAGGAATAACAATAGAACTGTGTTGCTGAAGTTTGAAGGTAAATATCAGAAGGAAGAGCAGGGCTTCCCTGGTGGCACAGTGGTTGAGAGTCCGCCTGCCGATGCAGGGGACGTGGGTTTGTGCCCTGGTCCGGGAAGATCCCACATGCCGTGGAGCGGCTGGACCCATGAGCTATGGCCGCTGAGCCTGCGCGTCCGGAGCCTGTGCTCTGCAACGGGAGAGGCCACAACAGAGAGAGGCCCACGTACCGTAAAAAAATAAAAAATAAAAATAAAAATAAAAGAAGGAATAGCAAAAATAGTTAACAAATAGTGTTCTTCAAATTGCCAGGGACTTGATCCAAATGATTATAATCCTGATTCTACTACTTAGAAGCTGTATAACTAAGTTTAGGTAAATTAATTTATGTCTCCATGCCTCATAATCTCTTTTTCCGTAAAATGGGATGATAAATTATACATATTTCATGGGGTTATTTTGAGGATTAAATGAGGCAATAATTTTAAAATGCTTAGAATAGTACCTAGCACATGTATGTGCTCAGTAAATGTTGGTTGTTAGGATTATTACTGTTTGACATTTTAAACTGTATATACTTCTACTTTGATAAAAAATAGAGCTGTTTTAAAAACAATGTGAAAAAAAATTAGGTCTTTCTACTTACCCTTTAAAAAAAATCTTGGTTTTGAAAAACTTTGACTATGATTTAGAAAGATTGTTTTTTTCAGCTTTTAAAGTTTCTTTTGTTGGACTAATTCTTTAAGTTTCTAACAAATATTGTTTCCCATAGATTATTTAGAAGTAATTTAAAGAATTTTGATCTTTGTACTGCTAGTCCTAGTTACATAATGAAAGTGTTGAAGGCAAAAATGTTAGCCCATAAAACAATTTAATGTTTTGTACTTAAGAGACTTAACTAGTGTAAATTTGACTTTCTAATTAGATTAATTATAAAATTATGCATTACAAAGTTATCTGTTTCTTCTCATCAGAACCTTATGCTGATAAGCATATGCTATTATTAATTTTTCCTTAGGGCCACCCAGTTTTATAATGTCCTCCTTTAACCTTTTTTTTTTTTCTCTTTGTAAATTCAGTTTGGTATTATTTTAAAGTTTGCTAAAATGATTATCTGTAGATGACTAAATTTACCAGTATTCCCATTTATAGAATCATCCTTTTTAATTTGGAAAACAGGAGTATGAAATATCGAAATCCTCTAGTACCCATTCTCATTATTGGTTTGACCAGATAGCTCATGAAGTATTTGTGGCTAACAGAACAAATTGAATAAAATTGTAGTTCTAATTACTGGGTAAAGGGGTTTCCTTTTTTCATCATAGTTTCCTTTTGTATCATAACAGGAAGAAAAGCATCAAAAATGTTCATGTGTATGTGTGTATTTATATGTATGTTCACATACATTTGAAAAGAAACTGCACTTGTAATCTTTAATGATTATCCTTAAAGAATACTTAGTGTCCCTCTTGGGTTTTTAGTTTTTTAAATAAATTGTGTATCAGATTCCTTGAAACCCAAGGAAAAATAGACTGTAGTCTGTCAAATAGTCTGAATCCCAAAGCTCTCATTTTTTTTGTCACCTAGTGTTTTTAAGAGGTTATTCTTTTTAGGGATGTATGTGGAATGGTACATATAAATTCTGAATAAATTGTGAATAATTTAAAAATATTTTTGATAGCCATTTGTTTCATCATTCTCCCCATTAGGAAATGAAATCTTTCACTTAGAAATAGCCTAAGAATGGCTGTAAATGAGAGATTGTACGTGCCTCATAGATATACCAGATTTTTGTATGGAAAGAATAATAGACTTCATAAAGACTTTGTCCCTTTGAACCTTACTCATACTTTCTCAGTTTTATACATAAGTAGCAAAAAGTACAGCTGCATTCAAAGTTTTAATAAGACTTCAATATGTATTCTCTATAAAAAATGATTTTTATATTCTGTGCATGTGTGCTTTTTCATTTCTAGGCAGGAGTTTGTTGATGCTTATGTGGATTACATATTCAATAAATCAGTGGCTTCCTTATTTGATGCTTTTCATGCGGGCTTTCATAAGGTCTGTGGAGGAAAAGTCCTTCAGCTCTTCCAGCCTAATGAACTACAAGCAATGGTTATTGGAAATACAAATTATGACTGGAAGGAACTGGAAAAGGTAGGGGAAAACAAATCTATGATATTGTTTAAATGGAAAGGCAAAAGGAAAACATGGCTTGTTGATGGAAATCTTGCTCTTTCATTTATTTTCCATTTTACACTATTTAGTACTATCGTTTTTGTAGGAAAACACTGTACCCTTCTTACTCCACAATGAATGAATTTTAATTGTATGAATTAGATAGCATTTTTGTATCTCTGGTATTGGTGGTATTCATATAGAAAAATATTGTCTATGACAGAGGCTGAATAGAAGCCCCAGCTAAAACTGAATGGGTTTTCATTCTGCCTCAATCCTAGGAAAACCATTATGAAAAGCACTCACAGTGATTAAGATCTTTGTTTCCTTTTTTTCTGATTAGTCTCAATGTTAAATTTTTTTATCAGAGAATAAATAATACTCAATGATCTTCATTACTGATGCCTTAACCAATACAGGAAACTTTAGGGAGAAGATTGGGAATTTTTAAACAACTTTTTTTCTTTTCCTTCTTTTCTATACAAGTAATTCTCAGATATTTCTTCAGATAAACATTTAGTAAAAAGTGCTAGGTTAGATCAACTTTAAGAAAGTATGCAGGGTTGATCTGTACATTTTTCCATCTTTGTAATCTAGCAACCTCTGATACAGCTTTTGCATTAGTAGTTCTATACTGTATACCTGTTAAGTTAGCTAACATAAAAAAATACGTTATTAAGTCTAACAAGGATACAAAGCATTGGGAACTTTCATACATTGCTGTTGAGAATACAAATGATACAGCTACTTTGGAAACAGTTTGACATTTTCTTATAAAATTAAACATATATTTGTTACATTCTCTAGCAGTTCCATTCCTAGATATTATGTTCACACAAAAATCTGTAAACAAGGGAGGAAAGAGACATTATTGTTTAATGGGTACAGAGTTTCAGTTTTGCAAGATGAAAAGCTCCTGGAGATGGAAAGTGGTGATGGTTGCATGTAATGCCGATGTATTTAATGCTACCAGACTGTACACTTTAAAAAGGTTAAGATGATCAGCTTCAGGTTACGTGTATTTTACTACAAGGTTTTTTTTAATTATGTTTTTAAAAATCTGCAAACAAGTCAAAAACTGCAAACAACGCGGATATCCTTCAGTGGGTGAATGGATAAACCAACTGTGCTGCATCCATACAGTAGAATACTACTGTGTGTTAAAACGGAAGGCACTACTAACACATGCAACACCTGAGATGACTCTCAGAGTCCTTATGCTGAGTGAAAGAAGTCAGTCTCAGAGAATTACATACCATATGATTCCACTTACATGACATTCTTGAAAAGCCAAAACTATGGTGAACAGGGGCTAGGGATGGAGAGAGTGTGACTGCAGAGGGGTAACACAAGAGAGTTCTTTGGGGTGATGGAATTGTTCAGTATCCTGTTTGTGGTGGTGGTTTATCTACACATGTGTTTAAAACTCATGGAACTATACACACATCAGAAAAAGTCAATTTTACTGTGTTAATAATTTAGGGAATAATATTTTTTAATTAAAAAAAAATAGGACTTCTGGTTAGACATGTTGGAATAAACACATTTTTCTCTGCTCCCTCCCAAAATCTCACTAGAATGACAATAAAGGAATAAAAATAGGAATAACCCCCCCCCAAAAAAAATACAGTGAGCAAGAGAAAAAATAATTTTGGAAGATAGAAAGTAGGTGGATGGGGACTTCCCTGGTGGTCCAATGGTAAAGAATCCACCTTCCAATGCAGGGGACGTGCGTTTGATCCCTGGTCAGGGAACTAAGATCCCACATGCTGCGGGGCAACTAAGCCCGCCCGCCACAACTACTGAGCTCGTGTGCCTCAACAAGAGAGCCTGCACGCCGCAAACTACAGAGCCCACACGCCACACCTAGAGAGAGAAAACGTGCACGCCACAACTAGAGAGAGACCCAAACAGACAGCGGCACCATAACGAGAAGATCCCACGTGCCTCAACAAAGATCCCGTGTGCTGCAGCTAAGACCCGATGCAGCCAAAAAAAAATAAGGAAAATAAATAAATAAAATAAATACTTTAAAAAAGAGAGAGAGAGAATAGGTGGATGAGTTGAGTGACTTAGAACAAAGAAAATTGAATTTGAAGCCTCCAGAGGGACAGGGTTGTCAAGAGGCAACCCGTGTCACAATGTAGAATCTCTGAAAGGCTCAGGAATTGGCACATCATGCTACTGTAATGGCAGGGATGCAGGGCAGGGCTAAAAGCAATAGGATTACTTCAGAGCTAATTTAAGGAATTATTAGACCTCTCACATCCCCTTTCCTACCTAGCAAAATACAACTCTGGAGAGAGGCTTTAGAATCTGGGAGAACAGGTAGAACTGAAGCTGGCACTCAGAAAGCTGGTAGCCAGGCTTAAATCCTCTAGGAAGGAGATTGAAGATTTCTTTTTGGGGGTAAATTGATCTGCTGAAGAGAAGAAAGCTGTATTGACTTTAAGGATACCCCAGTGGAAATGGACCCCACCTCCAGTCACTCTACGATGAAAACAATGTAATGACCTCTCATCACACTTTAGATCCTACACAGTTTATCCTTCTTGCCTCATCTTCTTTCATTCCTCCTCTCACTCTGCTTCAGCCTTATTGGCTTGTTTGCTGAGCCTAGAACCCTCCAGTCTTGTGGCCTTTCTATTTCCTGTGCCTGGAATTCTCTTCACCTTGATAATTCCAGATGTTTCTTGCTCTCACTTCCTTTATGTCTTTATATCTTTTCAGAGACCTTCACTCGGTAACTTACTAAAAATTGCACATGTGCACATATACATCCCTATCTCCCTTCTGTGCTTTTATTTTTCTTCTTTGAATTTGACTAAACAAAATTTTACTTAATTGTCTTTACTGTCTGCTGCTCCTTACCCCCCACTACAAATGTAAGCACCGTAAAGGCAGGATTTTTTCCTTTTGTTCACTGCTGTATTCCCAGAGCCTTAGAAGGGTACTCAGCAAGTAGTTAAAACCTTGCCTGAAGATATAACTGATAGAAGTGTTCATTCAGTACGACAGGACATTTTTTTTAGTATATTTTAGTGTACTTAGCATTAGTTTTTTCCACTGTGTATCTGATTCATTGTAATTTCATTGATTATGATTTGTGATTTTAAATGCTCTTCTTCATCAGGACTGTGTACACATTTCCCCAGAACCATCTTGAGGTTTTAAAAAACAAAGGAAAATAGAAAAAACTAGGCATCCTCCTTTCATTTCCCCACTAACATGCTCACAGACTAATTCAAACAAGTTAATACATCAGCTGATTTCTAAAATTCAAACTATTTTCTCCAAACCTTTATAAATTAATAGCAAATATGTTGTGGATTTCTCAAGAGTTCAGTCATTGAGATAATCATGGCTACAAAAAGAGCCCCAAATTCAAGAAGCCCACAAGCAAATATTCATTGAGCCCCTACCTGGGCTCAATGGATGCCTGATACTATGCAACAGATTAGGAAGAGAGCAGTAAATAAGATTGAGACATGGTCTTTGTCCTCTAGTAAGGAAGCTGGACATTAAATAATTGAACTGTAATGAATATACAGGAAGAGTTTAGTGAATGGTATATAAGGAGAAGCCTGACCTAGGCTACAGAAACTGGGAAAGCCTCTCATACATGGTACACTCCACCAGGTAAGTAAGAACTTTGTTCACTGAAGTTTCCCCATGGCCCCAAACTTTGACTAAAGCGCATTATATATGTGTTGAATGAGTCAATGAATGAATTAGGTGACATTTAGTCTGAACCCTAAAGGATAAATAGAAATTAGCCTGATGAACAAAGAAAGGAGGAGTGTGTGTTAAAGGGGAAGTGTATTAGCTGTTTTGTTGCAAATTACCCCAAAACATAGTGGCTGAAAGATGACAGTGACATTTATTGTCTCACATAGTTTCTGAGGGTCTGGAATCCAGAGGTGGTTTAGTCCAGTGATTTTAGCTCAGAGGTCTCTCACATGGTTGCAGTCATAACACTGACTGTTGCTGTTAGTCATCTGAGATTTAAGAATAGAATTTCCCTTCCAAGATGGCTCACTCACATGGTTGTTGACCAAAGGCCTCAGAATCTCACCATGAGGACCTCTCCATGGGGCTGTTTGAATGTCCTCATGAAACGGCAGCTGGCTCCCCCAGAGTGAGTGATCAAAAAGAAGCTAAAGCCACAGAAGTTTTTGTCATCTAGCCTCAGAAGTCATGTATTCTCATATCTACAATATCCTAATGATTAGAGGTCAGGTCTGTTCAGTGTGGGAGGGGACTACACAAGGGCATGAGTAGCAGGAGGCAGAGATCTTTGAGGGCCATCTTGGAAACTACCACAGAAAATTACCAGTGTTGCTCTTAGAACCATTTATTTTTTAAAGAGAAGATAGAATAATACAAAATAATTAGTATGACTTCTATTCATCAATATAGGGAAAGAAAATTTTATAATTATTACAGATACTTAATTCCATGTTGAACTTTAATAATCCATTAATATTTTAGTAATTCTGGTTTATCCTTTAAATATTTACTTTGGAAGATGATATTACAATCCTTTCATGTTCTTTGAATTGGGAGCGGGGAGACATTTCTGCTGATTCATACATATTTTCTTCCCTTTCCCCTGGAACTAAAGGTTGCAAAATGCCCAAGAAGTAGTAAGTAATTAACTGAATCACATGAGTTTCAAACACCTGGACAATGTTAGCTTTATGTGCTAAGGAAGCCAGTTTGTCAGATTCGAGATAAAACTAATATCCCTTAATGTTAATAAAAGCTTGTATTGTTTTTAGAATACAGAATACAAAGGAGAATATTGGGCAGAACATCCTACAATAAAAATGTTTTGGGAAGTATTTCACGAATTACCATTGGAAAAGAAAAAACAATTTTTGTGTAAGTATTTCTAATTTTGTGTTTTATGAGAATGGAATCTAATAAACTTATTCTCACAGGAGATTAACTGATTCACTTTAGTGGATAAAGGTTTTTCCTTATTATTTCAAGGTTCTGTTTTTAATTTTTTTAATCTACATTATTACGTGTTTTCATATTTTGAAAGCTAAATTCAGTTAGTGCCCAAAATAGAATTGGTTCTTTCAGATGAAAGAAAACAATTTATAACACCGATTACAATAAACTAGGGATGTAATTCCTTTTAGAATTTCTAAAAAGATCTCTGCCATATAGCGCTTTTCTGTGTTCAGTCTTCATTTTCTTTTTCTCTTTGCTTCTGCATGAAAACTTTGGGAATTGGTGTAGAAAATAGAACTCTTCTATTCCAGGACTTCTCTTATTTATAGCCTAATCTGTGTCTGTTTTGCATATCATAGGATGACAGGTCATTCAGTGATTTGAGATTTGGCTGCTAATTATAAATTTCCGTTTAAAAATGACAGAAACAAGACAAGTAGAAAAAGGGATCATAATCAAAACTGCATTTTGTTTATAAACTAGTTCTAAATGGCTATTCTTTTCAAAAAGAAGGTCTCTCAGAATGTTTCAGGGACAATAGTAATTCATGTATCAAACATTTATTAAGCATCTCCTGTGTGCTAATATTAAGATTACACTTTTAAAGAAAAAATATTGTTTGGATGTGTCTCAAAATCATGCTTCCACAAATTCTGGAGATCGGCTTCCAGTAGAAGTAACATTTCCATTAGAGCAAATGTTACTGTAAAGCTTTGCTGTAGTGATTGTCTTGATACTCCATATTGTTGTTTTGATAAAAGTAGTTGGCTCAATGGTTTTTTTCTTGGCAGTATTTTTGACAGGTAGTGATCGCATTCCTATTCTTGGTATGAAGAGTCTAATACTAGTCATCCAGTCAACAGGAGGTGGTGAGGAATATCTCCCAGTTTCCCATACCTGTTTTAATCTTCTGGATCTTCCAAAGTATACGGACAAAGAAACTCTACGCTCTAAACTGATACAAGCTATTGATCACAATGAAGGCTTCAGTTTAATATAACTTTGGAGTTATAACTATTCAGTTTACTGCAAAAGCATTAAACTAATTATTAGTGTGTTTTTTTGTGGTGATGAATTCAGCAAGGTGACAGAGGTACTATTAAAATTCTTACTTGCAAAATGTTCAATGCAATGAGTATTCATGAAATCCAAAAAACATTAAAGGAAATGAACAAACTGTGTTAATATTAAACTTACTGTACAGAACTATGGATTTTTTTTGCCATCTTCCAATAAACATACAAGTATTGTGAATACATGGAAGTTTTACTAACATGAATTTTAAGAGTTTGCATATTTCACAAATGATCTGGTGTGTGAGTGCATGAAAATGTTGCTTAATTTTTCTTCAATCATGGCTGAAAAACCTTTAACTTTGGCAATAGTCATTTGATTATTTTTTCATTTTGTAAATACTGTTAAGTTTTGTAATAAAATAGTTGTGTTCTGATACCAGTACAGTTTCTATGGTTGTAATTGAACTGAGCTGACTTTTAAGGGTTAAAAATTATTTAAACCTTATTCTGAGAATCTATGAAAGCAAAAAATTAGTATGGTGAAATAGTCTTTGCTTTTTTGCTAGAATACATGTCCTTGTGCAAAATCTAAATTACAAATAGAGTTCTCTAAATAACTTATAGTTCTTTCCTTTTGTGACTCTTGAGATACTATTGATAAATGGGAGGTTATCAGAAAGCTTAATATATAGTAATGGAAGAACTTTGTCCTACAGTTGCCAGAGTACAGTCACTGACTACTGTGAGAACCAGTCACTGGGTTATAGCTTTTAAAACTATTGATGCTGCAGGTTGGTATTTAAACAGAATTTTCAGTGCTTTAGAACTATTTACTTGAATTTTAAGAAACACCTTAACAGTTTTATGGTGCTGATGCTTAGTTATCTCCTGTCATTAAATTGTAACACTGAGTGATGCAACACGTGTGACTTTCTGCTATAATGCAAATACTTATTTTTTAAATTTATTTTTTAAATGCCATGAAAACTTTAAATAATAAAGATTCATTGGTTTAATATTTAAACTTTCATTGGTTCTCACATAAGATTCCAAATTCTTCAAAAAGAGTAATGTCTCAGGGAAGGTCTCTTAAAACTTTGGATTGATAGTTCCCATTCCCATACAAATTCATCTATTTTATAGAGGTCCCCAAGTCTCTTATCTGTAATTCTAAAATCCAGAACAACTCTGAAAAAAAATTGTGTATATAATCTTACAGCAAAACCTGATCTGAACTGTTGAGGCTATTTATGGTATTAAATGGGACTAAATGGGACTATTTGTACATTTTACTGTGGCAGTGTTTAATGTGTTTGATTACTGTGTTTGATCTAGGTGCTGCCTCAGACCTCTATGGGTTGCTACATTGTGTGCTTTAAAAAATTCTTTAGGGCTTCCCTGGTGGCGCAGTGGTTGAGAGTCCGCCTGCCGATGCAGGGGACACGGGTTCGTGCCCCGGTCCGGGAAGATCCCACATGCCACGGAGCGGCTGGGCCCATGAGCCATGGCCGCTGAGCCTGCGCGTCCGGAGCCTGTGCTCCGCAACGGGAGAGGCCACAACAGTGAGAGGCCCGCGTACCGCAAAAAATAATAATAAAAAAAAAATTCTTTAACATTCACAATTCCAAAATGCAAATGAGCCCAAGGGTTTTGGAGAAGGGATTGTGGACCTGTACTTTTATTAACTTCATTTATTTATTTATATTTTGGCTGCGTTGGATCTTTGTTGCTGCGCGCTTTATCTGTGGCGAGTGGGGGCTACTCTTCGTTGCGGTGCACGGGCTTCTCACTGCAGTGGCTTCTCTTGTTGTGGAGCACAGGCTCTAGGTGTCCGGGGTCCAGTAGTTGCAGCACGGGGGCTCAGTAGTTGTGGCTCGCGGGCTGTAGAGTGCAGGCTCAGTAGTTGTGGCGCACGGGCTTAGTTGCTGCACAGCATGTGGGATCTTCCCGGACCAGGGACTGAACCCGTGTCTCCTGCATTGGCAGGTGGATTCTTAACCACTGCGCCATCAGGGAAGTCCCATGGACCTGTACTTTTCAGTAGTTTAACTTAACAAACTTCGGTGGACCATAGGTGTCTTTCTATAGATACAAGCCCTAATAATTTTCCTTAAAGTACATTTTTCCCCATGAAAATTCTTCCATGTATCTGTTATTATAGTTTCCCTGCACATTCATTCCTTGAGAATATTGATTATTCACATCGAAAACATAAATGTTATGTATCAGATGCTTTTTTTTTTTAGTAACCTCTGTTTGCTATGAAGCTCGTCTGTGAAATAGCAGCCACTTTGGATTAATACAGGTGGAGTTCGTTTAACAAATATTTTAACAAGGGCCTGACATCTTATCTGGGAACACAACAGTACAAGGCATAATTTGGGTAAGTCTGATATTTTCCTGTTTCTGTTGCTGCAGACCTACAGTAGAATTAACAGCAGGGAGATTCATTGTAGAAAATTAAAATACCACTGAAGATTTTTCAAATTGCCATTTGCTTATTAAAAAGCAACAAAAATACCGAGCTTTATAGATTAGAAAGTAGGCAAATGCTGAGTTCATTAAATTATAAGGACCATGATTAGTGAGTTGGCTAAACTTTTGAAAATACTTGGCCTCCACATAGACCTATTTGTAAGAGCAACTGTATATTTTTAGCTCTCCTATAGCCATTGTTCAGACTGATTGAGAAGGCAGTAGGACGAGGACACGCCTTTAAATTGGCATGAAATAAAACCAGAATGTAGTTTTCAAAACAGACCTAAATTAAGAGCCCCAGCCTTCACATAGGGCCCACTCATAAGGACCATTCATTAGGGTTATTTCTCACAGGTTTGGTTTTTTTTTTTGCCTTGTAGATGATTTTCACTGCATTTAGTTTAAGCAAGTCTTTTGATGAAGTGTAACATGTAGAAGGCAGTCTTCCTCCGCATATGGTAAGCTCTCTGAAAGCACGGGCGAGCGGCCCTGCTCCCAGCCTCTTCCTGATCCCCAGCCTGTTTTGCACTTGGGCCACATCCAAACTTATTACAGACTTTTGTTCTCCTTTCTGAATAGTTCAGTAGCTGCCCACTCTTACACCGCTAACACTTCTAGAGATAAATTGGAATAGTCTGTTTTATGTAGGTCTGCCTTACCTTCCCTGTTAAGCCAGCCCCCGGGAATGGAGTGTTAAATGCAGAAGGGAACTCCCCAACTCCTTTCCCTTCTCAATCCTTACTATACTTTTGAATCACCTGGGGCTACTTTTCAATACTATGTGCAAGCCCCACCTTAGGCCTGTTAAATGTCACCACTAAGAGGTGATGCTCAGGTTACTTTCAAAAATTTCCCAGGTGATCTTTAATCCCAATTGGGAGGCACTTAAAAAGAGGAGTCATTAGACCATTTCTCCCCACCTCTGCCAGCATCCCAAGGCTGACTCTGTTCATTTTTAAGGAGTCGGAAGAGCTTTTTGATTATGTCTAGGAATTGAAACTTGTTTCAAATAAAATTTATCAAATAATGCTGTAAGGCAGATGCTAATTAAACCATGTGCCATTAATTAGGGTATTGCACCAGTGGAATACATGATGCATTAACCAAGGAAAGTGGAAAAAGAACTGAATACATGGCTTTAATTAATAAATCAGGTCTTGCCAGGTACTTGATTACTTAAAATGACCACGTACCCTCCTTTTTAAGGTGTGAACTACCTTCTTTTTCCATTTTGTGCATATATGGAATGATGTCACTGTTCCTTATTTTTATAACATCTGTGGATGGGATTTTACAGGTAATTTTCCTAGTGCAAACAAGATATACAGGGGCAGAGGGGTTTTCTTGTTTTTAGATTAACTTCAAAAGTTTGCTGGGGAGGAAGGCAAGCGACCTGAGAGCAGGAAACTGCCAGTCAAGATTTATTCATTACATCTTTGTAAGGGGCGTGTTCCTGCCCCCTTGAATAGTAGGTTTCCGGGTCAGCCTCAGAAAGTTCATACCAAATGTGATCTAGAGTCACTTTTTGTCCACTCCTTGTGTTTGGACACAGGATTACAGCACATGAGTTCAAAGTGCTGGTCCTTTGTCAAATCTTCATACATCAAGTTAGTTATTCTTAATTAGGCAGGGTTAAAGGAGGGGAAAAGGCAGGGCCTAAGGCTCCTGGCCTAGAATAGTTGAAATATTAGTTTTGAAACGTTTGGTGATAACACCAGTTGCTACAACCAGACCTTCCATTGTCAAAGTACTCTGGTGAGACTGATAGATATAAATTGAATGAAGAAATAAATGTAGTATGAGAAGAAAGCATCTAATATAGCCCTCAAAGCTGTACAAAAGCTGCAAAACTTTAAAATTTTATACCTTAAACCATGTAAGTTAACAGAAAAAAGTCAAATGACAATTTTAATAGACTTTAAAACAGTGTACAAGTATAAAACACTGGTTTTGTATTTCAAAAGTTGGAAGATATCCAGTCATTAAACAGTCTACAAAACATATGCCAGTAGATTACATAAAAGACTATGTACAATATAAAAAGAGCTGAAAACAGTCTTCACTGTAAAAATAAGTTAAAACAAATTTTTCAATTTAAAATATCTATAGCACAAACACAGATCATGCAAATGGCAAACTAAATATACTGCATTCTTTAGTGTAGTCAGATAAATTCAGATTGAGACATCTTTCAGGTAGGGAAATGGCCATTCAATAAAATTCTTTTTCTCTGGCAGTAACAGTCCTAGCTGGGTATTTTATGCTTAAAGAACAGCTCTATTTCAAACCCTTTTTGTTAAGTTGTAATAAATACTAAAGCAACACAGGAATACTTTATTTGAAAGCAATGTTGGGGGAAAGGTCTGCAAAATAAATTCTTACTGTGCAATTTTATAAAGTAGGAACTTTTTTTTTTTCTTTTTTTTTTGCGGTACGCGGGCCTCTCACTGTTGTGGCCTCTCCCGTTGCGGAGCACAGTCTCCAGACGCGCAGGCTCAGCAGCCATGGCTCACGGGCCTAGCCGCTCTGCAACATGTGGGATCTTCCCGGACCAGGGCACGAACCCGTGTCCCCTGCATCAGCAGGCCGACTCTCAACCACTGCGCCACCAGGGAAGCCCAGTATGAACTTTTTTGAAAGGCTAGAAGCTTCTGCAGCTGAAAAAGTTGATCTGTAGTTTTAAGGCAGGCTAAGCTTTTAAATACGTTATAAGAACTAGTTTAATTAACTATTCTGCTATTACAAGTTACACGACGCTCATCTCCATAATACTAGACTAGTAGTTTGGTGTTTATTACACCAAATCTTCCCAACAGGAAACATGTACTTACTGGCTTTGAAACCGTAATCAGGGGGTCTGCTGCTCTCATTAATGGGGGACGGGGGGAGAGGCAACAGTCCAAAATACTACACTCTCCCCGCCAGTTGAAGTACCATTATTATTGATTCGTAAAGGCTTTGCAAATTCACATCTTGGCAGTTTAGTACTTACGGAAAGGATGATTGATGATAGGTATATTTAAACAACAATGGCAAATATTCTCAAAACTAAGGGGACCCAGGCAGGCACTATTGTTTCTAAAGCAATTGAAACATTTCCAAAGCATTTATTTGTTTTTTAGGTTAGTTTTATGAGCCAATATAGACATTACTACATGTCCACAGGAAGTACAAAAGCCATCTTCATTTGAACAAATACAATATTCCTGAAACCATTAGCACCAAGTCTCACTTTAAAAAGCAAAGACAACTGAGTGCTCTCCCACGTATTGTTGACTTCCTTCTACTCAGATTGCATGTCATGAGATATTTTAAAAGTTAGCTGCCACAAGTTTTGGAAAATGCCAGTGTTTGAAAATAGGTAATTGTGCTAATAAAGAATCAAAAGTTTAGTGGAACAGAGAATGAGGATTTCAAACCATTCAGTGTTACAAAGAAAAGTGTGAAAATACCATTCTTTGGTCTAGATTAGCTGTTCCCTTTACATTAATTTAACATTCCAATGGCTTTTTGAAAAATTTAAAATGTTGAACCTCGTTAGGCAAAAACAAAATTATATATACACATATGGATGTATCGTACAAATGAACCTTTAAAAGAAAGTCTTGTCCAACAGCTGATTAAAGATACTTAGGTACCTTTCTGTTTTAAAAAAAGAGTTAGTGTTTGAGTGTATAAGCACAGAAATAAGTAAGTTAAAAATTACCCATGGGGAAAAAAAACTTTTACCAGTCTATAAATATTATACCTTTCTGGTGTCCTTGCTCTACTGAGTTCACAAGTAAACATTCAATGTGACATGCTCAAGATCCTAATGCTGGTGGAACAATTCCTGTACCTGGACAAATATTACATTATGATTTGTTTGATGGATAGTTAATGCATGTTGCTTCCTGTTTCATAGATGTAGCTTCATTAACTGCCTCTTGATCACCTCCATCAGCTCCAAAGCCAGTTCCTCCGGCTCTCTCATTAACATCAGCATCATCTTCCAAACCATTGTAAAATTCTTCAATCTCACTTTCATCCTCCATAGGTTCTTCTAAACTTGGACTCTGGCATGTTCCACTATCACTGTTACTGCCACAAGAACTAGAGGATAAGACATCGTCTTCAGAGTCTGAATATACCTCAGCACCATGGAAAATATAACGGTTTGGTGGTAAAAACAGATATTGATTACCTGAAATACAGTAATAAGAGACAAGTGAGTTATTTCAAGTTTTCTAAGACTTGGTCTGAGTGGGCTGTCTGGAATAAAGTGTAGCTTCTAGCCTTTTACCTGAGTATCATTACTAGAGGCTATTACTGTAGTTTCTCAAACACAAGCTACAGACTCACTCGGTCCTGCATGAAAATCTTAGTTCTGCCACTCATCAACTTTGTAAATTGGGAGAGTTATCTCTGTGCCTCAATTTCCTCATCTGGATATGAAATAATTTTCACAACCTTATGAGGCAAGTATGAAAAAAATGTAGACAGCCACGTTCAATGAAACTCCCTTTGAACAGATGTGATGAGATGAAATGAAGTATCCAGCCCACCACCCACCCTCTGAATCAATCTATTTTTACAAGAGTCCTATCATGTTAAAGTGTGAGCAGCACTGATCTAGCGCTGGCCTTTTAAGCTTTCTTTCCCAATGCCCTCCCAAATTAGCATTTGCAATATAAGATTTGAGACCTCCGATGGTAAGAAGCATTCCCTGCTTTTGTTTACATTTTGATGTAAGTGAATGGGTAGGAACCTTAAACATTAATGATGAAATGTTTTATACCCTTATATTCACAAGCACCAAGTACCTTCTGACTTAAGTCTGTTATCACACGGTGTGATATTTATTGCACCATATCCCAGACTGATTCACAAAAGCCTAACTGCATAGTTACCTGGAGTGACATACCATCTACCAAACATACCCGAGTTTCTCTTCAAAATGACTTTCAAGCTTTTTTATACCCCATCATGACCCAGTTCTCACCTATTATGTGTTGCAGCATGGAAACCACTTACTTCATTGTGTTTCAGAGACTGGAGAAAGAAAACCCCACCTGGTGCTTCTTATTAGGGCCATGTCCTTTGAATCACATCCCCTCACAGTCTGTTAAAGGGTCCCAGCACATGGCTCTCCTGCCCTTTCCTTTCTATAGCTTAGGCCATGTTTATAAAAAGAACACTTCAGAGACTTCCCTGGCACTCCAGTGGTTAAATTAAGACTCTGCACTCTCAATGCAGGGGACCTGGGTTCTATCCCTGCTGGGGGAACTAAGATCCTGCATGCTGTGCGGAGCAGCCAAAATAATAAATAAATAAATTTAAAAAAAAAGAAAAAAAATTCTTTCTGCTCTGGCCTCCCCTGAAGAACTGAATCATCTATTTCTCAGTGGAAGTACCCTATATACCTGTCTGTTTCTGCCCTCTTGGCAACCCTCAAGACATTTACATTTTACTTCCTAAATGCTCCAACTTCTTCCCTTTCAGCCTCGACCTCCTAACAAACAGTGGCAAACTAAAATGAGTAAAGTCCAGCTGTTGTTTTGTTTTAACCGCTAAAAATGTTAAGTTTTACACTCTTTACATCCGTTATCTTTTCAAATACTCACAATGCTATGAGAGAGAAGCAGATCTGACAACTCAGTCTAATTCCAAAGCCTGTACCTTTAAAGGTCTAAATTGGTAGAATAAAACCAAGGTATAATACCAATTTCCTGGGGCAGAGTTTTGTATGTTTGACCCATCTGTCAAAAAGACATCCAGAGAATGCTGCCAGTGCCTAGGCAGACTTTGTATATGATAGAGACTTATCCTGACTAAATCAACAGTAATTTCTCTACTCCTGACTCTTCCCACATTTGAAAGCGTAAGTATTCTTCTATGCTCTTTCTAGTTTTCCCCACGGAAGACTTCCCCTAAATTACAGTGCAAGACCAAAGTCAGAACTTAGGTGTTATAGAAAGCCTTCAATAACCTAGTGCCCTCCAAGTAGCATAAACCTTTAAAAAAATTTTTTCTCATTCACCTATTTTTGTAATTATATACACAAATATCAGTAGCTTGATTGGTGTCTCCAGAACTTGCTGTATGCAAAATGCCCAAAGGCTTACTCAACTGAACTAAAATTTATTTAGAGCAAATGATTACAACACTTAATAAATCTGTCTCAAATTTCTTGTCAGTTTTCACCATGTATAGTAAGTGGAATGGGACTTAATGTTTTAAGATGTACAAAGTTGTTGCATCTAAGAGCACAAGTTTCTGTTTGATTAATACTTGGTCATGAGTGGTTTCAAAAAGTAGAAAGTGATTTCACTTATGTTAATACTTATGGATAGGGACTTCCCTGGTGTCACAGAGGTTAAGAATCCGCCTGCCAATGCAGGGGACACGGGTTCGAGCCCTGGTCCATGAAGATCCCACATGCTGCAGAGCAACTGAAGCCCGTGCGCCTAGAGTCCGTGCTCCGCAACAAGAGGAGCCACCGCAATGAGAAGCCCATACACCGCAACAAAGAGTAGCCCCCGGCTCACCGCAACTAGAGAAAGCCCGCGCTCAGCAACAAAGGCCCAAAGCAGCCAAAATTAATTAGTTATTTTTAAAGAAAACTAATTGATAAAAAGACTTCCCATGTGTCACAACAGGGTAAATGGTATTTCTGATACTCAGTGGCAAAGAACCAGCTGTTTTCTAGATCTGAAACAACACGACCTAATGGTTAAGAGAACCCAGAATCCACCTGGTTCTTCCACACCCTAGTCGTTACCTTGCCTGGGGTACTTAACCTCTATGGTCCTCGGTTTCCCACCTGTACCAGAGTAGTAATAGTTCCTGCCTCACGATACTAAAATCAGAAAATGTGAAGTCACTGACCCCCAGTAAGTACCCACATCTCAATCATTTCTACCAGCTAAAGCTCTCACCAGAAGATGGCCGGGCACTCACTCACTATTTCCCACTTAAATGCTTTACCTTCTCATTCCCCAGAGAAACACAAGGTACAGAGCACGCTTTCACACCACTTTTCCCCCATATTACGGAAGATACCGTTTATCTTTTTCTGGCTTAAAATCTCAACTTTATAGTTTCTCTAAACACAATCAACTATTACATTTAGCCGCATAAAATTACCCTAACTAGCCTGCCAAAATTGCTCACTTCTTACAAATATTTCGTTAGAATAATTATAACCTTCAAAATGTTTCAACAGCCTTTCTTACCATCAAGCCGTTTACTAATCTGCTCCTTTGCGAGTCTAGCTGGCCAGCATTTTCTCACTGTTTCAGCAACTGAAGTTCTTTCATTTTTCTCCCCAGTATTGGAGGCAACATTCTTCAAATCCGGACTCTCCAACTGTTCATTAACACTTTCAATGCTCCTAGCAGAAGTCTGTACTTCCTGTGATTTTTCTTCCACACAGTTTTTTGAGTCAGACACATCTGGATCATCACCATTACTCTTTGTTTCTTGGTCTAAAAGAGTGACAATCACTGAAGAATCTGCTGGTGAGGTTCCTTCTGGTGAACTCGAGCCTTCTGAAATATTGAGGGGTGTGGGTGGCAACTCTGACAAATGAGCCAATTCTTTTTGTGTTCGTGGAGGTTTTTCAGTAATTTCTGAAAGCTTTACAGGGTTGCAGCAAAGTTTGGCGTATTCACCACCTAACCTGTGACACAATTCATTAATAATGACATCACAGTCTCCAAGAAGCTCTACATCAAAATGCAGGTGAGGCAAAGGTTCCCTATTAATTAATATCTGAGGCACTTCATGGGGTATGGAACCTAAGAATAGGGTGAAAAAAGTAAGAATTAGAGAAAGGAAGGGAGGTACACTAATAAAACCAAAAGAAATGCACTATGTAAAAATCTAACAGAATTCCCTGGCAGTCCACTGGTTAGGACTCTGCGCTTTCATTGCCACGGCCAGGGTTCTATCCCTGGTCAGGGAACCAAGATCCCGTAAGACATGAGGCATGGCCAAAAAAAAAAAAAATCGAACATGCTCCCAATACCAAAGAAGACACCCAACTCTAGTATTCAACCAAGCTATTACATACCATCAAACTATCAAGTAAACAGAGATGGGCAGCAAAATTTCAGGTTCTACTCCTTTCACCTGGTTACCTCTGGGTAATCGCCTCACTTTTTATTCTGTATTCAATTTCCTTGTCTGTATAATGGGGTAATAACAGTACTTCTCCACAAGCTTGCAGTGACCACTGAGTTATGCAGAGAAGAGTTCTTGGCGCAGTATAGGTAATACTCTACTAAAAGGGCTTCTGATATGTGAAAATTCATACCAGTCTGTTCTCCACTACTATGTACCAGCGTCTTACATTTTTAAAAAGTACCTTTGCCTATCACCAACACATTTTACTACCCCACAGGAAACTTGGAAGTTCTCTGCCTCACATTTAAATAGAAAAAAATAACACGCAAATAAGCTTATACATTAAATTTTCTTTCTTTTTTTTTTAGTTACAAATTGTCCTATAATCTGCTTTAACAGAATTTCACAGCTGCTTGGGGAAGGCTGAGTTAAACTGCTAAAGCCACTACATGTGGGCTAGGAAAAAAAAGCTGAATTGGAGAGTTTAACTCTCTTGTTTCTTCCAGCAGTTTGCTCTAGCTATCTGTTTGCTGGTATGGGAGTCCAATTTTAATTCTCCAGTTAAGGGTTTGATATACTCTCCTCCTTCCCTCACTTTAATGGCACAAATGATGCTACTGAATTAGTCCCTCTATCTTCCTCCCCCTTGCTTGCTCACTAGAGGGAGAAAAAAGGTAGTATGCGAGCATGGATTAAAGAAATATTCCTGAGAATAATAGGGACTTAAATTGTTTTTGAGCATTTTTACACACATGAATACCCTTGTGGGTAGAGCTGATCCACATACAATGATTGACAAGGCATGACTGTTATTCTTACAAAAACAAACCAATCATTGTGAGCCCCCAAATTCTATCTTACATGAGTACGTTACACATGTATCAAGCTATACATCTGAACTTACTGGACCAAAAATCAATTACATTTGAAAGATTAACTACCCAAATTAAAACTAAAAATACAGATTATTTTTAATATGTTTCCTCAATATATGTAGAATTAGCTCATGCTAACTCCTGCCACATTAAAGCACATTCCACTGAAAAGTTTAAGTTGAACTGTTTCCGTTTGTTATTACTTCTGTTTTGAAAGCCCTCTTCCCCCACTGAAATGTCAGATTAACCAATCTTCCTGAGCAAGAATATGTCACCTAAAAAAATTAAAGTTTGGGGGCTTCCCTGGTGTCACGGTGGTTAAGAATCCGCCTGCCAGTGCAGGGGACATGGGTTCGAGCCCTGGTCTGGGAAGATCCCACATGCCGCGGAGCAACAAAGCCCGTGTGCCACAACTACTGAGCCTGTGCTCTAGAGCCCGCGAGCCACAACTACTAAAGCCTGCATGCCTAGAACCAGTGCTCCGCAACAAGAGAAGTCACTGCAACGAGAAGCCTGCACACAGCAATGAAGAGTAGCCCCCGCTCACCGCAACTAGAGAAAGCCCGCGTGCAGCAACAAAGACCCAACGCAGCCCAAAAAAAAAAAAAGTTTGGCTCTTCACCACTCTTGAACAAAAAACAGAAGATCATTGGGGTCTACTCTACAGACCCACAACCCATGGCAAAATATATAGAAATGGTTCTCTAAAAAAAATCATCACCCACTTACTCGGAATTAGTGCTACTGGTCTTACTTTCAGGGAAGACCCAATAACAATGAGAAGATCAACTTCATCTTTGTCATACTTCATGGCTCTATGAAACTGTTCTGGTAAATTTTCACCAAAAAAGACAATCTCTGGTTTCATGATAGCAAGTGGTTCATCAGCTGGGCACCTAGGACATCGAGGAACCACCTGCATGTTCCAGATTTTAGTTGAGGTGGGAAAGAGAAGGGCAAGCCCGAGTTAGAGTCAACATTTCCACACTTCCCAAGAATTCATTTCAAAATTATCAAAGAAAACAGAAAAGCTGTGGATAAATAGCAGGGAAAACTGGATAAAACCTAAACATCAACCATCAATGACCCATTAGTTTATTAACATACAATGAAATACAATTTTGCTATTATCTGTGTATGCTGCTATTATGATATCTGTATAGACCTACATTTGATATTCAAGAGTCCATTATATATTAAAAGGAAAAAGCAGCATGTGTATATACGTACACAGATGAGACTTAACTTTAAAAAAATACAAGTTTGTAAAATATGATTCCATTTTAGTATGCTATCTTCTCATAATTATATGATCAACTATATATGCAGCTAAGCGTACAGAATTTATTTCTGGATGGTTTTTATTCTCTGGCATATTTCCCTGTATTTTTTGGTCAATGAGCGTACATGAAATATTTTTTACAAAATGAATCTGACAGGCACTTTTAAAAAGGGAGAGTAAGGAGAAAAACTAATGTTAAATAACACCACACTTAATGATCTGGGTTTTTATTTTAGGCTTATATATTAGGTAGTCAACTTCATCAATCGAGATTATGGAGCAATGTTTTTAACTTAAGGTTTTGAAAGGTTTTTGTGTATTTCTCTGGAATTCCCAATGGTAACTAATATTTGTTTTCCTGGATGTTTCTGTACCACATAAATACTTCCAGAAAAAAAGGACTGAGGTAAAAGAAACAGATCAGAGACATGCACAATTCCTAAGATATGGGTGATAAATTACCTGATTAAAAATATCTCCTCGTACAGCTTCACAGTCAACTTTATATTTACAAATCAGGCAAGATGCTGTTGCAAAGGAACCTAAAAACAACCAACAAATATATGCTTTATTAAAGAAATTTTTCCATTTCTTAAATAACGGTTATAATGTAACTTGAAAACAGAAAAGCTAGCGACTTTAAAATTTTTAAGAGACTCCATGAGAGAGATGCTGATATAATGATGCTTCCTAAAGCTACTCTTTTAATAAAATATACCAACTCCTCCAGGAGTAAAACTGCAGACTTAGAAGGTTACAACTGTATTACCTTAGTTTAACAGCTGTGTTTCAAAAACAGTTTAGATACATAAGAAAATGGTCTATTCATACTTGTTTTAGATTTAGTCTTCAAATTTCTGAAGCCTGTACATCTGAACTACTCAGCAGTTCCCTCTGGTTTCCTAAAGATGCCATGTTTTTTTCATCCATAGCTAATATTACTTTTGTATTCAAAAAAGGTTAATAAAAGAATTTAATGTTACATAATTGCTGCATCTTTTGAAATCCAAAAGCACATTAATATCTGACATTTTGTACAATTAAGTGTCAAGGCCAATATTTCTGGTTTCATATTTTTGCAATCTACTTTCCTTCATTTATCTGTTGATCAGATAACATGATTAAACAATAAGGCTTAATCTCCATTCCTGGATGGCAGCCTTTTTTCTAATCCTAACTTTTCCTACAAAACTAACTAATATGTAACAGAAAAAGCAATCCAGAAGTTTACTAACCATGACACTGAATTATCCTTTGGATTCCTGCAACCTGTTCCAGTGTATCTATGTTTTGAGTATAGTTGCGAAGTAGTTTTCCTTCATTATCTGACAAGGCTATGAATTTGTGACATAGAGATGGTTGGAATTGTCCAGGATATATTTCCTAGATAACGCAAAAAGCAGAAAAAAGATTATGTAAGTGTTAACAAATGTCACAGGTTTAGGTTTAACAATAACAAAAAACCAAAACTACCAATGATAATTAAAAAACAATACATGAGCATCTCAAAGCATCTAGATGGATGCCACACACACTTACAAAAGGATCGTTGCTGTCATATGTGTAAAACTCAGCACATGGCCTCTTGGAAAGGATAAAGTCGACCCACAAACATCTCTTATAAATGCTAATTGATATTTTAATAAAAGTCAGAAGAAATACATACCTTAATATATATCTAATTTTTGTTGGCTGCAAATGATTTTTGTTTTGTAAGGAAAAAGGGAAAAAGTTTAAATTGAAATTAAAGATATCAAAGATATGGTGACTTTTTTTTAAAAAAACTAAAAAAGGCACTGTCAACATAATATTAAAAATTTTTTTGATTCATCATTTATTATAAATATCAACCTGTTGGAAGTTTAAAGCTGAAGTTTTAATTCCTTACCAAAATTGTTTTCCTTCCACTGCACAGGCACATACTGGTATAGTATAGAGTTGCTCATGAATGCTGAGTTGCTGGATTTTGTGTGTGTGTTTTTCCCCCCAAATAATGCTTCAATGCTGTTTCTTCTTTAAAAACAAAGAATTCAGATATACACATGGCAAAAAGATCAGAGAAAAAGTATCAATTTTGGTCCTCTCAACTTTTGACAGTGTTTTCATTAAACTTCATTTAGTAAGTGACTATGGCAAAGGAAGTTTCTTCTCTTTTTTCTTTGAAGTAGTAGTTCTGCCTACTTCCTTACCATTCATTACAGCCTCTAACCTATTACAATGCTAGCAAAAAACAAGATGCAACCATATGTCCATCAACAGACGACTGGTTGTAGAAATATGGTACATCCATAATAGTGAAGTATGCAGCCATTAAAATGAATGAGGGAGGTCTCGATACACTGACCTGGAAGATGGTCCATGACATATGTGAAAAAAAATCAAGCTAGTCACCACTGTGTATAGCTTTGTTTTTGTTGTTGTTTTGTTATTAAGCAAAAATGGGAAGTATATACAAAGTATACAGATAAATTCATTTAAACATCAAGTCAGGAAGGATACAAACAATCTATAAAATGGGGATGGGGGTAGGGGACTTCACTTCTGACATTATACAAAAGGTTTGACAGGGCTTCCCTGGTGGCGCAGTGGTTGAGAGTCCGCCTGCCAATGCAGGGGACACGGGTTCGTGCCCCAGTCCGGGAAGATCCCACATGCTGTGGAGCAGCTGGGCCCGTGAGCCGTGGCCGTTGAGCCTGCGCGTCCGGAGCCTGTACTCCGCAATGGGAGAGGCCACAACAGTGAGAGGCCCACGTACCGCAAAAAAAAAAAAAAAAAAAAAAGTTTGACAGTTAAAAGATTCTAGATGACTACTTCTAACCTACTTAATATTTCAAGTTTAGAAAAAACTACTGGGATACCTTTTAAGTAAAAATAATAATGCAAATCTCATTATAAAGACTATTACATCCATGTCCATACGCTGCTGAAAATGTTATATAAAACCCAAGAATTCTGCCTCTCAAATTTTTATCATAAAGTTCATGAACTTTGCAATTTAAGAAAGACAATGCATATAGAAAGAAGTAACAAGTGAAGAGTTTAATTATTAAAGCTAATGTTTATAGAAAACTGAAAGCCACATTATGTTTTGGACCATTAGGTTGTGCTCTCTATTAACCACTGTTTTCTCCCCAGGTTGCTTTGTTCTAATACATTTACATTTAGAGGATTAAACGCCAGCACCTTGCAAACCTCCCCTCTGGAAACAGCTGTTAAAAGAGTATTTCAACAAATATTATAATATTCTAGGCAACAGATAAAATGGGATCTAAAGTAGTAAGGAAAGTGCTAATAGCATGCCAAAAGCAGCACAAGAACAAATGGCTGACTACCTCCAGAATAAGGCTGGGCAGCACGAGTACCAGGACTCCATCCTCCTGGAATGAACTTTTGTGTGCCTCATCCCCACCCTTTTTAAAAGGGGAGGGTGGGCTTCCCTGGTGGCGCAGTGGTTGAGAGTCCACTGGCCGATGCAGGGGACACGGGGACACGGGTTCGTGCCCCGATCTGGGAAGATCCCACATGCCGCGGAGCGGCTGGGTCCGTGAGCCATGGCCGCTGAGCCTGCGCGTCCGGAGCTTGTGCTCCGCAATGGGAGAGGCCGCAACAGTGAGAGGCCCGTGTACCGCAAAAAAAAAAAAAAAAAAAAAAGAGGGTAAGAAGAACATAAACCTGTGGGACACTAGATTCAGCTCTACACTCTAGTTTCCCTTCATATCGTAACAGTTCAGGGTAATTTAGTCCTTAAATTTACAAATCAATTCCTGTAGTTGGGAATAATTTTTTTTTTTTTTGCGGTACGCGGGCCTCTCACTGTTGCGTCCTCTTCCGTTGCGGAGCACAGGCTCCGGATGCGCAGGCTCAGCAGCCATGGCTCACGGGCCCAGCTGCTCTGAAGCACGTGGGATCTTCCCAGACCGGGGCACGAACCGTGTCCCCTGCATCGGCAGGCAGACTCTCAACCACTGCGCCACCAGGGAAGCCCAGGAATAATTTATGAAGGGTTTGTTTCATCTTATAAGCCTACATTTTATGATGATTTGAAACTTTGTCTGTTTTCTTTCAAATATGCAGTGGACCATGTCTGAATCATTAGATTTAATATTGTGTTCAAACTAAGGGATATAATCTGAAATAATGGGGAAAAAATTACTCTGAAAGGACTGTTTTTTAATAGAAATTACTCCTAAATCAGGCTCTTACTTAACAAGGAAAGTTTTAAAAAACTAATTGACTGGAGATACAACTTTCAGATAAAATATGGATTAATTCTTCATGTTGAAACTGTGACACGCTAGTTCTAAGCAAGACAGGCCATCCCAAATCTGAACCTCCTTAAGTCCCATTAAGGAACCAATCATGTGGGCTGGACCATTATTATTGCCACAGGGATCCATTTAGAATAGAGTAGAAGCACAACTGGGACCAAAGGCTCAAATACTATTAAAATGACAGGCTGCTTTCACAGCAGTGTCCAGAAACACACGAACAATCCAGTAATTGGCCATAGGCAACCAATGTGACCAAAACTAAAGCTTAGAACTATCTGCCACAATAAGCTGTCATGTAGAAATAATGGTTTTTCTCCAGAGATGCTCTCTGCTTGCTTGCTTGCTTCTCAAAATTTCTAGCAATATGAATGAGATTCCAGTCAAAAGCAGGGGTGTTAACTGCAGCCCCTCAAAACTAAAAGGACTCATCAAAGTTTGAGATGCCACTATTTGCTAGGTAGTAAGTAGAGCTATTAAGAAACTAGAATTTACATTCTCCATGCTGTCAAAAAAAATAAGTGAAACTAATTGATCCTGGTAAGGAAAATCCTCATAATCCCTGGTCTTGTTTCATTCATTCCACAAAACCATAGACTACTCAAAATCTTACCTAATCAATACTTGCAAATTAAAGTTAAGTCACCTGACTTGTTTGATTCATTCCACAAAACCATAGACTACTCAAACTCTTACCTAATCAATACTTGCAAATTAAAGTTAAGTCACCTGACAAATTTAACTACTTTTTTCCTGTTAAACATCTGGCTTCCCCAAGGAACTCAAGCTTCAGCAAACTTTTTCCACACTGGGACACCAGATAGCAAATATTTAAGGCTTTGCGGGCCATTCAGTCTCTGTCCTTACAGTCTATGTGGCAACCACTCAAGTCTTCTATTGTAGTACATCTGCAGCCACAGGCAACAGGCCAATGAATAAGCATAGCTGTGTTCCAGTGAAACTTTATTTACTATCACTGATATTAGAATTTCATATAATGTTCATATGATGTGAAGTGTTATTCTTTTGATTTTTTTCCCCATCCATTTAAAAATTTTAGTTCACAGCTGTACAAAAAAAGGCAGTGGGCCACATTTGGACTAAGGCTGTAATTTGCCAGCCCCTGTACTAATCTAACACAAGAGAATTTCAATTAGTCAAGCATTCGTTACTACCTGATGTAAGTAACAGGCGTAACAGGAGCACTTTGTAATAATGCTGTAGACTGCGCTGAGGACTGGGTTTTTACATTTTCAAGGACTGTAAAGGAAAAGAACACAGTATGACAGAGTTCCCATGTGGTCCACAAAGCAGGTTAGATTTACTACCTGGCCCTTTACAGAAAAAGGTCTACTGACCCTCCTGTGGACATAAACCCCCATCTTGCAGATGAAAAAACCAAAGCACAGAAGTAACGCCAAAAGTCACAAGAGCTAGCAAGTAGCAGAACTATCATTCAAACCCAGTTTTGATGCCAAAGTGCAGCTCTTAACCACTATGCAATTTCTGATCCCTCAACCTCATGTTTCCTATTTTTCTTTTAGGCTAAATACCATTTCTATTAGGTATTGCAAATCAGTCCACTAAAACTAATCTAGTAAGTATATTTCACATTGCACATCCTTCACGGGATTAGTGGAGACTGGAATTCCAATCACCCTCTAATGTAAAAACACTCTTCAAGGGCTTCCCTGGTGGCACAGTGGTTGAGCGTCCGCCTGCCGATGCAGGGGACACGGGTTCGTGCCCCGGTCTGGGAGGATCTCACATGCCACAGAGTGGCTAGGCCCGTGAGCCATGGCCGCTGAGCCTGCGCGTCCGGAGCCTGTGCTCCGCAAAGGGAGAGGCCACAACAGTGAGAGGCCCGCGTACCACACAAAAAACCCCAAAAACAAACAAAAACACTTTTCAAGAATACATGTTCTTGGGGACTTCCCTGGTGGCCGGTGGTTAAGACTCCGTGCTCCCAATGCAGGGGGCCCTAGTTTGATCCCTGGTCAGGGAACTAGATCCCACATGCATGCTGCAGCTAAGAGTTCACATGCCACAACTAAGGAGCTGGAGAGCCACAACTAAGGAGCCCGCCTGCCGCAACTAAGACCAGGCGCAACCAAATAAATAAATATATATTTAAAAAAAAAAACAAAAAAACCCCACACATGTTCTCCAGAATCCCCTGGCAGTCCTGTGGTTAAGGACTTGGTGCTTTCACTGTCATGCCCTAGGATCAATCCCTGGTCAGGGAACTAAGATCCACAAGCTGTAGGTTGCGGCCAAAAAAAGGCATATTCTCACAAATCAGTATGATAAAGAAAAGCATCTCAATGGAAAAAAAAAAATAGCTAAGAACAGACAGGCAACTCAAAGATATACACATGGCAAGTAGTAAGAAGCAGTCATCTACATTAGTAAACAAAAACAGAGCACTGATGAGAAGATGCTAATTTTTTATTTATTACATGGATAGTTTTAACTGCCCTAAAAACAACTCTAGATATCCACTAAAAGGAGACTGATTATATATATTGGGGTACAACTATCAAAACAGTACTATGCAGCCTTTTCTTTAAAATGAGGTATATCTAAGTGCCGCCATGAAACTATTTCCAAGGATATTAAATGGGAAAAAAAGCAGTGTAGAGAAAAGGGTACGTGATTCTGTTGGTAATCATCTTTCAAGTATTATTGGAAACGTACAATACCTCTCCCCGCTACACACACACAATCAGGTTTACTCATTTTTTTTTTTTCCTAGAAGGAAACCCAATGAAACATTTTACCATGGTAACCTTTGAGAAAGAGATTAGAGGTAGGGAAGACTGAAGGGAGAGGCCAACTATCATTTGTTGTGTACTGTTTGGATTTCTTTTTAAAACCATATACACAACATACACACCAACACACACACACACACACACACACACTTTCTAAAAAATACTTTAATACTTAACGTATCACGGGAGGCTTTTTTTTGTGGGGGAGAGGGCATGGGCATGCTAAATCAGTTTTCTCGTACACTTCTACACTTCTGATGGGAGTATATATTATTCAACCTTTCCAGGCAGCAATAAGGTAAAACAAATGAGGACCCTTAGCAGTTTTGCTTTCAGAAATTTATCCTAAGAACATTATAAACATACCAAAAAGGACAATCAGAGCAATACCTTTTTAATAACAGAAAGCAGGAAATATCCAAAAGGAGCACTTGCAGGATTAGTTACAGTAGGACCACTTGATGAACACTATGACCGTTATCAAGCATCTGGAAGTTTATTAAACAGAAATACTACAAATCCAAAGCAGTAGGTAAAAGAGCCCATTTTTATAATATCACCCAAATATAATACTCTATACTTATATGTAATCCACCTACACAAGTCAGTATTAACATACTGTCTTCACGTGAATGGGACTGTGGCCTTTTTTGGGGGTGGGGGTGTGTGTGCTTTTTTTGATTTTTAAGTAATGAGCTAGTTTTGAGATGTCTTAGCTTTGTAACTACATAATCTGGTATATCTGCACACTATCAATAAAGTGACAATTTACTGAATAAATATACGTTTTGGAAGTTCATATTTCTCCCTCTACTTCTTCTTGAATTTTATCACTTTAAGGGAAAGAACATTCACTGTATTCAATATGGGCGAGCAACTACACTCTCTGAACAGTCCTTTAAAAAAAACAAAAAAAAGTTATTTTATACAACCTCAGTTTCACCTTCACTGACTCTTAAACCACTCATTTTTATCAGCACCAGTGAATTTAGACTCCTCAGGACCATGACCACAACCTCATTATCAATTTAAACCCTTATTATGCAAGAGGACAACAGTTCAGAACAAGAATATATAGCTTTAATGTTGGCCTTAATTGTTCTTGTGCAGAAGAATTCAAAGTGGTACTAAAGCTAGGCACACTTAACATGCTGGTGCTCAAACAGGGAGCAATTTTGCAGGAGACATTTGGCAACATCTGGACACATTTTTGATTGTCAAGACGCGGGTGGGGGACTAACGGCATTTAAAGGGAGGAGGCCATTGGTTGCTGCTAAATATCCTACAGTGCACAGAACCGCTACTCACAGCAAAGAATTATCCATCCCAAAGAGTCAACAGGTTGAGAAACTGCTCTAATGAACCAGCTACCTCTTTCACACACCTCTCCATTACTTTTGAGTTTCCAGTCTAGATGAAATCTGTTTCTTCTCAGTTATATACAATCAATGGCTTGATACATCTGTAGAAACTTTCCTTCCAAAATGCCTAAATTCACAATATTTCCTGTTTTCATGGCTTTCTATTAAATTTATTTTCTCTCAAAAGGAACCCTCCTACACTGTTGGTGGGAATGTAAATTGATACAGCCACTATGGAGAACAGTATGGAGGTTCCTTAAAAAACTAAAAATACAACTACCATATGGCTCAGCAATCCCACTACTGGGTATATACCCTGAGAAAACTATACTTCAAAAAGATACATGCAACCCGAATGTTCATTGCAGCACTACTTACAATAGCCAAAACATGGAAGCAAGCTAAATGTCCATCAACAGATGACTGGATAAAGATGTGGTAAATATGTACAGTGGAATATTACTCAGCCATAAAAAAGAATGAAATAATGCCATTTGTGGCAACATAGATGGACCTAGAGATTATCATACTAAGTGAAGTAAGCCAGACGATGACAAATATATCACTTATATTAAAAAAAAGAGAGATACAAATGAACGTATTTACAAAACAGAAATAGACCCACAGACATAGAAAAAAACCTATGGTTACCAAAGGGGAAAGGGGAGGGGGGATAAATCAGGAGTTTGGGATTAACATATACACACTCCTGTATATAAAATAGATAACCAATGAGGACCTACTGTATAGCACAGGGAATTATACTCAATATTTTATAATAACCTATAAGGGAAAGAATTTAAAAATAGATACATATGTATATATAACTGAATCACTGTGCTGTACACCTGAAACTAACACAACATTGTAAATCAACTATACTTCAATTTAAAAAAATTCATTTTCTCTCATAACTAGCAAAGTAACTATCTTTTAATTAACTTTCTCCTTAGTACAGACACTGCAAGAAAACTTTAGGTTATGACTATTTTACTCATGTATTCTTTTTGGAATCCAGTAAAATATAATATTTACATACCCTCCCCATCCTTCATTTTTAAATACTATCCTTTATTCTTTGTCCTTACTTATTTGTCCTTCAGCTTTTTCCTATTCATTTTTAGACCCAAATTAACTCAGTCTCTCTTACCTATTACTATTTATTTTAAGTGCTATTTCACCAACTAGGTACTTTCCTTCTGGCAGTTCCTAATGTAAGAATTGAAGTACAACAATCCTATACGAGTGGCAGTTATAAAGATTATTTATTTAGCTCCTACCATAACTTAAACCTTCATAGAGAAGTGAAACATGCTGCCCCTCCAACTTTTTCTTCTCCTAGGTACTATGAAATCTGTACACACATTAACACTGTGCCATTTTTACTCCAATTCAGATATTTCATTTTCTCTTAAGCACTGTCTAGATTTCTATTACGTGTATTTTTATAATTTGTCTTTGTAAGAATAATTCTTAATTGCTTCTATAGATTCTTACATGTCAAAACCAGTTTAAGCTAAAACTGAATACCCACTATATACATTAGACAACTAAGGTTACAATCTTTCTCACCTTGCTATTTGTATTCTCAGTTACCACATTTTCCCCAAGTGTCAGGCAATTTAGTATATACTGAAGTGATGGGGAAAAAGCTGAAGTTAGTTTGAGCATGTTTTTTGTTTCCTCTCAGAACAGAGAATTTACAGCAAAAACCTTGTGAGCATTACATAAATGCACTAGTGAATCAAGCTCTTATAATCAGATACAAGATCAAAGTAAATTCTAGTTACTTGATGCCTTTCTTAAAGTGCTAATTTCTGGAGAATTCCCCGGCAGTCCAGTGATTAGGACTCCACACTCCCACTGCAGACTGCAGGAGGCACAGGTTCAATCCCTGGTCTGGGAACTAAGATCCCACATGCCATACAGCACGGCCAGAAAAAAAAAGTGTTAATTTCTGATAACTAGAGCCAGTGTCCTAGGTCCAATTCAAGAAACCAGTAACTAAGTGATATTTCATTGGTCTTCAAAGTCATGCAGTAGAACCCCCTAGCACCAGTATGTTAAAAACAGTGAATCTTCATGAATTCATATTCTTGTAACAAAGGAAAAGAGACACTCTACATTATTTGTTCAATTTAGTGTGAACCAGCTGTCTGTTCTAAAGGCTAGATATAGATGACCATCATCACCGCTGATACATGAAGTTCATAAATTTTTATAAGTTTCAAGTTGATTACTGAAAGATTCAAATTTCTTAGTAGCCTGCAAAATTTTCAAATTTAGTTTTCAGTTCTAGCAAGTAAATCACATCCAAGAAAATCTAATGTAATTTCCCCATTTTACTCTAATTCCCATTTATAAGCACACTTGCATAAAACAAAATTATTTCTTTAGATAGTCCATCAATCTAAGCTAATACCATGTATTCTGAATTGGCAGAGCTTTTCTTATAGGTATGTAAATAGACCACATGATTTGAAAGTAGCTGAGGTTATCCTTTAATGGAAATTCAGGTCCACTTCACTTCTCTGCTCATTAAAAAATAATCACTAATACAAAAGACCCTTTCAAATCTACTAAAGTTTAGCAACAACAATTTTACAATTTCTTTCCGTAAAGCTAAACTATAGAAAAAAGATTTCTAAAGTAAAATTTCTTGGGACTTCCCGGGTGGTCCAAAGGCTAAAGACTCCATGCTCCCAATGCAGGGGACCTGGGTTCGATCCCTGGTCAGGAAACTAGATCCTGCATGCCGCAGCTACAAGATCCCGTGCACCGCAACTAAAGACCCGGCACACTCAAATAAATAAATAAATCTTTTTTTTTTTTTTTTTTAAGATAGAACTTCTTGAGTATGGTATAATGCGTAGTTATCCCTCCATATTTGCAGGTTCCACATCCTTGGATTCAACCAACTGTAGACTGAAAATATTCAGAGAAAAAGAATTCCAGAAAGTTCCAAAAACCAAAACTTGTATTTGCTGCACCAGCAACTATTAACATCATATAAGCATACCTCAGAGACATCATGAGTTTGGTTCCAGACCACAGCAATAAAGTGAATTATCCCAGTAAAGTCAGTCAAATGAATTTTTTGGTTTCCCTGTACATATAAAGTTATTTTTATACTATATGGTAATCTATTAAGTATGCAATAGCATTATGTCTCAAAAAAGTACTATCTTAATTAAAAATACTTTATTGCTAAAAAATGCTAACCATCATCTAGGTCCTCAGCAGTAACAAAGATCACTGATCCCAGATCACAGTAACAAATAATGAAAAAGTCTGAAATACTGTGAATGACCAAAATGTGACACAGAGACACAAAGTGAGCAAATGCTGTTGGAAAAATGGCGCCTAAAGACTCGCTTGATCACAATCCCTCGAATTTGTAAAAACAAAAAAAGCCCACAGAATATGTGAAGGGCAATAAAGTGAAGCAAAATAAAACAAGGTATGCCCATAATAGGTATTATAAATAATCTAGAGGTGATTTAAAGTATACAGGGAGGGGACTTCCCTGGTGGTCCAGTGGTTAAGAATCCACCTTCCAATGCAGGGGACATTCAATCCCTGGTCAGGGAACTAAGATTCCACATGCCGCAGGCAACTGAGCCCGTGCTCCTCAATTAGAGAAGCCCCTCACACCTCAACGAAGATCCAGCAACTAAGACCAGATGCAGCCAAAAATAAAATTAAAAAAAAAAGTATACAGGGAGGATGTGCATAGATTATATGCAAATACTATGCCATTTTATATAAGGGACTTGAGCATCCTCAGATTTTGGTATCTGAGGGATCCTGGAACTAATCCCCCTCAGATACCAAGGGAAGACTGTAACATCAAACTTTAAACTCCAGAGCAGAGCTGCCAAATAAAAACATAATATGAATCATATATACAATTCAAATTTTCTAGTAACCACATTAACAATGTGAAATCTTCCTCATTTATAACCCAATAACAAAGTATTAATATTTACACAGTCATTATTTATATATATATAATACATAATAAAATTTATATTTTGCATGTTTTCTATACTAGGTTTCCAAAATCTGGTATGTCTTCCACACTTACATACCATCTCAGAACACTTATGCACTCAACAGCCCCACGTGGCAAATGGCTTCTGAACTGAACAGAGCAGCACTAAAGACGCTAGAGCATAACATATCAACCTAGACTCAAATGCAATCTAAGACTTCACCTCTAATCACAAATTTCTCAGGCACATCCTCATGTGTTAAAACCTAGCTACTATAAAACATACCAGGGTTTCCCTGGTGGTGCAGTGGTTGAGAGTCCGCCTGCCGATGCATGGGACACGGGTTCGTGCCCCGGTCCGGGAAGATCCCACATGCCGCGGAGCGGCTGGGCCCGTGGGCCATGGCCGCTGAGCCTGCGCGTCCGGAGCCTGTGCTCCGCAACGGGAGAGGCCACGACAGTGAGAGGCCCGCGTACCGCAAAAAAAAAAAAACATACCAAAGGCAGATGTTATAATCTTTATGATCCATAAAAAATATTCAAAATCAAAACAGTGATGTTACTTTTATATGATCTACTAACCTCTAAAAAAGCCTGGACAATGTAAAGGCCATTACTGAAGTGCAAATTTGAAAAATACGCAATAGCCTCTTCTTTGAAAATAAGCTCAATCCTAAAATGAAGAAAAGCAAATGACAGTCCCTTCTGGGAATAAGGGAATTCTGACTAAAATGACTTTATTTCAGTGATTTTACTCCACCACAGTACTAACAGTCAATTTACTAGACTGCCATTCAAAATATTTTTTCATGAGAGAAAGACAAAGAAACAACTAGAAGAGTTTGTAGTACCTTTGCAAACTTGAAGAATGGTCTTGGATCTTTTCTGAAATATTCAATGTCAAACATTGCTTGAGGATCTGGAAGGTCTGGGAAATCTACTGCAAGGCGAGCATAAATACCATCTCTTGACCTGAAGTCAGGTATTCCACAAGAAACAGAAACCTGAAATACGCATGGCATAATTTGTACAATTAAATCTTCTACTGCTACCTTAATAATTATTAGTCCTCTTATCACACAATTAGGGAAGAGTTGAAAAATATTTTTAGTTTGAAACTTCTTTTGGGGAATGGAGATAATGCCCTACTTTCATTTCTAATAGAAATAAAACACTCAGAAAACCAGTATAATTAAATCCATCACATACTCCATTCATAATGGGGTAAAGAATTTTAAGTCAGGCTAACTTTAAACCTTTATAAGCATTTAACCAACAAATTAAAACAATTCCAACTTGATTGAGAACTAAGTAAACCATTCCAAATTATTTTAACTAGAAAGCAGGCAAGAATTTCTATTACAGTCAAGTATTTCCAAAGAAATCCCTCTTCTGGGTTAGAGTGCTACTACTTCAAGAACGCTAAATTTCTCTATTTTCCTTAAAACACTATGTTGTACAATATTTCAATTTTTAAAAATAGATTTAAATACTATGCGTTTTCTACAAATAAACCTTGACATTACAAATAGGGACTTCAGAGGTTATCCTTTTGTTTCACAATTTTGTCAGCATTTACTCCACTTTAGCCTCAGAGCAAAACAAACTTGCCTAAATCACATCGGGGAGCCAAGTGTAACTATTCTTCATAATCATTTATGATTAAATAACACCCTCCCTTAACCAAAAGGTTAGAAAGCGGACTGATTTTTCTCCAACAGCTGTCCTGGTCGCTACCATGTAACATATTCTGTATTCAACACACAATATGAAATAGCCTAAGTAACTAGTTATTTGAGACCTAAAGTGGAACAAATGAAAAATCTCAACCCACCACAATCACATAATTTAAAATGGAGCAGAGGTAGGAATCTGTTACCTTTCCAACACTGCATTACCTGCCAACACATATAAGGCTCCCGGTTTCCCCATATAGGTCAAACAAATAACCAATTTCTCTATCAGACCCTGACACACTTTAATGCAAGCAAAATTCCCTGCATCTCCTTAGAAGTTGTGGTATAATGTAGGTAAAAAATCTTGCCTTAATTCCACTTACCTACTGTGCCAGTAAACAGACGTGAATCTTTTTTAAGGTTATTGAGGTTTTTAAAAAACTGAACCAATTTAGTAATTGCTCCTGCACTCACTTTTTAGCAGTTTCCAAACACAAATGCCCATCATCATATATGGATAAATTCTTCTACACCAGAAAAATGTTTCTGAATTGGACAAGGCTTAAGAAAAAACATACACCACCCCCCATACTAGTGTTTTATACATCTTACATACCCCAGCTCCAGTTAGAACTATTATTTTTTTGCACTCTTGCAGTAATTTCACAGCATCTTCAATTGTATTAATATCTTTTCTTTTTTTCCTTTTTGGTGGTTCTGAAAGGATATTAATAACAATCTGCCACAGTGTCATATCATCCAATTCAGGTGGAGGAATTGTTTCTGGTAGTAAATCTTTAAGAATCGTTCGAGGATCCGTGCCAATCATGAGATGTTGCTGAACAAAAGTATATGGACCTATATCAAGAGGGAAAAGAACTAGATCAGATCCACTTCCAAGTAATTGAAAATCTAATTTATTTTTTGAAGTAAGAAATTAGCAATGCTTAACACTGTTTTGCAGAGTAAAAAAAAAATGCACTATAAAGGTGTTTCATTCACAGCATCTTCAGATCTAATGCTATATCCCAAAGAGATTAGGGAGATCAGGAGTTGAGCCTACCCCTAGAGCTATAAAATAACAAGAGTCAAACTAATTAACTACTAGAATTAAATTTCTACGGTTAAAATCTAGAAAAATACAACATAAACATGACAGAAGTATGTACAAAAGGGTTCTACAAATCAACACAGGAAAGATCTTACGAGTCCCGAAAGCCCACACTATTTATCATTAAAGACATAAAGAAAAAAGAAAAGGAAATCTATACTTTACTATCTTTAAAAATTTTCCAGTAATAATCTTCAAGTTAATCTTAACCAGTCTCCCAAAATGATACATACAATGCTGTTGTTCTGAGCTTTAATTCTTTACCCTGAAATTTCTTAGATCAGTTCCTAGCTTGAGAAAAACCAAAAATACAGTAAATACAAACACTAAAAATGAACTAATCATTACTATGTTTAAGCAGTCAAGGCATTTTTGAGAAAAACCAGCACATTAAGAGAAAGAACACTTTGAGATGGTCATGTTACTACCTTGGTATAAAAATCTGATACTGTGCTCTACTTCAAAATATTTCTCATTTCATCAAAATACTTAATAAATATTTACTGAGAACAAACTATGTGCCAGGCACTTTTCTAGGCACTGACAAAACAGTCTACAAATCAGTCAGAAATCCTTGCCCCTGTGGGACTTATATTCTAGTACAGGAAACCAGCAATAAAAAAGTTACATACAGAGATTATTTTAGAGCAAAAACAGAACAAAGCACTAGACTTTCCCTAAAACCAAGATGATATTAAATCTCATCAAACACCTAAGAACCTCATCACCAGGCTACAAGGGAACAGAGAAATATATTTTTTGCTGACACAAAAAGAGAATACTGAAAAAGATAGCTCTTAAACTGTGAAACCATACCTATCCGTGGTCTTGGAGTCCAGTCACTAGAACTCGCATGTGAGGCTCTATCATCCTCATCACTTTCACACGAATGGAAACCGTTGGTGATGATTTCATCACCAAACAGAAGGTTATCTGCAAAAGAATCCAAAAGTAACTCAAGGTTTCTGAAACAATCTGCATCTAAAATTATGAAAATCTATAATTATGATGCAACAATTTTCAATGAATAAAGCACTTAACATTCATACTGCCTATGTAAAGAATGCCTACTGGATCAATCTGCACCATTCACAGGAACAGCATATCCTCATCTTTAGGGATTCTGCTCGGAATCTAAGTTTCAGTTCATCAAAATCTAGAAAGAAATTACGTCTACTTAATCAAAACACAAAAAGTAGTAACCTAGTTAGACTGAATTTATTGATCACAAATAGTTCATAAAACTTATCAAATAAAAATTTACCCCAAAAAGTCGTGCAAATATTACCATGGCAACTTGCACTTCTCTTATATAACACTAAACATACAAAAATACCTTTGCATTATTCGCTTCCCTTATTAAACTATGTTTCTTGAAAACAGGGGTTTTCTAATCCAATCCCTAATGCACACGTTGTTGCCTTCTGATATGATCAAATGGTCCACTGATTGGATTTATTGATACAAATATTAATAAAGCCGCACATCTATCCGGATAGAAACTCTGAAACACTTAAGGATGACAAGACATATACAACTATCACATCTGCTTTACTATGCCAGAAAAATGTCAATTCGTGTTTCAGGGTTACATATACACACACAAGAAGATATTTAATCTAAAAACCATTATAAGAACATGATTAGAGGAAAACTACTACTCAAAGTACTCTAAAACTACTATTACTCTCCTATGCCCACTATTAGTTGCACCACAGAAGGGTAACGTCTTTAGAAGCAACTACACTCTTTAAAATTTAAAACAAGTTTAAAAATAAAGGCCCCCCAAAAAACACACACACACACAGACACAAATTGCACAGGTGTCAGTTTGCAAAGGCAACTGCAAAAGGTTGGTGCAAGGGACAGTCAAAAAGTTTCAGGTTTAAGTGTGCGGGGGGTGGGGGGGGTGAGCGGAGAAGCAAAAGACATTTAACAAAAGCAATACGTTAAAAGAGTAGGAGGGGAGAGAAACTTTTTTTAAAACCAGCTGCGAGGCTAGCCCGCCCCGCGGCTGCGCAAAGCGCGAGGCCACTGGGGCGGGCCGCGGGCCGAGGGAGGAGGGAGGGGAGAGAGCGAGGGAGGGAGTCCTCGGGCCGCTCCGGCAGCCGGGCCCGCAGCCCCGGAGGCGCGCAGCTAAGGAGGGCCCTAGTGGGGAGGAGAACACCGCAGAGCCAACCCCGAGCCCCCAGCCCGCCCGACACTCCCCCACCCCAGGAGGAGCCCCAGGAGGAGCCCCGGGAGGAGGGGGGGATGCGCAGTCCCGGCCCGCCCGCGCCCTGCGCACCTCGGTACCCAATAGCCGCCGCCGCCTCTTCCTCCTCCTCGCCCTCGTCGTCGTCGTCGTCGTAGAAGTCGTCGGCCGGCGGCGCCTCCCGGGATAGGCCCTGTAAGCCCGGCCCATTGTCTCCTTCTCCGGCCGCCGCCGCCTGGGCCTCCCGCCGCAGCGCCGCCGCCGGGCAACCGCCGGCCGCCGCCGGCAGCTCACGCTCGGGGGCCGCCCCGCCGGGCTCGCCCGGGCTCCGCCCGACGCCGGGGCCGTCTCTCCGCGGTCTCTTGCGGAGCGGCTCCCCGGCAGGCGGTGACGGGGCCTCCCTCTCAGCCGTCACTGCCGAGGGGGAGCCGCCGGGCTGAAAGACGAGCGCCGCCTCGTCCGCCATCTTTCAGCTGCCTCTCTGGCCCTCCTCCCTCGCCTCCTCTCCTCCCGCTCGACTCGCGGCACTGGCGCCCCCGCGGCTCCGGCTGCGGGAGATTTAAACCCCGTCACGTGACCCGCCCCTTTTCGCCCCCGCCCTCCCGCCGCTCCCGCCACCCACGCGGGCCGGACCACAACACGGTGGGTCACGTGGCAGGAGGAGGCGGTGTGGGCCGGGAGGAAACGCGGCCGGGGCTGCTGCGGCCCCACCCCTCGGCGGCAGGCGAGTCTTGCAGCCAAACTTGTCTTTCAAACTGTCGTCAAATCACTGCTGCCTGGTTGGGTCAAGTTTTGGTTCGTACTGCGAGTTTCCGCTTTTGCCTGAAGTGCACACCTTGCTCGCCTTATTTTGTCTTTTCTGCATTTACGCTAAGGGTTAAAACTTAGTTCCTGAAAGGCGATCAGGAATGGAGCGGGCCAAGGCTCAGCTTCCTGAAATACGCTAGGTAGTCGGTCTATTTGTTAACGGTTATCAGTAGACGCAAAAGGACACAGTTAACTCTTCAACCTCCTCACCCCATTCTGACAACTCCTCTTTGCCTCCTTTTTTTCTCTTTGCTTCTCTCCTGAGCCGGTTGCTTTTTCTCCCTCTCCATCCCTTGTAGGGTGGTGTAGGTTGTCATATCCTGAAAGGCGTGTGTCAGCCCTGGAAAGACCTTTGACGGGGGTGGGAGGGTGATCAGCCTTTCTGCTTTCTGGCCCCAGCTTGGCTCCAAATGTGGGATTTACCTTCTCTGAGCTTCATGAAATGAGTATACATGGTAAAGTGGGGCGTTATGAGGAGAACTGGACTGAGCATGACTTGGCCCCTATAAACATCTGGATTTGGGTTAGAATTTGAGGTCCTTCCCTTCTAGCGTGAGCAATTGATTTAGCTTTTCTAAACCCAATGTCTTCATCTCTAAAATGCTAATACCTATTTTGTAGGGTTGTGATGAGAATTAAATAAGATAACCAGATGTAAACTGAGGGGTACATAATAGCTAAAAAATATTAGTTACTTTCCTACTTGAAGCCCCTCTACTTTCCACTTTTCCTGAAATTTCCAGGGCTCTGTCACTCCACATCTAGCCTTAAGTAAGGACCCATATAATATATGGCAGATCCAGAGCCAAACTTGGCAGGCATCTCTGCCTCTAGACATGGCACTTCTATCCACTTAAGGGACCTCTGTGAGTTTATAGTATATCAGCCCTTAAGCTTAAAGTGGGTTCTGTCTATACCATGCCAATTACTGTTTGAACTTAAGAAACCAACTTATGGTGTTTCTTCCTTTAAAAAAAAAGTTCTAATTTTGAAAATGTAACTCTGGGGGTCCCATCTAAAGCCAAAAGTCTTTGTACCTCAAATTAAACTGAGAATCTCTCCTTACAACTGGTTGCTTCATTTCTGAAAGTGATGATCTCCTTCATCCTAGAAGCCTTGAAATCATTGAAGTGTTCCTTCAGATTGATGCCCTCTACTGAATCAGTCAGCAAATCCTGTTGTCTTTTCTTCTCTCCTACACTCTTTCCAGTTCCTAACTACATAGGCACCTCACCCTTCCTGGCTGACATACTTGGCCCTGTTTTCTCCCTACTTCATCTATCTTATCTCACAAAATATTTCATAAATTGATTCTCAGCTATGTTGGTAGGATGTAATATATAAAATGAGAGTCAGTATCCTATCAAAATAGAGAATTCCCAGATTTTTTGAAAAAGACATTTGTAAGCTTATGGACATCCTATTATTTCATTCATTCATTTATATATGTTGTGCATCAAAGACACTTGATGGTGTTTATTAAATGCTGTGTGATCACTGTGATTACTACTGTACTGAAAGGTCAGATGGGGCACACATGGCCGGTAGGATAACTGAGAGACAGAAATTGTATTCCAAAACTAAATGAACCCTCCTAACTAGAGTTATGGCCTTACCAGTAGTTGAAGGCATTCTTAGCCCCTAAAGCTGGCAAATTCACATTCAGTTTTTCAAACTCCCGTTAATCTGGTGTTGACCTTCTTGTAAATATTTTTAGCATTACTATTCTCTAAATTGAGCTTTTCATATTACAAAGCCACTTTTTTAAAATGAGGAAGCTCTTTAAGTTCTCATATGGAATGATCTCCAAGTTGCATAGTGCAAAATGTAGAAGAGTGTGTACAGTATAGTGCTATTTGTGAAAAAATAAAAGGAGGTGAGTGGAAAGGAGACCAAATGTATGTATTTGCTTCTATACGTGCAAAATAACTCTGGAAGCACTTAAAATACATACGTGCCTGCCACGTATTTGTCATACTTTTCTGCCTGTGCCTCCTTCCCTAGAACAAGTCCTCTCTACTCCTTATTCAGTACATTAGACTCTAATGATTAGAGAGCACATTCCCCTATTTTATTTGTTAAGTTATTTTTCTCTGTGTGTTTTATTGACTGTCTCCCCCAACTATAGCAGGAATTTTGTTCATTTGGTTCACCTCTGTATTGTCAGCTGTCTAGTAGAGAACTGGCACATATATTTATCACATATATTTATTGAATGAAAGAATAAATGAAGAACATAAAGGAAGCTTGGCACATAGGAAAACAATTATTTAATGAAGGGTGATGGGAAGCATGGATGCTTAAAAAAAAAAAAAAAAAAAAAAAAAAAAAGGCAAGGCAAGGAAATTCGGTTTGTAGCCAGCACAGTTCACATGAGAAAGTTAGTGAAACATATAATATGAGATTTCTGGTACCTTGGTTGACAGGATGAACATTGGTGCATTGGGCTGTGAGGTGTCTTCCAACACCAACAACCAAATCTCTGATTCCCCAGACAATAACTGGGTGTTCAACAATTCAACTCATTTTTGACACTAATTACTGGGAGTTGGTGAACACCCCACAGCTCAAGGTCTTAGTCTCACAGGACTGCCCCCACTTCAGATGCCAGTCACAAGTCCTAGACCTCCTGGACTTCTGACCAACTGGCTATGAATTGGGAGTTCCCATGACACCCTCCTAAAGTTCAATAATTTCCTAGAGTGGCTCGCAGAACTCAATAAGACACATCACTTATATTTACAAAGTAAAGGTAACTTTTGTATCCTTACAAAGGATACACATGAACAGTCAGATGAAGAGGTACAAAGGCAAAGTCCACAAAGGTCCTGAGCAAAGGGGCTTCTTTCATGTGGAGTTGGGGTGCCTACCCTCCCAGCACTTCATTGTGTTCACCAGCTTGGAAGCTCTCTGAATCTCCTTGTTCAAGAGTTTTTATAGAACTTAATCCCTAGCACACCCTGCCCCTCACTCTGGAGGTCAGGAGTAGAGCTGAAAAGTTCCCATCCTCTAATCACTTGGTCTTTCTGGTGACCTGCCCATCTCAAAGCTATCTTGGGGGTCCCACCCTAAGGCCTACCTTAAGCTACCTCATTAGCATAAACTCAGGAGTGCTGGAAGGGCCTTCTCATGAATAATAAATGATGCTCCTATCGCTCAGGAAACTACAAGTGTGTTAGGAGTTCTGTGTTTGGAACAGGGGACAAAACCAAAATATTCTGTATTATACCAAAGACTGTCATAGATGTCAGACACTAGTCACTAAGGTTTTTAACTTGTTTTCTGGTCCTCAGCTTTCTCTTTTTTTTGTTGTTTTGTTTTTTATTTTAATTTTTTGGCCAAGTCACACAGCTTGTGGGATCTCACTTCCCCAACCAGGGATTGAACCCAGGCCACGGCAGTGAAAGCCCAGAATCCTAACGACTAGGCCACCAAGGAACTCCCCTAGTCCTCAGCTTTCTAAGCAGACTTCAACAGTAATTTGGTTTCCCATATAGAATTTTCCACTTGGGAGAAAATGTTCAAAGAGCCAACATTAATATTCTGGCTGACTTCACAATTCTATTTAAATAAACAAGTAAATTGGCCTTATACCCTTGATATAAGTCTCACATGACTACAATTAGTAGGGGAGTTAGTATCAACTCTTTTTGTACTAAAAAAAATGATATTGGCAGAATGATTATTATTGTGAAAAAATACAAATACAGATTCCTACCTTACACTAGACACAAAAATAAATTCCAGGTAGACCGAAGATCTAAAGGAAAAAATACAATAAAAATATTGTAAGACATTTTAGAATATTATATAATTTTGCATCAAGAAAAACCTTTTTAACTGAGACAGGAAACATTTAAAATAGATATATTTTACTATATAAAAATTGTAAATATGTTCAAATCTATTTGTAGACAGTAATATGCAAGTAAAACAATGAGGTTCCATTTTTCACTCCTCAAACACACAAAAACAAAACAAATTTTATTTTTACCATCAATTGCTTACCAGGATATGGGGAAACTGATACTATAATACATTATTGTCATAGTGTTGGAAAGTAATCTGGAAATATTTATTAAAATTATAAATACCATACATATACCTATACATCTCATTCAAAATCTCACTTAGCTTAAAGAAATAAAAGTGTGAATATGTAAGGCTATGAACACAAGAATGTTTATTATGGCATTAATGTTGTTGGGAAAAAAGTCCAGAAACAATCCCAACGTCTTCAACAGAAAATCTGTTGATCAAATTATGATGTATACATACTATGGCATATTATGCAACCATTAAAAAGATCTATAGGGCTTCCCTGGTGGCGCCGTGGTTGAGAGTCCGCCTGCTGATGCAGGGGACACGGGTTCGTGCCCCGATCCGGGAAGATCCCACATGCCTCAGAGCGGCTGGGTCCGTGAGCCATGGCCGCTGAGCCTGCGCGTCCGGAGCCTGTGCTCCGCAACGGGAGAGGCCACAACAGTGAGAGGCCCGCGTACCGCAAAAAAAAAAAAAAAAAAAAAAAAGATCTATAACTGTTGTTCTTGAGGACTGTTTATATGATACACTGGGAGTGACAAAAGTAAGTTGCACAAAAATGTGTATATTATGATCCTCTTTTATTATTTAATAAATATACCTTGTTATTATTTTAAAACCCCTATATACCTATATAGAAACCTATATACAACTATGGCTGTAGAGGCTTGGAAGAAGTATGGAAAGTTACATATCAAAATGCTAATGTTTTAACATCCATGATGAAGTGGGTGGGAATTATTGGCAGGGTTGAAGACATCTCAATAAATGTTTCTTGCCAAAATATGTATTAAAATGAACACTTTTTAAAAATATAATTTAAAAGCAAAAGAGTAATCATTTTTTGAAACTACAACTTGAGGGCTAGGCTTTGGGTTCGGGTGGCCTCAAAAAGCCCTTCCCACCCTGTGAGGCCTGAGCCATTGGCTGACTTTCCTGTCTTACATTGCTTCTTTTTAAATTTCCTACGTATAACCACAAGTTTAGCAGATGTTATTCTTTCACAGCTTCATGTGTTCTTTTATCTTTTTGATTAGGTTATAAGTGTTATACCTCCCTACAGAATTTAGTATTCTGTACCTTATCAAACACCATTTGGGAAGCTGTGTGGGACTTCCAAACCAAATCAAACAGACAGTTTGGTAATATAGCCTGCCTTCCACCAGCAATATAAAGATTGAGACCAGTGGTTCTCAACTGGAATGATTTTGACCCCCTTTCCTCCAGGGGATATCTGGCAATCTGGAGACATTTTCGGTTGTCACAGCTCAGAGGGAGGATGTACTACTGACATTCAGCAGATAGAGGCCAGTGATACTGTTAAACATTCCTCAGTGAAGAGGACAACCCCTCACAACAAGAACTACCCAGCCAAAACGTCAAGTGCACAGTTGAGAAACTCTGGCCTACAGTCATGTGGCTATACACAAGGAAGCCTGGGAAACTGTATCATTCAGGGTGACAGAATGGAACTGAGGGCAAACAGACAATGATCAGCATTGAAATACAGTCTAGGAGGAGATAAACATGGCAGAGTAGGAGGACTTGGAGTTCACCTCCCCCTGCAAATACATCAAAAATACATCTAGGGACTTTCCTGATGGTCCAGTGCATGAGACTCCATGCTCCGAATGCAGGGGGCCCGGGTTTGATCCCTGGTTCAATCCCTGGTTCCCTGGGGGGAACTGGATCCTGCATGCATGCCACAACTGAGTCCGCATGCCACAACTAAGAAGTCCTCATGCCACAACAAAGATCCCGCATGCAGCAACTAAGACCTGGCACAGCCAAAATAAATAAATAAATAAATATTTAAAAAAAATCTACATGTGGAGCAATTCTCACTAAAATCAAACTGGAGACAGACAGAAAGACTCCTGTAAAACCAAGGTTGTAAGGAAGATCCACATGGAATTGGAGAGGAGGGAAAAAGAAGCAATCAGGTTGGGACCTGCATGCCTGGGAAGGGACATGGAAGAGGAGGGGGATTATATATACTCAGAAATCCTCCTCAGGGAGTGAGCAGTTCAAACCAAATACTGGGCACCCCACCCTGGGGTACGACACTGGAAGGATGAGTCCCCTTAGCTGGTTAGAAAACCAGTGGGACTATAGCAGGGCTGTAAGAAACCTAGACTCTGCTTGTGAACAGTGTGCACACACTTGTTTACTCCTGACACAAGGCAGAGGAAACAGAATGGAACTGCCTGGGACACTGGCCTGTTTCCTGCGACCGACAGTGCTTGGCCCAGGCTGAGTCGAGCACCAGCTCCAGCCCCACTAGTTCCATGATGCAGCTCCACTTTAGGACAAGGACTGTCACAGGCAAGGAGAGTATGCAGTGGTAGGGGACAGAGCTGACTCAGGCCCAATCAGCAACTGAGCCAGGTGAGGGCAGACATTGCTGGCACCTGGGGTGGCAGCAGTTAGGGAGTGGTCTGGAACTCTGACTGGTGCCAGGACCACTCTAGCTCATGCCACAACCCAAACCGAGCACCTGCTCAGTCCCTCTTGCTCCAGCATTGCTCCCCTCTGGGGTGAGGGTACCAATGCTGGGAGGGTGGAAAGCACACATTTAGAGGGGAAAAAACAAACATGGACCCAACCCTTAGGGCTTTTGCTCCAGCAACGTGAGACCTGCCCCCACCCCCAGTAGGCTGGTGCTGGCCACTGAGCAGAGGAGGAGCCCCAGCTCACACCTTGCCCTGGCTCTAGCCCCTCCATCTCTAAACCCACCTCCTACCAAGATGATAGCTGCCAGGACACCATGGAGGAAGATGTGACTCACACTCGTGTCAGATACAGCTCTCCCACCAAGGCCACTGGGCACATGCAAACTGTATAGGGACGCTCCTACACAAGGACACTCCCTCAAGACCTGGATAAATAAATGTTTCACCTAATTTCATAGGGACAGAGAAAGTTAAGCAAAATGAGAAGACAGGGGAATTTGTTTCAAATGAAAGAATGAGAGAAAAACCCTGAACAAACAACTAATGAAACAGAGGTAAATAATTTACCAGATAAAGCATTCAAAGCATTAGTAATAAGAATGCTAACACAATAGGGAAAAGAGTAGATGAACACAGTGAAAATTTTAACAAGGAACTAGAATTAAAAAAAAAAAATCAGTCAGAACTGAAGAATACAGGGGGACTTACCCGGTGGCCCAGTGGTTAAGAATCTGCCTTCCAAGGGGACGCAGGTTCAACCCCTGGTCAGGGAACTAAGATCCCACATGCCATGAGGCAACTAAGCCCACGTGCTGCAACTACTGAGCCTGCACGCCACAACTAGAGAGCCTGTGTGCCGCAACTACTGAGCCCATGTGCTCTGGAGCCTGTGCGCCACAATGAGAGAGAAGCCCGTGTGCCGCAATGAAAGATCCTTATACACAACTAAGACGCAATGCAGCCAAAAATAAACAAACAAACAAATAAATAAATAAACAAACAAATAAATATTAAAAATAAAGAACTGAAGAATACAATAACTGAAATGAAAAACACAAGAGAAGGAATTAACAGCTGAGTAGGCGATAAAGAAGAATGCATAAATGATCTGAAAGGCAACTTATGATGGAAATCACCCAATCAGAACAGCAAAAAGAAAAACAAATTTTAAAAATGAGACTGGTTAAAGGGACCTGTAGAACAACATCAAACATATCAACATTCGCATTATAGGGTTCCCAGAAGGAGAAGAGAGAGAGAAAGGGGTTGAAAATGTGTTTGATGAAATTATGGCTGAGAACTTCCCAAAATTAAAGAAGGAAACAGATATCTAGGTACAGTAGGCAGAAGGGATCCCAAACCAGATGAACCCAAACAGACCCACACCAAAACATATCATAATTAAAAATGGCAAAAGAGAAGGAGAAAGAGAGAATTCTAAAGGCAGCAAGAGAAGAACAAAGAGTCATGTACAAGGGAACCCCCATTAGGCTATCAGCTGATTCCTCTGCAGAAACTTTGCAGGCCAGAAGAGAGTGGCATGATTTTATTTAAAGTGCTGAAAGGGAAAAACCTACAACCTTACCCAGCAAGATTATCATTTACAATTGAAGGAGAGATAAACAACTTCTCTGAAAAGCAAAAATTAAAAGAGCTCACGAGGGCTTCCCTGGTGGCGCAGTGGTTGAGGGTCCGCCTGCTGATGCAGGGGACACGGGTTCGTGCCCCGGTCCGGAAAGATCCCACATGCCGCGGAGTGGCTGGGCCCATGAGCCATGGCCGCTGAGCCTGCACGTCTGGAGCCTGTGCTCTGCAACGCGAGAGGCCACAGCAGTGAGAAGCCCGCGTAACACACACACACACAAACACACACACACACAAAAGGCATTAAGGGAGACAGAAACAAGATGACAGAATAGAAGTACGTGAGCTCACATTCTCTCACAAAAACACCAAAATCACAACTAACCACTGAACCATTGACCAAAAAAACACCAGAACCTACCAAAAAAGATACCCTACATCTAAAGACAAAGAGGAAGCCACAACAAGATGGGAGGAGGGGTTCAATCACAGTAAAATCAAATCCCATACCTGCTGGGTGGGTGACCCACAAACTGGAAAATAATTATACCACAGAAGTTATCCCATAGGAGTGAAAGTTCTGAGCCCCATGTCAGGCTCCCCAGCCCGAGGGTCTCGCAAAGGGAGGAGGAGCCACCAGAGAATTTGATTTTGAAGACCAAAGAGGTTTGATTGCAGGAATTCCACAGGACTGGGGGAAACAGAAACTTCACTCTTGAAGGGCGCGCACAAGGTTGCATGTGCACCAGAACCCAGGGAAAAAAGCAATGACCTCATAAGAGACAGGGCCAGACCTACCTGTTAGTATTGGAGGGTCTCCTGCAGAGGCTGGGGGCAGCTGTAGCTCACTGAGGGAACAAAGACACTGGCAGCAAATCAATCAATATGATACACCATATTAACAAATTGAAGAATAAGAACCATATGGTCATCTCAATAGATGCAGAAAAAGCTTTTGACAAAATTTAACAGCCATTTATGATAAAAACTCTCCAGAAAGTGGGCATAGAGGGAACCTACCTCAACATAATAAAGGCCATATACGACAAACCCACAGTAAACATCATTCTCAATGGTGAAAAACTGAAAGCATTTCCTCAAAGATCAGGAACAAGACAAGAATGTCCACTCCTACCATAATTATTTAACATAGTTTTGGAAGTCCTAGCCAAGGCAATCAGAGAAGAAAAAGAAATAAAAGGAATACAAATTGGAAAAGAAGGAGTAAAACTGGCGCCGTTTGCAGATGACATGACACTATACATAGATAATCCTAAAGATGCCACCAGAAAACTTCTAGAGCTAATCAATGAATTTGGTAAAGTTGCAGGATACAAAATTAATGCACAGAAATCTCTTGCATACCTATACACTAACAACAAAAGGTCAGAAAGAGAAATTAAAGAAACAATCCCATTCACCACTGCAACAAAAAGAATAAAATACCTAGGAACAAACCTACCTAAGGAGGTAAAAGACCTGTACTCAGAAAACTATAAGACACTGATGAAAGAAATGAAAGATGATACATACAGATGGAGAGATATACCATGTTCTTGGATTGGAAGAATCAATATTTTGAAAATGACTATACTACCCAAAGCAATCTATAGATTCAATGCAATCCCATCAAATTACCAATGGCATTTTTCACAGAACTAGAACAAAAAAAAATCTTAAAATCTGTATGGAGACACAAAAGACCCAGAATAGCCAAAGCAATCTTGAAGGAAAAAAGCAGAGCTGAAGGAATCAGACTCCCTGACTACAGACTATACTACAAAGCTACAGTAATCAAGAAAATATGGTACTGGCACAAAATAGAAATATAGATCAATGGAACAGGATAGAAAGCCCAGAGATAAACCCATGCACATATGGTCACCTTATCTTTGATAAAGGAGGCAAGAATATACAATGGAGAAAAGACAGCCTCTTCAATAAGTGGTGCTGGGAAAACTGGACAGCTACATGTAAAAGAATGAAATTAGAACACTCCCTAACACGATACACAAAAATAAACTCAAAATGGATTAGAGACCTAAATGTAAGACCGGACACTATAAAACTCTTAGAGGAAAACATAGGAAGAACACTGTTTGACATAAATCACAGCAAGATCTTTTTCAACCCACTTCCTAGAGAAATGGAAATAAAAATGAAAATAAACAAATGGGACCTAATGAAACTTAAAAGCTTTTGCACAGCATAGGAAACTATAAACAAGATGAAAAGACAACCCTCAGAATGGGAGAAAATATTTGCAAACAAATCAATAGACAAAGGACTGATCTCCAAAATATATAAACAGCACATGCAGCTCAATATTAAAAAAACAAAAAACCCAATCAAAAAATGTGCAAAAAGGCTTCTCTGGTGGCACAGTGGTTGAGAGTCCGCCTGCCAATGCAGGGGACACGGGTTTGTGCCCCGGTCCAGGAAGATGCCACGGAGCAGCTAGGCCCATGAGCCATGGCTGCTGAGCCTGCACATCCGGAGCCTGTGCTCCACAAACGGAGAGGCCACAGCAGTGAGAGGCCCGCGTACGGCAAAAAAAAAAAAAAAAAAAAAAAAAAAAAAGGGCAGAAGACCTAAATAGATATTTGTCCAAAGAGGACATACAGATGACCAAGAGGCACATGAAAAGCTACTCAACATCACTAATTATTAGACAAATGCAAAACAAAACTACAAAGAGGTATCACCTCACGCCAGTTAGAATAGGCATCATCAGAAAATCTACAAACAACAAGTGCTGGAGAGGGTGTGGAGAAAAGGGAACCCTCTTGCACTATTGGTGGGAATGTAAATTGATACAGCCACTATGGAGAACGGTATGGAGGTTCCTTAAAAAACTAAAAATAGAATTACCATATGACCCAGCAATCCCACTACTGGGCATATACCCAGAGAAAACCATAATTCAAAAAGACACATGCAGGGCTTCCCTGGTAGCGCAGTGGTTGGGAGTCCGCCTGCCGATGCGGGGGAGGCGGGTTCGTGCCCCAGTCCGGGGGGATCCCCCATGCCATGGAGCGGCTGGGCCTGTGCGCCATGGCCGCTGGGCCTGCGTGTCCGGAGCCTGTGCTCCGCAATGGGAGAGGCCGCGGCGGTGAGGGGCCTGCATAACGCAAAAACAAAAAAAAAAGACACATGCACCAAAATGTTCACTGCAGCACTATTTACAATAGCCAGGTCACGGAAGCAACCTAAATGCTCACTGACAGACGAATGGATAAAGAAGATGTGGTACATATATACAATGGAATATTACTCAGCCATAAAAAGGAAAGAAGTTGGGTCATTTGCAGAGATGTGGATGGACCTAGGGACTGTCATACAGAGTGAAGTAAGTCAGAAAGAGAAGAACAAATATCGTATATTAACGTATATATGTGGAATCTAGAAAAATGGTACAGATGAACTGGTTTGCAAAGGCAGAAATAGAGACACAGATGTAGAGAACAAATGTATGGACACCAAGTGGGGAAAGTGGTGGTGGTGGGGGGTTGGTGGTGGGGGTGCTGAATTGGGCGATTGGGATTGACATCTATACACTAATATGTATAAAATAGATAACTAATAAGAACCTGCTGTATAAAAAAATAAAATAAAATTCAAAAATTCAAAAAAAAGGCAAAAAAATTAAATTAAAAAAAAAAGGACACTGGCAGCTGTAGTTCTGGGGAGTACTCATTGGTCTGAGCTCTCCTGGAGGCCACCATTTTCTTGCCAGGACCTGGCCACACCTAACAGCCTATGGGCTCCAGTGCTGGGATGCATCAGGTGACAGGGTGGGAACACAGCCCCACCCTCAGCAGGTGGGCTGCTTAGAGTCTTCCTGAGAACACAACTGTCCACTAAACACACCCCTTAACATGGCCCCTCCCACCAGAGGGACAAGACCCAGCTCCACCCATCAGTGGGCAGGAAGCAGTGCCTCCCACCAGGAAGCCTGCTCAAGCCTCTTAGACAGCCTCATCCAGGAGGCAGACAGCAGAAGCAAGAAGAACTACAACCCTGCAGCCTGTGGAATAGAAACCACAATCACAGAAAGTTAGACAAAATGAGACAGCAGAGGAATATGTCCCAGATAAAGGAACAAGATAAAACCCCAGATGAACAACTAAGTGAAGCAGAGATAGGCAATCTACCAGAAAAAGAATTCAGAATAATGATAGTAAAGATGATCTAAGTTCTTGGAAAAAGAATGGAGGCATAGATCAAGAAGATAAAAGAAATGTTTAACAAAGAACTAGAAGAACTAAAGAACAAACAGAGAATTACAATAAAATAACTGAAATGAAAAAAATCTCCAAAATTTACAAACAGCTCATGTAGCTCAATATCAAAAAAAAGAACCCAATCAAAAAATGATCAGAATGGGATAGGGAGGGTGGGAGGGAGGGAGATGCAAGAGGGAAGAGATATGGGGACATATGTATATGTATAACTGATTCACTTTTTTATAAAGCAGAAACTAACACACCATTGTAAAGCAATTATACTCCAATAAAGATGTTAAGAAAAAAAGATCAGAAGACCTAAATAGACATTTTTTGAAAGAAGACATACAGATGGCCAAGAGACACATGAAAAGATGCCCAATATCGCTAATTAGTAGAGAAATGCAAATCAAAACTATGAGATATCAACTCACACTAGTCAGAATGGCCATCATCAAAAAGTCTACAAAGAGCAAACGCTGAAGAGTGTGTGGAGAAAAGGGAAGCCTCCTACACTGTTGGTGGTAATGTAAATTGGTACAGCCGCTATGGAGGTTCCTTAAAAAACTAAGAATAGAGCTACCATATGATCCAGTGATCCCACTCCTGGGCATATATCCAGAGAAAATCATCGTTTGAAAAGATACATGCACGCCAATGTTCATTACAGTGCTATTTACAATAGCCAAGACATGGATGCAATTTAAATGTCCATCGACAGAGGAATGGATAAAGTGGTACATATATACGATGCAGCATCACTCAGTCATTAAAAAGATTGAAGTAGGGGCTTCCCTGGTGGCGCAGTGGTTAAGAATCCACCTGCCAATGCAGGGGACACAGGTTCGAACACTGGTCTGGGAAGATCCCACATGTCACAGAGCAATTAAGCCCGTGCGCCACAACTAGTGAGCCCTAGAGCCTGTGCTCCACAACAAGAGAAGCCACTGCAATGAGAAGCCTGTGCACCGCAATGAAGAGTAGCCCCCACTCGCCTCAACTAGAGAAAAGCCCGCGTGCAGCCAAAAATAAAATAAATTTTAAAAAAAGTAAAAGGATTTAAAAAAAAAGAAAAAAGATTGAAATAATGCCATTTGCAGCAACATGGATGGACCAGAGATTATCATACTAAGTGAAATAAGTCAGACAGAGAAAGACAGATATCATTATCATATCGCTTATATGTGGAATATAATAAAGTGGTACAAACTTATAGGGACTTCCCTGGTGGCACAGTGGTTTAGAATCTGCCTGCCAATGCAGGGGACATGGGTTCGAGCCCTGGTCCAGGAAGACCCCACATGCCATGGAGCAACTAACCCATGTGCCACAACTACTGAGCCTGCGCTTTAGAGCCTGTGTGCCACAACTACTGAGCCCATGTGCCACAACTACTGAAGCCCATGCCCCTAAAGCCCATGCTCCACAACAAGAGAAGCCACCTCAGTGAGAAGTCCATGCACTGCATGGAAGAATAGCCACTGCTTGCTGCAACTAGAGAAAGCCCGTGTGCAGCAATGAAGACCCAATGCAGCCACAAAAAAAATTTTTTTTTAAATTAAAAAAAAATTAGAAGACCACCTGAGACACACCCTAATCTTGTCAGCAACCCCACCCTTAAAAAAAAAACTTATATACAAAACACAAACAGACTCACAGACTTAGAGAACGAACTTCTGGTTACCAGGGTAGGGGGAGGACAGACTGGGAGTTTGGGATTGACCATACTGCTATATTTAAAATAGATAACTAACAAGGACCTACTGTATAGCACAAGCAACTCTGCTCAATATTCTGTAACAACCTAAATGGGAAAAGAATTTTAAAAAGAATAAATACATGTGTATGCACAACTGAATTTGTTAATCAACTATACTCCAATATAAAATAAAAAAATTTTTAAAGACTATAAAACATTATTTTAAAAATCACCTTTAGGGCTTCCCTGGTGGCGCAGTGGTCGAGAGTCCGCCTGCCGATGCAGGGGACACGGGTTCGTGCCCCGGTATGGGAAGATCCCACATGCTGCGGAACGGCTGGGCCCGTGACCATGACCGCTGAGCCTGCGCGTCCGGAGCCTGTGCTCCGCAACGGGAGAGGCCACAGCAGTGAGAGGCCTGCATACCGCAAAAAATAAATAAATAAATAAATAAAACTTAAAATTCATTGTTAAAAAAAAAAATCACTTTTAGTGTCAAAATAAACAAATGGGACCTAATTAGACTTAAAAGCTTTTGCACAACAAAGGAAACCACTGACAAAACAACAGACAACTTATTGAATGGGAGAAAATATTTGCAAATGATATGACAGATAAGAGGTTAATATCCAAAATATATAAACAGCTCATACAACTCAATATAAAAAAAGATTAAAAAGTGGCCAGAACACTTGAATAAACATATTTCCAAAGAAGACATATAGATTGTCAATGGGCACAAGTAAAGATGCTCAACGTCATTAACCATCAGAGAAATGCAAATCAAAACCACATTGAGATATCACCTCACACCTGTCAGAATGGCTATTATCAAAAAAATCTACAAATAACAAATGTTGGCAAGGACATAGCGAAAAGGGTACCCTCATGCCCTGGTGGTGGGAATGTAAATTGGTGCAGCCAGTATGGAAAACAGTATGGATGTTCCTCAAAATATTAAAACCAGAACTACCTTAGGGTCCAGCAATTCCAATCCTGGGTACATATCCAAAAACAAAAACAAAACACTACTTCTAAAAGATACATGCTCCCCAGCGTTCATAGTAGCATTATTTACAATAGCCTATATATATATATATATAAAACTTGGTCATAAAAACGAATGGAATTTTGCCATTCGCAACAACATGGATGGACCTAGAGGGTATTATGTTTAGTGAAATAAATCAGAGAAAGAAAAATACTGTATGTTATCACATATATGTGGTTTCTAAAAAATAAAACAGGGAATTCCCTGGCAGTCCAGTGGTTAGGATGCCATGCTTCCACTGCAGTGGGCACAGGTTCAATCACTTGGTCGGGGGATTAAGATCCTGCATGCCATGCAGCATGGCCAAAAAATAAATAAATAAAAATAAATAAATAAGTAATCAAAAATAAAAATAAAACAAACAAACGAATATAACAAAACAGAAACAGACTCATAGGTATAGAGAACAAACTAGTGGTTACCAGTGGGGAGAGGGAAAGGGGGGGCAAGATAGGGGTAGGGGATTAAGAGGTACAAACTATGTATAAAATAAAAAAACAAGAAGAATATATTATACAGTACAGGGAATTATAGCCATGATTTATAATAACTTTAAATCCAGTATAAAATAATCTATAAATATATTGAATCACTATGTGGCACACCTGAAACTAATATAATTTTGTAAATCAACTATACTTCCAAATAAATAAATAAATAAAATATAGCAGTGAAACTGCATAACTAGTGTGTCCGCTGGTTCCACCCATTATAACTTTATAAAAAGTTTCCTATTAGCTTATCACTTAGTGGATCCACTTCTTTAATGATGTTCTTTGATGAATGGAAGTATTCATTTTAATGTGGACTAATTTACCAATCTTGTTCTTTATATTCAGTTGTTCGTTTTCTTTTTTTTCCCCATTTAAAAAATTTTGACATAAAACATTGTATTAGTTTCAGGTGTACAACATAAGGATTCACAATATGTATATATTGTGAAATGATATGTTAACCAAAATACCTTTAGTTAACATTTTTCATCACACATAATTTTTTGTGTGTGATGAGAATTTTTAAGATTAACTCTCTGAGTAACTTTCAAAAATAATATAGTATTGTTGGGCTTCCCTGGTGGCACAATGGTTGAGAATCCACCTGCAAATGCAGGAGACACGGGTTCGAGCCCTGGTCCAGGAAGATCCCACATGCCGCGGAGCAACTAAGCCCACGCGCCACAACTACTGAAGCCCCTGTACCTAGAGCCCATGCTCCACAACTACTGAGCCCATGTGCCACAACTACTGAAGCCTGCACACCTAGAGCCCCTGCTCCGCAACAAGAGAAGTCACCACAATGAGAAGCCCATGAACCGCAACTAGAGAAAGCCTGCACGCAGCAATGAAGACCCAACACAGCCAAAAATAAATAAATTAATTAATTTATTTAAAAATATATATATATAGTATTGTTAACTATAGTCTAGTCACCATGCTCTCCATTATACCCCAGGACATATCTTCTAACTGGAAGTTTGTGCCTTTTGACCACCTTCACCCATTTCGCCTACCCCTCCTCCCCCACCCCCCCCACAACCATCAATCTGTTCTCTATGAGTTCAATTTGCTTGTTTTTAGATTCCACATATAAATGATATCATACAGTATTTATCTTTCTCTTTCTAACTTACTTCACTTAGCATATGCCCTAAAGGTCCATCCAGGTCTTCCCTGGTGGTCCAGTGGTTAAGACTCCACACTTCTTGGAGGGGTGCAAGGGGTGCAGTTTCCATCCCTGGTTGGGGAGCTAAAATCCCACATGCCACATGGTGCGGTCAAAAAAATATTAAAAAAAAAAAAAAAGCTAGTGACTAAAGGTCCATCCATGTTGTCAGAAACCACAAAATTTCTTTTTTTTATGGCTGAATAACATATATATTACATTTTTCTTTATACATTCATCTGTTGATGGATGCAAGCTCTTTCCATGCCTTGGCTATTGGAAATAATGCTGCAATGAACATGGGGGTGCAGATATCTTTTCAAGATAGTGATTTTGTTTTTTTCAGATAAATACCCAGAAGTGGAATTGTTGGATGATATAGTAGTTATATTTTTAATTTTTTGAGGAATTTCTACACTATTTTCCATAATGGTTGCCTTCCCAATAACATTACACAGGTTCCCTTTTCTCCACATCCTCCCCAGCACTTACCACTTATCTTTTTGATGATGGCCATTCTGATAGGTGTAAGGTTTTGATTTGCCTTTTCCTGATCATTGGTGACTTTGAGCACCTTTTCATCTATCTCTTGTGGATTTGTATATCTTCTTTGGAAAAATGTCTATCAGATCCTCTGCCTATTGTTTAATCAGATTATTTTACTTTCTACTGAGTTGTAGGAGTTTTAGATAGATAGATAGATAGATATAGATATTAACCCCTTATCAGATATATGATTTACAAATATTTTCTCCCATTTGGTAGGCTGGTTTTTCATCTTATTGATGGTTTCCTTTGCTGTACAGAAGCTTTTTATTTATTTTTTAAAATTTTATTTATTTTTTTGGCCATACTGCACGGCTTGCAGGATCTTAGTTCCCTGACCAGGGACTAAACCCAAGCTCTGGCAGTGAGAGTGCTGAGTCCTAACCACTGGACTGCCAGGGAATTCCCTACAGAAGCTTTTTAGTTTGATGTAGTCCCACTTGTTTATTTTTGCTTTTGTTGCCTTTGCTTTTGGTGTCAAATCTAAAAAGTCACTGCCAAGACCAATGTCTGGAGCTTAGCGCCTGGGTTTTCTTCTAGTAAGTTTATAGTTTTAGGTTTTACGTTCAAGTCTTTAACGCATTTTGAGTTGATTTTTGTGTTTGGTGTAAGATAGTGGTCCAGTTTCATTCTTTTGCACATGGCTATCCAGTTTTCCCAACACCATTTACTGAGGACACTATCCTTTCCCCATTGTATATTCTTGGCTCCTTCGTTGTGTTTTTTAAGTTCTCTATATATTCTGGATCAAATTCCTTTCTTAGATATGTGATTTGCAATTATTTCTCCCAGTCTGCAACTTGTCTTTTTATCCTATTAACCAGCTCCTTTGCAGAGCAGAGGTTTTTAATATTGATAAAGATCAATTTATTCTTTTTCTTTTATGAATTTTTCTGTTGGTATCATATCTATAAACTCTTTGCTTAACCCAATGTCCCAAATATTTTTTCTTTTTTTTTTTTTGGCCACCCTGCGCAGCTTGCAGGATCTTAGTTCCCTGACCAGGGATTGAATCCAGGCCCTCAGCAGTGAAAGTGTGGAGTCCTAACTACTGGACCACTGGGGAATTCCCTGGAAGTTTTATAGTTGCACACTTTACATTTAAGTCTATGCTTCATCTTGGGTTAGTTTTTGCATAAAGTATTTAAGTATGGGTCGAGGCACTTTTTGTTTTTGTTTTGTTATTTTTTACCTATGGGTATCTACTTGTTCTATCACCATTTCTTGAAAATTCTATCCCTTCTATGTTTAATTGCCTTTGTACCTTTGTCAAAAATCAATTGATCATATTTGCGTGGGTCTCTTTCTGGACCCTATTCTGTTCCATGATGTACATCTCTACTCTTTCACCAGTACTACACTATCTTAATTGTGTAGCTTTATAGTAAATCTTGAATTCTGGTAATATGTCCTCCAACTTTGTTCTTCTCTTTCAAAATTGTTCAGGCTATTTTAATTCCTTTGACTTTCCATATAAAATTTTAGATTCAGGTTATCAGTATCTATCTAAAAAATCTTGCTGGGATTTTGACTGGGATTATGTTGAAACAATAAATCAATTTGGAGAGAATGGACATCATAACAATACTAAGTGTTCAAATATTCCAACAGAGCACACCTCCCTATTTCTTTAGATCTTTGATATAGTTCAACAGTATTTTGTAGCTTTCAGTATATAGATCCTGCACATATTTTATCAGATTTATACCTAAATATTTCATTTTTGGGTAGCTACTATAAATGGTAATTTAAAATTTTTTAGAATTCTAATTGTTCATTACCAGAATATAAAAATACAATCGATTTTTAAAATATCCTACTTATCTGTGACTTTGCTAAACTCATTTATTAGTTTTAGGAGCTTTTTAGTAGATTCTTTGATATTGTCTACATAAACAATCATGTTGTCTGAGAAAAGAGACAGTTTTATTCTTTCTTTTCAAATCTGTATGTGTTTTCTTGTTCTTGCCTTACTGCAGTGGTTATAATTTCCAATATGATGTTGAATGGGAATAATTAGAGTAGATATTCTTGCATTCTTCAGATATTAGAAGGAAACATTCAGTCTTTCCTATTATGTATGATGTTAGCTGTAACTTTTTGTAGATGTTCTTTCTCAGGAGGTGAAAGTTCTGTTTACCCCTAGTTTGCTGAGAGGGTTTTTTAAAAATCATAAACAGATGTTGAATTTTCTTTTCTTTCTTTCTTTTTTTGTTCCCAAAGCTTTTTAAAATATATTTATTTATTTATTTTTGGCTGTGCCAGGTCTCAGGTGCAGCATGTGGGATCTTCATTGTGGTACGCGGGATACTTTGTAGTTGCAGCATGCAGACTGCTTAGTTGTGGCATGTGAACTGTTACTTGCGGCAAGCATGCAGGATCCAGTTCCCCAACCAGGGATCGAACTCAGTCCCTTGCATTGGGAGTGTGGAGTCTTACCCACTGGACCACCAGGGAAGTCCCTGAATTTTCTTAAATGCTTTTTCTGCACCTATTGAGATGATCATATGGTTTTTCTTCCTTAGTCTCTTGAAACAGTGAGTTACACTGATTGATTTTTGAAAATTGAGCCAGCCTTGCATTTCCAGGATAACTTCCACTGGATTCATTTTGCTAACATTTTGTAAAAGATTGCTGCATCTATGTTAGTGGTACTCATCTGTAGTTTTAATTTGTTCTAATAGCTTTCTCTGGTTTGGGACTCAGGGTAATGCAGACTTCCCAAAATGAGCTGGAAAGTGTTCTCGTCTCTTCTATTTTCTGGTATTATTTCTTCCTTAAATGTTTGTAGTCTGGAGTTTTCTTTGTTGGAGGATTTTTTTAAACATATATTTATATACATATATTTATTTATTTATTTATTTATTTATGGCTGCGTTGGGTCTTCATTGCTGCGTGCAGGCTTTCTTTTTAGTTGTGGTGAGCAGGGGCTACTCTTCGTTGTGGTGTATGGGCTTCTTATTGTGGTGCCTTCTCTTGTTGCGGAGCACAGGCTCTAGGCCCATGTGGGCTTCAGTAGTTGTGGCTTGTGGGCTCTAGAGCACAGGCTCAGTAGTTGTGGTGCATGGGCTTAGTTGCTCCAGGGCATGTGGGATCTTCCCAGACCAGAGATCAAACCCATGTCCTCGGCATTGGCAGGCGGATTCTCAACCACTGTGCCACCAGGGAAGCCCTGTTGGAGGACTTTTCTTTTTAATCTTTATTTTTTATTTATTTTTTTGCTTTATAACAAATTTAATCAGTTATACATATACATATGTTCCCATGTCCCCTCCCTTTTGCGTCTCCCTCCCACCCTCCCTATACCACCCCTCCAGGCGGTCACAAAGCACCGAGCTGATCTCCCTGTGCTATGCGGCTGCTTCCCACTAGCTATCTACCTTACGTTTGGTAGTGTATATATGTCCATGCCGCTCTTTCACTTTGTCACAGCTTACCCTTCCCCCTCCCCATATCCTCAAGTCCATTCTCTAGTAGGTCTGTGTCTTTATTCCTGTCTTACCCCTATGTTCTTCATGACATTTTTTTTTCTTAAATTCCATATATATGTGTCAGCATACAGTATTTGTCTTTCTCTTTCTGACTTACTTCACTCTGTATGACAGGCTCTAGGTCCATCCACCTCATTACAAATAGCTCAATTTCGTTTCTTTTTATGGCTGAGTAATATTCCATTGTATATATGTGCCACATCTTCTTTATCCATTCATCCGACGATGGACACTTAGGTTGTTTCCATTTCTGGGCTATTGTAAATAGGGCTGCTATGAACATTTTGGTACATGTCTCTTTTTGAATTATGGTTTTCTCAGGGTATATGCCCAGTAGTGGGATTGCTGGGTCATATGGTAGTTGTATTTGTAGTTTTTTAAGGAACCTCCATACCGTTCTCCATAGCGGCTGTACCAATTCACATTCCCACCAGCAGTGCAAGAGGGTTCCCTTTTTTCCACACCCTCTCCAGCATTTATTGTTTCTAGATTTTTTGATGATGGCCATTCTGACTGGTGTGAGATGATATCTCATTGTAGTTTTGATTTGCATTTCTCTAATGAGTAAAGATGTTGAGCATCCTTTCATGTGTTTGTTGGCAGTCTGTATATCTTCTGTGTAGAAATGTCTATTTAGGTCTTCTGCCCATTTTGGGATTGGGTTGTTTATTTGTTATTGAGCTGCATGAGCTGCTTATAAATTTTGGAGATTAATCCTTTGTCAGTTGCTTCATTTGCAAATATTTTCTCCCATTCTGAGGGTTGTCTTTTGGTCTTGTTTATGGTTTCCTTTGCTGTGCAAAAGCTTTTAAGTTTCATTAGGTCCCATGTGTATATTTTTGTCTTTATTTCCATTTCTCTAGGAGGTGGGTCCAAAAGGATCTTGCTGTGATTTATGTCATAGAGTGTTTTGCCTATGTTTTCCTCTAAGAGTTTGATAGTGTCTGGCCTTACATTTAGGTCTTTAATCCATTTTGAGCTTATTTTTGTGTATGGTGTTAGGGAGTGATCTAATCTCATACTTTTACATGTCCCTATCCAGTTTTCCCAGCACCACTTATTGAAGTGACTTTCCTTTCTCCACTGTACATTCCTGCCTCCTTTTTCAAAGATAAGGTGACCATATGTCCGTGGGTTTATCTCTGTGCTTTCTATCCTGTTCCATTGGTCTCTTTCTGTTTTTGTGCCAGTACCATACTGTCTTGATTACTGTAGCTTTATAGTATAGTCTGAAGTCAGGGAGCCTGATTCCTCTAGCTCCACTTTTCGTTCCCAAGATTGCTTTGGCTATTCGGGGTCTTTTGTGTTTCCATACAAATTGTGAAATTTTTTGTTCTAGTTCTGTGAAAAATGCCAGTGGTAGTTTGATAGGGATTGCATTGAATCTGTAGATTGCTTTGGGTAGTAGAGTCATTTTCACAATGTTGATTCTTCCAATCCAAGAACATGGTACATCTCTCCATCTATTTGTATCATCTTTAATTTCTTTCATCAGTGTCTTATAATTTTCTGCATACAGGTCTTTTGTCTCCTTAGGTAGGTTTATTCCTAGATATTTTATTCTTTTTGTTGCAGTGGTAAATGGGAGTGTTTCCTTGATTTCACTTTCAGATTTTTCATCATTAGTATATAGGAATGCCAGAGATTTCTGTGCATTAATTTTGTATCCTGCAACTTGACCAAATTCATTGATTAGCTCTAGTAGTTTTCTGGTAGCATCTTTAGGATTCTCTATGTATAGTATCATGTCATCTGCAAACAGTGACAGCTTTACTTCTTCTTTTCCGATTTGGATTCCTTTTATTTCCTTTTCTTCTCTGATTGCTGTGGCTAAAACTTCCAAAACTATGTTGAATAAGAGTGGTGAGAGTGGGCAACCTTGTCTTGTTCCTGATCTTAGTGGAAATGGTTTCAGTTTTTCACCATTGAGGATGATGCTGGCTGTGGGTTTGTCATATATGGCCTGTATTATGTTGAGGAAACTTCCCTCTATGCCTACTTTCTGCAGGGTTTTTATCATAAATGGGTGCTGAATTTTGTCGAAAGCTTTCTCTGCATCTATTGAGATGATCATATGGTTTTTCTCCTTCAATTTTTTAATATGGTGTATCACATTGATTGATTTGCGTATATTGAAGAATCCTTGCATTCCTGGAATAAACCCCACTTGATCATGGTGTATGATCCTTTTAATGTGCTGTTGGATTCTGTTTGCTAGGATTTTGTTGAGGATTTTTGCATCTATGTTCATCAGTGATATTGGCCTGTAGTTTTCTTTCTTTGTGACATCCTTGTCTGGTTTTGGTATCAAGGTGATGGTGGCCTCGTAGAATGAGTTTGGGAGTGTTGCTCCCTCTGCTATATTTTGGAAGAGTTTGAGAAGGATAGGTGTTAGCTCTTCTCTAAATGCTTGATAGAATTCGCCTGTGAAGCCATCTGGTCCTGGGCTTTTGTTTGTTGGAAGATTTTTAATCACAGTTTCAATTTCAGTGCTTGTGATTGGTCTGTTCATATTTTCTATTTCTTCCTGATTCAGTCTTGGCAGGTTGTGCATTTCTAAGAATTTGTCCATTTCTTCCAGGTTGTCCATTTTATTGGCATAGAGTTGCTTATAGTAATCTCTCATGATCTTTTGTATTTCTGCAGTGTCAGTTGTTACTTCTCCTTTTTCATTTCTAATTCTATTGATTTGAGTCTTCTCCCTTTTTTTCTTGATGAGTCTGGCTAATGGTTTATCAATTTTGTTTATCTTCTCAAAGAACCAGCTTTTAGTTTTATTGATCTTTGCTATCCTTTCCTTCATTTCTTTTTCATTTATTTCTGATCTGATTTTTATGATTTCTTTCCTTCTGCTAACTTTGGGATGTTTTTGTTCTTCTTTCTCTAATTGCTTTAGGTGCAAGATTAGGTTGTTTATTTGAGATGCTTCCTCTTTCTTAAGGTGGGATTGTATTGCTATAAACTTCCCTCTTAGAACTGCTTTTGCTGCATCCCATAGGTTTAGGGTCGTCGTGTCTCCATTGTCATTTGTTTCTAGGTATTTTTTAATTTCCTCTTTGATTTCTTCAGTGATCACTTCGTTATTAAGTAGTGTATTGTTTAGCCTCCATGTGTTTGTATTTTTTACAGCTCTTTTCCTGTAATTGATATCTAGTCTCATAGCATTGTGGTCGGAAAAGATACTTGATACAATTTCAATTTTCTTAAATTTACCAAGGCTTGATTTGTGACCCAAGATATGATCTATCCTGGAGAATGTTCCATGAGCACTTCAGAAAAATGTGTATTCTGTTGTTTTTGGATGGAATGTCCTATAAATATCAGTTAAGTCCATCTTGTTTAATGTATCATTTAAAGCTTGTGTTTCCTTATTTATTTTCATTTTGGATGATCTGTCCATTGGTGAAAGTGGGGTGTTAAAGTCCCCTACTATGATTGTGTTACTGTCGATTTCTCCTTTTATGGCTGTTAGTATTTGCCTTATGTATTGAGGTGCTTCTATGTTTGGTGCATAAATATTTACAATTGTTATATCTTCTTCTTGGATCGATCCCTTGATCATTATGTAGTGTCCTTGTCTCTTCTAGTAGTCTTTATTTTAAAGTCTATTTTGTCTGATATGAGAATTGCTACTCCAGCTTTCTTTTGATTTCCATTTGCATGGAATATCTTTTTCCATCACCTTACTTTCAGTCTGTATGTGTCTCTAGGTCTGAAGTGGGTCTCTTGTAGACAGCATATATATGGGTCTTGTTTTTGTATCCATTCAGCCAATCTGTGTCTTTTGGTGGGAGCATTTAGTCCATTTACATTTAAGGTAATTATTGATATGTATGTTCCTATTCCCATTTTCTTAATTGTTTTGGGTTCGTTATTGTAGGTCTTTTCCTTCTGTTGTGTTTCTTGCCTAGAGAAGTTCCTTTAGCATTTGTTTTAAAGCTGGTTTGGTGGTGCTGAACTCTCTCAGCTTTTGCTTGTCTGTAAACGTTTTAATTTCTCCATCAAATCTGAATGAGATCCTTGCTGGGTAGAGTAATCTTGGTTGCAGGTTTTTCTCCTTCATCACTTTAATTATGTCCTGCCACTCCCTTCTGGCTTGTAGAGTTTCTGCTGAGAGATCAGCTGTTATCCTGATGGGGATTCCCTTGTGTGTTATTTGTTGTTTTTGCCTTGCTGCTTTTAATATGATTTCTTTGTGTTTAATTTTTGAACAGTTTGATTAATATGTGTCTTGGCGTATTTCTCCTTGGATTTATTCTGTATGGGACTCTCTGTGCCTCCTGGACTTGATTAACTATTTCCTTTCCCATATTAGGGAAGTTTTCAACTATAATCTCTTCAAATATTTTCTCAGTCCCTTTCTTTCTCTCTCCTTCTTCTGGAACCCCTATAATTCGAATGTTGGTGCGTTTAATGTTGTCCCAGAGGTCTCTGAGACTGTCCTCTGTTCTTTTCATTCTTTTTTCTTTATTTTGCTCTGCAGCAGTTATTTCCACTATTTTATCTTCCACCTCACTTAGCCATTCTTCTGCCTCAGTTATTCTGCTATTGATCCCATCTAGAGTATTTTTTATTTCATTTATTGTGTATTTAATCGATGCTTGATTCATCTTTAGTTCTTCTAGGTCCTTGTTAACTGTTTCTTGCATTTTGTCTATTCTATTTCCAAGATTTTGGATCTTGGAAATAGAATCTTGGATCATCTTTACCATCATTATTCTGAATTCTTTTTCGGGTAGACTGCCTATTACCTCTTCATTTGTTAGGTCTGGTGGGTTTTTATCTTGCTCCTTCTCCTGCTGTGTGTTTTTCTGTCTTCTCATTTTGCTTATCTTACTGTGTTTGGGGTCTCGTTTTTGCAGGCTGCAGGTTCGTAGTTCCCGTTGTTTTCGGTGTCTGTCCCCAGTAGCTAAGGTTGGTTTAGTGGGTTGTGTAGGCTTCCTGGTGGAGGGGACTAGTGCCTGTGTTCTGGTGGATGAGGCTGGATCTTGTCTTTCTGGTGGGCAGGTCCACGTCTGGTGGTGTGTTTTGGGGTGTCTGCGGACTTTTTATGATTTTAGGCCGCCTCTCTGCTAATGGGTGGCGTTGTGTTCCTGTCTTGCTAGTTGTTTGGCATAGGGTGTCCAGCACTGTAGCTTGCTGGTCGTTGAGTGAAGCTGGGTGCTGCTGTTGAGATGGAGATCTCTGGAAGATTTTCGCCGTTTGATATTATGTGGAGCTGGGAGGTCTCTTGTGGACCAGTGTCCTGAAGTTGGCTCTCCCACCTCAGAGGCACAGCACTGACTCCTGGCTCCTCAATTTGGGATGATTTGTTGTCTATTCATGTATTCCACAGATGCAGGGTACATCAAGTTAATTGTGGAGCTTTAATGCGCTGCTTCTGAGGCTGCTGGGAGAGGTTTCCCTTTCTCTTCTTTGTTCTCACAGCTCCTGGGTTTCAGCTTTGGATTTGGCCCCGCCTCTGCGTGTAGGTCGCCAGAGGGCGTCTGTTCTTCGCTCAGACAGGACAGGGTTAAAGGAGCAGCCTCTTCGGGGACTCTGGCTCACTCAGGCCGGGCGGGAGGGAGGGGCACGGAGTGCGGGGCGAGCCTGCAGTGGCAGAGGCCAGCGTGACGTTGCACCAGCCCGAGGCGCACCGTGCGTTCTCCCAGGGAAGCCGCCCCTGGATCCCGGGACCCCGGCAGTGGCGGGCTGCACAGGCTCCCGGAAGGGCAGTGTGGACAGTGACCTGCGCTTGCGCACAGGCTTCTTGGCAGTGGCAGCAGCAGCCCCAACGTCCCACGCCCTTCACTGGGCTCCGTGCTTTCAGCCGCAACTCGCGCCCATCTGTGGAGCTCCTTTAAGCAGCGCTCTTAATCCCCTCTCCTTGTGCACCAGGAAACCAAGAGGGAAGAAAAAGTCTCTTGCCTCTTCGGCAGCTCCAGAGTTTTCCCGGACTCCCTCCCGGCTAGCTGTGGCACATTAGCCCCCTTCAGGCTGAGTTCTCGCCGCCAGCCCCAGTCCTCTCCCTGCGCTCTGACCGAAGCCCGAGCCTCAGCTTCTAGCGCCGCCCACCCCGGCGGGCGAGCAGACAAGCCTCTCGGGCTGGTGAGTGCCGCTCGGCACCGATCCTCTGTGCGGGAATCTCTCCGCTTTGCCCTACCCATGTATGTGGGGAGTTTCTTGCCTTTTGGGAGGTCTGGGGTCTTCTGCCAGCGTTCAGTAGGTGTTCTGTTGTTGTTCCACGTGTAGCTGTATTTCTGGTGTATCCGTGGGGAGGAGGGTGATCTCCGCGTCTTACTCTTCCGCCATCTTACCCGGAACTCTGGAGGACTTTTAACTACAAATTCAGTTTCTTCAATAGATCTAGAACTAAGAAGGTTATCTATTTCTTCTTGTGTGAGTTTTGGTACTTTTTAATCTTTCAAAGAATTGGTCCCTTTCTTCTAAGTAATATAATTAACGGGACTAGACTTATTTGGAGTACAGTGACACCTCGGATATATTTCGGCTTTGGTTCTAGATCACCATGATAAAGCGAAAATGCAATAAAGTGAGTCACATAAATTTTTTGGTTTCCCTGTGCATATAAAAGGTGTTATGTCTACACTATACTATAGCCTAGTAAGTGATGCCTGAAAAAAATGTACAGATCTTACTTAAGAAATATTTGTTGCTAAAAAATGCTAACCGGGACTTCTCTGGTGGCACGGTAGTTAAGATTCTGTACTCCCAATGCAGGGGGCCCGGGTTTGATCCCTGGCCAGACAACAAGATCCCACATGCATACCACAGTTAAGAGTTAGCATGCCACAACTAAGGAGGTGGTGAGCCACAACTAAGGAGCCAGTGAGCTGCAACTAAGGAGCCTGTGTGTGAGCTGCAACTAAGACCCAGAGCAACCAAATAAGTAAATACATAAAAATTTTAAAGTAAATAAATAAAATGCTAACCGCCTTCTGAAAATGCAGGGTTGCCACAAATCTTCAATTTGTAAAAAACGCAAAGTCTGTGAAATGCAGTAAACTGAAGAGTGATAAAACGAGGCATTACTGTATTATTATTATTATTTTAATATATTTATTTATTAATTTTTGGCTGCATTGGGTCTTCGTTGCTGCACACAGGCTTTCTCTAGCTGTGGCGAGCAGGGGTTACTGTTTGTTGTGGTGCATGGGTTTCTCATTGCGGTGGCTTCTCTTGTTGTGGAGCACGGGCTCTAGGTGCACGGGCTTCAGTAGTTGTGGCATGTGGGCTCAGTAGTTGTGGCACACAGGCTCAGTAGTTGTGGCGCACGGGCTTAGTTGCTCTGCAACATGTGGGATCTTCCCAGACCAGGGCTCAAACCCGTGTCCCCTGCATTGGCAGGCAGATTCTTAACAACTGCACCACCAGGGAAGTCCCTGACTGTATTATTATTATATTTTAGATGTCTGTAGGGTCTGCAGTAATACCTCCTCTTTCATTCCTAATATTGGTAATTTGTTCTTTTTTAAAATATTTATTTATTCATTTATTTTGGCTGTGCTGGGTCTTAGCTGTGGCATGCGGACTTCTTAGTTGTGGCATGTGAACTTCTTAGTTGCAGCACGTGAACTCTTCACTTCGGCATGCATGTGGGATCTAGTTCCCCAACCAGGCATGGAACCCAGGCCCCCTGCATTGGGAGCACAGAGTCTTACCCACTGGACCACTAGGGAAGTCCCGATATTGGTAATTTGTGTCTTGTCCTTTTTTTTGTTGGTCATTCTGGCCAGAGGTTTATTACTTTCATTGATCAGAATTAGGGAATTTCCTTCTCCAGCTCTCTCCTATCCAGATTTTCCCCACACTCTCTAGCTACCAAGGTCCCCTTTTCTCAGTTTCCTTTTTTTTTTTTTTTTTTGCCACACCATGCAGCATGTAGGATCTTAGTTCCCTGACCAGGGATTGAACCTGTGCCCCCTGCAGTGGAAGCACAGAATCTTAACCACTGGGCCACCAGAGAAATCCCCTTTTCTCAGTTTTCTCACTAGAAAGATTAGTTTTTCTTTTTCTTTTTTTTTTTTTTTTTTTTTGCGGTACGCGGGCCTTCCACCACTGCGGCCTCTCCTGCTGCGGAGCACAGGCTCTGGACGCACAGGCCCAGCTGCTCCGCGGCATGTGGGATCTTCCCGGACCAGGGCACGAACCCGTGTCCCCTGCATCGGCAGGCGGACTCTCAACCACTGTGCCACCAGGGAAGCCCGAAAGATTAGTTTTTTTCTTGGAGTTTTAGTTGCCAGGCTGCCACAGAGTTCTGCATGATTGGGGCCAACTTTTGGGCAAAGCAGTGAAATAAAACAGAGAAAAAATAATGCGGATTCCCCTGACACTTTTCAGACCACAGGGTCCATTTATCTCAGTTCTTCTGGCCTAAAAGATAGGTTTCTTGTTGGGATTTTAAATTCCTATGCTACTGCCACCACAGTGTAGCTCTGTGACTGGGGCTGTGCTTGTGGTAGGGCCAGAAGAGGAAAAAAAAAGGATATCTCCTCCACTTCCTCCACATTCTCCTGCTTGTAGGAACTCCCTTTCATGGTCTTCTGACCAGAAATATAGCATTTCGCTAGGAGTTTTTGAAGCCTGTGACAACTGTGCAGTTATGTGCTGTGGCTATCTTTGGGTCAAAGCCAGGAAATAAAAGATTAAAAATATGGGAAACTCATTCCTGTATGTGTCCTTCTTCACCTTTGGGTCCCCTCCCCAATCTGCCTGCTACTATTTACTTTTATTTATTTATTTTTAAAATATATTTTCTTTTCTTTTTAAAAAATATTTATTCATTTATTTTTGCTGTGCTGGGTCTCAGCTGTAGCATGCAGGATTATCACTGTGGCATGTTTTTAGTTGTAGCATGCGGGCTTCTGCTTAGTTGCAGCATGCGGACTCTTAGTCACGGCATGCATGCGGGATCTAGTTCCCTGACCAGGGATCGAAACCAGACCCCCTGAATTGGGAGCATGGAGTCTCACTCACTGGACCACCTGGGAAGTCCCTACTATTTACTTTTAAAGAGTCCTTTTGTATTTTTGTCCAGAATTTTTAGTTCTAATCATTGGGAAAGATAGGGTGTAGTGGGCTTACTCCATCTGGGTCAGTACCAGAAGTCTTGTAAAGTCTTTTATGGATCACATATATATTTAGGGACTTCCCTGGTGGCGCAGTGGTTGAGAGTCCGCCTGCCGATGCAGGGGACACGGGTTCATGCACCGGCCCGGGAAGATCCCACATGCCGCAGAGCGGCTAGGCCCGTGAGCCATGGCTGCTGAGCCTGTGCATCCGGAGCCTGTGCTCCTCAACGGGAGAGGCCACAACAGTGAGAGGCCCGCGTACCACACACACAAAAATAAATAAATAAATAAATAAATAAATAAATAAATAAATAAATAAATAAATAAATAAATAAATTTAAGTTGAAATTTAGTTTAAAAAATTCCACTGAGTGTTAAAAACATTTCTTCTGGGTTGAGTTACTATTACCATTATTACTATGCAACTTATCAAAACAACATTAATATGGTTCTGATAAATAATTATTAAGAAAAAAATTTGTTGGAAGAGCTATCCTAATGACATGAATGGGAGTTTTAAATTAAAAAAAATTATTTTAATATATGTGAATGAATATTAGTTATTACTAGAATGGGACAGGTCCAGCATCAATAATCTCTGAAAAACCTTCTCCATCTATATAAGCAGATGTAAATGGAAGGAATTCTGTTATTGCGCTGTCACCCAATGCTTTGATCTTCTTCCTAGTTATATGCCAAAAATCACATAATTTTCTATTTTCAAAAGTTATTTTTAATGATTTAATAGCTGTCAATTTGATTAGTTTCTCCTTTGGTTTTTGGAAGAACTGGAAACTACCTGACTTTCAAAAGGATTTGTTACTTAATGATTTGTCATTCATTTCTTCATTTTGCGAGAAAGTTAGCAAGACTTACCAACTAACTGCCAATTATACCCAGTTTTCTTCTATTAGAGGTACCTTGTTTAATCTAATAAAGGCTAGAATATTAAATATTGTTAAATTCAATACAACAAAACACTTTTGATCATAAAATTTACATTGCTTTAGTTTTCACATTTAAAATGAAAAATTTCCTGTTACCTTAGACACAGTTAAACAGCTCAATAGCCACATGTGGCTAGTGGTTACTCTACTGGGCAGTGTAGGTTTAGAAAATGTCCACTACATAATCTAAATAGTAAAGCTAGTCCTCATTATCAACCTCATCAGCAAAATCAAATTTACTTTCTGTCAGAAAAAGTCTTCATTTCTCAAGCAAAAATTATGTTAATGTGCAATGTAACTGTCAAAACACTTTATAAGCTATATAAACTATATAACACTTTTTAAACTACTATAAAAACATATAAAATAGATTACTAAAAGCAGCCAAATAAGATTTTAAAGGTGGTCAAAAGGTGCAAACTTCTAGTTACAAAATAAATAAGTTCTGGAGATGTAATGTACAGCAATGGTGACTATAGCTAGTATCTGGGAGGAAGAGTTTTCCTCTACACTTCTAAGTTCTTCAGGCTGGTCTAACAATTAAATTGACATGAGACAGATTAACAGGAGAAAAATCAAACAAAAGTTTTATAACATGTGTACACAGGAAAGACCCAGGAGAACTGAGTAATGGTCTAAACCCTCACCTTAAATACCATCTTCACCTAAAGACAAAAGAGGGCATTGGGGTAGTGGTTTGGGACTTCAAAGAAGAGGAAGGCAATTTACATGGAGATGCATAAGCAGCTATTAGGTAAACAAATGTTTGCTGGGTCATGCAGAGACAATGGGACACAGAGAGGAATTTTAACTAGGATTTTGCTAGGTTCCTCCCTATCTACCACACCTAGTTTGTACTGTAGTATCTCTGGTGATAGCTCCCTTCCTGGAACATTATTTTAAGAGGTTAGGGGGAAGGTCAAAGTTTCTTCCTGTGGCTTTTGGGCCTTAAAAATAAAAGGCTAATATAATCTTCATGCCAAAGAGACACATTTTGGGGTAGCAAATTTTGCACCCCTACATTAGTAATAGTGTATTCTATATTTAAGTGTTGCTAAGAGAGTAGACCTTAAAAGTTTTCATCACAAGAAAAAAAAATTGTAACTATGTGTGGTGATGGATGTTAAATAGACTTATTGTGGTGATGATTTTGCAATACAGTCAGCCCTTGAACGACTTGAGGGTTGGGGCACTGACCTCCTGCAGTTGAAAATCCACTTTACAGTTGGCCCTCCATTTCTGCAGTTTAGCATCTGCAGATTCAACCAACCTGATTGTATAGTACTGTAGTACATATTTACTGAAAAAAATCCACACATAAATGGACCCACGCAATTCAAACCTGTGTTGCTCAAGTGTCAACTGTATATATGTATATCAAATCATTATGTTGTACATCTGAAATTAATACGTTACATGTCAGTTATATCTCAATATAAAATAAAATAAAAATAAATGAATAAATAGAAAAAATATTTAATCACATTTTTGTAAGATCAGCTTACATACTACTAAAACTTCTGTAAATAATATATTTAATGTATAATTAATAGAATTTTAAAAGTAAGTATTGGATAATGTCACAAAAACTTGAATGAATATAACCTCTTTTCCATTCTGTAAGGTCAGCGACCACCTATTTTTTTCACTTTTGGATTCAGATTTTCACCCAATGCCTAGCATATTGCTCTGGAGCTCAATAAATGTTTTTTGAACGAATCATAAAGTTTGTAATCATTAATACTGTATAACTTCACATAGCCAATTAAGTTTTGGTACTAGTGCCTCGAAGGAAGAGTCAGAAACCCAGCGGAGGAAACTAAGATGAGTAATATTTTCTTCTATGGCTTCCAATTCCTAATGATGGGAAGCCCTTTGAACAGTATTTTCTCTTTCGAAATATGTCTCCATACTTGAGAGATAATGGTATAAATCAGAATGATCTGCTGTAGTCTAACAATTTTTCCTGGACTTCATGTGGCAGAAATTTCTCTGTGGTTACGTGGTAAATATAACAGGCTAACTTCAGATTAGTAAGTGAGGTTCCATGCTAATAGCACAGACCTTCTGAGGAAAAGTTGGTGCAGAAGATTTGTACCTACCTTGTGGGTTGCCAAAGAGGGCACTGGCTCAAGTTCAAAGACACAGTAATGTCCCCTAAACATAACCAAAGTATGCTATAATTATTAGGCCAGCTCCTAGAGAATTCAAAAATGGTCAGGAATCCTGGTGATGTTTTCTTGGAAACACCTCTGCCACTTAACACCTCTTGTATGGAGCCTCTGATATTTCACTGAACTTTTTGATGTTTCTACCTATTTTTATCAGTTCAAGTAACAACAAATATGTTTGAGTTAAAACTTTATCAAGGCCTATTTTTTAATCCACTTCACCACAAGTATTGCTTCTACTTGAAATCTTCACTTATTTTCATTTTTATTTTTTTAAATTTTATTTATTTATTTATTTATGGCTGCATTAGATCTTCACTGCTGTGCGTGGGCTTTCTCTAGTTGCGGCAAGCGGGGGCTACTCTTTGTTGTTGTGTGCCGGCTTCTCATTGCGGTGGCTTCTCTTGTTGCAGAGCATGGGCTCTAGGCGCGCAGGCTTCAGTAGTTGTGGCTTGCGGGCTCTAGAGCGCAGGCTCAGGAATTGTGGCTCACAGGCTTAGTTGCTCTGCGGCATGTGGGATCTTCCCGGACCAGGGCACGAACCCATGTCCCCTGCATTGGCAGGCGGATTCTTAACCACTGCGCCACCAGGGAAGCCCTATTTTCATTTTAAAATATTTCTATTTCTCTAGAACCTGGTAAATGATATTTTCTATTTTATAAATCTAGCACTATAGTAGTTATTTGTACATTTGTATTATTTCACCCATTTGGTATTAAGCTTTTTAAGGATATTGAGGTTATCTTTGTATTTAGTCTTCAACCAATCATTCAATCAATACTATGAAGTATTTACTATATATTGGGCAATGTGATACATAATGGGATAGAAACATGGACAAGAAATAAATAGTTCCTGACCATATGGAACTTGGGGAGTATACTGCTTATTATTCAGATCGAAGGCATTCAATAAGTATTTACAGAATGTGCATGAGAAAACTCTTTTTGTGGTAGGTGGGATTAACAAATGCAGCCTCTGTTGCAATTATAATTAAAATATTAGCTAGGTGGACTGCAACTCTACCAAATAATTAACATAATAAATCATACTTAAATCCATGATAATAGTGGTAAAGGAATAAAGTAGGTAATTAAAATCACAGTTAATCTATCATTTTATTATGGAAGGAAAATTACCATGAAGATTAAGTATCACCTCCAGGTAACTGGTAAAATTCCGAGGCAGCCAAAACCCTGTCCTAGCAAGCACACTACTTTCTGGAACAAGAAAGCTGTTGATTCAGAGATGATAAATTTGATAAAGAAAAAAATGTTATAAGGATGTATAATATAATATAGGTCACTAAAAGCAGCCAGATAAGATTAAATCACCTTTGGCCTAATATAAATGAATCTTTTTTTTATTATAAGTGATAAAACATGATACTAAATCTAATCTAAGGCTGATATCGTTTAATTTGCAATAATGCAATATAATGTACAGCTAAAATTATGTTACTTATAAAGTTGTAAGTATGATAAGAGATGTGACATTCCTCAGCAAATATATGTGTGCATATTGGTCCCTGGCATTTGCTTTTTAGAAACAGTTAAATAAGGATTATGAAATAATTCCATTAATTAGAGATGAATCCTGAAATTATTCCATTAATTTTTCTGGACACCATCGTCATTGCATTTTTCCTATGTACTTAGCAAAAATAGAAAGTTATTTAATGCTAAAATTTTTTTTTTTTTTTTGCGGCACACGGGCCTCTCACTGTTGTGGCCTCACCCATTGCGGAGCACAGGCTCCAGACGTGCAGGCTCAGCAGTCATGGCTCACGGGCCCAGCCGCTCTGCGGCATGTGGGACCTTCCTGGACTGGGGCATGAACCCGTGTCCCCTGCATCGGCAGGCGGACTCTCAACCACTGCGCCACCAGGGGAGCCCTCTAAAGCTAAAAATTAATCGGCTGTTCCAGACACTAAAATATAATTTTGGTTTTGGTAATAGAAGGCAGAAAACATTAAACATTTTTGAAAATAGAAATAAGATGAAAATGGTGTGACAGGCAGGATTCTAAAATGTCCCCTAAGATTCCTGTCCTGGTGTACACACCTTCTATCATCCCCTTCTCTTGAGTGTGGGTGGGGCCTGTGAATATGATGGGATAGCTACTCCCTTGTTTAGGTTACATTCTATAAGCCTGTTTTAACTGACTGGTGAGATTCTCTTTCTGGCTTTGAAGAAGTAAGCGCCCATGTTTTGAGAGTGCTTATGAGAGGACCACCTGGCAAGGAACTGCAAGGGCGTCTAGGGGCAGAGAGTGGACCCCAGCTGACAGCCAGCAAGAAAGCTGGTACCTCAGTCCTACAACCATGCTAAATTCAGGCAACCACTAGCAAGTCGGATGAGGATCTCTAGCCTCAGATGAGATCAGACCCCCAAACTATACCTTGATTGCAGCCTTTCAGAACCTGAGTAGTAGCTTCAGTTAAACCCTGCCAAGGACTCCTGATCCATTGAAACTGCAATAATCAATGTACGCTCTTTGAGGGACTTCCCTGGTGGTCCAGTGGTTAAGACGCCGCACTTCCAACTGCAGGGGGTGTAGGTTCGATCACTGGTCGGGGAACTAAGATCCAGCATGCCACATGGCATGGCCAAAACAAAACAAACAAAAAAAACCCACAGGGGTTAGAGGGCTTCCCTGGTGGCACAGTGGTTGAGAGTCCGCCTGCCGATGCAGGGGACACGGGTTCGTGCCCCGGTCCGGGAAGATCCCACATGCCGCAGAGCGGCTAGGCCCGTGAGCCATGGCCACTGAGCCTGCGTGTCCGGAGCCTGTGCTCTGCAATGGGAGAGGCCACAACAGTGAGAGGCCCGTGTAAAGAGTAAATAAGCTGTAGAATAGCTGGTTTTCAGGGCAATATTAAGGGTTGGCTAAATAGAGCAATGCAAGAAATAAATGTTTGAAAAAAAATTTTTTCTAATTAAAAAAAAAAAAACACAGGGGTTAGGGATGCCGACCCTCTGTGCAGTCAATGTATGTTCTTTGAGCTTCTAAGCTTACACCTATCTGGTATAAGCAGATAGGGTAGGAGGTCCCTAGAGAAAGAGAACTAGGCATGGCTTTCTTGACATAAGAGAAGCCATTTTTGCCTCCTAGCCACAATGCTTGCCCTTTAACAGGTCTCAGTAATTAAGGATCTTAAGACAAGTGAGGGAATGCAAGAACAAAGGAAAAGCAGTCAAGAAAAAATACATGAGCAATAAATACAGTGCTGGTTCCTCCTCAAGGGATATACATAACAATCTGATACAGAACTTCCGAGTTCTGCAGGAACTGTGGCCTCCACCCAGGTGGAGGATGCTGAGACCCCAAACTGGTCTGAATGTAAGGAATGATGATGTTCTTTTCTGACCCTTGTGACTTCAATCAATTAAACCTTGGACTCTGGCAACCTTTGCCCCAATCTATGCTGAATTCTCTTCTGTTCAAGCCCCTTCATGAATATGCATACACCAGCCTGAACCCCTTCATGAATAAACAGGTACCCTTAGCTTAAAACTTCCCCAATTTTGCTGTTCAGGGAGACACTGCTTTGGGAAAGATCCCCGGTGTTCTCCTTGCTTACTGCAAGTAATAAATCCTTCCTTCTCCTGCTCTTTGGCTTGGTTGTGTCTTTTGGCTCAACACCCACCAAGAGGCAAACCTAGTTTTCAGGTAACAGTGGTAACTTTTTATGCAACATAGAAAACAAACAGGTGGTCTGTAGTAAGGTAATAAATATTTTGGGTGTGACTTAATAAAACATGCTGTAATTATTGTATTTAATACTCCACACAGAATCTAAAAGAAATTACTTAAAATGTTTATCTATTGGTTTTAATCCAGTGTCAAAAACTTTTGAAAGATCTGGTACTCCAAGGAAACCTTCTAGTTACATTTAAAAGAACTAGCCTTACTAACCTATACTGCTTCAGCTACCCAACTGTGTTTTCTTTCCAGCTAATGACACATCCTGAGGATTAGTGCTGTAATAGATGAGAATTTTTTAACTTAAATTCATAATAAAAGCTATTTTAAGCCTTTCACTATTTCTTACTGAAGCGCTCTTTGCTTTCCCCAGACTTTCTTTTATGAGCAGTGCATTCTTGGACAATAGTTGGAGAATTAAAAAAAAAGAGGCTGTTAAATAAGAATCACCACCACTCCCATTGTCCACACTATTTTAGAACATTCCAAGGCTGAAACACCCCATTTATAAATCAGTGATGCACCCTTAACAGAAATATGTTTAAGTCTGGGGAAGGCTGGAAGCTAAGGAGGATTTATGGCATCTTGATTAAACATTAGAGAGGACATTTCCAATTGTCGATTTGTACGGCATCTTAGAAGTTCTCACACTTGGGACATCGTTACACTGTAGTAATATTCAGGATGGACATGAGGAGTCTTTTTTCTTTAAGGTAGGAGAAATGCTGTTGTGAAGGGGAAAAGGGCACGGATAGCCCGAGTCATGTTATGGAAAGGTACAGTTGAGGGTCTGGGAACAGAATTTCTTAAAAATTCTACACAGCTACTTACCCCTGGACATCCTTCTAGTACTGCAGTTTGAACACCTTTGCCCTAGAATATGGGCTCCTCCCTTAGCACTCACTGGGCGAGGCAGGTAACAGAACAGTAGACAATGGCGTCCCGACGTCCTCGGTGACAGGAGACTTCTGTCCTAACTGGACAAGGCAGGATAACCAGTCAGTTTCTTGCTTTGTAATTCTCTGTTACATATTTCCTGAAAGCCATTTTTTAACCTCATTATTTCAGAAAGGCACATTACCATGTGAAATGAACCATTCCCTTTAAGTCCCCAACAGAGTTTTGTTGAACACCTACCTCATGCAAAAATTCTGTTTCACTGGGGGAGGGGATGTTGAGATAAGAAGGTTCCTGAGTTTCAGGAACTGGCAGTCCAGATGGGGAAATAGACTCACGTTTAGAAAACTCAGACATAAGATCGTTTTGTTTTAAACAGCATCTATCCTCCTGAAGATCTCCCATCAATTCAAATGTTTTTCAAGGCTAATTTGAACACAAGTCTGTGGTGAAATGATTTTTGTTTAGCAGCTCAGGTAGCAACAGTATCTGCAATGGCCTCAGTTCCCCAGCTTTGAAATCATATAATTCTTGGTGAATTTTTTAACTTGGGAAATGTTCATTTTCTCCATATTTACACATTCACTAGAACATGTATTAATATTCTTATACCATGGGATTTTACCATTTTATAATTCATATTCTCAAATAGTGCATCTGCTTTTCTGTCCGAGAAAGAAAAGTACTGTAACGCAATTGAATGTGTTTTGAGGAGAGCACTTTATTTTGTAAATTAAACATCGGGACTCGGAGATGTGTCACCTGGCACTTGGTAGGTGGGCAACAAACGAGTATTGAAACAACAAAAAAGAAAAATCAAACCAAAAAAAAAAAAAGGAAAGGAAAATAAAGAGGAAAAACAAATGGATAATGCAGTGAACTCACTCTCAGGGTGCAGTGTACACGTGGTGGAAATGACAGTTTCCAAAAATCCTGAACAAGTTTTGGAAGACTTTTTGTGGGGGGCGGTTAGAGGGGTGAGCAAATAATATACCTGAAAAAAAAGAAAAAACAAAAAACAATGGGATGGAAAGAGGCAGTTTTGCTCTGCCTGAAGCTTGAATGTAATCACTCAGTACTGCCCATCAAACTGGGATTTGCACTTCCCCACTCTCCTGTTAAGCCTGCAGGGCAAAGAGGGGGGAGGGGGGAGGTTTGTTCTTCCCTCATACATTCCTTCCCTCTCAGACCAAAAGGAGCTGGATATGGAGAAACAAAAGTTTAACCACTGAGCTGGAAAAAGGTCAATCAGAAAACACACCCAAGAGCAAACCCAGGGCATTGCCAAGGGGAACCGGATACTGAACCATAGGAGGATTATATCCAGAGGGCAGACATCCCAAAATCGGGGTGGGGAGGTGGAGGGCAGTAGATTCCAGGTCAGCACTAAGACCAGTGTGAGACCTGAGGACTGGGAAGGTACCGAAATCTAAATCTTAATGTAGCATCTTAAAGTTTACTTTAAATAATCCAATAGAAAGAGATGGCAGTTTCTAGGGCCCTTATTATGCAAAAAATGCTCAGTGAATCTTTGAAGGGAGTCATTTTAAAGACAGAGGAATGGAATCCAGGTGGAACTGGGCAAGCACTGATTTTCAGCCTTGGATTCTCTCTGGGAAGCTCTTAAAAACCTGGATGCTGAGGCCGCACCCCAGGCTGATTATATCAGAATCTCTGGGGGTTGGACCCAGGCAATAAAATTTTTAAAGCTGCTCAGCTGATTCCAGTATACAATGAAGTCCCATTGAGAGACTCCTTTGGAGACAGCTGGCACACCCAGTTCTTAACCTTCCAGGCAGATGCTCATTGCATTTAAGTTAATATATTTCTAAGTCAAACTTTGATTTAGTCTGTGAGAAGAACTCAAAGGTAGACATATCAGGGCATAATTGATAATTAGAGCATATATTCCACAGGAGCTACTGTAGAAGGTATCACATTTCTTAGGTGGCTTCCTCCCTTCCTTTTTTCTTTTAGAGCCCAGAAGTTTTAAGTGAACTAAATAGTACTTTGAGGCCTGAGAGTCTCTAAGTTAGTCTTCCTGGGTCTTCAGGGTTTTAAACAAATTTCTATAACCTCAATTTTATGTAGTTTGAACTTGAAACTGCTTCACAAAGTAACTGCAGTCAGAGTGAAGTGATCATTCTTTTTCTTTCTTTTTTTCTTTTCTTTTTTTTTTTTGGCTGCATCCCAGAGGCTTGCAGGATCTTCATTCCCTGACCAGGGAGTGAACCTGGCCCCAGCAGCAAAAGTGCCTAGTCCTAACCACTGGACTGCCAGGGAATTCCAGATCATTGTTTTTCTTTCTTTTTAAAAAAAATAAATTTATTTATTTATGGTGCGTTGGGTCTTCGCTACTTTGCGCGGGCTTTCTCTAGTTGCTACAAGTGGAGGCTACTCTTTGTTGTGGTGCGCGGGCTTCTCATTGTGGTGGCTTCTCTTGTTGCGGAGCACAGGCTCCAGGAACACGGGCTTCAGTAGTTGTGGCACGTGGGCTCAGTAGTTGTGGTGCACAGGCTTAGCTGCTCCATGGCATGTGGGATCTTCCCAGACCAAGGATCGAACCCATGTCGCCTGCATTGGCAGGCGGATTCTTAACCACTGCACCACCAGGGAAGTCCCTCGATCATTATTTTTCAATGAAGTTAAAATGTATATACAGATATGCACGAATATTAAGTTACATTTTGATGAGTTTTGGTAAATGAATACAACACCTGTGTAACCACCACTCCAAGATATGGAAAATTTCCATCACCCCAGGAAATTTCTTTATGCCCTTTACCCCTTTCCCCATAGCAACCACTCTTCCAATTTCCACCTTCCTACATCAGTTTTGCCTGTTCTTGAACTTAATTGGAATGGAATTACACATCATGTACTCTTCACGGTGATCTTTTTTTTTTTTTTTTTTTTTTGCGGTACGCGGGCCTCTCACCGCCGTGGCCTCTCCCGTTGCGGAGCACAGGCTCCGGACGCGCAGGCTCAGCGGCCATGGCTCACGGGCCCAGCCGCTCCGCGGCATGTGGGATCTTCCCGGACCGGGGCACGAACCCGTATCCCCTGCATCGGCAGGCAGACTCTCAACCACTGCACCACCAGGGAAGCCCCCACGGTGATCTTTTTAAAAACACAAATTGGGGCTTCCCTGGTGGCGCAGTGGTTGAGAGTCCGCCTGCTGATGCAGGGGACGCGGGTTCGTGCCCCGGTCCGGGAAGATCCCACATGCCGCGGAGCGGCTGGGCCCGTGAGCCATGGCCGCTGAGCCTGCGTGTCCGGAGCCTGTGCTCCGCAACGGGAGAGGCCACAACAGTGAGAGGCCTCTGTACAGAAAAACAAACAAACAAACAAACAAAAAAAAAAAAACACAAATTGGATCATGTAAATCCTCTGTTGAAAACCTTTAATGGCTCCCTACTACTCTTGGAATAAAATCCAGATTTCTCCTTGTGTCCAGAAAGGGCCTGTATCCCTCTTAATCCTCCAGCACTGTCTCCCAACTCTCTCCTGTGCTTACTATGATGGTGATCTAGCGACCCTGGTTACCCTGCCTAGCTCCTTCCTACCTGGGGACTTGGCTCAGCTGTATTCCCCTGTTAACTCCTACTCACTTTCAGGCGTTGTCTTAAATATTACCTCCTCTCAGAGGCATTCCCTGGTGCCCCAATTCTAAATTAGGTTCTCCTTAGGTTTTCATTTCTGTCACTATCACAGTTAGTAATTATATGTTTACACATATTTGTTTTAAAAAATTTTGCCTGCGCCGCATGGTATGCTGGATCTTAGTTACATGTATTTATTCTACTTTAAAACTGTCTATCTCCTTCACTTTACCCACAAGGGTAGGGGCCATGTCTGTTTTGTTCACCACTGTATTCCCAGCTCGTAGCCCAGAGCCTGAAACATATTAGGTGTTCAATAAATATTTGATAAAATAAATGAATAAAATGGTTTAATTTGACTCTTGAACCTACTGAGTTGCAAAATGATAAAAAAAAAAAGAGATGTGGAAGGAAGGCAAGAAAGGTGTGGGCAGGTTAAGAGTGGGATTCTGAAGCAGAACTGCTCCTCTTTAATCTTGAACAGTGAGAGTGAGGAGTGTGTTATATACAACAATGGAAAGAACACTCGGGAAGAAGTCAGATCACCTAGTTTGCTGACTTCTCTGGACATGTAACCCATCTCCTCATGTATAAAATGCAGGATCTGGACTAGAACATTTCATCAGTACTGCCTCCCCTCCACGTAGCACGTGGAAATATATGGGGGTATTTTCCACAGTTCCACAATAATTGGAGACCACTATCGGCAGTTATTAGTTCAGAGCACCAGGAATGTTAAATGTCTTGCATTGTACAACGCAGTCTCAACCCTGTATTATCCAAAGTATGTGTTGAGAAATACTATAATACGATTCTATGAATCTAGTAGGCATGGCCTGTGGTTCCTCATTTTGTGATACTTCATAGACTATCTTCCAGGTAAAAGCTTACTGCATTTAAATTACTTTACTTAGAAAATTATCTATTTATAAGTCAGACTGCTTGCTTTAGTCTGTGATAAAAACTTAATGGTATGGGACTTCCCTGGTGGCACAGTGGTTAAGAATCTGCCTGCCAATGCAGGGGACACGGGTTCAAGCCCTGGTCCGGGAAGATCCCACATGCCGCGGAGCAACTAAGCCTGTGCGCCGCAACTACTGAGCCTGCACTCTAGAGCCCGCGAGCCACAACAGCTGAAGCCTGTGCACCTAGAGCCCATGCTCCGCAGCAAAGAGAAGCCACTGCAATGAGAAGCTTGTGCACCACAACGAAGAGTAGCCCTTGCTCGCCACAACTAGAGAAAGCCCGCGAGAAGACACGAAGACCCAACGCAGCCAAAAGCAAACAAATAAATACATAAATTTATTAAAAAAAAAAACCTTAACGGTAGACACACTATCAGGGAATAATTGATATTTGAGGTATATATTCCACAGGAACTATGTAGAAGATATCATATTTATTAGTTTCTTCCCCTTCCTTTTTTTTCTTAAAGAGCACAGTAGTGGTAAGCATTTCTCCAAGAAATTAAAAGAGCTTGATGCTATTTCATTCTTCCTTAGTAGAAGTGTAGGTAGACGTCAATTTACATTTGGGAAACTGTTATGGACTGAATGTTTGTGTCCCCCCAAAATCATACAATGAAACCCTAACACTCAATGTGATGGTATTTGGAGGTCGGGCCTTTAGCGGGTAATTAGGTTTAGATGAGGTCATGAGGGTGTAGTCCCCAAGATGGGATTAATGTCCTTATGGGAAGACTTCTTATTAGAGGAAGAGAGACCAGTGCTCCCACTTTCTGCCATGTGAGGACAGTGAGAAAGTGGTACTCTGCAAGAGAGAAGTCTCTTACCAGGGAACCAAATTGGCTGGCACCTTGATCTTAGACTTCCCAGCCTCTAGAACTGTGAGAAATAAATTCCTGTTGTTTAAGCCACCCAGTGTATGGTATTTTGTTAAGGCAGCCTGAGCTAATACAGAAACTAAGGCTCACAGAAGAAAAACATTAAAATTACACAGAGAACCCTCCTGTGGTAAGGTTGATATTTTTAGTGTTGTGCTTCCTAGGCTAATGTTTTACCCACCAGAACTGACTCTCAATTATAGTAATTAAGGAGACTATTTAAGTGTAGTCTTATTGTCACAATTCTAGGGCCCTTGCCCACTCTAAAATTCTATGTTGTTAAAAAAATATATTTTTGGTGGAAACAACACAAATGTCCATCAACTGACAAATGGATTTAAAAATATTTATTCATACCATGGAATATTACTTGGCCATAAAAGGGAATGAAGTACCAAAGCATGACACAACATGGATGAATCTTAAAATCGTTAATACTAAGTGAAAGAAGCCTCTCACAAAAACCTACTCATTATATGATTCCATTTATATGCAATGTCCAGAAAATGCAAATCTACAGAGAAAGTAGATTTGCGGTTTCTTAGGTCTGGGGGTAATGGAGGGATGGGGACTGACATCTAAAGGATATGGGTTTCTTTTTGAGGTGACACAAATGTTCTAAAATTGACTGTGGGGGAGTAGGGATAAATTAGGAGGTTGGGATTGCCATATACACACTACTATATATAAAATAGATAACTAATACGAACCTACTGTACTGAGTAGGGAACTCTACTCAGTACTCTGTAATGACCTATATGGGAATAGAATCTAAAAGAGTAGATATATGTGTATGTATAACTGATTCACTTTGCTGCACAGCAGAAACTAACACAACATTGTAAATCAACTATACTCCAATAAAAATTAATAAAAAAATAAAATTAACTGTGTTGATGGTTGCACCTCTGTGCAACTGTGTTGATGGTTGTGAATATACTAAAAACCACTCAACTGTATACTTTAAGTGGGTGAATTACACGGTTATGTGAACTTACATTGATACAGCTATTTTAAAAATATGAAAAGGTATTCAACTTCATGCATACTTAGAGAAATGAAAATAAGAACAACAACCATTTTTCATCCATCAGGTTGGCAAACATTTTCAAGCCTATAATATTTAGGACTCGGCGAGGGTGTGGGGAAGTTGGTGCTCTTGTACACTGCCAGTGGGAGTAGAAATTGAGGCTGTCTTCTTGGAGGGAAATCTGGTAAGACGTTTCATGATTCTATATATATATATGAACCTATAACAGTAGGTGTATATATATATATATATATATATATATATATATATATATATATATACACACGCACATACACACATCTATTGATTTAGTCATTCCACTCCCAGGAATTTATGCCACTGTACAGTTATCAAGCATAAAAATCATTACCAAAACATTGATTACAATAACAAAAATTGAAAACAACCAAAAGTCAATCAATAGAGAATTGAGCAAAATAAATGATAGATCCATATAAATTATGAATACCTTGCAGCTGTTAAAAGAATGAAGGTGCAGAACAGTATATATATAATATGCTACTGTTTTGTGCAAAAAAGGGAAGAAAATAAGAATAAAAAAATATGTATGTGTGTGTTTGCATAAAGAAGGATACACAAAAACTAATATAATATAAATGGTTACCTGGTTGAGTAGGAACTAAGTAGATATTAGGCAGAAATGGATGTCAGACTTTTCACTGAATACCTCTTACATTGTTGTTGTTGTTGTTTTTTTTTATTTGCAGTACGCGGGCCTCTCACTGTTGTGGCCTCTCCCATTGCGGAGCACAGGCTCTGGACGCACAGGTTCAGCGGCCATGGCTCATGGCCCGGCCGCTCCTCAGCATGTGGGATCTTCCCGGACCAGGGCACGAACCTGTGTCCCCTGCATCGGCAGGTGGACTCTCAACCACTGTGCCACCAGGGAAGCCCACATTGCTCTATTTTTGAGGCTTTTGAATATCTAACCAGAAAAAGTTAAATGTAAAAATTAAGAATATGACTGAAATAAAAGAATAAAGTTTATCTACAGTAAGTAAAATACAACTTATACAAGATACTTTTTTTTTTTTTTACATCCCCTCTCTAGTTTTCTAGTTTTCATTTTTCCCATCTATTTCATTTTTGGGGACATGCTTCCACTTGTTCTGAATTCTCTATAAACCTTATCATCTCAAGATACTTTAAGTGAAATAAAAAAGTTACAGATGGGCCTCCCTGGTGGCGCAGTGGTTGAGAGTCCGCCTGCCGATGCAGGGGATACGGGTTCGTGCCCCGGTCTGGGAGGATCCCATATGCCGCGGAGCGGCTGGGCCCGTGAGCCATGGCCGCTGGGCCTGCGCATCCGGAGCCTGTGCTCCGCAACGGGAGAGGCCACAACAGTGAGAGGCCCGCATACCGCAAAAAGAAAAAAAAAAAAAAAAGTTACAGAATAGTAAGTACAGCACTCTTTATGTACTTATTCAATTAACAAATACTTTTAGGTCCTTAATTTATGCTCTAGATACTAGTGATATGGAAGAAAATAAGGCAGCCAAGGTTCCTTTTATCATGGAGATTACATTTTAGTAATGAGTAGGTAGGCAAGCACATAAATAAACAAGGTAATTTCAAACAGTGAAAAAAGAAAATAAAACATGGTGATGGGGAGTGACTTGGGTTGGGGAATAGTTACTTGATGGGTGTCACGAAGATCTCTCTGAGGAAATAACCTATGAACTAACCCCTGAGTGAGGATAACCTGGGAGAAGAGAGTGGTCCAGGAAGATAATGTAGCGAGTGCAAAGGTCATGAGAATGGAACAAGTTGGCGAGTTTGAAGATCTAGAATATAGTCTGTAGAGCAGGCAGAGAGTGGTACGAGATGAAGTCAGAGTGGCAGTCAGGGGACAAATCACGGCCTTAAATAAAAGAATAATACGTATGCTTGTATATAAATTGAAAATATCTGGAAGGACACACAAAATCTTATTAACATTATTAAGTGGCTATTTTGTGGGGATAATGGTTAGTAGGACTCTAATTTCCTATACTCCAGCAGGATTTCGATTTTTAAAAGTATTTTAAAGTGCATAAAAGAAATAAACTTCAAAGGAAAAAAATGTTAACAGTGTTGAAATAGGAATCTAGGAAAGTGAATTTTGTACCTAGAAACTTGTTGATTCCTTTGGTCCTAGTCCCTCTAGTGGCGGCTCTGGGGCAGTGCTAGTGACAGTGTCTAAGCACAAGCATCCCATGGTTAGAGCTAAAGTATCGTTAATGAACTCTGAAATACTCAGAAGTTTGAATTCTTGAAATCGTGTAATCCTTGCCACATGGTGAGTGGGAAAAATCCAAAAATCGCTACAGTGATTGTTAGTCACCTACTGTATACCATAAAGCAAGGGCCAGCAAAGTCTTCAGATTTTAAAATCAAAACATGAGGAAAACGCTCCAGTGCAGTAGTCTTAACAACTGTGTGGCTTAAACATCCAGGCCCTGGTCACACCATCTCTTCTGAGCCTTTCCTCAGGCCTATACTGCCCTGTCTTCTCTCCACCTGGACGACCTACATCTTCCCCTCCCCTTGGTCAGCTCATCCCTTCTACATAGCTTCCCCCAACAACTTGCTTTGCCCCCTCCTTAACTCATCCCTTGGCATTTCCTGACCAGGATAAAAATAGTTGACATTTAGGGAGCTGTCACTGGGTACCAGACACCATGTTAATTAATGTTACCTTGTTCAATCCTCAAATCAATCCTGTGAGGTGGTCCTGTTATTACCCACCTCGTACAGATGGAGAAGGTCGACCTGAGGCATCGGGGCATAAAGTAGGATCAGGGCTGCTAAGTGGTGGCTTGGAATTGAATCCCTGTCTGACTCTAGACCACAGGCATTTAGCCAGCAATCAATACTCAAATATAGTTTTTTATTTGGATATTGACTTATATAATCAGTGTAGATCACAGGGCATAAATTCAGATGTATATAGGGACCAGGATGTGAGTACAGAGAACCTGACGTAAGTCTTTTTTTAATATATATATATAAATTAATTTTATTTATTTATTTAATTTTTGGCTGCATTGGGTCTTCGTTGTGCGCGGGCTTTCTCTAGTTGCGGCGAGCAGGGGCTACTCTTCGTTGCGGTGCGTGGGCTTCTCATTACAGTGGCTTCTCTAGTTGAAGAGCACAGGCTCTAGGTGCACAGGCTTCAGTAGTTGTGGCACACGGGCTTAGTTGTTCCGCGGCATGTGGGATCTTCCCAGACCAGGGCTCGAACCCTTGTCCCCTGCATTGGCAGGCAGATTCTTAACCACTGTGCCACCAGGGAAGCCCCATAATTGTCTTTATTTTCTCAAAGGGATATGTCCTCCCTTGTTTTTCTTGAAACATGGGGCTTTTGTGCTCTATTTTTTGTTCTACATTTGATAAAATAGGGATCAAAAACATTTCACTTTCCTCTTATAAAGATTTGTGATAATGCCTGGCAACTGACACTTGGCCTCAATATCAGAGAGCAACAGAGTTAGGAGACTGTGACAAACTCAACAGCATGGGCCCCATCTAAAGGGGGGTATTCCCAGCTCAGCTCCAGACAAATGCTGCCGTTGGGAATGGTAAGTGAATCCCAAATCATCAGATCTTTCAATTTTTCAAGAGAAGGTAGAAGCCTGGAATTTTCTGCAAAATCTCCCAATTTAAAAATGTTGCACAGGAAGATCAGCTTGGTGCTTTGTGTCCACCTAGAGGGTGGGATAGGGAGGGTGGGAGGGAGATGCAAGAGGGAGGGGATATGGGGATATATGTATATGTAGAGCCATAGAGCCGATTCACTTTGTTATACCAGCAACTAACACAACAATGTAAAGCAATTATACTCCAATAAAGATGCTAAAAAAAATGTTGGCAATGATTTCACAACATTTTAGGAACACGGTTTGGTAGGACTGATTTGACCAGTGGGTCACAAGTTCAATCTTGTCTCTTTAATTGCAATGCAAGCTCCTTGGGAGGAACTGCTAAAACAGATTTCATTTACATCTCTCACAGTGCTAGGCACAAACCAAGTACTCAGAGATTTTTGTTCAGCCTTGAAGCTGCTCATGAATATTATTCTATATTTAGATTTCAATTCCTTTTGGCAAACATTTATCTGGCAAGTGTGGGCTTTTACAGAATCACACAGTATCTGTGAATTTACCACTGAATCAAATGGATTCTCTGAATTTACTAAAGAGAACAATGGGGCCTACGACACAGAAAGTATTCATTAAGTTTCTTGTTTTTTTAAATAAATTTAGTTATTTTATTATTATCATTATTATTTTTCTGGCTGCATTGGGTCTTTGTTGCTGCACATGGGCTTTCTCTAGTAGCAGTGAGATGGGGCTAACTCTTCATTGCAGTGCGCGGTCTTCTCATTGTGGTGGCTTCTCTTGTTGTGGAGCATGGGCTCTAGGTGCGCAGGCTTCAGTAGTTGTGGCACACGGGCTCTAGAGCGCAGGCTGAGTAGTTGTGGCACACGGGCTTAGTTGCTCCATGGCATGTGGGATCTTCCCGGACCAGGGCTCGAACTCGTGTCCCCTGCATCAGCAGGCGGATTCTTAACCACTGTGCCACCAGGGAAGGCCAAGTTTTTTGTTTTTATTCCATTCATATTTCCTGAGTATCAGATTAATATCCTTGGTCTAGGTCATACCTTGATGCATATTATAATCACTGGCTATAGCTTAAAAAAAAAAAACCCATGCCCCGCCCCTAGAAACTCCATTTTAATTGACCTACAGAAGGATCCTGGCACTGGCATGTGTGTATATATGTATATACATATATGTGTATGTATATGTGTGTGTGTATATATGTATATTCACCAAGTGATTTTTTTTTGGCCGGGCCACCGGCTTGTGGGATCAAACCCAGGCCCCTTGCAGTGGAAGCCCAGAGTCCTAACCACTGGACCGCCAGGGAATTCTGCACCAAGTGATTTTAATATGTAGCCAGACTAGAGGATCACTGGCCTAGGTTCTGGGAATCAGAACTCATAGGACCAGATAATCTCAGACCTTACTGCCAGAAGTTATCTCATGAGTTATTTGGCCCAGTTTCATGCACTGAAGTCACTATTTTCCTAAAACTACCATCATATCTGATTTGACTACTATATTACCAATATACTCCACTGCAATTCTATTTGAGAAGAGAGGAAAAAAGCTGAAATGTCAGGGAGATATTCAGGTGCTTGTTTCCCAAACATAATCAAGTGACTGTTCAAGTAATTTCTTTCTGTTTAAAAGAAATCTGTTACAGTAATAGAAGGTCCAAACTAATAACTCAGTGACTTCTGCCTCACTAACAAGTGGCATATTAACCACTTTTCTATGATAATTAAAAATGAATTTTTTAACGTTTTTATTGGAGTATAATTGCTTTACAATGGTGTGTTAGTTTCTGCTTTATAACAAAGTGAATCAGTTATACATACACATATATCCCCATATCTCTTCCCTCTTGCGTCTCCCTCCCTCCCACCCTCCCTATCCCACCCTTCTAGCTGGTCACAAAGCACCGAGCTGATCTCCCTGTGCTATGCGACTGCTTCCCACTAGCTATCTATTTTACGTTTGGTAGTGTATATATGTCCATGTCACTCTCTCACTTTGTCCCAGCTTACTCTTCCCCCTCCCAGTGTCCTCAAGTCCAGTCTCTAGTAGGTCTGCGTCTTTATTCCCGTCTTGCCCCTGGTTTTTCATGACATTTTTTTTTTAGATTCCATATGTATGTGTTAGCATATGGTATTTGTTTTTCTCTTTCTGACTTACTTCACTCTGTATGACAGACTCTAGGTCCATCCACCTCACTACAAATAACTCAATTTCGTTCCTTTTTATGGCTGAGTAATATTCCATTGTATATATGTGCCACATCTTCTTTATCCATTCATCTGTCCATGGATATTTAGGTTGCTTCCATGTCCTGGCTATTGTAAATAGAGCTGCAATGAACATTGTGGTACATGACCAAAAATATGGAACACTTCACGAATTTGCGTGTCATCCTTGCATAGGGACCATGGTAATCTTCTCTGTATCGTTCCAATTTTAGTATATGTGCTGCCGAAGCGAGCACAAAAATGAATTATTTTTTAAAAAGAGAGAACACACACACACATAGTAAAAATGAGAAACGTATAAAAGTACACAGTAAAGTTTACCTGCCATTCCTGTACTTGAGCCATCAAGCCTGCCTCCCTGAAGGCAGCTACTCTTATGGGTTTCCTGGGTATCTTTCCAGAGACATTATGAAGTTATTTTTTATTTTCATATGTTGGCTTCAGTTAGGAATCTTTACTTCTGTCACTCTCTTTTTTGACAGATCCTTCAATATTTCCTTAAGATCAAAGGTACTAAGGTTAGAGGGAGAAAGAATGATCCACTGTGAGAGTGTTAGAACTTGAAAGGATCTCAGAGATCATCCTGCCCTCTGCTATTCCAAGTGTGGCCCCTGGATTAACAGGGATTTCACCTGGGGGCTTGTCAGAAATGCAGAATCTCAGACCTCACCTAGACATCCTGAAGCAGATGTTTTATCTTCACCAAATCACAAGGTGATTCGTGTGCACTTTTAAGTTTGAGAATCATTGCTCTGATCTGACATCCTCCTTCTCAAATCAAGGAAGTGTGGGTCAACAAGGAGCCAGTAGAGAGCTGATAAGAGAAATCAAGTCTCCTAACAGCCTTGTCAAGTGCATTTTCTGAAATGCCTAAATTCTGGCCAGATAATCTGATGCAGTGTTTTTATGCACTTTATTCACTATGAGCTTTGGAGTCAGACACAGCACGGTTCAAATGCTAGCTTTACCAATGGAACATAGTAGGAGCTCAATAATGGTGATTATACTTCCTGTTATTATCGTTATTTTTAAAAAATAAAGAATTTTTCAGAGCAGTTTTAGGTTCACAGCCAAACTAAGCAGAGTTCCCATTTACTCCCGTCCCCCACTATCGATATTCGCACACATGAACAAGTGAATTACTAGCATTTGTCATTGCACTTTGCACTTGATTAAAACCTCAAAGCAATGTTTCGACAGCCTTTAATGAATCATTTACAGATTCTATGTCTGACGTAACAGAAAGCCTCTTTTTAAAATTTTATTTTAAATATATCCTGTTCCTGTCTCAGAATGCTGTTTTGCTCTGGCAGTCAGGGAGGGATTTTATCAGGCAGCCTAATAAAATGGAGGGACTAAAACATAGGGAGGCTAAGGTCCTGGCAGGTTCCGTTTTCTTTCCACTGGATCTTATGTTGGAACAGAGCAGCAGATTCTGAGGAAAAGACGTTGGGAGGTAGGAGTTAAATCGGAAACTAGGCCTTTTTATCAGAGAGCTCAGCTGGTGTCCAAAACCCCAGCCTGAGCCGGGAGCAGGGAAATCAGAACGAATGTTTGCAGGCACTTTCTGGAACTTGGGGTTTGGCGCCTTGGAAGCTCGGGTTCCGAGGAACCGCAAGGGAAAGGTGCCGATTTTGCCCTGCACAACAGAACTTAGCGTGAGACTGGAAGGAAAAGGGAGAAACAGGAGGAGAGCTGCACATCTGAGAACGACTCTGGTAGCTGGCCGCGCAGAGCTCACCTATGGGCTGCCTAATTTCTGTCCTCGTTTGGAGCTTCTAGGGCTTGTAAACTCTTACCTTCCAGCCTTTCTCCTTTACTTTTGAGCAGAGTTAGCTTTCTTCTTCCCACTTAAAGCCTACGACCTGTGACGTTAAAAAAAAAGCACTTCCGGAGGGACGTTTCCTGGAGACCGGAAGTAACTGGGCTGTCTCCTGTCGCTCCTTTACACGCAGTTTTCGCTATGCCTTGTGGGAGTTGTAGGCCCGGGGCCGAGGAGACTGGGCGGATTTTCTGGTCCTGAGGTTGGGGCTCTGACGCTGCGCGTCTTGAGGTGCAAAGAACTTCAGCGATGTTAAAAAGTTCTGTATGATTTCTATGCTATATTTTGTACTATGTATTTTTAAAGGTTTTTTTTTAAACTAGCATTTGTAAGTTAAATTATATTTGCTCTTTTAAAAAGCATACCAAAAAAGCATAAAGAAGAAAACAAAAGTGGTGAGATGACTATATTGACTTCGTACAAACAGTTCAGAAAGATGTTAGCTGAAGCTAAAAGCCTTTCTTCTCTACCTGCCCAGCTCACTCTTTGAAAAGGAATCCACATATATGATTTTTTCTTTTTTTGCGGGACGCGGGCCTCTCACTGTTGTGGCCTCTCCCGTTGCGGAGCACAGGCTCCAGAAGCGCAGGCTCAGCGGCCATGGCTCACGGGCCCAGCTGCTCCGCGGCATGCGGGATCTTCCCGGACCAGGGCACGAACCCGTGCCCCCTGCATCGGCAGGCGGACTCTCAACCACTGTGCCATCAGGGAAGCCCCACGTATATGATTTTTAAAGAAAAAAAATCAGGTGCAAATGTACATACAGTTGACCCTTAAACAAAACGGACTTGAAATGCAGGGATTTTACAGGGATTTTTTTTTCAATAAATATATGAATTATGAAAAAGTGCACAGAAGAGATAATGCTATCATACTCTTCTCAACCTTCCTGTTTCATGTGATAATCCATCACAGAGATCTCTCCATACCACACAAAAAGAGTTATCTTACTCTTTTTAAAATGGTTTTATAGTAGTAGTTCATAACACAAATACCGTACTTTATTCATCCACTGATCTCTTCTTCTCCATCCCATTGAGGGACATTTTGGTTGTTTCCAATTTTTTTTTCTGTTGCAAAGAATTTTGCAATGACCTCCTTGAACATATTTTGGTGTACATCACAGGGTAAATTTGTAGAGAAAGATTGTCCAGTCAACAAGATATGTTTTATAAAATTGATAAATACCACCAAATTGCTAAATTGTACCAATTTACACTCATATCCGACAATGTATGAAGGTGTTTACTTTCTCACTTCTGCTCTAGCACCGGGTATTATCAAACTTTAGACATTTTGCTTCTCTGAGAGGTGAACAATTTATCTTCCTTTGAGTGATTAGCAGTTTCATAATTATGACTGAGGTTGCACTTATAGTTATATGTTTATTGGCTATCTATATTTCTGAAAGTAGTCATATTCTTGACCCAATTTTCTGTTGGGTTGTTAATTTTTTTAAAAAATAAATTTATTTATTTATTTTTGGCTGCATTGGGTCTTGGTTGCTGCACACGGGCTTTCCCTAGTTGTGGCGAGTGGGGGCTACTCTTAGTTGTGGTGCGCGGCTACTCATTGTGGTGGCTTCTCTTGTTGCGGAGCACGAGCTCTAGGTGCACAGGCTTCAGTAGTTGTGGTACGCGGGCTCTAGAGCACAGGCTCAGTAGTTGTGGCACACAGGCTTAGTTGCTCCACGGTATGTGGGATCTTCCTGGACCAGGGCTCGAACCCATGCCCCTGCATTGGCAGGTGGATTCTTAACCACTGTGCCACCAAGAAAGTCCTGTTAATCTTTTTCTTACTGATTTGTTTGCACTGTTTTTAAACTGGGGAAGTCAGCCTTTTGTCTGTTACGGGAATTGTGAAATTTTTTTCCTTGTACATTATTTATCTCCTGATTTTGCTTTTGTATTTTTATGCCACACACATGTGCTTAATATTTTTTAGAGAAAATCCCTTCTTTATTATTATTTTTTGAATATTTATTTATTTATTTGGCTGTGTCAGGTCTTAGTTGCGGCACACGGGATCTTTTGTTGCGGTGCACGGTCTCTCTGGTTGTGATGCGTGGGCTCTAGAGTGTGTGGTCTTAGTTGCCCCTTGGCATGTGGGATATTAATCTGACCAGGGATTGAACTTGCGTCCCCTGCATTGGAAGGGGGATTCTTAACCACTGGATCACCAGGGAAGTCCTTTTTTTTTTCTTTTAAGGTAAGAATTGGATTTATTTAGAGAGAAACACTCCACAGAGAGAGTGTAGGCCATCTCAGAAGGTGAGAGGCCCACATGTGCTTAATTTTTGCATAGTCATGTTTATTAATTTTTTTCCTATGGCTTCTGAGTTATTTGGTTATCTGTAATTTATTTTGATATAAGGAGGAATGGCTCTAGCTTTATCATTTATCATTTCTTCAAAATACTAGACAGTGGTCCCAACATGATTTTTATTACCTTTACCATTAGAGGGAAAAACCCAGTGAACATTAAAAATACACCCTATCATAAGGTGCTGCAACAAGTTTAAAATTTTTTAATTATTTATTTATTTTTGGCTGCGTTGGGCCTTCGTTTCTGTGTGTGGGCTTTCTCTAGTTGTGGCAAGCGGGGGTTTCTCTTGTTGCAGAGCACGGGCTCTAGGTGCATGGGCCTCAGTAGTTGCAGCATGCGGGCTTCAGTAGTTGTGCCTCGTGGGCTCTAGAGCACAGGCTCAGTAGTCGTGGTGCATGGGCTTAGTTGCTCTGAGGCATGTGGTATCTTCCCAGACCAGGGATCGAACCCATGTCCCCTGCAGTGCCAGGCCTATTCTTAACCACTGCACTGCCAGGGAAGTCCTGCAGCAAGTTTAAAGGTTAGTTTTGGGGAAAAGAGTAGAAATAAATAAGTGCACTCTACTTTTCTGAAAACACATGCTTACCTGTATTAAATAATACCCCAAAAAGGTTGCTAATATTTATTAAAATAAGTAATGAAGACTTTTCTAATCAATAAACAACTTAAAAAAGAGAATAAATTGTGAAAATGATTTAAAAAATTAAAATGATTGAAGAATTCCCAAATTGAGGAAGTATTATGTATGTTCAAATATAAAGCAAAGTTTTTCCCCAGATCATCCTTTAGAAAAAAATGTAGATTCCTCATACTTGTAACCTTACAAAGTGTCTCATACAATGGAAGAATAGCACTATTCTTAAATTAATATGGTTTTTCATAATATAGTATTTTAAATATGTATGTTTAAGTAAATTTAAAAAGTTGAATATTACATGTCATTTGATAATTTTATATATAACTAAATAATTAAATTTAAGTATTACATGTAGGCATTTGACTACTTTATATATAATATATATACTATATTCATATGTAATATGTACAAATATGGCCCTAAACTCATTTTTTGTTTTTGTTTTTGCATTGTCTCATTGGTGAAACTTAGACTTGGCTTTTATTCAGGCCTGGATGATGTATTCTTGCCATTTTGTTATTGTTTGATCAAGGCTTTAGTGTGGATACAGTGGTGCAATACATTAAACTTAAAAGAAGTTCTGAAGTAGAAACATCATTTAGAAAAATGGTGAAAAATAGAAGAAGAAATAGCTAAATGTTTTACCATATTTGCCTCTAGGCAGAGGGAGGTATGAGTCAAGTCTTCCACTTTTTTGTTAAAAACTTGGAATACTATGTCCTTTAAAAAACCCCAAACTCATGAGGATGTACAACACTGATGTAAATAAAAATTAATTTGCAAACAGGAATGTGAAGTTTGTGTTAGTTTTTATAATAAGAAAAACATGAGGATGTTTGGTTGGGCACTTCCTTTTAAGATTTTCTTTTTCTCTGATTATAAACTCACACTGTAAGCATTTTCATCAAGGGCTTATCAAACTCAACGTTTTATGTAAATATATATATAAATATATATTTAAATATAGATAATTAAGTTATATGTAACATACAATAATACATTAGTTTCAAGTGTACAACATAGTGATTCAATTTTTTTTTTTTTCTGCACTGCGTGTCTTGCAGCATCTCAGTTCCCCAACCAGGGATTGAACCTGGGCCGAGGCACTGAAAGCACCGAATCCTAACCACTAGACCACCAGGGAACGCTCATGATTTGATATACATATATATATTTTTAAATGCGAGGTGCTTCTATTTTATTTTTTTAATATTTATTTATTTATTTTTATTTGGTTGCGCCGAGTCTTAGTTGCAGCATGTGTGCTCCTTATTTGCGTCTCGGGGGCTCCTTAGTTGTGGCAGGCAAACTGTTAGTTGCGGCATGCATGTGGGATCTAGTTCCCTGACCAGGGATCAAACCCAGGCTCCCTGCATTGGGGGAACGGAGTCCTACCTACTGCACCACCAGAGAAGTCCCTCGATATTTTTATACATTATAAAATAATCACCACAATAAGTCCAGTTACCATCCGTTACCATGCAAAGTTGTTACAATCGATCTTTTTATTTTGGGGATGTGATCTTGTAAGTAAGCCTGTCAGTACTATTATTAAAAAATAACAAAACTTCAAAGGCTTAAAACAAGTTGAGAAGGACATTTTTACTGAATTCTGACAGTGACAATAAATGTGGAGATATCAAAATGAGGAAAATAACCAGTAATGCTGTGTAAACCTGTAACATCACCATATAAAGGACGCCTTCAACTGGGTGCTTATTGAATTGTGAGCTCTTTCTCTTTAATCCTTACCTGTATCCCAAGGGGTGCTGTGAGTTGGGGACACTAAGGAGGGAGGAGGCATTCAGAGCCAAGGTGTCAGAAACATAGGCCACAGTTTAGTAAATAATATGATAGATAATACAATATGATGCAGGTGTAGTCTATTACTAGAGTTGCCTAATTCCAGGTTTTTGAGGAAAGGAACAAAACCCTTAGTTGATTTTATTCTGTCACATACATTATGCCTACATGGAATAATAACTTTGGTAAAACTCAGTTACAGGATGTAGGGGGAGCAAAGGAAATTATCAGAATTCTTTATTTTTTTTAAAGAAGCAAAAACTACAGGTACTTTGTGAGTATATATCCAACAGGCTCTCAGTAAATCCCTACTGACTTACACGTTAAGTTTCTTTTCCAAAACATGTGCCAACATGAGTGAAAGACCATAAGAACAAGAGGATTCAGTGCAGTATTCTCTGTAAGAGCTGAAGATTGGAAGTGTCTGACACTAAGGAACTGAGATACACACACACACACACACACATGTATATGTAAATATATTTGTAAATGCAATGACTGCAGAAATGAAACTCTGTTAGCAGTGGTTACCTCAGTTACCTTGGGAAGAAAACTGGGGGCTGGAAGACCAAGGGTGGAGGGACACTTACCTTTCATGCCTACCATTTTGTACCTTTAAAATTTTGTTCTGACTATAGTCCTGTAGCCTGTGGAACAAAATCCACATTCACAGAAATATAGACAAGATGAAGAGGCAGAGGGCTATGTACCAGGTGAAGGAACAAGATAAAACCTCAGAAAAACAACTAAATGAAGTGGAGATAGGCAGTCTTCCAGAAAAAGAATTCAGAATAATGATAGTGAAGATGATCCAGGACCTCAGAAAAAGAATGGAGGCAAAGATCGAGAAGATGCAAGAAATGTTTAACAAAGACCTAGAAGAATTAAAGAACAAACAAATAGAGATGAGCAATACAATAACTGAAATGAAAACTACACTACAAGGAATCAATAGCAGAATAACTGAGGCAGAAGAACGGATAAGTGACCTGGAAGACAGAATGGTGGAATTCACTGCTGCAGAACAGACTAAAGAAAAAAGAATGAAAAGAAATAAAGACAGCCTAAGAGACCTCTGGGACAACATTAAATGCAACAACATTCGCATTATAGGGGTCCCAGAAGGAGAAGAGAGAGAGAAAGGACCAGAGAAAATATTTGAAGAGATTATAGTAGAAAATTTCCCTAACGTGGGAAAGGAAATAGCCACCCAAGTCCAGGAAGCAGAGCGAGACCCATACAGGAAAAATCCAAAGAGAAACACGCCGAGACACATAGTAATCAAATTGGCAAAAATTAAAGACAAGGAAAAATTATTAAAAGCAGCAAGGGAAAAACGACAAATAACAACATACAAGGGAACTCCCATAAGGTTAACAGCTGATTTCTCAGCAGAAACTCTACAAGCCAGAAGGGAGTGGCATGATATACTTAAAGTGATGAAAGGGAAGAACCTACAACCAAGATTACTCTACCCGGCAGGAATCTCATTCAGATTCAATGGAGAAATCAAAAGCTTTACAGGCAAGCAAAAGATAAGAGAATTCAGCACTGCCAAACCAGCTCTACAACAAATGCTAAAAGATCTTCTTTAAGTGGGACACACAAGAAAGGAAAAGGACCTACAAAAACAAACCCAAAACAGTCAAGAAAATGGTCATAGGAACATACATATTGATAATTACCTTAAACGTGAATGGATTAAATGCTCCAACCAAAAGACACAGGCTTGATGAATGCATACAAAAACAAGACCCATATATATGCTGTCTACAAGAGACCCACTTCAGACCTAGGGACACATACAGCCTGAAAGTGAGGGGATGGAAAAAGATATTGCATGCAAATGGAAATCAAAAGAAAGCTGGAGTAGCAATACTCATATCAGAAAAAATAGACTTTAAAATAAAGAATGTTACAAGAGACAAGGAAGGACACTACATAATGATCAAGGGATCAATCCAAGAAGAAGATATAACAATTATAAATATATATGCACCCAACATAGGTGCACCTCAATACATAAGGCAACTGCTAACAGCTATAAAAGAGGAAATCGACAGTAACACAATAATAGTGGGGGACTTTAACACCTCACTTACACCAATGGAGATCATCCAGATAGAAAATTAATAAGGAAACACAAGCTTTAAATGACATAATAGACCAGATAGATTTAATTGCTATTTACAGGACATTCCATCCAAAAACAGCAGATTACACTTTCTTCTCAAGTGTGCATGGAACATTCTCCAGGATAGATCACATCTTGGGGCACAAGTCAAGCCTCAGTAAATTTAACAAAATTGAAATCATATCAAGCATCTTTTGTGACCACAACGCTATGAGATTAGAGATGAATTACCAGGGAAAAAACGTAAAAAACACAAACACATGGAGGCTAAACAATACGTTGCTAAATAACCAAGAGATCACTGAAGAAATCAAAGAGGAAATCAAAAAATACCTAGAGACAAATGACAATGAAAACATGACAATCCAAAACCTATGGGATGCAGCAAAAGCTGTTCTAAGAGGGAAGTTTCTAGCAATACAAGCCTACCTCAAGAAACAAGAAAAATCTCAAATAAACAATCTAACCTTACACCTAAAGGAACTAGAGAAAGAAGAACAAAGAAAACCAAAAGTTAGCAGAAGGAAAGAAATCATAAAGATCAGAGCAGAAATAAATGAAATAGAAACAAAGAAAACAATAGCAAAGATCCATAAAACTAAAAGCTTGTTCTTTGAGAAGATAAACAAAATTGATAAACCATTAGCGAGACTCATCAAGAAAAAGAGGGAGAGGACTCAAATCAATAAAATTAGAAATGAAAAAGGAGAAGTTACAACAGACACCACAGAAATACAAAGCATCCTAAGAGATTACTACAAACAACTCTATGCCAATAAAATGGACAACCAGGAAGAAATGGACAAATTCTTAGAAAGATATAACCTTCCAAGACTGAACCAGGAAGAAATAGAAAATATGAACACACCAATCACAAGGAATGAAATTGAAACTATGATTAAAATTCTTCCAACAAACAAAAGTCCAGGATCAGATGGATTCACAGGTGAATTCTATCAAACATTTAGAGAAGAGTTAACACCCACCCTTCTGAAACGCTTCCAAAAAATTATGGAGGAAGGAACACTCCCAAACTCATTCTATGAGACCACCATCACCCTGATATCAAAACCAGACAAAGATACTACAAAAAAAGAAAATTGCAGACCAATATCACTGATGAATATAGATGCAAAAATCCTCAACAAAATACTAGCAAACAGAATCCAACAGCACATTAAAAGGATCATACACCATGATCAAGTGGGATTTATCCCAGGGATGCAAGGATTCTTCAATATATGCAAATCAATCAATGTGATACACCATATTAACAAACTGAAGATTAAAAACCATATGATCACCTCAGTAGATGCAGAAAAAGCTTTTGACAAAATTCAACACCAATTTATGATAAAAACTCTCCAGAAAGTGGGCATAGAGGGAACCTACCTCAACATAATAAAGGCCATATACAACAAACCCACAGCAAACATCATTCTCAATGGTGAAAAACTGAAAGCATTTCCTCTAAGATCAGGAACGAGACAAGGATGTCCACTCTCGCCACTATTATTCAACATAGTTTTGGAAGACCTAGCCACAGCAATCAGAGAAGCAAAAGAAATAAAAGGAATACAAATTGGAAAAGAAGTAACACTGTCATTGTTTGCAGATGACATGATACTATACATAGAGAATCCTAAAGATGCCACCAGAAAACTACTAGAGCCAATCAATGAATTTGGTAAAGTTGCAGGATACAAAATTAATACACAGAAATCTCTTGCATTCCTGTACACTAATATGAAAAATTTGAAAGAGAAATTAAGGAAACACTGCCATTTACCACTGCAACAAAAAGAATAAAATACCTAGGAATAAACCTACCTAGGGGGCTTCCCTGGTGGCGCAGTGGTTGAGGGGACACAGGTTCGTGCCCCGGTGCAGGAAGATCCCACATGCCACGGCGTGGCTGGGCCTGTGAGCCATAGCCGCTGAGCCTGCGCGTCTGAAGCCTGTGCTCCGCAATGTGAGAGCCCACAACAGTGAGAGGCCTGCGTACTGCAAAAAAAAAAAAAACCTACCTAGGGAGACAAAAGACCTGTATACAGAAAACTATAAGACACTGATGACAGAAATTAAAGATGATACTAACAGATGGAGAGATATACCATGTTCTTGGATTGGAAGAATCAATATTGTGAAAATGACTATACTACCCAAAGCAATCTACAGATTCAATGCAATCCCTATCAAATTACCACTGGCATTTTTTACGGAACTAGAACAAAAAATCTTAAAATTTGTATGGAGACACAAAAGAACCCGAATAGCCAAAGCAGTCTGGAGGGAAAAAAACAGAGCTGGAGGAATCCGACTCCCTGACTTCAGACCATAGTATAAAGCTACAGTAATCAAGACAATATGGTACTGGCACAAAAACAGAAACATAGATCAATGGAACAAGATAGGAAGCCCAGAGATAAACCCATGCACCTATGGTCAACTAATCTATGACAAAGGAGGCAGGGATATACAATGGAGAAAAGACACTCTCTTCAATAAGTGGTGCTGGGAAAACTGGACAGCTACATGTAAAAGAATGAAATTAGAACACTCCCTAACACCATACACAAAAATAAACTCAAAATGGATTAGAGACCTAAATATAAGACCAGACACTATAAAACTCTTGGAGGAAAACATAGGAAGAACACTCTTTGACATAAATCACAACAAGATCTTTTTTGATCCATCTCCTAGAGTAATGGAAATAAAAACAAAAATAAACAAATGGGCCCTAATGAAACTTCAAAGCTTTTGCACAGCAAAGGAAACCATAAACAAGACGAAAAGACAACTCTCAGAATGGGAGAAAATATTTGCAAACGAATCAATGAACAAAGGATTAATCTCCAAAATACATAAACAGCTCATGCAGCTCAATATTAAAGAAACAAACAACCCAATCCAAAAATGGGCGGAAGACGTAAACAGAGATTTCTCCAAAGAAGACATACAGATGGCCAAGAAGCACATGAAAAGCTGCTCAACATCACTAATTATTAGAGAAATGCAAATCAAAGCTACAATGAGGTATCACCTCACGCCAGTTAGAATGGGCATCATCAGGGCTTCCCTGGTGGCTCAGTGGTTGAGAGTCTGCCTGCCGATGCAGGTGACATGGGTTCGTGCTCCGGTCCAGGAACATCCCACATGCCATGGAGCGGCTGGGCCCGTGAGCCATGGCTGCTGAGCCTGCGCGTCTGGAGCCTGTGCTCCGCAACGGGAGAGGCCAAAACAGTGAGAGGCCTGCATACCGCAAAAAAAAAAAAAAAAAAAAAAAAAAAAAGGATGGGCATCATCAGAAAATCTACAAACAACAAATGCTGGAGAGGGTGTGGAGAAAAGGGAACCCTCTTACACTATTGGTGGGAATGTAAATTGATACAGCCACTATGGAGAACAGTATGGAGGTTCCTTAAAAAACTAAAAATAGAATTACCATATGATCCAGCAACTCCACTACTGAGCATATACCCAGAGAAAACCATAATTCAAAAAGACACATGCACCCCAATGTTCATTTCAGCACTATTTACAATAGCCAGGTCATGGAAGCAACCTAGATGCCCATCGACAGATGAATGGATAAAGAAGAAGTGGTACATATATACAATGGAATATTACTCAGCCATAAAAAGGAATGAAATTGGGTCATTTGTTGAGACGTGAATGGATCTAGAGACTGTCATACAGAGTGAAGTAAGTCAGAAAGAGAAAAACAAATATCGAATATTAACGCATATATGTAGAACTTAGAAAAATGGTACAGATGAACCGGTTTTCAGGGCAGAAATTGAGACACAGATGTAGAGAACAAACGTATGGACACCAAGGGGGGAAGGCGGCGGGGTGGTGGGTGTGGTGGTGTGATGAATTGGGAGATTGGGATTGACATGGATACACTGATGTGTATAAAATAGAAGACTAATAAGAACCTGCTGTATAAAAAAATAAATAAAATAAAATTCAAAAATTCAAAAAAATAAAAATAAAAAAGAGCGACCGTATAACATGGGAAGTCTACTCAACACTCTGTAATAACCTACATGGGAAGAGGATCTGTAGATGAAGAGATATGTATATGTACAAATGAATCAGATTGTATACTCCTAGAACAAGCAATATTGTAATCAAATTACTCTGATAAAAAATTAAAAATAAAAAAAGTGAAATATAAGTCATGAGACATTAAAAAAAAAAGAATTGCAGGTGTATTAGTGAGGGTTCTCCAGAGAAATAGAACCAATAAGATTTGTGTGTGGATAGAGACAGAGATAGATATAGAGATAGGTAGAGAGAGAAAGAAAGAGAGAGAGAGAGAGAGAAATATATATATATATATATATATATATATATATATATATATATATATATACATATAGAGAGAGAGAGAGAAAGAGAGAGAGAACAAAAAAGTTTTGTTCTATGTGTATGTAGTGCCCATTAAAAAAATAAAATTTAAAATAAAATTTAAATTCAAATTCAGGGTTAAACCACATTTGTCATTGTTTTCCAGCGTTTCCTTCCTTCAAATGCACACAGCCACCAGATTTAATCTTCATAAAACTTCACTTTTAACATGTCACATGCTTGAGAAACTACAGCAGTTCCCTGTTACCGCCACACTCGCTCAGGGTTCTTGGCCTGATCATCAAGGCTCTCCACATTCTGGCCCAGGTCTCATCTTCAACACTAGTCTTAAAGGCTTTTCTCTTCAACACATTCTGCTGTAAAGTTGTTTTCCTCACCTTTCCCTGAACATGCTATGGACATTTTCATCTCTCTTCGACAGCTTTTGCATTTTTCCCCTTCCTCCTTTTTTCCATGTAATTTGTGAATGCGTCTATGAATTTCTTTTAAATTTTCCCTCAAAACCACACAATTTAGCATTTGATTATGTAATGTGCTAAAGCTTAATTTGAGTTAATCTTGCGTTCTCAATGAAATTAATTTTCTGGTATGTGAGGTGTGGTGATTAAAGCATAGTCCTATTCAAGGAATAAGGAGCAGGGTTCAGCATTGTTTCCATTGCACTGTGATTCCTGTAAGCAAGGGATCGCTCAGAAGAGACAACAATTGGACCTGCCAGTGGCCAAGACCCCTGTGAGAGGGGAAGCTCTGCGATGGCAGGATTCATTTCATTCTTCTTTGTCCAACCCACTGCACAGTGTTAGCTGCTTCGCAGGGTGAATAAATTGGCTTATTACATGCAGTAGAGCATGCAACAAACCAAACCAAACGAACTGAAGAACAAACTCTTGAATAGGGCCCTCTGAATTGTCATCTCTACTAAGTCAGTAAATAGCTATGTGATGTTTGGTGTTTTGTAGTTTTTACTGACTTATTTTTTTATATCTTTATTGGATTATAATTGCTTTACAGTGTTGTTAGTTTCTGCTGTACAACAAAGTGAATCAGCTATATGTATACATATATCCCCATATCACCTCCCTCTTGCGTCTCCCTCCCACCCTCCCTATTCCACCCCTTTAGGGGGTCACAAAGCATCAAGCTGGTCTCCCTGTGCTATGCAGCAGCTTCCCACTATCCGTCCATTTTACATTTGGTAGTGTATACATGAACTGACTTGTTTTTTATTGCTTTTTTCTTATTACTCGAATATTATATGTTTATCTTAGCAAATGTAGATAAGCAAAAAGAATGAAATATAAATATAAAAATAGGTGACCCTGTTACCTAGTGACAATTGGTCTAATTTGGTGTATATGCTTTTGCATATTTTATAAATATACACACCATATACAGATGGTCCCTGACTTACAATGGTTCAATTTAGGATTTTTCAACTTTACAATGGTGTAGAAGAGATAACGCATACAGTAGAAACCGTACTTTGAACTTTGAATTTGGATCTTTTCCCAGGCTAGCGACATGTGGTATGATACTCAATAAGTATTTAATGTTACATGAAATATTCAACACTTTATTATAAAATAGGCTTCTGTTAGGTGATTTTTCCCAACTGTAGGCTAATGTAAGTGTTTTGAGCACATTTAAGGTAGGCTAGGCTAAGTTATGGTGTTCAGTAATTTAGGTGGGTTAAAAGCATTTTTGACTTAGGATGGGTTTATCGTGTTGTAACCCCACGGTAAGGGGTCGAGGAAGATCTGTATATTTATAAAACAGGAATCATACCATACTTCTAAAACTTAACTTTTATATTTTTTTCCTTTTTAAATTATACCCAATAATGTGCATAAGTCTCAGTGCTCAGTGAATGTTTACAATAATGCCTATTGTTTGTAACCTTTTTTTTATCTGACAATGTGTGAACATTTCCCAGGCATTAAATATTTTTCTATATCATTTTAAATGACTACACGGTGTACTACTGTGGATCATTATTTAAATGATTGTTGGACATTTAATTTTCCTAAAAAATTTTCATTATTGTAACTGTGTTTTGGTAAAGATAACTAGCTATATTTTTGTACACATTCTTGATTATTATCTTTGCATAAATTCCTAGGTATGGAATTGCCTAGACAACATTATGTAAAATTCTGACTTTTGAAATGCCAATTTCCATTTCAGAAAGAATGTACCAATTTCTTCTGCTGCCAGCAGATTTTTCTTTTAAATATTCATTTATTTATTTGTCTGTGCCAGTTCTTAGTTGCAGCATGTGTGATCTTCATTTTGGCATGCAGGATCTTAGTTGAGGCATGTGGGTTCTAGCTCCCTGACCAGGGATCAGACCCAGGCTCCCTGCACTGGGAGTGCAGAGACTTAGCTACTGAACCACCAGGGAAGTCCCCTGCTGCCAGCAGATGTTGAATGTGTCTAGGACTCTTTACTAACTTTAATATGCAGAAGGTGAGAACAATATTGGTCTAGGAAAAGAGACTTCCATTGCATTTAATAAAACACGAGTGGCTGCTTTACCAAAATTCCTTTCTTAATCATCTTTCTTTTTTGTTCTTTAGAACAACATCAAGCATTGTCCTGCCTGTTCTCAGGATAGAGAGAAATGGCAGCAAACTTTTTTTTTCCTGGGCAGGGTTGTCTAGTGTTCAAGGGATATAACTTTTCTTTTTGATTGTGGTAAAATATATATAACATAAAATTTACCGTTTTAATCATTTTAAGTGTACAGTTCAATGGCATTAAGAACATTCACATTGTTGTGCAACCATCACCACCATCCAACTCCAGGACTTTTTTCATCTTCCCAAACTGAAACTCCATACCCATTAAACAGTAACTCCCCATTTGTCCCTCCCCGCAGCCTCATGGTAATCTCTCTTTTTCTTTCTGTCTCTATGAATTTGACTACTCTAGATATCTCATATAAGTGAAACCATACAGAATTTGTCTTTTGTGATTGGTTTATTTCACTTAGCATGTCTTCAAGGTTCATCCATTAGCATGTGTCAGAATTTCCTTCCCTTTTAAGGCTGAATAATATCCCATTGTATGCATATACCACATTTTGTTTATTCTTCTGTTAATGGACACTTGGGTTGCTTCTACATCTTGGCTATCGTGAATAGTGATGCTATGATCATGGGTGTACAAATATCTGTTTGAGTTCCTTTTTTCAATTCTTTTGGGTATACCAGAAGTGGAATTGCTGGATCATATGGTAATTCTATGTTGAATTTTTTGAGGAATCACCACTGTTTTTCATAGCCGTAACTTCATATCCTTTTAAGGCCATTTGTTAGTTATTCTGGTCAGGATTTTGTGATGCCCAAATGGGCCTCCAAATACCTCAAGGGTTGTGAAATTTCCAAAACAAGATTTGTACTTCGTTTTAAAATTCCACACCAAACTTTCAGCAAGAAATGATATATAATGAAGGATCAGTAAAAATGGTACTTCAGTGATTTCTCTTCAGAAATAAACCTTAAAAAAGATGTATATTGGTGAGCTCAATGAAAAAGTTATTTGCGGAGCACAGGCTCCGGACGCGCAGGCTCAGCGGCCATGGTTCACAGGCCCAGCTGCTCCGCGGCACGTGGGATCTTCCCGGACCGGGGCACAAACCCGTGTCCCCTGCATGGCAGGGGGACTCTCAACCACTGCACCAGCAGGGAAGCCCTGAAAAAGTATTTTTTTAAGGCGATAGTTTATGGAGGCATTTAAAGGGTTAAGGTAGTTAAAATGTATCCCTGACCACTCACTTTCTTCTCTAAATCCTGCATTTCTTAGGGCCACAGTGAGCTGAAATACAGGCACCCTGGACCCACCCTAGGCCAGACACACTCCTGAGTGTGGAGAGAGCCAGCCCAGGAGAAATGGCACAGTGATCAGACCCCAGTCATCATACAGTTCTCCTTCTCACTGGCATATTTTATTTCCTTTGTGACACAAATCACTGTTTTAAATAATCCTCTTTGTTTGCATGTGTCTTGTCTGCCTCCCTCTGTCAGAATGTAAGCTCCCTAAAAACAGAGACTTGTTTACCACACCTTTTTCTACAATTGTGCTGAGCATAAAATAGGTCCTCAATAAATATTTATTGAATGAATAGATTGTCAAATGAATACAAATTTGCTTTCTTAGTCTATTTCTTTCTACTCTTAAACTATTTTAAAACTTATGAAATACTCTAAGCACTCATAAAAGCACCTACTACTCATATTTAACAAATCCTAAGATTTTACCATAATGCTTCAATTTTTTTTCTATCCCTTAAAAAAAATGGAAAAAGATAAAAATATATAGGATATGAAAAGATGGCCAATTTGGGGAGTGTGTAAAAATGGACAGTCTTTGTCAACTCATGAGAGGAATGGTTCATCTAGTCCCTTACATAAATTCAAACTACAGATCCCAGGCAGCACTGCAGCAGTTCTGCTCGTGGGCTATTCTTTTCTCTTGTATAAACAGCCAATGAAAGGTAGAGTTTACAAAGGTCTAGGATGACATCTGGTGTGTTGACTGTGGCCAGACTTGAATCTAGTTATTGTCGTTTGGAACACGCAGCTGTAAACCAGACCTCATAAGGCTTTTCCTGTTAATTCGCAGTTCATTGTGCCTCTTGTTTCAGAGGGAAGAAAAGCTGATTTAGTAATCTAAATGGACGCGATACTGAATTACAGGTTGGAAGATACTGAAGATTACTACACGTTACTGGGATGTGATGAACTGTCTTCGGTAAGGCAGTGAATAATGCTGTTCTTTTTCACAACAGTATTTCAAGTTTTTATTTAAGGTTTTAATTTGGAACTTACGTTGCCTAAAAATCTAATCTTGTATTATTTTAAAGCACTTTTGGCTCAGAGAAAGTTAAGGACTTAAATATGTGCTGGGTCTTTACTTGAATAGTGCCCTTTTTCAGTTTTATGGAAGCTTCTGATTGAATATGTGTATTCTGTCACATGGTCATAGACTATTTCAAATATACTAAAAATACATATTTGAAATTTAATTGTAATTGCTATTGGTAGTTTTCATAGTATACATAAGCTATATCTTTATTATGGTAATTTACACTGTAATTGAGATGAGATGTAATTTTCTAGTAATTAGTGATTTTAAAATGTTTTATTAAAATATGTAGTCTTATGTGAGCAGTTAAATTATATAAGCCAAGAAACATCCTTTTATGTTAATGTTTCAAGTTGTGTGAGAGGAATTACTTCTTTAGAGTCTGGCTTCTGAAACAAAATGTGTGAAAACTCTGTAATTGTTCACTTGATCTATAATGGAACAACGTTTTTAAAGGTCCCCATAGATAATTATAAAAGTTGTAAAAGTTTTTTAAATTATGGAAAGCTCATTTATGATTCTACCTCCCAAGGGTAACACTATTAATGTTTGGTATATTAATCACCAGTCTTTTTCCTATATATGTATTTTTGAAGACAAGTTTGCTTTTTATCTGTTAACATTATAAGAAGGATTTCTCCAGGTTACTAAAGATTCTTCATATATATGTTAATGATTGCATATTTCATTTTACTATTGTACCACAATTGGTTATTCTCTTATTGTTAAACACTTCATTTATTTACAGTTTTTTAATGTTTTAAATATTGAGATGAATATGAAATATATTTCAATTATATTATTAAACATATTCATATTATTTTATATTTATATAACAGGTATTAAAATATTTATTTTATTTTATTACTAAAATATAGCTATTAATATTAAAATATTTTAAAGCAAATTATTTTTCTATTCATCTTTGTTTCATAAGGCTGGAGTTAAGTAATAAAATGTACTTCATTTTGTTTGGAGAATAGAATAATATTGGACACAAAGGATTATCTCTAATTTCGTCACCCTGTGGAAGTTATCTTAGGTACCTTGTAGTTAAACACACTTAGAGCAACTGAGAAAGCTTATTATGTGTTATTCATACTTTGGATTATACTCTTGCCAAATAATTTTTGAAGGAACTATTTGAATCAAAGGAACATAATTTAATTTGAAAAGTTTCATGATTTGGATTTATAAAAAATATTGTCATGCTAGGTTATAAAGTAAAGGTTGTAATATCCCCTTAATAAATCTCTTGACCCTTTAGTCAGTCTTTTGTAGTTATGTTATTGTCTTTTCAATCTTTCTACAAAGAAAGATTAGTCTTGAATAGACTAAAAAAAATGATCCTGTTGTTTATTATGTTTATAACAGTTTCATTTTGTGGTTATCAGTTATAGTCATACTCTCTGTGTATACCGTAGCATATATTAAAAGGAGAATAAAAGCATTGTCTTGACATTCCTTCTTCCGGATGTATTTTACTAATTCTGTCAGTGGCATAGCATGTGTAGGTAACAGTCATTTATTTAAAATGCAATGACCTGTCACAATTTTGCCAATTCTTTTTATATATATCTTCCCCCCTGCCCCGCCTTTTTTTTGTTTGTTTTGGCCACACCGCTTGGCTTGCAGGATCTTAGTTCCCTGACCAGGGATCAAACCCGTGCCCTCTGTAGTGTAAGGGCGGAGTCCTGACCACTGGACTGCCAGGGAATTCCCCTCTCCCCTCTTTTTATATGTATCCTTCTCACTGAAAAATATTTTAATGGCTTTTTTTGAGTATTACTATGACATTTCCTTTACTTAAATTGTGTTGCATGGGTTTTCTTTACTTCAAATATTCCTTGATCTGACGCTCTAAAAAATTAACCAGAACTGTTCCTATCCAAGAGCAATTTAGCAGTTATAATTTCAAAGCAGCTTGATATTTTGATTCCACTTACAACAATTGAGTTAGATACACACATAATTCTTTGCTTTAGTATACAGTTCTTACACTTTAAAGCCTGTGTTGGAAATTAGTTAAATGACATATATGAGGCCACGGGAGGATTTCCATGCTGTTGAGTAGGAAACAAATACCCCCTGTTCAAAAACATTTACTGAAATTTGAGCCCAAATCAGTTATCTTTTTCTCCCTATATCAGATTTTACATAGATGCATGCTATGAAATCTTCTGAAGTCCTTATTGATGCATATACCACACACTAGTGGTGTAAGGCATCCTCTTGGGTGTGGATCTTAATTGATTTTTTAATATCTGGTCAACATTTCAGTAGTAATAAGACTTTCTCATTTCAAGATTTCATGGACTTGAAAACTGAGCATAAACTCAATAAATAGAAACACCTATTTTTTTTTCTAGTTCTGTTTCTTATTGACTTCAGACCACCTGGGTTTAAATCTTAACCATTTATTGGCTATGTGACCTTGGGAAAATTATTTAACTTTTCTATGGCTGGGTTTCCTAATCTGCAAATGGGGATAGTAATAGTACTCACCTCATGGAGGTGTTGTTGGGATTAAATGAGACATGATACATAAGGTGCTTAGAATGGTGCCTGGCATATAGTAAGTTGTCGTGGTTTAGGGAGTTGTTTTGGCCTCACAGTAACATCGTACACTTGGAACTTCATAAATTCATTCTATTCTATTTTTTTTAAATCAATTAATTAATTTATTTTTGGCTGCGTTGGGTCTTCGTTGCTGCATGTGGGCTCTCTCTAGTTGCTGCAGGAGGGGGCTCCTCTTCCTTGTGGTGCACGAGCTTCTCATTGCAGTGGCTTCACTTGTTGTGGAGCACGGGCTCTAGGTGAGCAGGTTTCAGTAGTTGTAGCTCGCGGGCTCTAGAGCAAAGGCTCAGTAGTTGTGGCGCACGGGCTTAGTTGCTCCGCGGCATGTGGGATCTTCCAGGGCTCAAGCTTGTGTCCCCTGCATTGGCAGGCGGATTCTTAACCACTGCACCACCAGGGAAGTCCCCATTCTATTCTGTAATTCACATTATTTTTAAAATATTTTATTTTGAAATGATTTTTAATAGAATTTTTTGAAGAGCAATTTTAGGTTCATAGCAAAATGGAGGGCAAGATACAGAGGCTTCCCATATACCTGCCCCCTCCACTGATGCATAGCTTCTCCCATTATCCACATTCCCACCAGAGTTACAACTGATGAACCTACATTGACACATAATCATCACCCAAAGTCTATAGTTTACATTATGGTTCACTCTTGGGTTTGTACTTTCTGTGGGTTTGGACAAGTGTATAATGACATTTATCCACCTTATCATAGTGTATCATAGAGAGTAGTTTCTCTGCTCTAAAAATCCTCTGTGCTCCATCTATATTGGAATAATTTTTGGCTTACAGAAAAGTTGCAAACATAATAGAGTTCTTGTATACACTTCACCCAGCTTCCTTAATGTTAACATCATATTTAATTAGTACAATTATCAAAATCAGAAAATTAACATTGGTACAATAGTATTAACTCAACCAGTGGTCATCAAGCATTTTTTGTAAAGAACCAGACAGGGTCAGCACTAGGGTGAGGTAAGCAGAGTGCTTATGATGCAAAATTTAAGGAGGCACTAACTCTCAGGGTTTCTGCAAGTGCAGAGACCTGAGAGAGAGTGAGTACTTCCTTAAACCCAGGTGTCCTGCTTGTCTCATCTTTTTTTTTTTTTTTTTTTTTGCGTGTGCGGCAAGCAGGATCTTAGTTCCCTGACCAGGGATCGAACCCGTGTCCCCTGCATTGGGAACGCAGAGTCTTAACTGCTGGACCGCCACGGAAGTCCCTGTGTGTGTCATCTTGGTGCTGACCCTGAGATAACAAATATTTTAGATTTTGCAGGATTTATGGTCTCTGCCACAACCACTCAATTCGGCCATTGTGAGAAAGTAGCTATAGATAACATGTAAATGAATGACCATGGCTGTCTTCCGATAAAACTTTATTTTAAAAACAGGTGGGGGCTTCCCTGGTGGTGCAGTGGTTGAGAGTCCGCCTGCCGATGACGCAGGTTCGTGCCCCGGTCCGGGAAGATCCCACATGCCGCAGAGCGGCTGGGCTCGTGAGCCATGGCCGCTGAGCCTGCGCGACCGGAGCCTGTGCTCCGCAACGAGAGAGGCCGCGACAGTGAGAGGCCCGGGTACCTCAAAAACAAACAAACAAACAAAACAACAACAGGTGGTGGGTCAGATGTGGGCTGTGGGCCAGAGTTAGTCAACCCCTGATCTAAAGTATAGGGCTCCTTCCAATTTCATCAATTTTTCTACTAATGCCCTTTTTCTCCTCCAAGATCCAAGCCAGGATCCTTTATTGTACTTAGTTGTCTGGTTCCTTTATTTTCCTCCAAAATGACAATTTTTCATATCTTCCTTATCTTTCAAGACCTGGACACTTTGAAGAGTAGTGGTGAATTGTTTTGTAGAATGTCCTTCAATTTTGGTTTGCTTGATCTTTTCCCATGATTAGAGTGAGTTTAGGTGTTTTTGGAAAGAACACCCCAGAGGTGATGGTGTGCCTTTCTCAGTGCATCATTTCAGGGGTCCCTGATGTAGATATGTCTTATTAACCTTGAACATTTGGTTAAGATGTGTCTGTCAGCTTTCTTCTGCCAGGTTTTTGCAGTGTAGGCTTACTATTTTCCCTTTTGTAGTTAACAAATATATTGGTGACAGTTCTTTGAGACCACAGTGTTTCTCCTCAAACGTTCACCCACTGATTTTAGCATCCTTTAGGGAATCTTGCCTATAAGAGTTACTGTTATGGTGTTTGCCTAATGGTGACTTTCTATTTTCCTCATCCATTTACATTTATTACTTGGAATTCTTCTGTAAAGAAAAGCTACCCCTTCTCCCACATTTACTTACTTATTCAACTATTTTTGTCACTGTGGATTAATAGTTATTGTATTTTATGGATTTTAACCCAGTATTACCATTGTATATTTTATGGCTCAAATCACTTCTATAGCTCATGTTAATTAATTATCATTTCATTAGAATGATGTAAGATGATCTCTCATGAAATCTATTTCAGGGATATTACTAATGTCGGGCATTTTGTGGGAAAAATCCAGTTTCAAACTAAGTAAATCGAAATGATGGATGTTAACCCACTTGTTAAAATGGGTCTTGTCTTTTCTGCAACATATTCTGTAGCATATACATTTCCAGCACATGAATCAATGCATTCTTTTAATGAATAAATCACATTTTCAGAACGCTCCTATTACACTACAGTCATGTTATTTGAAGAATACCTGTCAGTCTGTAATCAAGTATTCATTCAACACTTGGCATTGGTCCAGTACTAGACGTGATGGGGGGAGAACAAAACAAAAAAGTGAGACATGGTGCGAGTGTGTAAGGAAATTGGCATCCAGTTGAAGAATCAAAGCTCATACACAGGAAACAATTCCAGGACAAATAAGTACTGTGCTGTGTGGTACTGTTTATAAGTGCAACAGGAATTAAGGAAAGAATATCTGACAAGACTTCAGAGAAGAGATGGGGCATGAAACAATCTTACTTGGTTAAAATTTAAATACATGGAGGGAGAGTCAGAGGGCATTTGTGTGGCCAGGGAAAAGCTGGAGAAGATCCGTTCAAGTGGGAATCAAATTAGTCCTTATTGCACACGAGTATTTCCTGGCACAGAGCAAAATACTGTGCTATTAGGATATGGAAAAGATAAGTTTTTAAGTTTTAAAATTTAATTTCTAAAATTAATATATGTTCAATAAAGAAATGAGGAGTATGAAGAGAGCACAGAGAAAAATGCTTAATGTTTGGGAGTATGACATAGGCATGCCAACTATGCATGCATATATGCTGTATTTATGTATTATGTAATAAGTACATGTGTATATGTATAAATATTTATATGTATATTTTTGTATGCGTTTGGAGTCAGACTGTCTGAGTTGAAATCCTGGCTTTGCCACTTAGTAGCTCTGTGACTTTGGGAAAATTACTTAACTTTCCTATGTCTTGGTTCCCTAATCTGCAAAATGGGAATAATAATAGCACCCACCTCATAGAGTTGCTGTGGGAATTAAATGAGATGCTATATATAAAGTACTTAGAAGAGTGCCTGGCACAGAGTAAGTCTCAATAAATCTTAGCTATTATTATCATTATCTTTATTTTACATATACGCATGTTACATAATTCCTTTTGAGAAAACATTAAAGTTTTATACCGTACATAATACTTTGTAGCTTACCTTTTCTCATAGAATGTATTATATAAAATTTCTCAGATTATTGTCTTCTACTAAAAGATGATTTTTTTAATGACTGCAAAATATCCCATCTTATAGCTATATTACAATTAACTTTAACAAATATCCTATTACTAGGCACATAGGTTTTTGTTTAAAATGTATAACTTTTTAATTTAATTAATTACTTAATGAATTTATTTTTGGCTGCATTGGGTCTTTGTTGCTGCATGCGGGCTTTCTCTAGCTGTGGCAAGCGGGGGCTACTCTTCGTTGCGGTGCACAGGCTTCTCACTGCGGTGGCTTCTCTTGTTGCAGAGCATGGGCTCTAGGTGCACAGGTTTCCGTATTTGTGGCACGTGGGCTCAGTAGTTGTGGCTCGCCGGCTCTAGAGTGCAGGCTCAGTAGCTGTGGTGCATGGGCTTAATTGCTCCACGGCATGTGGGATCTTCCCGGACCAGGGTTTGAATCTGTGTCCCCTGCATTGTCAGGTGGATTCTTTTTAAAAAATTTTTAAATTTTTTATTTTTGCGGTACGCGGGCCTCTCACTGCTGTGGCCTCTCCCGTTGTGGAGCACACACTCCGGACGCGCAGGTTCAGCAGCCATGGCTCACGGGCCCAGCCGCTCTGCGCCATGTGGGATCTTCCCAGACCGGGGCACGAACCCGTGTCCCCTGCATCGGCAGGCGGACTCTCAACCACCGTGCCACCAGGGAAGACCTGGCAGGTGGATTCTTAACCACTGCGTCACCAGGGAAGCCCTAAAGTGTATAAGTTTTAATTCATTGAACTTTCTTATAACTAAATCCATTTCCTACCTCTGATTATCCTCTTAGCCAGAATTGAAATTGTTGAACCAGAGTATGAAAAAAATTACAGGATTAAAAAAAATTTTTTTAATTTATTTTGTTGGCCATGCTATCTGTCTTGTGGGATCTTAGTTCCCCGACCAGGGATCGAACCTGGGCCCTCGGCAGTGAAAGCGTGTAATCCTAACCACTGGACTGCCAGGGAATTCTCAAGGATTTTTATATATGTGTATATCCCAATTGATTTCCAGAAAATCTACACCATTTACATCCTAACCAGGAAAGCATGAGAGAGTTCATTTCTTTGCACCCTCAGTGACACTGGTCATGATCATCCCGTGGATGTTTTGATTTATTTAATTATGAGTAAAGTTGAACCTTTTTTGTATGTTTATTGGCCAGTAGGGTAGGCAGCTTTCCATACCATTGGACATTGGGTCTGGAAAGCAAGATTCAGTGGACCTTGACATGGAGGGCCTCACTTGTCCATGGGCCACACTTAGCACCAGGCACGTGGGGTGGTGATGCCAGGAGATAAATAGAACAGGCCCAAGGCAAACTAAGCCTCTTTACTGGTTAGTTTACTCAGAACCAGCCGTACATAGGAGATTTGTGATAAACTTTGTGACAATAAAACTATGAAAAGTAATAAAAGACAGATATGGATTATTCTTTTTTTTTTTTTTTTTTTTTGCGGTACGCGGGCCTCTCACTGTTGTGGCCTCTCCCATTGCGGAGCACAGGCTCCAGACGTGCAGGCTCAGCAGCCATGGCTCACGGGCCCAGCCGCTCCGCGGCATGTGGGATCTTCCCGGACCAGGTCACGAACCCGTGTCCCCTGCATCGGCAGGCGGACTCTCAACCACTGCACCACCAGGGAAGCCCTGGATTATTCTTAATTTTTAAAGATGGGATAGGAATTAAAAAATAAAACAACAACAAAAACTCCAAACTTTCTACCTTTGATAGATAGGTATAGTTTTATCAATTTGTGTTATTAAATCCCCCCAAAATATATACATAAATATGTATATAAGTGTGTAAAAATGTGTCTTGAAGGCTTCTGTTATCTTAGGGGAAAAGGAGTAAAGGTTTTTTTAAAAAAATTCTATATTGATAGAAATTTTTTTCAAAGAGAGTTCGTGAGTATTCATAAATTACTTGTTAATTAAAAATGCTTACTACTAGGGCTTCCCTGGTGATGCAGTGGTTGAGACTCCGCCTGCCGATGCAGGTGACACGGGTTTGTGCCCCGGTCCGGGAAGATCCCACATGCCGCGGAGCGGCTGGGTCCATGAGCCATGGCCGCTGAGCCTGTGCGTCCGGAGCCTGTGCTCCGCAACAGGAGAGTCCACAACAGTGAGAGGCCCGCGTACCGCAAAAAAAAAAAAAAAAAAGCTTACTACTAGACTCTTTATAATATTTACAATTTCAAAACAAGTCCCAATCTCAATTTTCTTCATTCTATTAGCAGGTTATGGTGACTAAGGGGTAAAGGGAGCACCCAGGAAGAGGAAACATAATTAATTACAGTTCTTACTAGGAAATCTATCTCTTCCTGTTATTGCAAGTGTTTCCCAGTACATGCTTAACACGGAAAAGAGTAGAGATATCAGTCTGGGCTTTAAACATACTCATATATAATACAGCCTGTCTTTGATTGTAAAAGTGAAGATTTTTTTATGAGAATTGATTAAGGATGATGTGGAGCTGATAAAAATGTTTTTCCCATGAATCTTATGACAATACGGAGCTGAACTGCTTGAGAATTCATTTCTCAAACAAGAGGCAATTTGCTTTCATTAAATCATGTATAGTAAATATAGTACTTGATAATAGGTCCCTAAGTCTGAAGAATTCGGCCACATAAAACAGTGGCTACAATTATTGGGTTTGAATTCCATCTGCTTAGTTAACAAAAAATTCAGCTTTTATAGTAATAAGCTAAATGAGTTCAAGTTACTTAACCACTGACATTTAATAATAGCTACTATTATTGAGTTCTTACTGTGATTGGGCTTTGTGTTAAGTGCTCGACTTATTCATGAAACGTAAAGATGAGGAAACCTAGGCACATAGAAATTACACAACTTGCCTAAAGTCTCAGGGCAGAACTGGGATTTAAAACAAAGTAATCAGAATCCAAGAGCCACATAACCACTGTTGTATCCTGCTGTTGACATTGCAATCATAATTAATGAAGCCAAGTCTTGATAATTCATGATAATAAGGATTAGATGGGTGAGTGAAATCAAATAAAATCATAAATGGCCCTCAAACCTCATTTTAGTTTGGGTTGAAGTTTCTGTTTTCCCAATCAAAATCTCTAACCAATCTATTTATTGGTAACAAAATTATCAGGTTTATCCTTTTTTTTTAAATTATGAAACATTTTTCCTTCCAATTTTATTGAGATATAATTGACATATAGCACTGTATAAGTTTGAAGTATACAGCATAATGATTTGACTTACATACATCATGAAACGATTACAATAAATTTATTGAACATCCATCATCTACATAAATATGAAATTAAAGAAATAGAAATTTTTTTCCTTCTGATGAGAACTCTTAGGATTTACTTTCTTAACACCCTTCATATATAACATATAGTAGTGTTAATTATATTTATCATGTTGTACATTGCATCTCTAGTACTTATTTATTTTATAACTGGAAGTTTGTACATTTTGACTACATTTATCTAACCCCCTAATTCCCAAATGTGAAATTCTTAATAAAAAAGAAAAGGGCCAAAAGACAGACAGAAAGAACTTTATAATGGGTAATTTATAAACTGGATAGTCTTTTTTTAAATTGATTTTTAAAAATTTAATTAAATTTAATTTTTTTGGCCACACCACATGGCATGCAGGATCTTAGTTCCCCGACCAGGGATTGAACCCATGCCCCCTGCAAAGGAAGCTCAGAGTCTTAATCACTGGAATGCCAAGGAAGTCCCTGGATAGTCATCTTGAATAACGGTTGGTGGCTACGCATCCTTAGAAGAACTTGGATGTGTGAACACACCTTTCATATATCCTTAGGATAAACCTATCTGACCATTTTTGACATTTGAACTCATAGGTGTCTTGGGCCATCATCTAAATACAGTAACAAGTTAAATTGTCATCATAGACTACTATTTGAATAGGAACTTTTATTGGATACTTTCTGAATTTTGTTATTGAGAAAATAATTTCTTAGAGTAAAAAGTCAAAATACAAATATAGGGATCAAAATAAAAAGTTGGGTGATCATGGCTTTTGGGGGAAAAACTGACACCCAACTTCTTCCTTCATTCCATTCAAATTGGATTCCTTATTTTAAACATTGATTTTTGTTTTAGGCTGAACAAATCCTGGCAGAATTTAAGGTCAGGGCCCTGGAATGTCACCCCGACAAGCATCCTGAAAACTCCAAAGCTGGTAAGTATTTAATAATGGCTGTTTCTCATGAAAATGTATAGCATAGAGCTCTAAAAAGGCTTTAATAGTAACTTCATTTTCTTTTATCTGTTTACACTCAACGTTATTCTTTCATTCAATGACAAAGAATGTTTTTGCACTATCAGATAGAAGGTGAGGAGGGAATTGGGTAGGGTCTTTTTTCTAACAGTAGTCATTTGATATTCATTTATCTTTCTGCTATAATGTTCTGCTTCATGGTTTAAAATTTGTCCAGTTTATGCTTTATTTCACCAGTTCTCAAATGTTAACATGACTTAAATATGTTTGTAACCAGGTGGTTGTCTTGATGAGAACCTTGCTGTGTTTTCTTCATTTTGAAGACCTGAATAGGTCCATATATATTATATAATAATATATTCGTACATTTGTTCTTTATCATATTTTACATTTCATGATCATAAATTTATACATAAATGCTTTTGTGTATCTCAGCTTGAAAAAATACAAGCAAACCAATAATCCTTCCTTAACCTGTCACCCTCCTGCTCCTTCCCAATCTCTTGCCTTCCCTTTAGAGCCAAAGTTCCTGAAAAAGAAGTCCACAGTTGGTATCTCTACTTCCCTTTTGCCCTTTTCAATTTATCCCAGTCTGACTTCCTCCTCACCTTTCTAGGAAACAGTTCTTGTAATAGTCACCAAGGACTTCCTGGCTGCCAAATTCAATGGTCCACATTGTAGTCCTTACCTTCCCTGAGCTTGCATCAGAATTTGGCACTATTGACCATGCTCACCTTCTTTTTTTTTTTTTCTTTTTTGTGGTACGCGGGCCTCTCACTGTTGTGGCCTCTCCCGTTGAGGAGCACAAGCTCCGAACGCGCAGGCTCAGCGGCCATGGCTCACGGGCCCAGCCTTTCTGCGGCACGTGGGATCTTCCTGAACCGGGGCACGAATCCGTGTCCCCTCCATCAGCAGGCGGACTCTCAACCCCTGCCCCACTAGGGAAGCCCCATGCTCACCTTCTTGACACTCCTTTTTCTTAGCTACCAGGATACATACCCCTTATGCTTTTCCTCCTACTTCTTGGGCTGCTCTTTCTGTCTCCTTTGTGACTTCCTTCCCTTCTGTCCCTAGGTTCCCTTCTAAACCCTCTTCTGGGTTTACTCCCCATTTTTTCTCTGGAGTTTTGTCCAAGTCTGTGGTTTCAATCATCAGCTATTTGTTGATGGCTCTCCAATCTATCCTTAACTCAGTTCTCATTCCTCAGTTTCAGACTGTAGCTTCAACTGCTTCTTGTAAATCTCCTTTTGGAGACAATTCAAAGTCACTCTGTCAAAAACTGGACTCGTTATTCATCCTCCTCTCACCTCTTAAAATCATGCTCATTTTTCTCTGTTTCCCCGTCTCAATAAATGGCACCACCATTCATTCAGTTGGTCAGGCAAAAACCTGTCTCTTTCCTCTGCCTCACATCTACTTCTGATTGACTACCAAATGCTGGTGATTTGCCTTCCGCATCTCTCTCCTGTAGGTCCTCTTCCCTCCATCCTTAGAGCCACTGCAGTAGGTAAGCCACTATCATGTCATGCCTGAATCCTTACAGGACTCCTTTAATTGCTTCACACTGCAAATAGTGGTCTTTCTTTCTAGTTATGGAAAGAAATAAAAGATTTACTATGTATAAAACAGTACAAAGAATACTATAACAAATGTCCATGTATGTATCACACAGCTTAAAACTTTAGCAGTGCAGTTGAAATCTCCTGTGTATTCATACCCTGATTTTACCCTCAGGGTAGGTCGTACTATCTTAAGTTTGATGACTATGTTTACTATATGTGTATACTATAGGTATGTGTATAGTATGTGTATACATATGATTTTTCTATAAGGAAAATATGATTAAGACCTGTCCATAACTCCATATTTCACAAATGGCAAGACCCAACCCCTCTTAAAAAAATTTTTCCCTTATTGTAAATCTCTGAATTAATTTTCTCTAGAAATCATTGATCCCTTTGATTTCTATAAACAAGTCATTTTCCAATGTATGAAGTCATCTTTTGTTAGATACCTAACTATTATTTCTGCTCATTTGACCCTCCTCCTTTTTCTTGGCCACGACACATGGCTTTCAGGATCTTAGTTCCCTGACTAGAGATTGAAGCTGGGCCCCCTGCAGTGGAAGCATGGAATCCTAATCACTGGACCACCAGGGAAGTCCCTCCCCTTTTTTATTAAGGCAATGTGAACAAATCATAAGTGTAAACCTGATAAATGTTTGTCCACATATAACCAGTTTAACCACTGCCCAGATGAAGATGTAGAACATTTCCACCACCCCAGGGAAAGTCCCTTTTCATGCCCTGTTCAATGTCAGCACCTTCTCCCATTTTTGGATCTTTATCACCATTGATTAGTTTTGCCTAGCTTTGAATTTCATGTAAATGGAATCATACAGTATGTATTCTTCTGCATGTAGCTTCTTTCGCTTTACCTTATGTCTGTGATATTTACCCATATTGTACGTGTAGCGATAGTTCATTCTTTGCCATTGCTGGCTGGGCCTTTAGGTACAAGCCCCTTCATGCTGTGCTCCCCCACTTATCTCTCTGTCCTCATTTCCTCTCCACCACCATGCTTACAACCCCATGTTTCAGCCACTCACAACTACCTTGGTTCCTTGATGTGCCCTGCTCTCCACTCTTTAGACCTTTATACCTATTGCTTTCTCTGCCTGGAACATCCCCGAGGCCTGCCCACCTCCCTGCCCTGTTTTTGATTAGTTGGGTCGTGCTGCTGAGTCAGGTCTCAGCTTAATCATCACTTCCTCTGGGATTTATGTGTGCCCCAGCTACCCGGAGCACCCTACATATACGTCAGGTGGCCAACTGTGTATCATATTGTCCTCTTGTTGACAATTTGCTTATTAGTCATACTGGAAGCTCAGTGAGCCTGGTTTCCTGCTTATCTCATTCAAAGTGGTATGCCTTGCACCTAGCACAGCACCTGCATTGGAGGACAGCTACTTTGTGCATATAATTTCTTGAATGAGTGAAAGAATGAATTCTTGAACATTTCAGTAGGAGACAAATGAATTACCTCTCTAAACTAGAGTTAATATTAAGATAGATGCCCTAGCAAAAAGTATAAAAAGGTATAAAAATTTGATAAACACTTAAAAAAACCCACCACCACAGATTATTCTTTAACTGGGTTCCTCTCCAGTGAAGCATGGCTTTGAGTTGTTTTTCTGTCCACAGCAAACAATTTCTATTCAGGATGCATGATGAATCATTGTGCAATCACTGCCATTCTAGTTGCCATAGTGTTGAGTTTTCATGTACGGACTACCACAAGGCTTCTTGTTCAGAGAGACACTGGACTGTGTAAATATTGTTTAAAATGAAAAGGTACACAGACATCAATATCTTCCCTTGTAAGGCTTGCAGTAGATGATTCAACCTTTGGGTAGAAATTGCTTTGAAATCTGTTTAAACATCTATTTACTTAATTTGGATTAATATGGCTTTCTGGAAATTTAAGTGGTTCTTTTCACACTTGGAGAAGGGTTAAGGTTACTGATAAAAATATTTTAAAATGTGAAACAAAAATTCACCTTAATGCTGATTTTAGCTTGACTGAGATCCAGAATATATTGGACAGATTTTGAAACATATTTCATTAAGGTGAAAGGTTAAGCCTTTAGAACAACTGCAGGTAGAAGAAATTAAACTTGTATATACACTTTTTTGGTTTGCTAAATGTACTCTCAACCGTTGCCACTGAAATGACTGATTTGGTAGCATGATGGAGTAGTAGATATGAACACAGGTTTGTCTGTCTGGATTGCTCCTAGCTCCTACTTATGAGCTAGTTGATTTTGGGCAACCTCTTTGAGCCTCAACATACTCCTAGGTAGAATGGGTAGACTAATAGCATATTATTACTTCATGTGTCTGCTGTGAGGATTAAATGATGTATCTTGAATGTAGGAAGAGCTCAATGAATGTTGGCAATTATGAGTCAGTGGACTTTCTTTTCTTGTTTTTATGCAGCATTCCAGGATAAAAATTTAACAAAATGGGATAGTTTTCTTTTTGTAAGTAAACATTAGATCGTTCTCACTCTCATTAAAAAAAATCTAAATCTAAGGCTTTTAGAGATCTTTGCTCTGCAGTTGTGGGTGATGTAGGCAGGACTGATTGTGCTATAGAAATTGTGTCACTGAGATCAAAAGCCTCTGGCTGGTACTCATGCCAGTCCTATGTGCACATAACAGTAATGGTTTCAGGCCAATGCTTTATTAAGTTCTCTTTGAGCCTGAAGAAAGGGATTTCAAACTAAATTAAGGACCCATGAAATGGTATTTTTGTTATTGATTTGCAGGCTTCAAAGACATTTGAATATTTGAAGAAGGGGAACTCTTTGTCTCTTACTGACTGAAATATTTCAATGTTTCAATGTTTTCCTACTTTAAAATCTCTTTATTGCTTTTTCCCCCTTGGAATAAAAATAATATACAGTGTTAAATAATGTTGAAAGTGAAAGTCTGCTCTTATCTCTTTTTGCTAGAGAACCACTATTAACAGTTGGTGTATTTTCCTCCAGATTGTTTTCAAAGCTTGTCCTGATATCATATTATTATTATTATTTCTCAAGTAATTGTAAGTGGACTTTAAATGTAAATTTAAATTTACATTTAAATTGTGGCTATATTAATAAACTATTAAAATTATTAATTTAATTATTATTAATAATAATTATTTATTATTATTTATAAATTATAATAAATAATTAAATAATTATTTATATAATAAAATAATTATATATATTTATAAATAAATTATTTATAATTTATTTATAAATAATAGAATAATTATATAATAATTATTTAATTATTATTAATAAAATAGTATTAAAAATAATATATTAATAAAAATTATACTATGAAATATGAATTAAAAGAACCTCTGTATTTTCAAAGTAGACCTAGGACTTAAATCAGAATGTCTTTTAAATGTTCCATCATCGTTTGCTTGTATAAGCTTATAAAATGAGATCTCTCTTCCCAGAACTGGTATATGTTTATCTTGTATGATTCATTTGATTAGCGGATATATTAAAGGACAAATATAAATCCAAACTCATTTTTATTAAATGTGGTGAAGGGTATGGAACAAGGAAAAGGCCACCTAACAGGAAAGGTAAGGTCTCTTTTGCTTTCTGCTTATCAACTGCTGTTGAGGGATTGATATTAGAATAATTCTTTCATTTCGGAAACTCTGGAAAATGAGGCCAACAATAATGTGCAAACAGAAGGTGAATCATAGATAAAAATGTAAACCTTTACAGCCTCTGCTCTAGTAGTAACTGAAATGTGCATCCATGGTGATAATTTAATGAGCTTTTTATCCTGTTGGAAAAAGTGACACCTCATTTATACATTGGGACATTTACACTGTTGTCAGCAGCAGGAAGGATCACTCACTGGAGCTAGCAGCTATTGCAAGATGTTTTTTATGTGTTTGTTTTCCTTAGCTTTTTGGGTTTTTTTGCGGTACGCGGGCCTCTCACTGCTGTGGCCTCTCCCGTTGTGGAGCACAGGCTCCGGACGCGCAGGCTCAGCAGCCATGGCTCACGGGCCTAGCCGCTCCGCGGCATGTGGGATCTTCCCGGACCGGGGCGAACCCGTGTCCCCTGCATCGGCAGGCAGACTCTCAACCACTGCGCCACCAGGGAAGCCCTTCCTTAGCTTTTAATAACCCCATCTTTAGTGTCTCCCCTTTAATCTATTAATTGCTACTACCTCCAGCAGTGATATTAAATATTTAATGACCTATTACGTACCTGTGTTGCCCAGCTTTGGACAGGTTCCTGGAGGTGCCCTGCCATGGTTGGCAGTATCTCTGGCTGCTGGAGGAACACTTGAAGTGGTGGTGTTTGGGGGATTAAAGCTCAGGAACAGCAGCTCTGTACCAACTGAGGTACAGAAGTATTTCAGTAGCTTCACAATTGGTATGGTGGTACCATCAGTATTGACTGTACATTTGCCCTAACATCTTCTGTATCGGAGGATATTGACTTCCCATGAGGTATTTTTAAGCACCATCAGGATAATTTAAATTATTTTTCCCATTGATACTATTAAAACGTGCCTAATTCACAAAATGTTTTAAGGGCATGTGTCATTTCTTTGGTGCTTAGAGCTCAGGGAATAGCATTATATGAATATCTTTATATTCACATCCAAATTGGAAGCATTCACTCATTCATTCATTGAACAAATACTTTTTGAGCACCTACGACACTGCTCTAGTACAAGGGATGCTGCAGAAACAAAACAAAGTCTCTGCCTTCATGGGGTTTGTATTCTCATGGAGGAGATAGATCATAAACAAATAACTATATATAATGTCAGGGGTAATATGAAGAAAAGTAAAGCAGGGCAAGGGAGATAAATGAATGGGGGCTGATGGAGTGGGCAGTTATTTTATGTAGCATGGTCAGAGAAAACTCCATCGACAAGATATCTGACCTGACATCTGGAGGAAGTAAGTCATGTGAGTGCTTGGGGTGAAAGTGTTCTTGGTAGAAAGGACAGCAAGTGCCAAGTCCTGCAGCAGGAGTGTGCCTGGTGTACTCAAGGAACATCAGGGAACCTACTAGGGCTGTAGCAAGGGAGATGGGAAAAATAGGAGGAATAGGAGGGGACTTCCCTGGTGGTCCAGTGGTTAAGAATCTGCCTTCCAACGCAGGGGACGCGGGTTAGATCCCTGGTTGGGGAACTAAGATCCCACATGCTGTGGGGCAACTAAGCCCACGTGCCACAACCACTGAGCCCGTGCGCCAAAACTAGAGAGCCTGAGTGCCACAACTACTGAGCCCATGTGCCACAATTAGAGAGAAGCCTGAGCACTGCAATGAAGAGCCCGTGTGCTGCAATGAAAGATCCTGCATGCTGCAACTAAGACCCGACACAGCCAAAAATAAATTAAAAAATAAATATTTAAAAAACTGAGGTCAGAGAAGGAAGAGAGGGGCAGAGGGCAGGCAGAGCATGTCAGACCTAGTAGCCATGGTAAGAATTTTCAATTTAATTCTAAGAGAAATGAAAAGTCAAAATGGAAGTAATTTTGAGCAGAGGAGTGACATGTGACTTTTTTTTTTCTTTTTTGGGCCATGCAGCTTGTGGGATCAGCTTGTGGGATCTTAGTTCCCCGACCAGGGATTGAACCCGCACCCCCCCACAGTGAAAGTAGAGTCCTAACCACTGGCCCACCAGGGAATTCCCTATGTGACTTATTTTTAAAAAGATCACTCTGACTGCTGTGTAGAACACAGACTGAGGCAAAGGTAGGGAGATCAGTTGAGAAGCTAGTATAATAATCCAGCCAAGAGAGGATGGTGGCTTGGACCAGAGTGATGGCAGTGGAGGCGGGGACAAGAGGTCAGATCTTGGATACATTTTAAAGTAGAGCCAACAGGATTTGCTAATGAATTAGAAATGAAATGTAAGAGAAAGAGAAGAGTCAAGGATGACTCCAAGTGTTTAGAAAACTAGGACAGTATGTCCTGACTCCCCATGCAGAACCAGTCTTGCTTCTATATTTCTCTTTATCACACTGTACTGAAATGATTTGCTTATATGTCTGCTTCCTTACTAGACTCTGAGTTTCTCAAGGGTACAACCTGGATCTAAGTGATGAATAAGGAAGATTTTTATTATCCCTGGAGATTAAGGAGAAAGTGGAGATTAGAGGGTCATATGTATTGCAGGAAAATGGAAGGGGCAGGAAGGCAGTCAAGTGTAGCCTTCCCAGATGGGGAGCCTGGCAGGCTTGGGTTTGAATTGTGGCTCCATCCCTTGTAGCTTAGGGACTTGGGGCAAGTTTTATGAACCTCCTTCAGCCTTAGACTATGTAAAATGTGAATAATACTAATAATATCCACCTCATAAAATTGTTGTGAACACAAAAGAAACTCTATATTCATTAGCAATCACTTCCCATTTCCCCCTGCCCAGCCCCTGGCAATCACGAATCTAATTACTGTATAGATTTGTCTATTCTGACTATTTCATATAAATGGCATCACACAGTAAGTGGCCTTTTGTGACTATCTATCTTCTTTCATTTAGCATAATGTTTTCAAGGTTCATCCATGTTGTAGCATGTACCACATTTTGTTTATCCACCTGTTGCTTGACAGACATTTGAGTTGTTTCCACTTTTTACCTAGTATGAATAAAGCTGCTATGGGCATTCATATACAAGTTTTTATATGTATGGACATATGGTTTCAGTTCTCTTGAGTATATACTTAGGGTTGAAATTCTTGGGTCAAATGGTAATTCTATGTTTAACATTTTGAGGAACTGCCAAACTGTAGTTCAAAGCAGGAACATTGTTTTACAATCCCACCTGTATGAGGCTTCCAATTTCTCCACATCCTCACCAACACTTGTTATTATCTATCTTTTTTTAAAAAATCAAAAAAAAATCATTCTGGTAGGTGTGAAGTGGTATCTCACTGTGGTTCCGATTTGTACTCCCCCAGTGACTAATGATGTTGAGCAGCTTCCCATGTGCTTATTGGCCATTTGTATATCTTTGGAGAAATGTCTATTCAAGTCCCTTGCCAATTTTTAAATGAAGGTATCGGTCTTCTTATTAAGTTGTAAGAGTTTTTTATACATTTTAGATACAACTCCTTCATCAGATCTATGATTTGCAAATATTTTCTCCCAGTCTATGGCTTGTCTTTTCACTTTCTTGATGGTGTTCTTTGAAGCACAAACATTTCGGTTTTGATGAAGTACAATTTTTCATTTTTTCTTTTGCTTCTGTGCTTGTGATTTTGGCATTATATCTAAGGAGCCATTGCCTAATCCAAGGTCATAAAGATTTACTTCTATATTTTTTTCTTATAACTTTAGCTCTTACATTTTGATTGTTTTGAGTTAATATTTTTATATGGGATTTAGCTTCATTTTTTAAAAAAATTATTTTTATTTTTGGCTGTGTTGGGTCTTTGTTGCTGTGTGCGGGCTTTCTTTAGTTGCAGCGAGTGGGTGCTACTCTTCGTAGCAGTGCGTGGGCTACTCATTGCGGTGGCTTCTCTTGTTGTGGAGCATGGGCTCTAGGCACGTGGGCTTCAGTAGTTGTGGCACGCAGGCTTCAGTAGTTGTGGCACATGGGCTTAGTTGCTCCACAGCATGTGGGATCTTCCTGGACCAGGGATTGAACCTGTGTCCCCTGCATTGGCAGGCAGATTCTTAACCAGTACCCCACCAGGGAAGCCCCAACTTCATTCTTTTGCATGTGGATATCCAGTTGTCCCAGCCTATTTGCAGAAAAGACTGCTCTTTCCCAATCGAATTGTCTTGGTAGAATTGTAAAAAAACCAATTGACTGTAAATGTGAGGGTTTATTTCTGGACTCTTAATATCCCATTTGTCTACATTTGTCCTTATGGCAATACCACCACACTGTTTTCATTACTATAGCTTTGTAGAAAGTTTTTGATTGGGAAGTGTGAGTTCTTCCACTTTTGTTCTTATTTTTCAAGCCTGTTTTGACTATTCTGGGTCCCTTGTATTTGCATATGGATTGTCAATTTCTGCAAAAAAAGGCAGCTGGGATTTTGATAGAGACTGGGTTGAATCTGTAGATCAGTTTGGGAAATATTATCATCTTAGCAATATTAGATCTTCTGATCCATGAACATGGATGTCTTTCCATTTATTTAGATATTTAATTTCTTTCAACAATGTTTTATAGTTTTCAGTGAACTTTTATTAACATTTCTTAAGTATTTTATTTTTTTGATGCTATTGTAAATGGAATTGTTTCCTTAATTTCATTTTCAGATTGTTCATTGCTAATGTATAGAAACACAATTGATTTTTGTATATTGGTCTTGTATCCTGCTCTATAGAAAGTTTTAACTTCACTGAGGAGCAGAAGACATATTGGAAGTGTTTCCAACAGGTCTTGAAAAGTTTCTATTATATGCCATCTGGTCAAATAGATCAGTGACAAAGCTACCATTTATCAACCACCTACCATGTTATTTCCTCCCAGGAAACCTGGGAGGAAACCTCCCAGGAGCTTCCCATTGCTCTTACAAGAAAAAACAGACCAGAATCCTTAGCATAACCTCTAAGGTCCTGGGTGACCGGGCCCTTGTCTACTCTACAGGCCCACCCCTCATTGTTCTTTCCCTGACCCGTGTCTTCCTGCCAAATTGGCATCCTCTACTTCCTCTAAATAAACATGCATTTTTTTTTGTCTTAGAGTCTTCATTTACACTGTTCCTCTAGCCTGCTTATCACCCTCTATCACACTACCACTAGAAAAGGTAGTTTTCTTCCTAGTAGACAAGATTGTAATTTTTCCAATGTTTATAAATGTCTATCCTGTGAGGTAGATTATGTCTATTGTTCACATCTGTGTCATCAGCACCTGGGAGAGCACCTGGCACATCACTGGAGCTCAGTAAAGGGAGTGGATAAACAGTGAGCCAGGTACATTACGTACAAAATCTCACTTGTCCTTATGATGCACTTTACAAATGAGGAAACTAAAGCTTCATGAAGTGAACTGGCCCAAGGTTACACAGCTGGTAAATAACAGAGACATATTTCAGTGAGATCAGTTTGATTGTATGGGAGTTTAAAAATAACTCCTCCAGGAAAGTAGTGCTCATTTTAAAATTTGTTTTCTAGTGGAGACTTTTCAGAAACTGCAGAAGGCAAAGGAGATTTTGACTAATGGAGCAAGTCGAGCCCGCTATGACCACTGGCGAAGGAGCCAGATGTCGATGCCATTCCAGCAGTGGGAAGCTTTGAGTGACTCGGTGAAAACGGTAGGTTTCTCTCTGGGGTTAACTGAATTTATGAAGCTCAGGTTGCCCCTGGATTAGACTCACATAGTAGCTTAAAGAGTCAGCAGACAAGAGGAGAGAGAAGACCAAGAGGTTGGTAGTATCTAGATATAACACTGTGCCCACAAAATCCTGTGAAGGGAAAGTCAGTACATCAGGGCCAGAAGAGCCTCTGACTACAGTTGTCAGTGTCTTTGGCTGTTTGATTCAGTACATGTATATGCTCCCCGTTATCATTTACTGTTTTATACATTCTGATAACTGTGCTTCTCAAGTTGCTGATATAATACTGCCGAATCTTGAACCATTGCAAATTCATATTCTCCATCTTTTCAGTTCATATGAGCCTGTTCTCGTCTCAAGGCTTAATAAAAATTCAATAAAAAATAGGACCTGGGCTTCCCTGGTGGCACAGTGGTTGGGAGTCCGCCTGCCGATGAAGGGGACGCGGGTTCGTGCCCCGGTCTGGGAAGATCCCACATGCCGCGGAGTGGCTGGGCCCATGAGCCACGGCCACTGGGCCTGCGCGTCCGGAGCCTGTGCTACGCAACGGGAGAGGCCACAACAGTGAGAGGCCCGCGTACCGCAAAAAAAAAAAAAAAAAAAAAAAAGGACCTAATTAATCAAAGAAAGCTGTAAATTATTTGTAAATTATTCCCATTATTAATTCTGGTGAAAGAATTGTTGGATAGACGCAGAGAGACTTTTTAAACCATTGTGTTATTTTCCTTCATGGCATTAAACAAAACTAAATACAAAATAATCTCTGTAATTACTGTGTTATGTATTTATTTTGTTCTTCCATGTACCTTTGTAGATTGTAGAGAAAATGTAATTTTAAAGGTTTTTACATTCTTTTTGCGGTACGCGGGCCTTTCACCGTTGTAGCCTCTCCTGTTGCGGAGCACAGGCTCCAGACGCGCAGGCTCAGCGGCCATGGCTCACGGGCCTAGCCGCTCCACGGCACGTGGATCTTCCTCGATCGGGGAATGAACCTGCGTCCCCTGAATTGGCAGGCGGACTCTCAACCACTGCGCCACCAGGGAAGCCCTGTTTTTACATTCTTAGACATGATTTATTATCTGGCTTTTTTTTTTTACAGGGACATTTTTCAATAACATGAGACTTAGAATGCATAAGTTACCTTATAAGGAAGTCTTCAGGGACATATTAGAATTAGTGAATAAAGTGATTCACATCTCTTGAATTACAGCCCTTCAAGGTTACATTTAGAGTCCTTCTGGATAATTTTTATTTTAAGGAGACTTGAGCAAATTGTTTTGTCACTGATAAAAGACCTGTAACAATGAGGGAGGGTCTTTGAAGTAATGGGGAAGAACAATGAAAAACTCTCTAAGTATGTGGTTAAAGCCACTCTACATAACATGTAAACTGTTTCTTCATCTCATTTTGGAATGCAGTGTATATTCATATGGTTTAAGGTGGGGTAAGTATTTATGAAGGACTAACCATAAGACTGTTGAATATATACACAAAATAACTAGAGAGAATCTCTAAAAAAATAGTGACAGAAGGAGCCCGCGATGGGGGTTGGCGCGCGCTAAACGGGAGAAGCACTGGTTTGAGAAAAGCATGGGTCGCAAGTACACATTGGGACCCTGCCATTAATGGAGGGGAAAAGCGGGGAGACGCCAGCAGGAAACCCATGCTTCCAAGAAAACACTATGGCACCTCTTTCAATGAATTTCCCTTGGGGTCCTGTCATGGATTCCATCCTGTAAGCTGGTAGGAAGCCTGAAGGCTTGATGGGATTCCAGTGTGATAGGAGGCAAGGACATGCTTCAGATACATCAGAAATTCATCTACACGTGGAACAACTCCTACAGAACACCTACTGAACGCTGACAGAAGACCTCAGACCCCCCAAAAGGCAAGAAGCTCCCCACATACCTGGGTAGGGCAAAAGAAAAAAAGAATAAACAGAGACAATAGGATAGGGACGGGACCTGCACCAGTGGGAGGGAGCCGTGAAGGGGGGAAGGTTTCTACACACTACAAGCCCCTTCGCGGGCGGAGACTGCAGGTGGCGGAGGGGGAAAGCTTCGGAGTAGCGGAGGAGAGCACAGCAACAGGGGTGCGGAGGGCAAAGCGGAGAGATTCTGGCACAGAGGACCGGTGCCCTCAGGCACACACCAGCCCGAGAGGCTTGTCTGCTCGGCCGCCGTGGCGGGCGGGGCTGGGAGCTGAGGCTCGGGTATCGGCTTTCAGTCGGAGCGCAGGGAGAGGACTGGGGCTGGCGGCAGGAAGAGAGCCTGAAGGGGTTAGTGCACCACGGCTAGCCCGGAGGGAGTCCGGGGAAAGGGTCTGGAGCTGCTGAAGAGGCAAGAGACTTTTTTCCCTTTTGTTTCCTGGTGCGCGAGGAGAGGGCATTAAGAGGGCTGCTTGGGGAAGCGCCGGTGACAGGCACGAGCCGCGGGTAAGGCACGGACCTCGGAGACGGGCGTGGGCCGCCGCCGCCGCCGCCCGCCCGCCGCGGCCCGCCGCCGCCGCTGCCGCCGCCACCGCGGGGCCTGTGTGCGAGCGCGGGTCACTGTCCGCCCCGCCTTCCGGGGGGCCTGTGCACCCCGCCACTGCTGGGGTCCCCGAGACCCGGGGACGGCTTTCCCGGGAAAGCGCACGGAGCGCCACGGGCTGCTGCAACGTCACGCCGGCCTCTGCCGCCGCAGGCCCGCCCCACACTGCGCGCCCCTCCCTCCCCTCTGCCTGAGTGAGCCAGAGCCCCCGAATCAGCGGCTCCTTTAAACCCGTCCTGTCTGAGCGAAGAACGGACGCCCTCCGGCGACCTACGCGCAGAGGCGGGGCCAGGTCCAAGGCTGAGACCCGGGAGCTGTGAGAGCAGAGGCAGGGAAATCCCTCTGTGCAGCCTGGGAGGCAGCGGATTAAAGCTCCACGGTCCATTTGATGTGCCCTGCGTCTGTGGAGTGCATGAATGGACAGCGAATCATCCCAAATTGAGGAAGTGGACTTTGAGGACAAGATTTAAGACTTTCCCCCCTTTTCCTCTTTTTACAACGAATTATTCCAAATTAAGGAGGTGGACTTAGAGAGCAAGATTTCAGACTTCTCGCCCTTTTCCTCTTTTTACAACGAATTATCCCAAATTGAGGAGGTGGACTTGGAGAGCAAGATTTTTGATTTTTCCCCCTGCTCTCTTTTTGTGAATGTGTATGTGTAATCTTCTGTGTAAGATTCTCTCTGTATAGCTTTGCTTCCACCATATGTCTCAGGGTTCTATCGGTCCGTTTTTTGTTTTTTTTTTCAATAATTACTTTCTAATTTTAATAACGCTACTATATTTCATACTTTATTCTATTTTACTTTACCTGCTCTTTCTTTTTTTCCTACTCTCCCTTCCTCCCTCCCTCCCTCCGCTCCTCCTTTCCTTCTTTCTTTTTCTTTCCTCCCTCCCACCCTTCTTCTTTCCACTTTCTTTTTCTTTCCTTCCTCCCTCCCTCCTGTCTTTCTTCCTTTCCTTTCTCCCTCCCTCCCTCCTTTCTTTCCTTCTTTCTTTCCATCCTTCCTCCCTCCCTCCCTCCCTCCTTTCTTTCTTCCTTCCTTCCTTCCTTCCTTTCTTCCCTTCTTCCTTTCTTTCCCTCTCTCTTTCTTTCTTCTACTAATTCTTTCTTTCTACTTTTTCTCCCTGTTACTCTGAGCCGGGTGGATGAAAGGCTCTTGGTGCTGCAGCCAGGAGCCAGTGCTGTGCCTCTGAAGTGGGAGAGCCAACTTCAGGACACGGGTCCACAACAGACCTCCCAGCTCCACATAATATCAAGCAGCAAAAATCTCCCAGAGATCTCCATCCCAACACCAGCACCCAGCTTCAGTCAACGACCAGCAAGCTACAGTGCAGGTCACCCTATGCCAAGCAACTAGCAAGGCAGGAACACAACCCCACCCATTAGCAGAGAGGCTACCTAAAAACATAATAAGGCCATAGGCACCCCAAAACACACCACCAGACGTGGACCTGTCCACCAGAAAGACAAGATCGAGCCTCAACCACCAGAGCACAGGAATTAGTCCCCCCCACCAGGAAGCCTACACAACCTACTGAAACAACCTTAGCCACTGGGGTCAGACACCAAAAACAACGGGAACTACGAATCTGCAGCCGGCAAAAAGGAGACCCCAAACACAGTAACATAAGCAAAATGAGAAGGCAGAAAAACACACAGCAGGTGAAGGAGCAAGATAAACACCTACCAGACCTAACAAATGAAGAGGTAATAGGCAGTCTACCTGAAAAAGAATTCAGAATAATGATAGTAAAGCTGATCCAAGATTCTATTTCCATGATCCATAATCTTGGAAATAGAATAGACAAAATGCAAGAAACAGTTAACAAGGACCTAGAAGAACTAAAGATGAATCAAGCATCGATTAAAAACACAATAAATGAAATGAAAAATACTCTAGATGGGATCAATAGCAGAATAACTGAGGCAGAAGAACGGATAAGTGAGGTGGAAGATAAAATAGTGGAAATAACTGATGCAGAGCAAAATAAAGAAAAAAGAATGAAAAGAACAGAGGAGAGTCTCAGAGATCTCTGGGACAACATTAAACGCACCAACATTCGAATTATAGGGGTTCCAGAAGAAGAAGAGAAAAAGAAAGGGACTGAGAAAATATTTGAAGAGATTATAGTTGAAAACTTCCCTAATTTGGGAAAGGAAATAGTTAATCAAGTCCAGGAGGCACAGAGAGTCCCATACAGAATAAATCCAAGGAGAAATACACCAAGACACATATTAATCAAACTGTCAAAAATTAAACACAAAGAAATCATATTAAAAGCAGCAAGGGAAAAACAACAAATAACACACAAGGGAATCCCCATAAGGTTAACAGCTGATCTCTCAGCAGAAACCCTACAAGCCAGAAGGGAGTGGCAGGACATAATTAAAGTGATGAAGGAGAGAAACCTGCAACCTAGATTACTCTACCCAGCAAGGATCTCATTCAGATTTGATGGAGAAATTAAAACCTTTACAGACAAGCAAAAGCTGAGAGAGTTCAGCACCACCAAACCAGCTTTACAACAAATGCTAAAGGAACTTCTCTAGGCAAGAAACACAACAGAAGGAATATACCTACAATAACGAACCCAAAGCAATTAAGGAAATGGGAATAGGAACATACATATCAATAATTACCTTAAATGTAAATGGACTAAATGCTCCCACCAAAAGACACAGAGTGGCTGAATGGATACAAAAACAAGACCCATATATATGCTGTCTACAAGAGACCCACTTCAGACCTAGAGACACATACAGATTGAAAGTAAAGGGATGGAAAAAGATATTCCATGCAAATGGAAATCAAAAGAAAGCTGGAGTAGCAATTCTTATATCAGACAAAATAGACTTTAAAATAAAGACTATTAGAAGAGACAAGGAAGGACACTACATAACGATAAAGGGATCGATCCAAGAAGAAGATATAACAATTGTAAATATTTATGCACCCAACATAGGAGCACCTCAATACATAAGGCAAATACTAACAGCCATAAAAGGGGAAATCGACAGTAACACACTCATAGTAGGGGACTTTAACACCCCACTTTCACCAATGGACAGATCATCCAAAATGAAAATAAATAAGGAAACACAAGCTTTAAATGATACATTAAACGAGATGGACTTAGTTGATATTTATAGGACATTCCATCCAAAAACAACAGAATACACATTTTTCTCAAGTGCTCATGGAACATTCTCCAGGATAGATCATATCTTGGGTCACAAATCAAGCCTCGGTAATTTTAAGAAAATTGAAATTGTATCAAGTATCTTCTCCGACCACAATGCTATGAGACTAGACATCAATTACAGGAAAAGATGTGTAAAAAATACAAACACATGGAGGCTAAACAATACACTACTCAATAACGAAGTGATCACTGAAGAAATCAAAGAGGAAATTAAAAAATACCTAGAAACAAATGACAATGGAGACACGACGACCCAAAACCTATGGGACGCAGCAAAAGCAGTTCTAAGGGGGAAGTTTATAGCAATACAATCCCACCTTAAGAAACAGGAAGCATTTCGAGTAAACAACCTGACCCTGCACCTAAAGCAATTAGAGAAAGAAGAACAAAAATACCCCAAAGCTAGCAGAAGGAAAGAAATCATAAAGATCAGATCAGAAATAAATGAAAAAGAAATGAAGGAAACGATAGCAAAGATCAACCAAACTAAAAGCTGGTTCTTTGAGAAGATAAACAAAATTGACAAACCATTAGCCAGACTCATCAAGAAAAAAAGGGAGAAGACTCAAATCAATAGAATTAGAAATGAAAAAGGAGAAGTAACAACTGACACTGCAGAAATACAAAAGATTATGAGAGATTACTATAAGCAACTCTATTCCAATAAAATGGACAACCTGGAAGAAATGGACACATTCTTAGAAATGCACAACCTGCCAAGACTGACTCAGGAAGAAATAGAAAATATGAATAGACCAATCACAAGCACTGAAATTGAAACTGTGATTAAAAATCTTCCATCAAACAAAAGCCCAGGACCAGATGGCTTCACAGGTGAATTCTATCAAACATTTAGAGAAGAGCTAACACCTATCCTTCTCAAACTCTTCCAAAATATAGCAGAGGGAGGAACACTCCCAAACTCATTCTACGAGGCCGACATCACCTTGATACCAAAACCAGGCAAGGATGTCACAAAGAAAGAAAACTACAGGCCAATATCACTGATGAACATAGATGCAAAAATCCTCAACAAAATACTAGCAAACAGAATCCAACAGCACATTAAAAGGATCATACACCATGATCAAGTGGGGTTTATCCCAGGAATGCAAGGATTCTTCAATATACGCAAATCAATCAATGTAATACACCATATTAACAAGTTGAAGGAGAAAAACCATATGATCATCTCAATAGATGCAGAGAAAGCTTTCGCCAAAATTCAACACCCATTTATGATAAAAACCCTGCAGAAAGTAGGTATAGAGGGATCTTTCCTCAACATAATAAAGGCCATATATGACAAACCCACAGCCAACATTGTCCTCAATGGTGAAAAACTGAAACCATTTCCACTAAGATCAGGAACAAGACAAGGCTGCCCACTCTCACCACTCTTATTCAACATAGTTTTGGAAGTTTTAGCCACAGCAATCAGAGAAGAAAAGGAAATAAAAGGAATCCAAATTGGAAAAGAAGAAGTAAAGCTGTCACTGTTTGCAGATGACATGATACTATACATAGAGAATCCTAAAGATGCTACCGAAAAACTACTAGAGCTAATCAATGAATTTGGTAAAGTAGCAGGATATAAAATTAATGTACAGAAATCTCTGGCATTCCTATACACTAATGATGAAAAATCTGAAAATGAAATCAAGAAAACACTCCCATTTACCATCGCAACAAAAAGAATAAAATATCTAGGAATAAACCTACCTAAGGAGACAAAAGACCTGTATGCAGAAAACTATAAGACACTGATGAAAGAAATTAAAGATGATACAAATAGATGGAGAGATATACCATGCTCCTGGATTGGAAGAATCAATATTGTGAAAATGACTCTACTACCGAAAGCAATCTACAGATTCAATGCAATCCCTATCAAACTACCAATGGCATTTTTCACAGAACTAGAACAAAAAATTTCAAAATTTGTTTGGAAAAACAAAAGGCCCCGAATAGCTAAAGCAATCTTGAGAACGAAAAACGGAGCTGGAGGAATCAGGCTCCCTGACTTCAGACTATACTACAAAGCTACAGTAATTAAGACAGTCTGGTACTGGCATAAAAACAGAAAGATAGATCAGTGGATCAGGATAGAAAGCCCAGAGATAAACCCACGCACATATGGCCAACTTATCTTTGATAAAGGAGGCAGGAATGTACAGTGGAGAAAGGACAGCCTCTTCAATAAGTGGTGCTGGGAAAACTGGACAGGGACATGTAAAAGTTTGAGATTAGATCATTCCCTAGCACCATACACAAAAATAAGCTCAAAATGGATTAAAGACTTAAATGTAAGGCCAGAAACTATCAAACTCTTAGAGGAAAACATAGGTAGAACACTCTATGACATAAATCACAGCAAGATCCTTTTGGACCCACCTCCTAGAGAAATGGAAATAAAAACAAAGATAAACAAATGGGACCTAATGAAACTTCAAAGCTTTTGCACAGCAAAGGAAACCATAAAGAAGACCAAAAGACAACCCTCAGAATGGGAGAAAATATTTGCAAATGAAGCAACTGACAAAGGATTAATCTCCAAAATTTATAAACAGCTCATGCAGCTCAATAGCAAAAAAACAGACAACCCAATCCAAAAATGGGCAGAAGACTTAAATAGGCATTTCTCCAAAGAAGATATACAGACTGCCAACAAACACATGAAAGAATGCTCAACATCATTAATCATTAGAGAAATGCAAATCAAAACTACAATGAGATATCATCTCACACCAGTCAGAATGGCCATCATCAAGGAATCTAGAAACAATAAATGCTGGAGAGGGTGTGGAGAAAAGGGAACACTCTTGCACTGCTGGTGGGAATGTGAATTGGTACAGCCACTATGGAGAACGGTATGGAGGTTCCTTAAAAAACTACAAATAGAACTACCATATGACCCAGCAATCCCACTACTGGGCATATACCCTGAGAAAACCATAATTCAAAAAGAGACATGTACCAAAATGTTCATTGCAGCTCTATTCACAATAGCCCGGAGCTGGAAACAACCTAAGTGTCCATCATCGGATGAATGGATAAAGAAGATGTGGCACATATATACAATGGAATATTACTCAGCCATAAAAAGAAACGAAACTGAGCTATTTGTAATGAGGTGGATAGACCTAGAGTCTGTCATACAGAGTGAAGTTAGTCAGAAAGAGAAAGACAAATACCGTATGCTAACACATATATACGGAATTTAAAAAAAAATGTCATGAAGAACCTAGGGGCAAAACGAGAATAAAGACACAGACCTACTTGAGAATGGACTTGAGGATATGGGGAGGGGGAAGGGTAAGCTGTGACAAAGCAAAAGAGAGGCATGGACATATATACACTACCAAACGTAAGGTAGATAGATAGTGGGAAGCAGCCGCAGAGCACAGGGAGATCAGCTCGGTGCTTTGTGACCGCCTGGAGGGGTGGGATGGGGAGGGTGGGAGGGAGGGAGATGCATGAGGGAAGGGATGTGGGAACAGATGTATATGTATGACTGATTCACTTTGTTATAAAGCAGAAACTAATTAAAAAAAAAAAAGAAATCTAGAAACAATAAATGCTGGAGAGGGTGTGGAGAAAAGGGAACACTCTTGCACTGCTGGTGGGAATGTGAATTGGTACAGCCACTATGGAGAACGGTATGGAGGTTCCTTAAAAAACTACAAATAGAACTACCATATGACCCAGCAATCCCACTACTGGGCATATACCCTGAGAAAACCATAATTCAAAAAGAGACATGTACCAAAATGTTCATTGCAGCTCTATTCACAATAGCCCGGAGCTGGAAACAACCTAAGTGTCCATCATCGGATGAATGGATAAAGAAGATGTGGCACATATATACAATGGAATATTACTCAGCCATAAAAAGAAACGAAACTGAGCTATTTGTAATGAGGTGGATAGACCTAGAGTCTGTCATACAGAGTGAAGTTAGTCAGAAAGAGAAAGACAAATACCGTATGCTAACACATATATACGGAATTAAAAAAAAAATGTCATGAAGAACCTAGGGGCAAAACGGGAATGAAGACGCAGACCTACTTGAGAATGGACTTGAGGATATGGGGAGGGGGAAGGGTGGGCTGTGACAAGGCGAAAGAGAGGCATGGACGTGTATACACTACCAAACGTAAGGTAGATAGATAGTGGGAAGCAGCCGCAGAGCACAGGGAGATCAGCTCGGTGCTTTGTGACCGCCTGGAGGGGTGGGATGGGGAGGGTGGGAGGGAGGGAGATGCATGAGGGAAGGGATGTGGGAACAGATGTATATGTATGACTGATTCACTTTGTTATAAAGCAGAAACTAATTAAAAAAATAAATAAATAAACTTAAAAAAAAAATGGAAAAAAAAAATAGTGACAGCTTCACATACACAAAAATAAGATTTTTTTCTTTTACATTGTGTATATCCAAAATTCCTTGTTAACCCTGACTAAATAAACATTGTTCTGCCACCTCTACATAACTATATTTCTAGTCTCTTGAGTGTTACACACTGTAACTGCTATTGAATTAGTGACCCTTGTTATTTTAATGCCTTTTGATTTATAGTTCATTTTTCTTGATGATCCACTGAACTCTTACTTAACTTTAACTGCTAATATCAAGTTAGCTGTGGATTTTTCAAATACTCTTCTCCAAGTCCCTGCTCTAATTTATATTGCAGATGTCTTTCCATTAAATACTAATGTCCTGTCTCCAAACACATCATTTCTGCTTAGAAGTTAGCTTAACTATGACCTCTTTGAGGTCTTACAATAATTACATATCAGATCTTACTGGCTGCATCATTAGTCTTGTCAGCAAAGTTGAAATATTATGCTGGGCTAGCATTTCGTTCAGGATTTATTTTTATTAGTGGTACAAAAATGATGAGATGCATATCCTTCTACTTTAAATCAGCAGTGATATTTTTCCTTGCACAGTCTTCTTTGGGCTCAACCTTGTCGTTTCTGACTTACTTTTGTTCTATTCCTCAGTGAACTCTGAAACCCCTATACCAAATTTCATGTGTTTTGTACCTCATTCGATAGACTTTCTGTAACTTCCTTTCATTCCTTTCTGTTCTAATCCTCACAGTGACTTCTGCATGTGAAAACCTCACCTCTCTCTATAACATTTTAGTTGTTGTTTTTGTGTGTGTGTGCATTTCATTTGTCCATCCTTTCACACTCACTACTCTAGAGAAATTAATAACAATTGCCACACCTAGTATTGTTCATCACCTATTAGATCACCATCTTTTTGTAGATAAACATCACCATTAGGGTGTTTGGATTAGGTATATTACATAGGTCATTCTGACAATAAAATGGTTATAATTTAGGATTATAGGTGAAATTTTAGGTGACGTTTATCTAAAACACATCTGCATGTTTGCTTGCCCTAAAAGTGCAGGACAAATCACAGTGCACTTTTGCAGCGTCACACAGGTTCGTATTTCAGGAATCTCCTTGGGAGAATTCCTCAAATGAACCATAGCTTCAGGGTGGACACATTTCTATCATCCAAGAGTGATGAAACTCTAACTGGTATTTTTTTTCCCTCACACTAAGTCCCTGTCACTTCACTAGCTATTAAGTTTTCTTTTCCATTTTAGAAGTTCCTCCTGATAGTCTAATTTGTAAAAATATTTTAAGAATTCATTCAGGTCAGTGAATATGCTGGAAATTTAAGTCTAGATATGTGATGTTGGTTTAAAAAAAGGGACTATGAAGTGAGGACTTCAGTAACTGTGGCCTTTGGGATCTTGGAATAACTTGAAAACAGACACCTTCCAGCTCAAAGAATCTTAGAGAAATCATCGTTGTCTTGCTAAATGGTTTTACCCCAAGGGATCCAGGGTATGAATGGCTCTCCCTCTTGTTCCAAAATATATGGCTTTAGGATGGTTGTGGGAAAATGGTTGCAGTCAAAATAAAATTCTGAGAAAAAGTTCTCATAAGCCGTTAAAAATGTCCCATGCTGTTCCAATTGCTACAAATGCTTTCAAAGTATTTACTATAGGTCAGTCATTAACCCTCACCACCCATCTAAGGCAGACTGTAGGCACTTTTATCCCAAGAGAAAAGTACTGAAGCAAGAGTTGATACATTGTATACAGGCCACCTAGCTGACCTGTGATACATACATCTAACGTTTTCAGCTCTCTGGGTCCTGAATTCTTGAATTTCTTCCTCTCAGTTTTTCACTAACTTTCTCAATATCTTTACCCCTCCACAAACGTAACCACTGGCCAGCCTCCTCTATTCCGCTCACATGCAAAAAACCCAAGAAACCAAGCAAACAAAACAACAAACTAAACCAAACTAGGTTATATTTTACACCAGCTGAGGCCATTGCCTCTTTTTAAAATTAACATATTTATTTTGATATAAAACCTACAGAAAAAAATGCTTAAAACCTGCATTTACAGTTTAGCAAGTGGCTGTGAAGTGTATACTCTGTAACCACCCCTCACCCCAGCACACATATTACTGGCACCGAGAAGCTCCTCCTTATATTGATATACTTTGGCAACCATAACTCAATCTAATTTTTAAACTCTAGTTGTACATATATATAATCTTGTCATAGAAAATTTAGAACACACTAAAAAATAAAAAGAAAGAAAAAAGAAAAGAAAAAATAATTTCACAATGCTGCCACGCAATGATAACCCCATTTGTATTTTGGTGCATTTCCTTCCAGTGTTTTCTGCCCTTCATCTGTTAGTGTGAGAGCCGGTTACACTGAATGGTGGCAGTAACTGCTTTATGGGGTCGTTTTGGGGGGAAGAGGATTCAGGATGACGCTCTTTTGCTGTTGGGGAGAGATAGGTTGAATGTGGGAAGAAGTGAGTTCTCAGGTTGGATTAGGGCAGAAGGCTTGAATATACTTAAGGTCTTAGGCTGTGTACAGGCTATATTGCCCTCCAGTCTGTATATTTTATGTATATGTATCTATCTATATATTTATATATCTATATTTTAATATATCTTTCCAGCTTTTAATTTAGTTGAGATCATGCTATTTGTGATCATATTGGCTATTATTTATAAACACCATGTCATTAACATTTCCCAATTCTCTTAAAAAATGATGATGAAGAGATTTATTTAAAGGAGTCCAAGAAGGCATTTTACCCCTTTGTACTTTCCCTTTCTTCATGGTGAGGTCGGTGCTTCTCCTGGCTTCTGCCTGTGCGGCCAGTGTTAATGCTCCTGAGACAGGTGGTAAGAAATTGTGGTATCTCTCTAAGCTCTTTAGATGCTAGTGATCTCTGCCCCTTCCCCGTCGCCCCCCACTTCCCACCTCCCTCCGCCCCACATAGTGAACTTGGCCAAATACACACGTAATGGGCCATCGCCTGCCTACGTTGATTTGTTTAAACTAGCAAATAAAGTGGTGCTCTGGGGAGAAGTTGGCAACCACAGTATTTTGAGATAGTTCAGACCTCAGTGTGCTAAAGATGAAAAGCCTGATGCCCCTTGCAACATGGGGCATGTGTGTAGCAGAGGCAGTGGCCCTTGCCATGGTTTGTGGCACAGTTTTTCTTTTTTTGTGTGGCACAGTTGTTAAATGTCACAACTTCTGAGCTTATTCGCTAAGCCTTGGACTTTAGAAAAATCAATGTTTTATTTGGTTTGGTTTCTTTGCTTTGCTTTTATTCTGTTTTTTTTTTGCAGCACAGGAAAAGAATATCCTGGATATTAGGAGAATAATATATTCTGGGTTTTAAAGTTGCCCAAATATGTGGCTTATGGGTTTTTCTTGGGTTTCTGAGTAACAGAGGTAGTATGTTACTGTTCAGCAGTGCTTCAGAAATAGCATCCCACAATATCCAGATGAGGTTTCAAGAAACAGTTATGTTTATAATTTTGGTTGATGTCAGGGCTAATTATTCTACTTGAAATATTCTTGACACAGCAAACTCTCACTCTTTCTTACTCTGTATTCATCTATTTGTCTTTTCATTTATCTACCCATCCATCCAATTTTAAACATTTTAATAGGAAACACAGGGAGTTTCCTGATGGTCCAGTGGTTAGGAGTGGTGCTTTCACTGTCGTGGCCCAGGTTCAATCCCTGGTCGGGGAACTAAGATTCCACAAGCTGCACAGTGCAGCCAAAAAAAAAAAAAAGACAAAGGAAATACATATACAGGACACACGTGAAAAAGGTACAAAAGGATGTATGGGGAAAAGTAATTGTCTTGTGCTTTTGTTCCATTTTGAAGATCCATTTTTCATTTTTTCCTCACTCCTGACACTACCATCAGAAGCCAGAGCTAGGCTGGAAAAATTACACCGTTAAGTTACTTGGCAAAGGACCACCACCCAAGTATATTGGATGCAGTTCTAGGATGTCAGGTTTCTGGGGGACGTTTTCAAGTGTTTTGGATCTTGTGTTTGTCTAAAAATATAGAAGTTTTACCAGAAGTTAGTGGGCAATGCCCAACACTTGATTCATGGTCCCTGATTTTTAAAAATTGTAAATAAAAAAATATAACACTACACTTTTGTTTAAAAAAATCAAAATAGTACAATAGGTTATGTAATAAAAAGTGAGTCCATCCTTATTCCAGACTCCAATTCTACTCCCCTCTCTCAGAAAGCCACCATTGCAGTTTCTTGTGTTTCCTTCCAGAAACCTTCCATACAGTATACACATACACATTCATATTATTATTTTAAAAAATGGAAAGATATTTAGAAAGTTCTCATTATTTTGATGATAACTGGACTTTAAGTGAATCCACTTAAAATTAGGACAAATATTTCACAGTAAATATTTATTGACTTTCTGCTTTGTGCCATGAGTTTTCTTAAAGAGAAGATGTATAACCCAGAATTCTAATATTTGCCAACTCTTCATTGATCATGGCTGGATGGAAGGTCGTAATAGTAGAGTGGGGATAGTAGTTACAACAGTAGTAGGTTTAATCTCTGGCATGGCTCAAGGTACACAGCCCAATTGTCTGTTTTTTGATAGTAAAATACACATAAAACTTACCATTTTAACCATTTTAAAGTGTGCATTTCAGTGGCATTAAGTACATTCCCAATGTTGTTTACCCATCATCACTATCTAGTTCCAGAACTTTTTCATCACCCCAAAAGGTAACCCTGTACCTGTTAGCAATCACTCCCTATTCCCCTCTCTCTAGCTTCCGGTAACCACTAATCTGCTTTCTATCTGTATGGATTTGTTTATTCTGGAATTATACAATATATGCATTTTATTTCTGGCTCCTTTTACTAAGCATAATGTTTTCAAGGTTTATCCACTTTGTAGTACTTTCCTCCTTTTTTATGGCCAAATAATATTCCATTGTATGAATATGCCACATTTTTATTTACTCATTCATGAATTGATGGACATTTGGATTGTTTCCACCTTTTGGCTCTTGTGACTAGTGCTGCTATGAACACTTGTGTTTAAGTTTTTCTTTGAACACTTGTTTTCAATTCTTTTGTGTCTAGGAATTGAATTGCTGGGTCATATGGTAATCTTATGCCTAATTTTCTAAGAAAACATCTCATTGTTTGAATCTCTCTGATGCTGGTCCCTTTGCTTTCTAAGGATATGGATTTCTCCTTATATAATTAGTTTTCCAAATCAGTGAGGATTAATTGATTAACATCTGAATTAATTAATATCTGGCTAATAGTCGAGTCTAACATTTTGTTACCACATATTGAACTTTAAATATAGAAACTATATAATATTGATTTTATATTATACATCTGCTTTCAATTAATGTAGTCAATGCACTGGGCTGCCAGAGGTAAAAAAGATCTGATGTTGGAAGAATCTGACCAGACTCATACCAATAAAATTGAAAATGAGGAACGGAATGAGCAAAAAGAGATAAAGAATGAGGAGTTCGGTCCAACCACAGAGAAAATGGAGCAAAAAGAATCCAAGTCCATGGAGAAATCATTCTCCTCACAAAATCCAGATTCTCCAGGTAAGTCATGTCATGTAGCTTTGCAGAACAGAGAAGGTGTGAAATTAAAAGGCTCATTTTATATTGTATTTATTCTCAACCTTTCCAGCTACACAGTAGTGCCAAATATAAGGGTTAGTTTAGCACCTTAAAAGATACTTACCTAGCATTGACACAGAAACTAGAAGATATATTCCTTAATACATTCCTTGCAAGGGAAAACTTGAGACATTTCTGGGATCGTCATCTGCTTTACTAAAATAGTACTAGCTAACATGTGTTGGGAATTTACTATATGTAGTTCTTTACATATATTACTTTACATCTATTATCTTGTTTAATATTAATTTTTACATTAATTTTACATATATTAATTTATTTAATCCTCATTACAAGTTTGTTATGTTGGTACCAATATTATAAATTTATTTATTTATTTGTTTGTATTTTTGGCTGTGTTGGGTCTTCGTTGCCGTGCGCGGGCCCTCTCCAGTTGCGGCCAGTGGGGGCCACTCTTCGTTGTGGTGAGTGGGCCCCTCATTGTGGTGGCCTCTCTTGTTGCGGAGCACGGGCTCTAGGCGTGCGGGCCTCAGCAGTTGTGGCACGCAGGTTCTAGAGCGCAGGCTCAGTAGCCATAGTGCACGGGCCCAGTTGCTCCGTGGCATGCGGGATCTTCCCGGGCCAGGGATCAAACCCATGTCCCCCACATTGGCAGGCGGACTCCCAACCACTGCACCAGCAGGGAAGCCCAGGTTAGTACCAATATTATTCTCATTGTATAGATGAGAAAACTGAGGCCTAGAGAGGTTGAATAATTTTCTCAAGGTTATCCAGCTTGTATGTGGCAGGGAAGGGGTCTGAACTGAGGCAGTTTGGTTGCAGAGTCTGCATTCTAAGGTATTGCACTATCCTGAGAAGATACCTTATGTGTAAGTAGATTTATAGACATCTGACCCATGTATATATCCACTGAAGCAGGGTATTACAGAGGTTAAACTCTCGGCTCCCCAGCTATACTACCTGGGTTCACATCCTAGCTCTACCATTTATTATCTGCATTACTTGGTAAAAGTTACTTAACTTCTCTACACTTCAGTTTTCTCATCTCCAAAATAGAGATCAGAATGGTACCTTCTCATAAAGTTACCATGAGGATTAAATGAGACGATCCATGCAAAATGCTTAGCACAGTTATTTGTCTACAGCAGGCCCTGGATAATAGTTAGCTATTGCTATCATTTCTTTGTCTATCTGGCCATCCCACTGTATTTATCTTGTACAGGTGTGTTATGTACACACACTTTAACTGTCCTCCAAATTCTTGATTCTCATGGTTGTGATACAACACCCCACTAGAATTTAGCCTTTAAGTAAAAGGTTCCTGAATGTTCTCGAACACTTCTTACAAAAAAAAAGATAATTCGATAGTTTGTGGTGAACTATAGTCTTTCTAGAGATAGTCACTTCAAAACTCTCTTTGGGGAGAACTTTTACATGCTCACTACTTGTTGGGAATAAAGATTCTTAGAGCTTCATTCAGGTGGCTCTGCTGGTTACCCAAGAGATCCTTTCATAGAGCCTGCAGTTGACTGCATCAGCCGCATAACTAGCAGTGGTTATAATATAACAAACCAATCAAAGCAGAAGCTCGAATGTCCTAAAAACAGTGTTTTAGGCAAACATACACATACAAACACCCACCCACAGGCATCCACAGACAAACACGTGAATGTTTCTCCATTTAGCCTTGGAATGTTCAGATCTGGGCTTCCGGAACCCTTGGGGCCTCCCTGTGACTTTATGTTTCAGATTCAGACCTATTCTGAGTTCACCAGAGTTGAGGGGGTTTATCACGTCAGATTCTCACACTGAGGCCCCACTTAAATCCCTTTCATAAAATTCTATAAAATTTTCTCTTTCTTTTCAAAAATAGTTATTTAGATACTTAAAAACCCCAAAGTAATATGAGCTTATCATTAAAAATTCAAAGAATCACATATAGACAACAATTTAGTGTCTACCCTAGTCTCATCCTTCTCTGCTTCTACTTCCTGAAGTAACCAATGCAGATGCCCAGGTGTGTCTCCTTCCATAGCCTTTGTTTGTCTATGCTAACAAAGGCATGTATAAGCATATATTCGTTTGTGAGGGCTTTACAAATAAAGAATGGGGTTATACTGTGCACATTCCTTTGTGTTATACAGTACCTAAGAGCACAGACTCTGGAACCAGAGTCTAGCTTTTCCCACTGATGAGTTGTGTGACCTTGGGCAAGTGAGATAACCTCTCTGTATTTGCATTTTCTTATCTCTATATAATAGTTAAAATATTTGTGTCTACCTCTACCTTGTAAGGTCTTTTTTTTTTTTTGGCTGCGCTGGATCTTTGTTGCTGCGTGTAGGCTTTCTCTGGTAGCAGTGTGCGGGCTTCTCATTGCGGTGGCTTCTCTTGTTGCAGAGCACGGCCTCTAGGCATGCTGGCTTCAGTAGTTGTGGTGTGCGGGCTTCAGTAGTTGTGGCTCACGGGCTCTAGAGCGCAGTCTCAGTAGTTGTGGCGCACGGGATTATTTGCTTGGTGGCATGTGGGATCTTCCCGGACCAGGGATCGAACCCGTGTGCCCAGCATTGGCAGGAGGATTCTTAACCACTGCGCCACCAGGGAAGCCTTTTTTTTGGTAAGGTCTTTTTGAGAAGTAAATAACATATGTAAAATATTTAGACCTGGTACATGGCCATTGCTTTTTTAATGTTAGCTTTTATTACTATGGGACTCCTCCTTAGACCCTTATATTTAGAACGAACTCATTAGAATGAACAGCTGATAAATATTCCACAGTGTAGATATATTGTAATTTACTCAGAACAAATTGTGATGCCAGTTTTGATACCCTCACATTGTGAAATGTATTCTCTTACTGTGGTTGAGGAATGAAACACAGGGGGTGAGAGGAGGGAGGATCACTGTTTTGAAAGCTGTTGTTGGAGAATAAGAATTATGCAATTTTGCTGAAGGCTGCATTTACCAGTATTTTCTTAATGTTGTTTAAGAGATTATTGGCTGTTCTGAGTAGTGCCTTAAAGTTGGAGTATCATATGCCAAAGCACAGTTGCCTGATTATTTATAATTTCATTTGACTGCAGTGTAAATTTTTATAACATCAGCATTTAAGAAATATTATTCATGTCAGCTTTACCAAGCCCTGAGTGGCTTCCCACATAACTTTTCAGCATTTTTGTTAATTTCCTCAAGCAGTGCTTGATATTTACTTTGAAGTTTGCCTTTTGATGCCTCTTCTGTGATGAGCTTCTATCAAATAGTCCCCATGATTTTCTGATTCTTCATTGCAACCAGGAAAATAAGGAGCACGGCATCTGAAAACCCATGTGCGAGACAATCTTACTTTTACTTTCTTTTCATTTAAATATGCAATAGAGCTTCCCTGGTGGCGCAGTGGTTGAGAGTCCGCCTGCCGATGCAGGGAACACGGGTTTGTGCCCCAGTCCGGGAGGATCTCACATGCCGCGGAGTGGCTGGGCCCGTGAGCCATGGCCGCTGGGCCTGCGCGTCCGGAGCCTGTGCTCCGCAACGGGAGAGGCCACAACAGTGAGAGGCCCGCGTACTGCAAAAAAAAAAAAAAAAAAAAAAAGAAGCAATAAATGTGCCTTCTGATGAATACAATTCTAGAATAAAACATCCTGGAGTTAAAAAAAAAAAAAACAAATGTAGCAGATGCTGTTGATGTGCTAACATATCCTCTGGGCATTGCCAACCCTACGGCTCCCACCAGAGTGCTTTCTCTGGCAGTGGGTCCGGCTTAGCAGCAGTGAGCGGGCAGTTAAGTACCAGGGAGTAAACACGCTGTGGGTGTAGCCATCAGATGATAATGAATGGGAGTGGGAGGCTAAATTCCCAGGCGCCTTCACCGCTCAAGTGGAATAACTCTCAGGGGTCTTTGTAGACTTGGTTCCTTTCCCTACCAGTGTCTCCGGGGATCACCTCCCCAAGTTAGCCACTTGCATTCAAGTTCTTGTCTGGGGTCTACTTCTAGGGGGACCCAAACTTGAAAACATCTTTTCAAACTACAGAAATAACATGTATTTAGTGTAGAAATGTGAGAAAATATGGTCAAGCAAAAGGAAGAAAATACAATAACTTGTAGTCTTACCACTTAGGGAAATATTTATTATTGTTATTTTGGTATATTTTAAGATATGTTAGCATACCTAAAATGAAAAGGATATTACTGTACATATTTTGTGTGTGTGTTTCAATTACAGGTTGTCAGAAACAATTTCCTTTTTGCTTTTTCCCCAAATGGCAATTCTTTAGATTTTTTTCTCTGATAATTCTAAAGAAAGTGCAGATCCTATTTTCCTGGGATAATCACTGTCAACTATTCTGTGTATATTTTTCCTACTACATATTTAGATAATATTTTAAATATCAATGGAGGCATATTTAATATATTATTCTGTAACCTGCTTTTTCATTAGCAATATTATAAAAGTAAAAAATGATAGAAGGCATACTTGTTCATCACAGAAAAATGAGAAAATACAGATAAACAAAAAAAGAGTATAAAAAATGAAAATCATATCTATTCCAACTCTTCAGGAATAGTTACTGTTAACATTTAGGGGTAATTCCTTATAGACTTAAAAAAATTTTATATAAATACCCATGTAAATATGAATTTATGAATGAGATCATGCTGTCTAAACTGTTTCCTAACTACCAGTTACTTAGCAATATGTTATGAACATTTTTCTATGATGATAAATATTAAAACATTGTTAATGACTATATCAAAGCCTTTAAACCAATTTTCTATTACTGAAGATTTAGACTGTTTCTTGATTTTTTAAACATTTACAAATGGTACCATAATAAACATCCTTAGAGTTAAGCCCTTGAGCACATCATGATTATTTCATTAGGATAAATTTCTAGAAGTAGAATTATTGGCTTAAAGGTTTATACATTTTAATGAGTTTGATAAATATTGCCAAATTGCCTGCTAGAAGATTTTTGCCAGTTTACATTTCCTCCAGTAGAGAATGAAAATGACCTTTTCTCTAGTTTTCAACTAAGTTGTTTATTAGAATAAAAAAAAAATCTTACTACTGTGGAATACATTATTTGTATTTCCAGGGATCCTTTCCATTGACCTTTTACTTTTGACAGCTGTTTGAAAGTAGTTTCCAGTTTGCTTGCAGATGAATTGTCAAAATTCCCACCACTGGAAGTATCTATAAATATCCTTTTATTAATAAGCATTTAAACACGTAAGGCCCTCTCATCCATATAAACCAATTCCTGTTCATAAGGATTCAAAAGTTTGCTTATCCATTTCTGTAAGATATTAATAATTCACACCAAAGACTTACCCTTACGTTTCACTTATTGCAATGAAATCGAATCAACAAGCTGTTTTACTATTATAAATAAGCTTGACTTTTCCTACCTCTGATTTTAAAATATTCTCTTCTCTCTTCTACAGGTTTTTCAGATGTGAACTGCTGGCACCTTCGTTTCCGCTGGTCTGGGGATGCTCCTTCAGAACTCCTGAGGAAATTCAGAAACTATGAAATATGAAATGTCCCTGCTCCATAGGGGGGAGAGGGGGAGAGAGAGGGAGGGAGGGAGGGAGGGAGAGAGAGAGAGAGAGAGAGAGAGAGAGAGAGAGAGAGAGATCATTCCTTGCGCTGCCAACATACAGTCGTTGTTCAAATCTTAAAAATGTCATGTTTGTGAATTGCTGAGTACCAATTCATTCCTCCATCCTTGATCCTGTTCTCTCAATATGTTTTCTAAACAAGAAAATTTTCAGACTAGCTTCTTTCAATATTTGAGTAAATTACGGCTCTTAGATCCAGAGTAGATTGTATTATGTGCGTTTTCCTGTTAATGTTATTTATAGAAATCCATTAAAAATCGATCTCTATATTTAAATATTTCATTGATATACCATGATCTTTATGAGTGCTAGATGTACAAGAAATGTTTTCTGACTCTGGATTTAAAATGAAATGTGAAATTACTTGTCTAAACTCCATTGAATGAAATAAATAATTTTCCCAACCTTCATAATGAATCTATAATTCAACTGTATTTTGAAAATAATTTGAATAAGCATTTCTACTTCAATCTTAATAATTATAAATTTAAAAGGTTATTATTCATTTGAGAAAATGTTTTTACAAGATTTCTTTTATTATATAGCAGGTGATAAACTTATAAACTATGTTCTAACTATGAAAATGGGCCTGTTAGGTAACATATCCTTTTTAGGTTGGAATTACTAGGTTTATCATGTGTAGTCTATGGTTATTTTTTGTTTGGAAACAAGTGAATGAAAAAATAAGAAGAAAGATGATTTTAGGCAGGGGTTCCTTGGTCAAAACAGAGTTTTCACTGGTCTATAGCAAAATGAAAAAAATAAAAATATAGTAAGTTTTTAAAAAAAATAAATCTATTTATTTATTTATTGGCTGCATTGGGTCTTCGTTGCTGTGCGTGGACTTTCTCTAGTTGCAGCGAGCGTGGGCTACTCTTTGTTGTGGTGCGCGGGCTTCTCATTGCGGTGGCTTCTTTTGTTGCAGAGCATGGGTTCTAGGTGCGCAGGTGTCAGTAGTTGTGGCGCACAGGCTTAGTTGCTCCACGGCATGTGGGATCTTCCCGGATTAGGGCTCGAACTCGCATCCCCTGCACTGGCAGGTGGATTCTCAACCACTGCACTGCCAGGGAAGTCCCAGGAAATTTCTTTAAAAAGCAAAATTATTCAGAAATTATGTCCTTCCTACCTCTGTGGTTTAAAATGTGCTTTTTTAAAAAAAATTAATTAATTTATTTATTATTTATTTTTGGCTGTGTTGGGTCTGTTGCTGTGCGCGGGCTTTCTTTAGTTGCGGTGAGCGGGGGCTACTCTTTGTTGTGGTGCGCAGGCTTCTCATTGCAGTGGCCTCTCTTGTTGTGGAGCACGGGCTCTAGGCACATGGGCTTCAGTAGTTGTGGCTTGCGGGCTCAGTAGTTGTGGTTCATGGGCTCTAGAGCATAGACTCAGTAGTTGTGGCGCACGGGCTTAGTTGCTTCGCGGCATGTGGGATCTTCCCGAACCAGGGCTCAAACTCGTGTCCCCTGCATTGGCAGGCAGATTCTTAACCTTTGCACCACCAGGGAAGTCCCTTTAAAAAAAAAAACTATTTATTTTTGGCTTTGTCGGGTCTTCATTGCTGCGTGAGGGCTTTCTCTAGTTGCAGCGAGCAGGGGCTACTCTTCATTGCAGTGCGTGTGCTTCTCATTGCAGTGGCTTCTCTTGTTGCAGAGCACAGGCTCTAGATGTGTGGGCTTCAATAGTGTGGCACACGGGCTCAGTAGTTGTGGCTCACGGGCTCTAGAGCACAGGCTCGGTAGTTGTGGCGCACGGGCTTAGCCGCCCTGTGGCATGTGGGATCTTCCTGGACCAGGGCTCGAACCTGTGTTCCCTGCACTGGCAGGCAGATTCTTAACCACTTCGCCACCAGGGAAGTCCCCCAAAATGTGCTTCCTTTTATGAAATAGTATCATAGTAGATTGTATTGGTTTGTTGGGCTGCCATAACAAAATACCACAGACTGGGTGCCTTAAACAATATTTCTCATGGTTCTGGAGGCTAGAAGTCCAAGATCAAGGTGTGTGCACATTTGGTTTCTTTTGAGGCCTCTCTCCTTGCTTTGCAGATGGCCACTTTTTCCTCACAAAGTCCTTTCTTCTTATAAGGACATCAGTCATATTGGATTAGGGCCCCACCCTAAAAGCCTCCTTTAACTTCATCTCTTTAAAGATCTTATCTCCAAATAAGGTTATATTCTGAGGTACTGGGAGTTGGGACTTCAATAAATGAATTTTGGGGGAACACAATTCAGTCCATAAAATAGATGAAAACTTTTTTTTTTTTTAAACAAATGTATTGGTTCCCTTAATATTATTTGAAGTTCTACTGTTTTGTCAAATCCAAAAGTCAGGGCCAGACATTTAGAGAATTTTTCTACCACCATTTTACTACTTCAATAAAATGGGATTTGTTACTATATCTGCAAATTTTATTTCAAAAATAGAAAGTAAATGCAAAAGAGATAGCACATTAAATTAATAAAATGAGCTTTAGGACTATGGTTGCCTGTCATAATGCCTGCCTGGCCCAAGTGGGCACTCAAATAAATGCCAGATTGAATAAGTGAATTTTTGAATCTAAGAATCAAGGTTTTAATTTTTTTCTCTTTTTTCCCCCAGTCTGTCTGATTTACAGCACTCATGACTTTTAATGACTTGTCAAGGGGAAAAACACTCCCGCTCCCATGATCTGCTCTGCTTTTGTCGCAGACATATTTCCCAATTGTTGACAAGACTGAGCACTAGCTCTTGTTTACTTTCCTCTCCCATGATGTTTGAAGACTCCACATAAGAAATGAGAAATAGTGTCACTTGAATAGGGGTTTCTAATGGGTCAGGCTTGTGCTAAGCACTTTATTTACTTGATCCCGTCTAACTTAGTAGACCTTTCATTCTTAAATACTCTCCTGAACTCAAAGTTTAAAAAGGGAGGGGACTATGCTTTGATAATAGTGTTTCTCTTTGAATGAAAAGTAAGAAGAAAACTGGACAACTTTTCCTCAGTAATTTGTTTGAATGCCCCAGTGTGTCCAGCACAACCACAATTGTATGTATATGTGATAGCACATTTTCAAAGCCATTTATTTTTGGATTATGGCTTGACTTCATGTCATAGCAAACTGATTATGAAAAGATAATTTTATATAAAGGTGATTAAGCTCTTGAGTCAGCTCTACATGGTAAAGATAATTAGTTTCTCTCATATTTGATATTCAATGAGTGAATGAATGAAGCATGTATTTCTTGAGAACATTATTGTTATATATATCATACCAGTGTTTGTGTAGGATATAAAAAATGCTTAAGTTTATGCTCTCAAGTAGTTGATAATTTAGTGAAATAAGACAGGTATCTGAACATCTTATAGTTTAAAAGGAGCACTTTGCATTAGTTTAAGTATGTAATGTGCTTAGAACATGCTGGGCACATAGTAAGCACTATGTGTACTAGTTACTATTCTTATGTGTTAAACCTTGTGATAATCAATTAACAGAATTGTGGCCTCTCTCCCTCCTCAATCCCTTTCCTCCAGTTCTTCATCTCAGAGCCACTGTTTCTTGCCTATCCTTCCATAGATACCCTGTGCTTTACACACGTACATGTGTTTCTGTTCTTTTCTTTACCCAAATGGGAACACTACCCTGCTGCACATCGCCCATTTATTCAGTTACTATGTACTGGAGATTTTTCCATTTTTAATATGGAAGTGCTACCTTGTTCTTTTTATCTGCTACATGGCTTTCCATTGTGTGGATGAACCATAATTTACTTAATTTGTCTTCTATTGAAGCCTTTCCAGGTTATTTACAGGCATTTTTTTTTCAAACACAAATAGCAATGTAGTGAATAGCTTTACACACAGTATTCTTATATGTGAAGTATACCTGTAAGATAAATACCTCTTACTGGAATGAATCAAAGAGCATGTATGTACATTTAGAATTTGATTACCATATTCTTAAGCAAACAACAGATGCAATTTGGCAAGTTTCAGAGATCTTAGGGTCATTGGATTGGAAAACCCAGAAAACAGTGTGTGTTCATTGGGATTCTTGTCTTTAGTCTTTTTCACTCTAGGATAGACTCCGTTGAGTGGCTCAGTTTGAAGCACTATGCTTATGGAAAAATTTACCCAGCTGGCCCCCCACCCCCACCCCCTTCCCAGGGAGTGCCCAAGATATAAAGTAATAACAAAATCAGAGTATACTTTTCTTCTGGTACCTTCCACAGAGACAGGACGAGATCAGGGTGTTTTTTCAGTGTTATGGCTTCTTGCCTTCTGGGTGTCCCGAAATGTTGAAACACAATTCTAAAACATTTTTTGCTCTTTTAAGTTAAGGGCAACTCAGTAGAGCAACTCTGGAAAACCCAGGCAGAATTCACAATTTCCTATGATCCCAAACAGTTTCCAGTCTCCCATGGACATATACCAGCCTGTCAAAAACATGTCCTCTGATGAGCAAATTAGAAACGCAAAAAAGACTTTGTAGATATTTCTTGTAAAGAGAGAGCTGCATCAGGGGAAGATAAGGTTGTTTTCCCGCTTGTGAATTTTCATATCCTTTCCGTGCCCAGATCTGATGGTGGTTACAAGATTGATCACAGCGGCAAGTGTCAATGACTAATGCAGTTATTGGGAGGGGTATTTAATTTCCTGGAGGCAAACACCATCACCCGCCACGTCCACCTCACAGACGAGAAGATGCCAGGTCTACTGGGGAGTCAGTGATGGAAGAAATTACAAAACTGATGCAATTACTGAGAAAATGATGAAATGTCTCCCAAAGAAAGGCTTCAATTTCCTTCAATTTCAGGTTTTGTGATATGCATCAGTGTGGCTGTGTCTTTAGTATTATTCTCAGCTTCCTGTGTCTTCTTACCCTCATGGTGGGAGAACATTTTGTATCGGGAAGATCATCCTCACCCTTTCTCCTCCCACCCTGGCTCTTTCATTTCTTCCAATGTTTTTTGCTATGATGATTTCTTTTATTAATTAGCAGCCAAGAGTAAATGTTTTCACAGTGGAATCTAGGTTAGGTTTATGGAGAACTAGATTTTTTCTGTTTTTTTTTTTTTCCATTCTAACTGACAGTGGGATTTAGGGCAAATCACTTGAATTCTCTGATTCACTTTCTTGTACCTGTGGCTGAAACTAAGAATCTTCTCTTCATAGAACATAGGCTCTTGGCTCAGGACCAGGTCCAGAGTTGGCCTGTTTAGGGCCTTGGGTGGGAGCCAGGAGAGCGTGGAAACTGATAAGGAGTGTGTAGTCCAGAAGTAGAAGTCAAGGATTAGTGACGACAGAGAAGGCAGAGAAAGAAGACGTGTATTTTCCCATCATTCTTTCTAATAACTCTTCCTTTCTTACTGTTCTTTTAAGTAAAAGGGCTGAGATAGAAAACGAGAGATTACAATTAAGTATGTATACCTAGATGCACAGCCTTAAACACCTCAATTATCTTTTTTACATTCAGCTGAGTTCGATACCATTCTTGATAGCATCCCACCTCTGAAGACAATGGTGATTTGTTTTCGGAGTATAGTACAATATTTAAATATTTTCCAGCTTGTTAGACTATCAGGGGAGGCTCTAAAACAGGGATAATAAATAATAATAACAACAACAACTCCTACCTTTACCAGTTTCCAAAGCATTTCCTCATGTATCTTGTTTAAACTTCACAACTAACTCCATTTTCTTGAGGAATTTGTACCTTTTGTTACATCCTAAAACCCACAATAGAATGGAAAACAGATTTTAAAATTTAATTAAAAACATTTTTTTTAAAACCAGTGTTCTCAATCTTGGAATCCACCTGGGGAACATGAAACCCCTGATACCTGGGTCCCAAACCCAGAGGTTCTGATTTAATTGGCCTCTGTGTCAACCCCAAGGGCGTTGCGTTTTCACAGCTCCAGGTAACACTAAAGTGCCACGTGGTTGAGGACCACGTGGCTTAAACAAATAGGTTATACGTGAAACGGTTAACGTCTTGATGTCTCTACCTGTATACAGGAGACCAGAGCGCTCCCTTCCGTGTCATCAGTTATTTCTGGGGCTCCCCATGGCCCCAGAAGAACTTCATTTGGGCTCCCAAACAGGTCTATGAGTGGCAGCCACCGCCTTGCCTTCGCCAGGGTTCTCTCTGGTTCTCATCTACAGCCCACGAGGCCGCTTGGAGCGCCCCCTGTTGCCGCTGACGGGCGCTGAGCATCTGTCGGCGGGAAGAAAGGCCTCCTCCGGGTCCTGTTTCCGAGGCTGGTTCTCACGGTTTTCAACAGTTCCCCAGCGGCTAGGACTCGCCCCCTAACCGAGTGGTCAAAGATCTGACTTCCCGGCTTGACTGGGAGTACCGATCTGGCTCTCTCCTCCCGTCCTCCTCCTCTCTCACTTTGGCTTCACCCCAACGCCTTTCTTCTGCCAACTGGGGGCGGGTTGGAGGGGTGGGGCGGCGGAGGAACACCTGGACTGATGACGCACAGGATTCTGGGGGTTGTGTGTGTGGAGGGGAGGGTGATGTGTCTCCACCAGTAGCGACTGGCTAAAAGTGCTCAGTTTTTGTTTGTTTGTTTGTTTGTGGTACGCAGGCCTCTCACTGTTGTGGCCTCTCCCGTTGCGGAGCACAGGCTCCGGACGCGCAGGCTCAGCGGCCATGGCTCACGGGCCCAGCCGCTCCGCGGCATGTGGGATCTTCCCAGACCGGGGCACGAACCCACATCCCCTGCATCGGCAGGCAGACTCTCAACCACTGCGCCACCAGGGAAGCCCGAAAGTGCTCAGTTTTAGGAATTCCATCTGTGTTAAAGCAATAGAAATGTGGTATAGAGACGTTTAGAAATAGAAGCCCAGCAGTGGGCTCTGAGGTCCCGCGGATGTGTCGCTTGCTTCAACAGTGTTTGGACTGAACTGACCCAGTGACGCCCCTTGCTCCAACCACCCTCTAAACTTTTTTCCAGTTGCAACCTTCAGAATCAGCCCTCGGCTATCCTCGGCCACCGGGACTGGCCAACACCATTTTTTGAGTTTAACTTCTTATTACTGATCAACCATGAGTGCCCATATTCTTCAGAATTATTCTGCGGAGGTAGAGGCTGTCGTCAACCGCCTGGTCAACGTGCATCTGCGTGCCTCCTACACCTACCTCTCTCTGGGCTTCTATTTCCACCTCCACCATGTGGCTCTGGAGAGCGTGGGGCACCTTTTCCAGGAATTGGCTGAAGAGAAGCACGAGGTGTCAAGCCTGTCTTGAAAACACAAAACTAGTGCAGCTGCCGCAAGCCCTTCCAGGATGTGCAGAAGCCATCTCAAGATGAGTGGGGTAAAACCCAGGACGCTATGGAAGCCACCGTACTCATGGTCTGCCCGCGCAGACTTCCACCTCTGTGACTTCCTGGAGAGCCGCCTCCTAGATGGGCAAGTGAAACTCATCAAGAAGATGGGCGACCACCTGACCAACCTCCGCAGGGTGGCTGGTCCCCAGGCGGGGCTGGGCGAGTATCTCTCCCAAAGGCTCACCCTCAAGCACCACTAGGAGCCTCGGAAGCCCAGCGACCTTTGAGGAGTCCCTCTGGTGTCAGGGCTTCTCTCTGAAGCCCCTCTCTGCAACCACTAGGCAGCTTTTTAAACACCCTGGAGCCCTCTCCCAAGCCTTCGATCAAATGGAAACAATAAAGCTTTTTGCAGGGGGGGGGGGAAAAAAGAAGCCCACGTGAAGGTCGTTTACCAGATAATACTTAAAGTGAAATGATTAGCTATGTGGCCTCAGGCAAGTCCCTTACTTCCACATCTCTGAACCTATTTCCTACCTTGAAAAATGGGGAGATGTGAAACGAAAGCAGGAAAATTGGGAATCAAAAGCAGACTGGTCTGGATTTGATTCTTCTCTTCTGGTTTAAATTCAAGGAATTAGGGAGTCTTTGCATCAAGGCAAGGACAGTACACTGGCAGACATCCATGGTGACATCTTCCATGGTGTGAAGTGTGTGGTTAAGAAGGTGGCTCTGGAGACAGCAATTACCATCAGGGTAACCTTAGGTAAGTTCATTAATCTCCCTGTGCCTCAGTTTCCTCATCAGTAAAATGGGATAGTAACTGCCTTTATTATAGGACACAAATATTAACTATTAATAGTAACGATTGGGAAAGAAAATCAGAGAGTGAATAAAAAGATTTTTTTCCAACACCATCCCATTCTCTAAAATGGTACTCCAGCATCACCCAGGTTCTTGTTACAAATGCAAATTATTGGACCCCACCCCAAACCTACTCAATCAGAAACTATGAGGGTCAAGGCCCAGGAATCTGTTTTGGAATCTTTCTGGAATCTCTAGGGCATTCTTATGCATGCTAAAGTTTGAGCAGCACCGTTCTAGAATCTTCCTCCCCAAAGTGTGGTCCAAACCCCAGAATCATCAGCATCTCCTGGGAATTTGTTAGACATTCAGAATCTTGGGCCTCACTCTGGATGTGCTAAATTGTAATCTGTGTTTTAACAAGATCCCCAGGTATTTCTATGTACATTAAATCTTGAGAAGCACTGCCCTAGACCTGCATCTTTAATTTAGTAGCCACTAGCCATGTGTGGCTATTAAAATTAAAATTAATTAAAATGAAATAACATTAGAAATTCAGTTCTTCAGTCACACTAGCCATATTTCAAGTGCTCAAGAGCCACATGTGGCTAGTGGTTACAGTATTGGACACTGCAGATTATAGAACATTTCTACCATCTCAGAAGGTTCTATTAGACAGTACAGCTCTAGAATAATTATTACTATAATTATTTTTTTGTGACCACAGAGCATCTAGATGAAGCAGATCACCTGGGACAAGGTTGACAGACTCTAATGTTTAAATGAGCCAAGCAGGTGAAGTAAGTGAATGAAGTAGACCAATTATAAGAGAATCAAAAGCACAAGAGCAATGGTAAATGGCCAGTGATACTCCACATCCATGCTGGGACTACAACTGGGAGTGCTGGTGACTGTGGTAATCTGAGAAAAGCATGTTTAGATACAGCCAATGTTACCATGGAGGAGGCTAAACCCAGGCTAGGATAGATTGTTCTATTTTTGTTTAAGAAGCTAGACATCTGGATTTTTATGTGATTCTTAAATTTTGATTACTAAGTCAAAATTAAAAAAATGCTGTGGTAGCCAAGGAAACATTCATGAAAGCCTTGTTTGGCCTTGATGTTGTGACCTTGAAATCAAGCTGTCTGGTTCTGCTTTGCAAGGTCAGTTGTTTGCCTTGTGCAAGTCCTCCTTTCTTGCCTCTGTTTCTTCTTTCTTCTCTTCTTTTGATCTTTTCTTTGCTTTCCCTTCCCTTTTTTCTTTTCTCTCTCCTCCTTTAATTTTTCTTTCATTCAGTAAGCATTTATTGAATGCTGTCTTTGTGCCAGGCATGGTGCTAGAGACTCAGGATACAAAGATGAATCAACATTGCCAGTCCACTCAAAGAGCCCACAGTTTAGTGGGAGACTCAGCTATGAGCATAGATAATGAGAGTGCAATTTGAGGAGTGCTGTAGTAGAGGTATGTCCAAAGCCTTATGGAGTGGTAAATAATGGAGTAAGCCAACTTTGAGGGGGAGGGATCAGAGAGGTCTTCACACACGTGGGATATCTGAGCTGAGTGTTGAAGGATGTGCAGGAGTTTTCCAGGTTGAACGGCGGGGATAGAAGTGGGAGAGGGTATTTTTAGTGGAAGGAACAGCTTGGAGGCTTGACAGTACTTTGTGTGTTTAGCAAGAAAATTTCTGGGTGGCTGATGTGTAAAGTATTATATATAAAGTGATTTACTAGACCTCCTTGTTCTTAAATGTTTGTCTGCTAGCCACTCTCTGCCACTGTTTGAGCCACTTCCTCCTACCCCCAGGCTCCTTTCACCCCAGCCTTGTACCCCTGAATCTACAACCTGCTTCTAGAACCTCACCTTCCACCTTTCCCCTCTCCTGCTGTCTTTCTACGCCCTTCTCCCTCCTGCCAAGATCTTGCTCCATCCACTTAAAATTCAGAGTGCCCTTTACATATTCAAAACCATCTGGTGCTCAACCAACCAGAGGGAGAATAAAGATGCTGAGATTGTTAACCCATTTAAATGTCAATGACTCTGAGGTTTTTATTTGGATCCTGATTAAACAAAGTGTTAGAAACCTAAGACAATTTTTTTGAAGTATAGCTGATTTACGATGTTGAGTTAATTTCTGCTGTATAGAAAATTGACTCAATTATACACACACACACACACACACACACACACACACATATATATATACACGTTCTTTTTTATATTCTTTTCCATTATGGTTTATCTCAGGATATTGAATATAGTTCCCTGTGCTGTACAGTAGGACCTTGTTGCTTATCCAACCTGAGACAATTTATGAGATGGTTGGAAATTTGACCACTAACTGGATATTAATGATTGACATTTTTAGGTGTAATAATGGTATTGTGGTCATGTTAAAATGAAAGTCTTAATCTTTAGAGATGCATCGGATATTTATAGATGAGTTGATGTGAAGTCTGGGATTTGCTTCAAAATTACATAGGAGTGAGGGGAATTGAGGTACAGATGAAACAAGATTGGCTATGAATTTGTTATTGTTGAACCTGGGTGATAGGTACATAAGGGTTCATTATGTTAGACTCTCTAATTCTCTGTATGCTTGCATATATATAATATTCAAAATACTCCATGCTATTTGTTGAATTGTGTCTTTCAAAACCATATGTTAAAGTCCTAACTCCTGGTACCTCTGAATGTGACCTTATTTGGAAATAGGGTCTTTTCAAATGTAATCAAGTTAAGATGAGTTTATTAGGGTGGGCCCTAATCCAGTATGACTGGTGTTTTTATAAGAAGGGGGAAATTTAAACAGTCAACTAATATTTGACAAGGGAGCCAAGAATACTCAACAGGGAAAGGATAGTCTTATCTATTGAAATAAATTGTGTTGGGAAAACTAGCTAACCACATGCAGAATACAGTTGGACCTGTATTTTATACTGCTTAAACGATTAACTCAAAATGGATTAAAGACTAAAACATAAGACCTGAAACCATAAAACTCCTAGAAGAAAACATAGGTGGTAAGCTCCTTGACATTGGTCTTGGCAATAATTTTTTGAATATGACACCAAAAGAACAAGCAACAAAAGCAAATATTAGTAAGTGGGACAACAACAAACTAAAAAGCTTATGCACAGCAAAAGAAACAATCAACAAGATTAAAAGGCAACCTATGGAGTGGGTGAAAAATATTTGTAAATAATATACCTGATAAGGGGCTAATATCTAAAATATATAAAAAATTCATACAACTCAATAGCAAAAAACCAAATAATCCCATTAAAAAATGGTCAGATGATTATAATAGACATTTTTCCAAAGAAGACATAAAGATGGCCAACTGGTACATGAAAAGATGCTCAACATCACTAATCATCAGGGAAATGCAAATCAAAACCACAATGAGATATCACCTTACACCTCTTAGAATGAGTATCATCAAAAAACAAACAAAACCCCGAGATAACAAGTGTTGGTGAAGATGCAGAGAAAAGGGAACCCTTGTGCACTGTAAATGGAATGCAAGTTTGTGCAGCCACTATGGAAAACAGTATGGGGTTCCTCAAAAAATTAAAAATAGAACTGCCATATAATCTAGCAATCTCACTTCTGGGTATATATCCAAAGGAAATGAAAACAGGATCTTGAAGAGATATCTGCACTCCCATGTTCATTACCTCTTTATTCATAATAGCCAAGATGTGGAAACAACCTAAGTGTCTGTCAACAGATGAATGGATAAAGTAGATGTGGTACATATACACAGTGGAATACTGTTCAGCCACGAGAAAGAAGGAAATCCTGTTCTTTGTGTCAACATGGATGAATCTTGAGGGCATTATGCTAAGCGAAATAAATCAGACAGAGGAAGACAACTGCTGTATGGTATCACTTTTACATGGAATCCCCAAAAGCCAAAAATCATAGAACAGAGAATAGAATAGTGGTTTACCAGGATAGGGGAAATAGGGAAATGTTGGTCAAAGGGTACAAACTTCCAGCTATACGACAAATAAGTTCTGAGGACCCAAGGTACAGCGTGGTGATTATAGTTAATAATACTGTATTATATACTTGAAAGTATATAAAAGTAGATCTTAAATGTTCTCACCACAAAAAAGAAATGGCAAGGATGTGAGGCAATGGAGGTATCAATATTAGCTAATGGTGTGGTGGTAATCATTTTGCAGCATATAAGTGTATCAAATCAACGTGTTGTACACCTCAAACTTTCATAGTGTTATATGTCAGTTATATATCACTGAAGGTGGAAAAAAACAGGAAAGGGGGAACATGGACAGAGACACACAGGGGAAGTTCCATGTGACTGGCGGAAGCAGAGACTAGAGTGGTTAGCTGCCAAGAAACCCAAGGATTGATGGCTACCGCCAGACTAGTAAGAGGCAAGGAAGGATTCTCCTCTTGAGTCTTCACAGGGAGCATGATCCTAACAAGACCTTGATTTCTAGCCTCCGGAACTGTGGGGCAATAAATGTTTGTTGGTCAAGTTACCCGGTTTGTGGTTCTTTGTTTTGGCAGCCCTAGGAAACTAATGCACTCCATAATAACAAGTTAAAATCGTAACTACATAACTTAAACTCTTCTTTTTTTCTTTGCTTCCTCTTCTACCACATCATAATCTAAACATCTTCAGATAGGTCCATCTTGGACATGATATTCTGTTACTTTGAATAAGGACAATGACAGAGAACTGAAAATCTAAATAAGAGGGAGAGGTTGAGGTAGAGGTAAGGAAGGTGGGATTAGAAGAAAACTAGACAAATGCATAAACCACCACACACAACTACAAAGCCCCACAAGACCCCTAGAATTTCCTGAATAAGCCAAGTTCCTCTGGGCCTCTGTTAGTTCCTTCCTGGGGTCACAGACTTAGCTTTTGGTCTTGGATCTGCCATTTTCTAACTCAGAGACATTGGGCAAGCCATTCAATACAAAAGATTTCTCCTCAGTAAAGTGAGGGGGTTGGGTTACACCAGGAAGCCTTCCTTGCCTGCCCTACATTGGCTCAGGTGCTCCTACATCATCTGAACCAATCTGTGCCTACTGTAGCGTGCATCACCTGCTTGTTATTGGTTACTGTCTATCGCTACTACAAGACTGTGAACTTCTTGAAACAGGACCTGTCTTGTTCACCACTGGATCCCCTCACTGAGTCTCTGACCTTGTGCACAGTAGACCAACAAAAGTAGCTTGGTACAACAACACTGTATTTGTGATAATCTTATACAAATCTATGATAAAAATTCTCTTTCAGAGAGCTAGAGGAAAAAGCCATTTGTTTGCATGTAAGTCTTTAACTCTTTACTCTGAGTTCTGCTAGGGACTGATCTTCTATTTTCTATTTGGCAGTCAGTCTCTGAGAGCCTCCCTCCCCACCGGGGCTTCCACCTCACTGAGCTCTGACATTGCTTGTGCATTTGGTACAATGCCCAAAACTGTGCTGAGGACAACTAAAGTGCTTGCCCAGGGTAGATTTTTATTTTTTATTTTTAATTTTTGGTTGTGCTGGGTCTTTGTTGCTACATGCGGGCTTTCTCTACTTGTGGCGAGCGGGGGCTGCTCTTCGTTGCGGTGCGCGGGCTTCTCATTACGGTGGCTTCTCTTGTTGCGGAGCACAGGTTCTAGGCACGCAGGCTCAGTAGCTGTGGCGCACGGGCTTAGTTGCTCCGCGGCATGTTGGATCTTCCCGGACCAGGGATCGAACCCGTTCCCCTGCATTGCAGGCAGATTCTTAACCACTGTGTCGCCAGGGTAGATATTTTTTGTGTGGTTGAAGTTTTGTGCTTTACAATGATGAGAGTTAAGCCTTACAACTAGTTTCATAAAGGAAACAAGAAAGTGACACAGTACTGTAGGTGTTTAACAAGGGCTTGGAAAGAAGGATTTTTGTTTGCTTAAGGGAAGACATCAGAACTGCAGATATGCATGTATTGTTGAAGCCCTGAAGAAAAATGAGTCAGGGAGAGCACTTCAAACACAGGCAGGTTGGTTTCTGCAATGAGTATCAAATGAGATCTTTCTTTAGGAGTGGTTTCATTTTAGGATAAAGGGGAATTTCACAGTGCACAGTTACTGTGTGAAAAATGTGTAATCTGGTATCTAGCAATTTTGGCAGAGTGGTAGATACGTTAAGACTTTGGCATTTTGGTGAACTAGTTTTACAAAAAGTGTGGCTATTTCTTTATAAGGTGATTTCTAAGATCTTTTCTATTCTAAATTTCTGTGCATCTCTGAGTAGAATTTTTTTCTATTCTATTTTCAAAATTATCCAAAGTAAGTTCTATCTAAGCTAAAAATTGATGGAAGGTATGACAAGAAAATGTTAAGACTTTTCTTCCAGCAATATATTCACATGGTACCCTAAAAAAAAAGTTCTTAAATTCTGTAAGCTTGTGTCACCATTCCTCAGATGGCCACAAGATGGCAGCCTTGGGCTAGTAGTAGGAGAAGGGTTTCCCCGCCCTCCCGCCCCCCCCCCCCAAAGCACTTGTTAGTTGCTGTGATGTTGCAAAAAGAATCCAGATCTGGTTGTTTCTTTTCCTCTTCACCTCTACAGTGTGGTCGGCTGGTATCCTTGTCCACCACAGACATTTCATGAATAAAACCTAGAAGAAATATTAAGCAATCCAGCAATTCTGAAAGTTGCTCAGGCCAGTATGCTGATGTCAATGCTGTGTGGAAGAGAAATACTTTGTTCACAAAGGGAATGTGTGTGTGTGTGTGTGTGTGTGTGCGCCAAGGACCACTGGTTATCTGAAACTTTGTGGTCATATGTAGGATTGATGCAGAAGCTTAGAGACACATTTTAGCATGTTAGGAAATAAGGTGTAGGGAGGAGTAATACTGAAAATATAATTAAATATCATTAAATGATGTTAATAATGAATTAAGTGTCACTGTATGGTAACCTTCAATAGGATAGGGACAGGTTGTTTTGTTGACCACTGAATCCCTTGAATATAAAAAAGTTGCCACACTTTGACTACCTTCTCCACCCAATTCTGGTCTTATTTGAACTGCTTCCTCCACAATGACACTTTTGGAGAATGGACCCAGAAGGACCTCTTACTGGACTACATTCCCCCTCCTCCCCATTCCCAGCCTATTTTCTGCCTCTATCTTGACTATTTTCAGTACAGATATACTTCCTATCCCAAGGATCTATACCAGTGTTTTATTTACAAAGTGTGGTCATTAGACACCCTGCATCTCAATCATTTAAAAAAGTGTAGATTCCTGGGCTCACTTCATATTTATTGAATCTGAATCTCCAACACTGAGGTGCAGGGATTGTGTTTTTAATGATCTGTCATAGGTGATTCTTCTAATGTTTGAGAATCTCTGACATAAAAAGAACCCCTCACTGCCCTGGATTCTGGTGGGTCAAGGAGGATACTTCCTCAAATAGCCTGTAAAGTAAGGAAAGAGAGAAGATGATGATGATTGATTATGATGATGGTCTATACCATAATAGACCCACATGTACCTCAGAATCAGTCAGTCAAGGCCAGCTACCCCCAATATCTCCCAGGACAGATGCTGGATCATCATATTGCCAATAAAAATGAAAATAACATGATTAATTACTGCAATCATTCAGGCTGAATTTAGTTTTGCAAAAGTTCTTTTAAATGCTGGAACACGGGGCAAGGAGGATACTAGGGGAGGGGTGGATAAATCTTATAATCTAATAGAGTTACCCCAAAAGTAGATGTTAAGACGATAACCCTTAGCTTGAAATTCATTAGCCTCTATCCTTTGAAATTGCTCTTTTCACCATGACGCGCAATTGTTTTCAGTGGGGATTCCCCCAAGGGTCAGTTTCAGCAGCAGTTTTAGGGACCAGTAGCTGATGCACTAGAAAGTCAGAAATTGAGCAGCAAGTACAACTAGTAAACAAATGTGTGGTAAAACATAGAAACTGTAATAGTAATCAAAGAAAAACAAATCAAATAAAAATGAGGAGTGTGCTTACCTGTTAAATTAGCAAAAAAAAGTTGCAAGTGAGAATATTCAATGTATATAAGGGTTTCGTGATTCCAGCTTGCTTATGCATTATTGGTGGCACTATACATTGGCACAACTCTTTAGCAATGCAGTTTAGGAATATGTATTTAGAGACACAAAAATGTTCATATTCTTTGCCTCAATATTCTCATTCTTGGAGATGTAGATCCTAAAGAAATAACATAAAACATGGAAAAAAGCTTATATCTCAGAGATGTACATCACATCATTACTTAACATTATTGTTTAGCAAAAAAAAAAAAAAGAAAGCAGCCTCAGTGTGCAACAATTGTTTCGTTAAATCTGATGTAGTTACTGTTTAGTTTGTTAGAGAGACATTAAAAATCATGATTATGAAGACAAACAAGAGCAAAAACCTTATGAAATAATTTTAATGAAAAATATAAAATATACTATATACGATTGTTAAAAAAAGAGGCAACAGGCCACAAATTGAGTCACCTGTGCTAAGCCTACATCATCAAACTGAAACTTAATACCTAACCTAGTTGCAGATTCAATCTCTCCCCAGAATGTAGTTTTAACTAGTCTGTTTGGAATTCTCTGGTCAGCAAGAATGAAGTAATCTGCCACATAACCCTTTTCCATCCCCCAAAGGAAGATGAGGTCATCCACTCTTTCCTCATCCCTTCTCCCTTTGCCTATAAAAACCTTCCATTTTGTACAGCTCCTCAGAGCTCCTTTCTACTTGCTAGATGAGGTGCTGCCCAATTCATGAATTGTGCAATAAAGCCAATTAGATCTTTAAAATCTACTCAGTTGAATTTTTTTTTTTAATGTTGAGCCTTCTTTTAATTTATTTATTTTTATTTTTGGCTGTGTTGGGTCTTCGTTTCTGTGCAAGTGCTGTCTCTAGTTGTGGCAAGTGGGGGCCACTCTTCATCGCGGTGCGCGGGCCTCTCACTGTCGCGGCCTCTCTTGTTGCGGAGCACAGGCTCCAGACGCGCGGGCTCAGTAGTTGTGGCTCACGGGCCTAGTTGCTCCTTGGCATGTGGGATCTTCCCAGACCAGGGCTCGAACCCGTGTCCCCTGAATTAGCAGGCAGATTCTCAACCACTGCGCCACCAGGGAAGCCCTGAATTTTGTTTCTTAATACTATATTATTTCCTGTGTATCTCTCTGTGTTTGAAATAGTGATTTAATTTTAAATGCAACTATGTATTAAACTATATACATATAGAACAGGAAAGAAATAGATAAAGTGACAAAGTTGGTGTGTTAAGGTGCTCAGTTGTGAATAATTATTTTTATTTTCTGTTTTCCAAGTTTTATGTAAGGCAGGGTCCTGGCTATCTCCTTTTCCCCCTTCAGACCCACTCTCTGCCCTGTTTTCAGCTTCAGAGACTGATGAGTGGCGTTTGGCTGATGGGGAGGCCCAGTCAGAGAGTAGAGGGAGGGAGAAGAGTGAGCAGGTGCAGCCCTCTCCCTGCAGGGTCACCGTGCACGACTCCTCTGGAGCAGCCCTCTCCCTGCAGGGTCACTGTGCACGAAGCCCTCTCCTCAGAATTCTCTTCTGGGTTCTGGTGGCCACTCTGTCTCCTTATAAAAGGCACAACGTGAGAGCTGTGAGTTTCAGTTTTACTTGGGGACTTGCTGAGGACTACAGCCTGGGGGACAACCTCTCAGAGAGCTCTGAGGAACTGCTCTGAAGAGGGAAGAGGAGAGGCCAGTATATATGTGATTTTGGCTAAGGAGGAGGTACAACCCAGCACACATCTCAGTAGAAGGTTGCTGCTAGTCATAGGAACAGATATCTCAGTTAATTATTTTTGTGCTTTTCTAAGTATGGGAAGATGCAAGAATCCGGGTTCATAAAATTTTTTTCCTGAAATATCACTATCTAAGGGCCTGTTTTCCCAAAGCACAGAGTGCCTCATCCTGTCCTTAGTCCTGAATTCCTTTCAGGGTGTACTGTAGGTCAGTGACTGTAGTGGCTACTGACTTAATCCTTGTAGAACTGGATGGCAAGGGACATTCTTTATTTGCACCACTTTGCTGTCCTTTGTGGTTTTTCTATACTCTCTCCATACCTTTGAAAATAGTCTTTTTTACTAAACCCATATAGAATTGCCATAAATTGAGTGTGCCTTCTGTTTCTTGCTGAGGTACTTACTGATACTCTATTAAGCATGCCCTTTTATTTTCTGTATTTCTGAGGCTTTGACATCTAGGGCCTTACTAACCCTGGAGAGACTGTCCCTCCCAGGCTAGCCAATTCCTAGAGACAGTAAACATCTCACCTACAGGCATGCCTCTCACCTGCAGTTCATGCAAATGAACCAACCCTGAGCCCACACCCCTACCACCTCAGGGCCACTATTCCCAGGTCCTCATCACTCCAGGGCCAGATAGCAGGTAACTAGGAACAACCCTTATATACCCAAGAGCCTGCTGAAATCATTCAAACTCGCCAATCCTAAACCTATTTACCCTGCCTCACCAGCTCCTTCTCACAGAAACCAAAGTAGAGACTAGCCCACATTTCCCCCTTGCTTCCTCTACTCTGGACAGACCCAGAGCTTCCCAGCATTGCCCCACCCCCGTCCCCAATGGCTTGGCATGACTCCTCCCTTTGGTAACTGTTGCCAACTAAAAATTGTCACTTGCCATCTGCCTTTACAAGGATTAGGTCACAAGCCACTGCAGTTGCTGAGCTTCAACACACCCTGAAAGGAGTTTAGGAATGAGGCCCTCTGTGCTCTGGGAAAAACTGGCAGAACAGGCATTCAGATAGTTAGATATTTTCAGGAGATTTTATGAGCTCAATTTCTTGCATCTTCTCATATCTAGAAAAGCACTAAAGTCATTAATGGAGACATTTGTTCCTCATAACTAGCAGCAACCTTCTGCTTAGATGTGTGCTTGACTACACGTATCTCCCTTCACTAAACTCATATATAATACTGATCTTCCCCTTGACCTCTTCGGAGCAGTATCTCAGAGCTCTCTGACAGGCTGTCTCCCAGGCTATAGTCCTCATTTTGCCCCCAATAAAACTTAATTCACAACTCTCACCTTGTGCATTTCTTTTCAGCCAACACTGCGAATAACAAATTATCTTTTCAGTGGTAATCCCAGGATCTGTTGTCCTCACCATACCTGAATAATAAAACCTACATTTTAGAACAGATATAAGCATTTTGATACTTTTATCATTTTTTTCAAATATAATTCCCACCAGAACCTGTGACATTGCAGAAGAGTCATAACTGGGAAGTGTTATAGCTGTGTGGTGGGCTTTAGCAGAAAAGATGTGTTAAAAAAAAGAGGCCCCAAATGAAGTCATTTGTCCCTGAAACAGCAAGACTTAATTGCAGTTTCAACTCCTCCCAGAAATGTGTCCTTTTAAACAGTCAATCTGCAATTTCTTCATCAGCCCTACTGAGGTAAACTGTGTGACAAAGACTCCTACCGTTCCCTTCCCCTCAGAGAAGTCGGCCTGGCCTGAAACAATCTTTTCTTTTGCTATTACCTTTTTGTCTCACCCCATTCTGCCTGTAAAAATCTTCCATTTTTGTACAACGCCTCAGAGCCTTTCTATTTACTAGATGGGATGCTGCCTGATTCAAGAATTGTTGAAGAAAGCCACTTAGATCTTCAAATTTACACAGTTGCATTTTGGTTTTTGACAGATGAAAACCTCTCCTTATTTCCTCAATAGCCAAATATTCCCCTCAATGAGAATGCTATAGTAATAGTAACAGATAATAAAAAAGAGCAACTAAAAAATTGGAATATGAAGATATAGCCTAGTCAGTGGCAGGTTGGGTGTTTTATAGAGATAATCTTGAGAAAAATGGTTAGAGGTTTATTTTTTTAATGAAGCTTAAAAAGTATTGGGGATAAAAACAAAGAATAATTTAGAAAGATGTACTACTCGAAGGTGGTGCTGATGTATTAATACATGTTAGAAACGAGTGGCCAGGAAGCATCAATCTGCCTGAGCTGTGGTCATTTTTCAAGCCTGGATGAATGTGAAGCAAAATCAAATTGTCACAAGTAGATCTGAACGATATATTGGCTAATTTTCATGGCCAAAGCAAGAACAGGAAAAGCAATAGATAAGAGTGTCTCTGAACCTCTTTGCCAGCATTTAAGAAATAAATTTGTTTCTACAGTGAATCCACCCTCAAGTCAGTCTTGCAAAGTAGTTGGGACTGTGCCATGATATTAATGTAGGTACTGAAAAAAATTCATCAAGTCATCCATCTTACCCCTGAAAGTTTCTACAAGTAGAAACAGGAACTGAGAGTGGGTCTGGTGGACCTCTCGTCACTCCCTTGCCTTACAAATAACCATTGTCATTCTGCAGGGAAGGTTCAGACCTGCATTCTTTGTAACTCCAGACTTTGTTGTCCTTTTTATGAGCCAGAGGCAGTGAGCACTATCCCCAGAGAGCACTGAGTTAGCAGAGGCTGTGGTAATAGAAATTACTCTTGGAGCATCTTGAATTGTTAATAAAAATTCCAGGAAGCCCAGTAATTACTGGGTACAATATGGAGCTAAGCAGAGGAGAGGGGAAACCGAAGGGGGAAGGGAAGGGAAAATTTCCAAGAATTGACTCATTTGAGATGTCAGAAGGTAAATGAGTACTTTTACTTTTAGCCCTTCCTTTCCCCTGGAAATGGAATAGATTAGCAGAGTGGAGGCTTCCCCTTTCTTTCTAGGGTATTTGTGTGGACTATACCTTTTTTATTTTATTTATTTTTCAGCTTTATTGAGGTTAGACTATGTTTTTAGAACTGTTTGATTTCTTGAAGCCAATTCCTGTTACTTGCACAAAGGGCTGATCCCTTTCTCTCAATTGTACATGAAAATAGATAACTGGGATTAAGATCCCTCCTTTAGAAAATGTCATATATACAAGATTTTCTTTGAAGCACTTTTTTCTTTTTTTGGTAAAATCAAAAGATTGGAAACAACTTTAATGGTCATCAATAAGGATTTGGCACAGATGTAAAAAACAAACTTATGGTTACCGGAGGGGAAAGGGCGGGGGGAGGGAAAACTGGGAGACTGGGATTGACATATAACACTACTATATAGAAAATAGATAACTAAAAAGGACCTACTGTATAGCACAGGGAACTCTACTCAATACTCTATAATGACCTATATAGAAAAAGAATCTAAAGAGGAGTGGATATATGTATATGTATAACTGATTCACTTTGCTGTGAAGGTTCTGGGTCATTCTAATGTATTGAGAGGAAATGATCTTAGAAACCATTCACTCCCAATTTTGTCTCATGCATATATTACTGATGTCCTTTCTTGATATCTTTTTTTTTTTTTTTTTTTTTGCTGTACGCGGGCCTCTCACTGCCGTGACCTCTCCCGCTGCGGAACACGGGCTCCGGACGCGCAGGTCCAGCGGCCATGGCTCACGGGCCCAGCCGCTCCGCAGCATGTGAGATCCTCCCGGACCGGGGCACGAACCCGTGTCCCCTGCATCAGCAGGCGGACTCTCAACCACTGTGCCACCAGGGAAGCCCTCTTGATATCTTTATGTTAATGGAAATTGTAAGATATCATAGATACGTATAAACTGGAAAGAATGAGTAAAATGTTAACCAGCCTCTTAACAATGTCCCAAATAATTGTATCTTAACAATTATAACTTGAAAAAACTTTTTTTTATGGATTGGTGAACTACAGCCTGTGGGCCAAATCCAGCCTTCTGCCTGCTTGTGTAAATAAAGTTTTGTTGGAACTTGGCCACACTCATTTGTTTATGGCTTCTTTCATGTTATAAAGGCAAAGTTGAGTAGTTGCAACAGAAACTGCATGACCTGCAAAGCCTGAAATACCTACTAGCTGACCTTTCATAGAAAATGTTTGCTGATCTCTGTAGTAGAGGTGTGTACCAAAAAGTATGGCATTTCTGTGCTCCAACATCCTAATACACGTTATTTCAAAACACTGACAGTCTTTCTCCACTGATGTATGTATCTTAACATCTGGAATATAAATACTTTTTATATGGACACTGTGTATACTTATGTGGTGTCAGGTGAAATATGTCTAAAATTCCCTTGCTGGACACTTACTCTGAGAATCTTGTCTCAAATGAATATGTTTGGGAGGGAAACATATCCCCCAAAAGTGTTTGGGAATAAATGTGATATGAAAGAACAAAGGGCTATGAGATCCCTGGAATGGGACCTGGGATTGATGAACTGACCAGGCGGGGGCTGTGCCCTACCTCAGTGAGAATCTTACCAATCCCTGACTCTTCTCCTTCCCTGACCTCAGGCAGCAGAGAGTTTCAAGAGCATGAAGCCCATGGGCCATGTTCTCGTCACTGGAGTCTTCGGAATGGCCTAGAGATACCAGTGGAGACCTGGCCTTGCTCACTCATGCCTCCCCTGGCAGCCCAGTACCAGACAAAGCAAATAAGGTAAATCTAAGTCCATCCCACCCACTCTTTTAGGCTTCAGAATACAGTCCATGAAAGAGTGTCCCCAGACCTAGGACTGATGAGTAGAAGTGGGAGAGAGTGGGAAGGAAAAAGAAATAATTAATTTCCTGTGACATTCAGTTTACTAGCTTGGGTGAGCTTGTCTGATTAACTTCATGTAGATTGGGAAGAAAACTAGTCATTAGAACAAGAGCTGAAAGTTCTAAGTTTTCTCCATCAGTGCTTCAGACAGAAAAAAGTCATCTGTTTTGTCTGAAAATTCCAGTGTCAGAGGTTCTGTCACTCTGACCCCTACAGGAGCTAAGACTTAGGTATCATCGTTAGTTGTTTGCATTCTAGCATTTAGAGAGAGTCTAAGACCAATGTTCCTGGGTACATGGGCACACTGGGAAGCCGTTCCTTCAAAGGTGAGCATGGGGGGCTTGTGAAGGCCAGAGGGGACTTGGAAAACAAGCTTTACATGGGTCCTAGCTCAGCCCTATCTCTCAATCCTTTTTTCCCCTGCCTCAGTACACAACAGTGCCTCCAGGAATGAAACCTCTGGGGATGAAACTCCTTTACAATAAACACGATGTGTTAAAACAAAATAACAGCTTCATAAATCATGCTAAACAGGGCTGCAATATATCAGATGGTTCAGCTGCAATATTCCTGCTGATCTATGCAGTCAGGGCACACATCTATTCAGGCACAGTTTTGATTCATCCCCCAAAGCTGAAGGAAAACAGTCTACCCGGCCTCATTGGAGACTCTACCTTCCATCCTTCAGGTATTCTGAGACCTCTTGCTCTCTGATCTTCCCAACCACAAAATTCATTCAATAAAATTATTTATTGAGGGTCCACTAAGGACCAGATAAGGAGATTTAGTGGTTAAACACACACATACATCCCACACCATATGTTCACATGCAGGGAGAAATTAAGCAAATATTCATACTAATGTATCACATAGTATGATAAGTGTTGTGAAGAAAAAGAGTAAAATGGTATGAGGTCACATAAGAAGGGAACCTGACCAATTTGATGGGGAGGATTACATTGGAACATATGTAAAATTCCTAAGGTGGGAAAGAGTTTAATCTCTTCAAGGAACTAAAGGAAAGGACAGTACCTCTTGCCAGAGAATGAGTGGGAGAAGCCCAATTGTATGCCGGCAGGATCATGGGGAGCTATGGGGTCATTCTAGGGATTTTAGTCGTTATTGTAAGAGCATATGGGAATCCCCAGAAATGTTTTCAGGAGGAGACTTATTAGACCAAATGTGCATTAATTTTTTTTTTTTTTGGCTGCACCACACAGCTTGCAGGATCTTAGTTCCCCGACCAGGGATTGATCCCAGGCCCATGGCAGTGAAAGTGCTGAGTCCTAGCCACTGGATTGCCAGGGAATTCACAGTGCATTAAATTTTTTAAAGTTTAAATTTTATGGACAATAGATTAAAGGGGAGTAAGAGTAGATGGGGGAGACAGGAGGCTGAGAAGTAGTCGCCATGAGAGGTGATGTTGATTTAGACTGGTTGATTTAGACTGGGTGGTAGTGGTAGGTTTGGAACAAAGTGGATTCTGAGAATATTTAGGGGTAAACTCAGTGGTGCTTGGGTTGGATAGGAAATGAGGTGAGGAATAGGAAGTATCAGGATGGTTCCAAGTGGGTGTGTCCTGCTCCATGGCAGGAGATGCTACAAACTGGAAGACCATGGAGAAGGACTTGTATTTGGAAGGGAGGGATGGTTATGAGTTCAGTATTTGCCTTCAGATCAACTGATTACAATTTACAAAAAATTCCCTTCGGTCCATCTACACTGAAAACCTTTTTGAACTCTGATTGGGAAGTTGCAGGATTAATCCTGTATTAATAGAAGTGGGTAGAGAAATATTTGGTGGGGCAGGAGACTTTGGTATCATATTTATAACCTCCTCTGCCTTCTAAGGGTAGTTCTTTGATTGCTGGGCACACTGATGCCAATGCACAGGGACAAGGCTGAATTACTCTGTATCCTAAAAGAATGAAAATGCTGGGGTCTTGAGGGAAAATCCTCAAGGTCATGCGCCATGTGCAGTTGGGTTGGAAAAGGCAGGCTCCAGGGGATGCACAGGAGAGTGAAGGGGCTGGGGGACTTCGATGAAGAGAAATGTTGAGGTTGTGTCCTGTGAAGAGTGCACTGCAGAACCTCTTCCATATCTCCTCTCTAAAGTTTTTGGTGGATGTTCCTTTGCTCCCCATGGAGAGAGCTGACATTCAGGTTACACAGCGGCCAGGGTGAAAGTGAACCACTCTCAGGGAGATGGGCATGGGGGGGTGACCAGAGAGATGGAAGTCTGTATGCACTTACCTCCTGGTTCAATCTGCCCTTTCAGTGCTAGAAGACAAGGGAACAGAAGAAAAATAAAAAGAACGCAAGGAAAAAATAAGGAAAGGGAGGGCAATGGAAAGGGAAGGAGAAGAGGATATTGTATATTAAATTAACTCATGCTAAGGGCAAAGGTTAGTGACTTTCAAAAGGAGGATAGCAAGTTAGTTTCCTCCCCTGCCCTTTTTTTGGGGGTATTCTAGGGATGGAGTGTGGATTTGTGTGCTGCTTCAGGTATTTATTCATTCCTTCATTAAAGATTTATCGAGTACCTTTTCTGTGTGAGGCAGGGGTACAAAGATAAGAGACATGATCCCTTTTTATGTTTGCAGGAAATTTACTATTTAGTGGGAAGAGAGGCAAACAGGCAGAAATAGATCAATGTGAGCCTTGCTATAATAAGTAGCAAGAATAAAAGAATAAAAATGGGGCTTCTGGGTCAACCCTGGAAATTGCAGGAACGCTTTACTCAGAAGGTGGAAGAAAGAACATGAATTTTCCCAGCAGGTAATGGTGGGGTGAAGAGGGAAGCTATATCTGATATTTGGAAGAAAATAAATTGACTGGGGCTGATTTAAGCAGAATACTTACTGGAAGGATATTAAATAGTTCACAGAATTGCCAGGAGGGCTAAAGCCACTTTTGGAAAATGGGACAGGAGTAAGTTAGGCTAGGCAAAGCCCAAGATCAAGGCAGAATGATGCCACAGAGCAAGTTGGGTATAAACACTACTGTCGCTGCTGCTGAACAATTGTAAACCCCAATTGCAGCTCTGTGCTGCTGACCTTAGCAATCCCTGCAGCCGCCACTATGGCCTCTGCTCACCACGAGGGTGGATCCTTACCCTCCCTGCTTCTTTGCATTAATCTCTCTGATTGAAAGTTGGGGGTGGGCACATCTGATTGGTTGGGCCTAGGTCACATGCTGCCTCCCTAGTGGCAAGGGAGTCTGGGAAGCTAATAAGTGCTTTTTCAGCTTCTGTGATGGAGATGGGGGGAGGGGGAGCAAGGATGAATCAGAGTCTTACATGTAGATTCAAAAAGAGAGCCAGTCCTCTAACTAGGAAGGGAATGCAGATGATAGGCAGTCCTCTTCTCCAAAGGAAGAGAGAAAGTGTTAAGGCAAAAGAAGGATTACGTACAGGAAATTGTATGTGAACATGCAAAAAGTTTCAAAGGCATGAGCCATCATACAGTGCTGGGAGGCCTTCTAATAAAAGGAGATGGGAGAGAAGAAAGGGAAGGCTGGGAAAGTAGACAGGGGACTTATTTTGAAGGCCTTTTGACTTTCCTGTTAGAAGAGTGTGGAAGATACATTTGGTTGCCCACTCAGTACCCATCCATCTTTCTTCCTTACCGGTGGAATTCTAATTTTGCCTTAGGTAGCAATACACTCAGCTAAAAACACTTACTTCACTAGAATTCCTTGTAGCTAGTGGTAGCCATGTTACACAGTGCAAGTAAATGACATATAAACTGAGGGGTATTGTCTCTCCCCTTTCTAGCTGAATACTGATGTGAGGTCTGGAGATTTGGCAACCATCTTAGGACAATGAGACAACAAGCAGGGGATGAGGCCTATGCATTAAAAATGGCAAGCAGAAAGCTGGAAGGAGCCCTGTTCCCTGTTCCATCTGAGAATTGCCTATTCCCAGATTTCTTGAGACAAACCCCTTATGTATTTAAGTCACTAGAGTTAGATTTTTCTGTTAATTACTGCTGAATATGATCCTGACTGAAAGAGGGAAGGAAATCAGCTAGGAAACTAGTACAGTCATTTATAAGTGACTTGAATGGGGGTAGAAGAGGAGGGGATTGGGCAGAGAGGAGGGACTGAAGATGTGAATGTGGTGAATGTGTATGTTCAGTCAAGTCTCAAATGGGATGGGGGCTGTGTGGATGGAATCTACTTCAGGTACCACAGAAAGCTATCCATAGCCTTAAGGTGTTAGGAAGCTCCATAAGAACACCTGGAAAGCATGGAGTGGGAGGGAGATTGTGAAAGTGGGCGAAGGGAGCAGAAAGGGGATGTGCAGGGTCTCAAAGACTAACCTCATGATTTCCTTTTATTACTAAAAAAAATACTGGATTAATATACGCATTTTAGAAAACTCAGTTAACCAAAAAACTATCTGTTAAGAAAATTAAAATCCCCCAAATCCCACCACCCAGAGATAATTACTGCTAACATTTTGGTTATTTCTTTCCAGCCCACATTCACTCTCTCTTTTTTTCTGCCATTGTTGCCACATAAACGGTTATATAAATGAATTGTTTAACAAAAATGTGATCACAATATATACTGTTTTGCAACCTGTTCGACTTTTTGCATTTAGCAATGTATTGGGAAAGTCTTCCCATGTCATTAATATCATTTTAGTGGCTACATGCAGTGTTCCATCATGTGGATCTACCTATCATACTTTAGAAGTTGAACTTTTAAAAGTTTTTGTTATCTCCCATTTCACACCACTTTTGGATGTGGTGGGGGAACCGTTGAAAGTGATTCTGGGATGGAAGGAGAGGTAGCATTAGCCTTGCCATCAGTTTTAATGAGATGATAGCTTGTTCTGGCTCTGATAGCCTGAAAATTCCCGCCAATATTTATCTTCATTTTATTTTTATTTTGTGAACAAGGAACAAGATTCTAAAACCGTTAGTTACTATTTAGTATAAAGGGAATAAAGACTATTCCCATTAGCGTAAACAGCGTATGTTTACAGCACTGACATTTACTGGCTTTTCTTTGACACATTTAACTTCTCGGCAGTCGGGCCATTTAGCGGGCAGATAGGGGAAATACAGCCGGAAGAGTACGGATTACCTTATGACAGCGTCTGCTGGAAGTGGGTAAAAAGAAGCTACCTACTTTCGCAGCGAGCAGGGTTCGAACCTGCGCGGGGAGACCCCATTGGATTTCAAGTCCAACGCCTTAACCACTCGGCCATCGCTGCCACGGAGAAGGAAAGAAGGCGGAAACACTTTAGTGTTAAAACAACTGGGCACATGCGCACCAGCCTCACGAGTGGGCGGGGCTTACAACCTCCGCGAGCTCTGCTGTGTGAGAGGTGGCTGGGGCTGACTGCCCAAATTGTGGGAATTACCCCGTGAACGCGAAGAAATAACAGAACTCCCTTAAGTAGTTTAAGTAAACGCCTTTAAAGGAGGGTCTTAGAAGCCCTTCCCTGCGCTCGGAAAATCGAAAGTCGCAACCATGCTTGGCTTCTGGTCTCTGAGCTGGTTTTTGCTCTCCCGCTTCCTCATTACGTCACCGAGAGAACTGTGAAACAAAGATTCGTCTCGCTCAGTGCTCCGGGCCCGCGCCCTGGAAAGTTTCTGCGTCTCCGGCTGCGTTTGCCGCGTAGGTCGCGTCGAGCTCTCCTCTTTCTGCGGAATGAGAGGGAGGTGTGAGTGAAGGCGTGAGGAGTCGGCCGCTGCCCGTGGGCTCGCTTCTCGCAGGCTCCTGCTCATTCAGTCATCTTTCATTCTTCTCCCCACAATGACTCCCTCGTTGCTGAGCCCTACTGGAAGAAATCGTGTCCCGAGTGTTTCCCAAGCTTTCTCAAGAGATGGGGAGACTTGCAGGTGGTTTGAGAACAAAGTTCTGTGCATTAGGTCTGCATTTAACCTTTAAATGCCATTAATTTCCTCCCTTGTTAAGTGTAGCTACTGCGCTAGGTGCTTTTTTACGTTATTTCGTTAAAGTTCTGAGAACCGGGTAGGTGTGTACCATGGTCGCTTACCTCAGAGAATGAGGCGGGGAACGAGGCACGAGAATTGGCGCCGGTGGTACCAGGGCGCACGCGCAGCTCCGTAGCACGTGGCGCCCCGAGAGCAGCAAGTTGTTTGTTGATGGAAGATTTCCAGAAAACAGTAGGGGCCTTTTACAATTTTAAGTATTTGTAACTGTTCAGGGGAACTTCTCCATCTTTCTCATAATGTTACATTTCATATTAAGTCAGGAAGGCAAATCCTTGCCCTTGGGAAGACCAGATGTTAAGTGACCTCACTTGATATTTAGCTGAATTTTCTTGAGACTTTTCAGTACCATTTCTCGTAACTAAATAAAGGTGCTAAGTGTCTAAATCCATTTAATTGTGGAAGGAGAGCAAAATACTTGAGAATTGTAAGAATAAGTTTTATCTAATTTGAGATTTTGCTTTTAGAAATTTTCTCTTTGTTTTTAATTTGGCAGAGCTACACGGGTAATCTCCATTTCTCTATGAATATTATATGAGAGCAATGTTATTCCTGACATTCCCAGGCATAAATTTTATCTATAAACATTACTTGCACTTTTCCAATAGGATACTATCCAAGAAGAAGTAAAGTTTTGTCTTTTTTCTTTTTATCTCTTAGATTCTATGTGTGCTGAGATAACCTATAATTTAAGCTTACTATTTTATTAGTTGTATCTTGAAGTCTTTAAAAAATTCCTATCTTCTGTGCAGTTGAAGGATAATATTTAACGGAAAGTTCTATTACTCTTCCTTAACTTCCCCTTCCTCTTTTAAGAATTTTCTTCACTTGCCTAAAAGTTTGACAGTAATGGGAATTGATTATGGTTAAAATAGTTCAATCAGAAATTCTACTGAGGTTTTTTTTTTTTTTTTTTGTGAGGGGAAAGGAAGACAGCAAAGGAAAAGAATATATTACAAAGTTAATGCGTATTTGGTAAGAACAATTGTGATTAATTTTTCTTTGCAGCATTTCAAAAGTGAAATGCCTAGATTTAACATTTAATTTTCAGCTTATTTGAGTTACTGTAGGCTTTAAAAATAATCAAATTGCCTGTTTAAATGATTTATCACATTGCTGAAATGAGCCGAGAGATCAAAATTATTATAGGTTTTATTTTTATTTTATTTATTTATTTTTTTTTGCGGTACGCAGGCCTCTCACTGTTGGGGCCTCTCCCATTGCAGAGCACAGGCTCCGGACGCGCAGGCTCAGCGGCCATGGCTCACGGGCCCAGCCGCTCCGCGGCACGTGGGATCTTCCCAGACCGGGGCACGAACCCGTATCCCCTGCATCGGCAGGCAGACTCTCAACCACTGCACCATCGGGGAAGCCCTAGGTTTTATTTTTAAAAAGTGTGGATTTCCAAATGAGTTCTTTTCCAACCTTAGGTCTTTAGCATTGCCATTTAATGTAGTGAGTGGCAAGTAACAGAAAAAGAAGTAAAATACATACCTTCTAACCCAATTTCGGCATAAATACATTATCATTCATGACAATAACATCATAAAAACTTGAGTTGCAACCATGGACATTTTACTTCGTAAAGGGCCCCTGTGATTCTGATTGCCTCCTCCTCCATGCCACCCCCAGATTCTGTTCTTTTATGTGGTAGTTTTTATTAAGCTAATTTGGGTGTGGAAGGCAAATATTTGTGGCTTTGACTCAAAAACTTTCTTGATGCCACTTTCACAGGCAGAATACTGAGAGGGATGGGGCATATGTTTGGGAGCAGTGTGACATTTCTTTGTTCTTTTATAGCAAATCAAAACTTATGTTAAATTATTTTGGTGTTTTTTTCCCCTGGAATTTTAATAAATCAGAATTTTAATTCTGGAAGGAACATTAAAGCTAGTCCAATCCTTTTATTTACAGATAGGAAACTGTGGCCCATGAGTGGTTGCCCAAGGTCACATAGCTAATTAGTGGCAGATTCAAGACTATAATTTGTTGTATTAGCCTAGTGTTCATGCTAGATTTTGTTGCCCTCATGTATTCTTTGTTAGTCTCTGGCTCAGTGGCATGTAGATCTAGAAGTGTGTATATGGCAGTAGAGAGAGCCAACTGTAGGGGAGAGTTGTGAGTTGAATGTTGAAAGCCTATGAGATGTCAGATGCTGAATATATTGTGGTGGATGATTTTTGTTCTTTTTTCCAGTATCCATCCTCCCAACGGGTAACGACACTTCAATTGCACTTAAGGAGGACCACCCCTCTGGATGCAAACTTACTTCGCCTGTTAATCAAGGTATCCCACCCTGCTCTGGGTAAGGGGTGGGCATGTGACTTATATTGGTTTTCTGTTGTTGCATAATAAATTACCATAAACTTAGTGGCGTAAAACAACATGAATTTATTATCTTACAGTTTCTGTGGTCCAGGAGTGTTGTCGTGGGTTGACTGTGTCCTCTGCTCAGGGTCTTTTACCAGTTTTCAAGGTGCTGACTGGGACTTTGGTCTCATGTAAGGCTTGGGGCCCTCTTCGAAGTCACTACTTGTTACCAGAATTCAGTTCCTGTGGTTGCAAGACTTGTTGGCTGTCAGTGGAGGACCTTTCTGAGTTCCTAGAGGCTGCCCATTGTACCTTGCTATGTGGCCCTCTCTACAGCGTGGTAGTTGGCTTCTTCCAGGCAGCAGGAGAATTGCTCTCTAGTCTACTACAGTAGAGTTTTATATAATATGATGTAATCACAGTGGTGACTATTCATATCACAAATCCTGCTCAAGTGAGGAGGATTATATAGGCTGTGTACAGGATGCGCAGGGATCTTGGGGGCTATCTTTGAATGCTGCCCACCCCACAACTCAAGCTGGGCCAGTCAGAGTCTCTCAGAATCCCTGTTCTTGCCATTACATGATTGTATTTTTATGGGCATCCTATACAACACACTCACATAGTAACCAATGAGAGGTGATCAGAGTGTGGAAATTTAAACCTAGCTGCCTTGTATGCTTTTGTACTTGATTTGAAAGGAGTAGAGTTGGCAACAACTGCAGAGTTTGAGAGGCTTAGCCACCACTGACGATTCTTGATTTTAATTCTATATTGATTGGAGAATAACTGTAGCTATACATTTGTGACAACATATATAAGGGGCTTAGTTCAGGTTAGACAAAAAAAATTACTAAGTTATTGGCAACAAAACCCTTATGAAGATTTAGTTGTTAAATTAGAGGCATCATGAAAAGTGATGGAAATGATTATCATGGAATTACTACATTGCAAATGACCGTACTTTTGAAGTCTAAGCAATTAGTTGTGGATTGCTTTTTGGTCATTATATTGCTTATACATACAGGTTTTAAGAAGACTGGAGATATATCCTAGTCAGGACTAGAGCAGCTTATTTATAGGATTTTCCTACCTAATCAGCCCTCTAATGCCATGACCAATTAAGAAATACAATCAAGATTGATGGAATCCTCTTTCCTTAAAGGATATGATGCCAGTGTGATATTCAGCCTTGAGTTCTCCAAGGTAGTATCCACTGATTTTGGAACAGCAGAGATCTGGACCTACCAAAGACATCTTAATATACTGCCCAGTTAAATATCAAAAGGGCAGAATAAATTTATTAAGGATGAGATCTTATACCCAACTTATTTATAAGAACTGAATTGATGCCTTATAAAACTCTCTGGACTGGCTCTATCTATAGAATTGATGGTACTGGGGTTTCCAGGTGGTTTATTTATAAAGACAACTGAAATTATAAACAGAGATCATAAAAATAATTTAAAGAATTATATCAAAATACAGGTATGATCACTGGATTTTGGTTAAAATTGACTGGGAAACAACTAGACTCACAGACCAGTTTTCTTATAACTTTAAGGAATTATAACTATAACACTGTCCTGCTTCTTTATAAAACAATGCTGTCTGTTATTAATTCTGATTTCTCTTTGGGGCTATTAAATTATATAGGAAAATCAAGTGTTGACCTTAGGGAGTTCATCTGTGCTCACACATTAAATATACAAACATGTCTCCTAAAGCCATGTTTTGGGAGTTTTTGTTAAATAGCAATACATAACTAATGAATTCAGTCCCCCCACCCCATAACTAGATTCCTTTGCTCTCCCTTCCATGTTTCTATCAAATGTTTCCTGTTCACCCAGCATGTGGGAGAGTACTCATGATTCATGAAAATGCCTAGTACAGTGCTTAATTTTTTAGTAGGTACTTGATACTTGATAGTTCTCTTTTTATTATGAAAACAATATAATAATGTTAATAAAAAGTTTGAAAAAATAGAAAAAACTCAACCTGACCCACCTAAGCCTTGTTTTTTTTGTATTTCTACTTTGTCTTTCTCCTTATACTTACATATGTTTTTGCATAGTTTTAATTGTGTGTGTGACGGTTTTTCTGCTTTTGTTTTATAGAGGTAGATTCATGTAACATAAAATTGACCATTTTAATCATTAAAGTGTACACTGCAGGGGCTTCCAGTACATTCATGATGTACAACCATCACCATTATCTACTACAGAACATTTTCATCATTCTAGAAAGAAACCCTGTACCCATTAAACACTCATTCCCCACTTCTCCACTCTCTCCATTCTCTGGCAATCACTAATCTGTTTTCTGCCTCTATAGGTTTGCCTGCTCTGTACATTGCATATAAATGGAATCATATGATGTGTGGATTTTTGTGTCCAGGTTTTCACTTAGCATGATGTTTTCAAGGTTCATATGTGGTTATACAATGTATCACTACTTCATTTCTTTATTTTTTTGTGTTTTTTTTTTTTTTTTTTGCGGTACGCGGGCCTCTCACCGCTGCGGCCTCTCCCGTTGCGGAGCACAGGCTCCGGAGGCGCAGGCTCAGCGGCCGTGGCTCACGGGCCCAACCGCTCCGCGGCATGTGGGATCCTCCCAGACCGGGGCACGAACCCGCGTCCCCTGCATCGGCAGGCGAACCCCCAACCGCTGCGCCACCAGGGAAGCCCTTTGTGTTTGTTTTGACAATAATTTACTGTGTTGCCTTTAAAAATTGTGATAAAATATGCATAACATAAAATATGCCATTTTAACTATTTTTAAGTGTACAACTGAGGGGCATTGAGTACAATTACAGTGTTGTACAACCATCACCACTATCCATTTCCAGAACTTTTTCATCATTCCAAATGGAAATTCAGTACCTATTAAATATTCTTCCCTCCCTCCAGCCCCTGGTAACCTCTGTTCTCCTTTCTGTCTCTATAGGTATCTCATATAAGTAGAATCATACCATATTTATCCTTTTGTGTCTGGCTTATTTCACTTAACATAATATTTCCAAGGTTTATCCATCTTGCAGCATGTATCATAATTTCCTTTCTTTTTTGGCGGAATAATATTCCATTGTATGTGTATAGCACCACATCTTGTTTGTCCATTTGTCTAATGATGGATACTTGGGTTGTTTCTATCTTTTGCTTATTGTGAATAACGCTGCTGTCAACATTGGTGTACAAGTATCACTTCATTTCTTTTTAAGGTTGAATAATATTCCATTGAATAGGTATATTGCATTTTGGTTATCTACTCACCATTGGGTTGTTTCTACTTTTTGGCTATAATTATGAATAATGCTGCTATGAACATTCATGTACAAGAATTTGAACATCTGTTTTCAGTTCTCGTGGGTAGATACCTGGGATTGGAATTGTGGGGTCATAGGGTACTTTTGTGTTTAACTCTTTGAGGAACTGCCAAACTGTTTTCCAGTGGCTGCATCATTTTACACTCCCATCAGCAATGTATGAGGGTTCCAATTTTTCTACATTCTAACCAACACTTATTTTCTATGTTTAAAAACTATAGCATCTTAGTAGGTACGAAGTGGTATCTCACTGTAGGTTAGATATGTGTTTCCCTAATGACTAATGATGTTGATCTATTTCCATGTGCTTATTGGCCATTAGTATATCTCCTTTGAAGAAATGTCTATGTAAGTCCTTTGCCCATTTTTTAAAATCAAAAATTAATTGATATATAACGTTGTGTAGGTTTAAGGTATAAAATGTGTTGATTTGATACATTTATATATTGCAATATGATTACCATCATAGCATTAACTAACACCTCTATCACATCATGTAATTATTATTTCATTTTTTATGGTGAGAAAAATTAAGATCTAGTCCCTTTGAAATCTGTAATACAGTGTGTTTCCTATAGTCACTATGTTGTGCATCAAATCTTCAGGACTTATTTATCTACTAGTTGCAAGTTTGTTCCCATAAATAACATCTCCCCAATTTCCCTACCCCCAGCTCCTGGTAACCACTATTCTAGTCTCTATTTTCACGAGTACAGCTTTAAAAATATTCCACATATTAGTGATATCATACAGTATTTGTCTTTCTCTGTCTGAGAAAGACATTACTTAACATTATGCCCCTAAGGGCCATCTATGTTGTCACAAATTCCTTTGCCCATTTTTGAACTAGATTTTTGTGGGGTTCCTTTTTTTGGTGTTAACATAACTTAAAAATATATCATATTCTCTGTGTCACCGTGGTTATTGTTTTAATGGTTGCATGATAGTCCGAATGGATGTATTATATTTCATTTTCTTATTCTTTTGTCTCTTAATCTTCCTAAGTCAACATCAGTTCCAGACTGTAGATTCTTATTTTATCGTGTTTCTATTTTGCACATACACTCTTTCCCAAATTTGAGATATGTTAATGCACCATTTTTCAGAGGGCCCTCTGCAGAACACCTGCACCAGGATTACCCAGGTGAATGTGTGCATGTATGTATCTGTGTGTGCATGGGGGGAGCATGTTGAAAATCCACATTTCCAGGCCTTGTTCTAGGCCTTTCATATTAGAATGTGTGGGGACATTGCTCGTCTTTATTTATTTTTTTAACTTTTTAAAATTTTAACAAATTTTAATTTTTTGGGGGGGGTATTGCTTGTCTTTAAAAACAGTGATACATATTACTTGGAGAAATACTACGTACTTTTAATAAAGCTACATTTTTCCATTTACCCTACCTTAAAGATATTTCCATGTTGATATGGTTAGCCAGCTACATCATCACTTTAATGTCCATATTGTAGGACATTTAGATTATTTGTAGTTATTCATGGTTACAAGCCATGTTGCTTGCTTCCTTGTACACATGCATCTTTAAATACTAGACTGGTTATTTCTTTGGGAAAAGTCCCTAGATATGCAATTTCTGGTCAAAAGTATGTATTTTTAAAAATGTATTGGTACTTGTTGTCAAATTGCCCTTCAGAGATGTTTTCCCAATTTGTTTTCACACCCAAAGTGTCTTAGTATGTGTTTCTCTGCACTCTTGACTTTCTTATGCCCACACTCTTATCATTCTGCTAAATTTTCATAATAAACAATAAAAAGTATCTTCTTGTTGTTTTGACTAATTAACTGTTATGTGAATTCTCCTTTTTGCAATAGGTAAAATCCTTCATATTATTTTCTTCTAGATTATTCACTTTTTCAGGATCAGATATGTTTTTAAGTCTTCTGTTTCTTTGTATGTGTCCTTACTGGAGGCTTGTCCTAGGTAAGCATCCAATAAAGTTTTATCTGTTTGATTTGGATTCCCAGCAACAGCAGATTCTTCAACTCTTGCTTCCAGATTCAGAACACATTATACAATTGTTGATCTTTCAGTCCCATCTGCACACTGATTCTGACCATAGTCGTGGTTCATCTTCACACAGTTCTTAGGTTAATATTTTTTTTAAAAAGACAATTAATTTGAATTAATTAAAATGTAGCATTAATATCTGAACAAAGGTTAAAGGAAGTTTAATTGACTAGCCAGAAAAAGAGAAAGGGAAAGAGTTATTTAATAAGATCTCAAGTCTATAAGTGGGTATTACATAAATGATAGAAGGAGCTGAAACTGCTCCTGGAAGAGTTTAGGCTGGACATAATAAAAACAACACTAGTGTGGTCGTTATGAGACAAAATAAATTCCCTGGTGGAGGGTAAGTGTTTTCTGAAAATCTCTCTCCTTCTTAATGGTCCAGGTGCAGCCTTTTCATGGAAAGGGAAACTTTTAGTCTGAAGGATAGGGACTGTGGCTTCTGCTTTTGTTTTTTAATCTCTTAAGGCCAGTGTCAAATTTAGGTTCTGGCCATGAGGGAGCTCCCAGAATGTTCACTTATAAGTGTTACTAAAACATCAATGGCAAGTAATGGGATGGAGAAGATGTTTTCCTGAATGGCTCTCAGGAAGAAAAGTAAATATGGTAGGAAGGAGTAAAACACTTTGAGTGATGGGAAGGGCTAATCATGGGGTATTTGTGGGCAACATGCTCCAGTAATGAAAGATGTTGCTGAGATTGGTTCAAGATGGTGGAGTAGAAGGAGGTACTCTCACTCCCTCTTGCGAGAGCACCGGAATCACAACTAACTGCTGAACAATCATCGATGGGAAGACACTGGAACTCACCAGAAAAGATACCCCACATCCAAAGACAAAGGAGATGACACAGTGAGATGGTAGGAATGGCACAATCACAATAAAATTAAATCCCATACTGCTGGGTGGGTGAATCACGAACTGGAGAACACTTATACCACAGAAGTCCACCCACTGGAGTGAAGGTTCTGAGCCCCACATCAGGCTTCCCAACCTGGGGGTCTGGCAATGGGAGGAGGAATTCCTAGAGAATCAGACTTTGAAGGCTAGTGGGATTTGATTGCAGGACTTTAACAGGACTGTGTGAAAGAGAGACTCCACTCTTGGAGGGCACACACAAAGTAGCATGTGCATCGGGACACGGGAAGAAGCAGTGACCCCATAGGAGACTGAACTAGACCTACCTGCTAGTGTTGGAGGGTCTCCTGAAGAGGCAGGGGGTGGCTGTGTCTCGCCGTGAGGACAAGGACACTGGCAGCAGAAGTTCTGGGAGGTACTCCTTGGCGTGAACCCTCCCAGAGTCCGCCATTAGCCCCACCAAAGAACCCGGGTAGGCTCAGTGTTGGGTCACCTCAGGCCAAACAAGCAACAGGGAGGGAACCCAGCCACACCCATCAGAGGAGAAGCAGATTAAAGTTTTACTGAGTTCTGCCCACCAGAACAACAGCCAGCTCTACCCACCACCAGTCCCTTCCATCAGGAAACTTGCACAAGCCTCTTAGATAGCCTCATTCACCAGAGGGCAGACAGCAGAAGCAAGAAGAACTACAGTCCTGCAGCCTGGGAACAAAAACCACATTCACAGAAAGATAGACAAGATGAAAAGGCAGAGGGCTATGTACCAGATGAAGGAACAAGGTAAAACTCCAGAAAAACAACTAAATGAAGTGGAAATAGGCAAGCTTCCAGAAAAAGAATTCAGAATAATAACAGTGAAGATGATCCAGGACCTCAGAAAGAAAATGGAGGCAAAGATCGAGAAGATGCAAGAAATGTTTAACAAAGACCTAGAAGAATTAAAGAACAAACAAACAGAGAAGAACAATACAATAACTGAAATGAAAATTACACTAGAAGGAATCAATAGCAGAATAATTGAGGCAGAAGAACGAATAAGTGACCTGAAAGACAGAATGGTGGAATTCACTGCCGTGGAACAGAATAAAGAAAAAAGAATGAAAAGAAATGAAGACAGCCTATGAGACTTCTGGGACAATATTAAATGCAACAACATTCACATTATAGGGGTCCCAGAAGGAGAAGAGACAGAGAAAGGACCCGAGAAAATATTTGAAGAGATTATAGTCGACAGCTTCCCTAACATGGGAAAGGAAATAGCCACCCAAGTCCAGGGGGCACAGAGAGTCTCATACAGGCTAAACCCAAGGAGAAACATGCCAAGACACATAGTAATCAATTGGCAAAAATTAAAGAAAAAGAAAAATTATTGAAAGCAAGGGAAAAATGACAAATAACATACAGGGAACTCCCATAAGGTTAACAGCTGATTTTTCAGCAGAAGCTCTACAAGTCAGAAGGGAGTGGCATGACATATTTAAAGTGATGAAAGGGAAGAAGCTACAACCAAGATAACTCTACCCCTCAAGGACCTCATTCAGATTTGATGGAGAAATCAAAAGCTTTACAGACAAGCAAAAGATAAGAGAATTCAGCACCACCAAACCAGCTCTACAACAAATATTAAAGGAACTTCTCTAAGTGGGAAACATGAGAAGAAAAGGACCTACAAAATCAAACCCAAAACAATTAAGAAAATGGTCATAGGAACATACATATCGATAATTACCTTAAACGTGAATGGATTAAATGCTCCAACCAAAAGACACAGGCTTGCTGAATGGATACAAAAACAAGACCCATATATATGCTGTCTACAAGAGACCCACTTCAGACCTAGGGACACATACAGACTGAAAGTGAGGGGTGGAAAAAGATATTGCATGCAAATGGAAATCAAAAGAAAGCTGGAGTAGCAATACTCATATCAGATAAAATAGACTTTAAAATAAAGAATGTTGCAAGGGAGAAGGAAGGACACTACATAATGATCAATGGATCAATCCAAGAAGAAGATATAACAATTATAAATATATATGCACCCAACGTAGGAGCACCTCAATATATAAGACAACTGCTAACAGCTATAAAAGAGGAAATCAACAGTAACACAATACTAGTGGGGGACTTTAACACCTCACACCAATGGACAGATCATCCAAACAGAAAATTAATGAGGAAACACAAGCTTTAAATGACACAATAGACCAGATAGATTTAATTGATATTTACAGGACATTCTATCCAAAAACAGCAGGTTACATTTTCTTCTCAAGTGTACATGGAACATTCTCCAGGATAGATCACATCTTGGGTCAAAAATGAAGCCTCAGTAAATTTAACAAAATTGAAATCATATCAATCATCTTTTCTGACCACAATGCTATGAGATTAGAAATGAATTACAGGGAAAAAAAGGTAAAAAAACACAAACACATGGAGGCTAAACAATATGTTACTAAATAACCAAGAGATCACTGAAGAAGTCAAAGGGGAAATCAAAAAATACATAGAAATGACAATGAAAACACGATGATCCAAAACCTATGGGATGCAGCAAAAGCAGTTCTAAGAGGGAAGTTTATAGCATTACAAGCCTACCTCAAGAAACAAGAAAAATCTCAAATAAACAATCTAACCTTACACCTAAAGGAACTAGAGAAAGAAGAACAAACAAAACCCAAAGTTAGCAGAAGGAAAGAAATCACAAAGATCAGAGCAGAAACAAATGAAATAGAAACAAAGAAAACAATAGCAAAGATCCATAAAACTAAAAGCTTGTTCTTTGAGAAGATAAACAAAATTGATAAACCATTAGCGAGACTCATCAAGAAAAAGAGGGAGAGGACTCAAAGCAATAAAATTATAAATGAAAAAGGAGAAGTTACAACAGACACCACAGAAATACAAAGCATCCTGAGACTATTACAAGCAACTTTATGCCAATAAAATGGACAACCTGGAAGAAATGGACAAATTCTTAGAAAGGTATAACCTTCCAAGACTGAACCAGGAAGAAATAGAAAATATGAACAGACCAATTACAAGTAATGAAATTGAAACTGTGATTAAAAATCTTCCAACAAACAAAAGTCCAGGACCAGATGGCTTCACAGGCAAATTCTATCAAACATTTCGAGCAGAGCTGACTCCCATCCTTCTCAAACTCTTCCAAAAGATTGCAGAGGAAGGAACACTCCCAAACTCATTCTATGAGGCCACCATCACCCTGATATCAAAACCAGATAAAGATAGTACAAAAAAAGAAAATTGCAGACCAATATCACTGATGAATATAGGTGCAAAAGTCCTCAACAAAAAACTAGCAAACAGAATCCAACAACACATTAAAAGGATCATACACCATGATCAAGTGGGATTTATCCCAGGGATGCAAGGATTCTTCAATATATGCATATCAATCAATGTGATACACCATATTGACAAACTGAAGAATAAAAACCTTATGATCATCTCAATAGATGCAGAAAAAGCTTTTGACAAAATTCATCACCCATTTATGATAAAAACCCTCCAGAAAGTAGGCATAGAGGGAAGTTAACTCAACATAATAAAGGCCATATATGACAAACCCACAGTGAACATCATTCTCAATGGTGAAAAACTGAAACCATTTCCTCTAAGATCTGGAACAAGACAAGGATGTCCACTCTCACCACTATTATTCAACATAGTTTTGGGAGTCCTAGCCATGGCAATCAGAGAAGGAAAAGAAATAAAAGGAATCTAAGTAGGAAAAGGAGAAGTAAAACTGTCACTGGTTGAAGATGACATGATACTATACATAGAGAATCCTAAAGATGCCACCAGAAAACTACTAGAGCTAATCAATGAATTTGGTAAAGTTGCAGGATACAAAATTAATGCACAGAAGTCTCTTGTATTCCTATACACTAATGATGAAAAATCTGAAAGAGAAATTAAGGAAACACTGCCATTTACCATTGCAACAAAAAGAATAAAATACCTAGGAATAAACCTACCTAGGTAGACATGAGACCTGTATGCAGAAAACTATAAGACACTGATGACAGAAATTAAAGGTGATACAAATCAATAGAGAGATATACCATGTTCTTGGATTGGAAGAATCAACATTGTGAAAATGACTCTACTACCCAAAGCAATCTACAGATTCAATGCAATCCCTATCAAATTACCAGTGGCATTTTTTACAGAACTAGAACAAAAAAATCTTAAAATTTGTATGGAGACACAAAAGACCCCGAATAGCCAAAGCAATCTTGAGAAAGAAAAACGGAGCTGGAGGAATCAGGCTCCCTGACCTCAGACTATACTACAGAGCTACAGTAACCAAGACAGTATGGTACTGGCACAAAAACAGAAAGATAGATCAATGGAACAGGATAGAAAGCCCAGAGATAAACCCATGCACATATGGTTACCTTATCTTTCATAAAGGAGGGAAGAATATATAGTGGAGAAAAGACAGCCTCTTTAATAAGTGGTGCTGGGAAAACTGGACAGCTACATGTAAAAGAATGAAATTAGAACACTCCCTAACACCATACACAAAAATAAACTCAAAATGGATTAAATACCTAAATGTAAGCCAGACACTATCAAACTCTTAGAGGAAAACATAGGCAAAACACTCTATGACATAAATCACAGCAAGATCCGTTTTGACCCACTCCTAGAGAAATGGAAATAAAAACAAAAATAAACAAATGGGACCTAATGAAACTTAAAAGCTTTTGCACAGCAAAGGAAACCATAAACAAGATGAAAAGACCACCCTCAGAATGGGAGAAAATATTTGCAAATGAAGCAACTGACAAAGGATTAATTTCCAAAATTTACAAGCAGCTCATGCAGCTCAATATCCAAAAGACAAACAACATAATCGAAAAATGGGCAGAAGACCTAAATAGACATTTCTCCAAAGAAGATATACAGATTTCCAACAACCACATGAAAGAATGCTCAGCATCATTAATCATTAGAGAAATGCATATCAAAACTACAATGAGATTTCATCTCACACTGGTCAGAATGGCCATCATCAAAAAATCTAGAAACAATAAATGCTGGAGAGGGTGTGGAGAAAAGGGAACACTCTTGCACTGTTGGTGGGAATGTAAATTGATACAGCCACTACGGAGAACGGTATTGAGGTTCCTTAAAAAACTAAAAATAGAACTACCATACGACCCAGCAATCCCACTACTTGGCATATACCCTGAGAAAACCATAATTCAAAAAGACACATGCACCCCAATGTTCATTGCAGCACTATTTACAATAGCCAGGACATGGAAGCAACCTAAGTGTCCATCAACAGATGAATGGATAAAGAAGATGTGGCACATATATACAATGGAATATTACTCAGCCATAAAAAGAAACGAAATTGAGTTATTTGTAGTGAGGTGGATGGACCTATAATCTGTCATAGAGAGTGAAGTAAGGTGGATGGACCTATAATCTGTCATACAGAGTGAAGTAAGTCAGAAAGAGAAAAGATACTGTATGCTAACACATATATATGGAATCTAGAAAAAAAAAAAAGGTCATGAAGAGCCTAGGGGCAAGACGGGAGTAAAGACACAGACCTACTAGAGAGTGGACTTGAGGATATGGGGAGGGAGAACGGTAAGCTATGACAAAGTGAGAGAGTGGCATGGACATATATACACTACCAAATGTAAAATAGATAGCTAGTGGGAAGTAGCCGCATAGCACAGGGAGATCAGCTCGCTGCTTTGTGACCACTTAGAGGGGTGGGACAGGGAGTGTGGGAGGGAGGGAGATGCAAGAGGGAAGAGATATGGGGACATATGTATATGTATAACTGATTCACTTTGTTATAAAGCAGAAACTAACACACCATTGTAAAGCGATTATAGTCCAAGAAAGATGTTAAAAAAAAATCTTGTCAATCAACATACATAAGTTTTCCCTTCAAACAACATTACACATTTAATACATTTTACGATTTTGTGATGGAAGTCTTTGTAAAATATATACTGCTCAGTCTTTAATAAAAGGATAATTTAACTTAAAAAAAAGGAAAGTAAATAGGTTAATTATGGTGTATGCATAGCCTGGAGATTTATACAGTAATTAGAAGTGAGAAACACATATATGTGAATGAATTGTAAAATCATGGTGCTGAGTGGAAAAATGAAACAGAATGAGATATATAATACTAATACCATTTATGTGAATTACAAATATATGGACACAAAACAACACACATTTCCCTGAACAAACACAAACATAAAGATACACTTTGGGCATATTAGAATAGTTGCTTCTGAAGATGTGGGGAAAGAGGCGGGGCTCAAGGTATAAAAGAATACAGTAACAAAAGGGGGCCTTGCATAGACCAATAGTGACAATTGTAAACTGAGGGGAATATGATTTGCTCAATCTTCTTTTACCTAAGAGTGAAAGGAAGAAAGATCAAGATCAAATCTATAATAACAAAAGAGAAAATAAATGGGAATGAATTTAATGAGAAATGTAGAGCACAAATAGGAAGAAAACTCTAAAACTCTACTGAGGTGAATAAAAGATGACTTGTGTAAATGGAAAGACAGTCCTTGTTCTTGTGGAGTTCAGTTTTTCCTAAATTGTTCCATATAAGTAGTGCAATCTTGAAGTATTAGTAGGATTTTTGGGGAGCTGAATAAGCTGATTCTAAAGGTCATGTGAAAAATAAATATGTATGAATAGCTGATAAAATTGTGAAAAGGAAGAGTAATAATGAGTGACCAGTCCTAACATATTCAAATGGAGATATAAAAGGAACTTCTATAGAGCTACAGTATTTGAAAAACTTTAATACTGGCCTATGAGTCAACAGAATAGAAACTCCCCAAATAGATCTTTATATATATAGGAAATGAGTGTACAATCAAATTCATTTAAAATTAATGAGGAAGGGGCTTCCCTGGTGGCGCAGTGGTTGAGAGTACGCCTGCCAATGCAGGGGACACGGGTTCGTGCCCCGGTCTGGGAGGATCCCACATGCCGCGGAGCGGCTGGGCCCATGGGCCATGGCCGTTGAGCCTGTGCGTCCGGAGCCTGTGCTCCACAATGGGAGAGGCCACAACAGTGAGAGGCCCGCGTATTGCAAAAAAAAAAAAAAAAAAAAGTAATGAGGAAAAGATGAATTGTTCAGAAAATGATGTTGGGACACCTAGCTTGGAGGAAGAAAAATTGGGTTCTGCCTCTTTTCTTTTTTTAAAATAAAATTATTTATTTATTTATGGCTGTGCTGGGTCTTCGTTGCTGTGCGTGGGCTCAGTAGTTGTGGCTTGTGAGCTCTAGAGCTCAGGCTTAGTAGTTGTGGCACATGGGCTTAGTTGCTCTACGGCATGTGGGATCTTCCTGGACCAGGGCTCAAACCTGCGTCCCCTGCATTGGCAGGCGGATTCTTAAGGGCTCGAACCTGCGTCCCCTGCATTGGCAGGCGGATTCTTAACCACTGAGCCACCAGGGAAGCCCCATCTGGCTCTTTTCTTTCATCAGAATCAATTGCAGATGGATCAAATTTAAACATCTAAAACTAGAAGTACTGGAAGAAGATATGAGTACATTCATAAATTACAAGTATTAGGTGATTGGATAGTTCACAGTGTTATCATTATCATCTTCTTCATCATCTTGGAGTAGGGAATGTTATTTCAAATAAGAAACAAAACCCAGATCCAACAGGGGCAAAGATTTGTCTATTATGATTTCAAGGAAAATGTAAATTTCTGCTTAGTAAGAAATACCTAAGCAAAATCAAAGAATGGGTGACAGATTGGTAGGAAAAGATTGGCAACAACTGTGTGAGATGAACTAATTTCCTTAATATATAAAGTTGTCTTAAAGTTAAATATGAAAGCATTCAGTGGAAAAATAACAGAGCACAACAGTCTATATATGGGAAATGATATACAGATGGCTTGACTACAAATGAAACGATTACTAATATTAATATTACTCACAATTAAAGAAATACAAATTTTAGTTTGTATTTCAAACTAAATGCAAACCACTAAAAGTGGTCTCAAAGGAGACCTCTTTTCATCCACCATATTGGCAGAAATAAAATGTTTGGTAATGCAGAGGGCTGGTTAGGGTGTGGGGAAACGGACAGTCTTAAGGATTGGTTGGAAGGTGTTTTGAGGGAAGCTCACTGCAGAGAGAAGAGCATGGTTTGTGTAGAGACTGGCAAGTACTCTATGTATCTATATGCTTTTACCACTGAGAGATAACCACTCAGAGAAAGAAAAATTTCTTGTCCTTAGTATATTTGTATGCTTTTAATTAGGGACTGGTATTTGGAAAGATAGGGAGAGCCCAGATGGTAAAGGACTTTGAATGCCAAACTAAAGAGTTTGTATTTTTATTCTGGGAGTGCTCCGAAGACTTTGTGTGCAGGGTCATGAAATAATCAGGCTGAATTTTAGAAAGAAGTCTGTGATACTAAAGTGGAGAATGGATTGGTGGAGTTATGGTGTGGTGGAGGTAGTAATACTGAGAATGATAACAGTTGAGAAATCACTTAGAAAGCTATTGCAGTAGTTCAGAGAATTTAGAATCATTAGGATTTGATGACTGATTGGGTAGGAGGGGAGAGGGAATAGTTGAACATGACTCTCTTCCTAAGGTAAGAAAGAAACTGGGAGTTGTTTTAGGGGTTTTCTAAAAGTAATTTTACTTACTTTAGATCTTCTAAGAATAATTCTACTCAGTGTGGAGTAAGGTGCACCTTACGGATCTACAATAAGACCTAAACACTCTAAGTTTTTGGGAATTAGGAGTGGCATAGGGCAGGGTTTAACTTTCTTGAGCCTTTTGCATTTCCTAGAACCGATCTCCAGTGTTGGTTTTGGAGCAAGCTCTTCTTCTTACCTTCTCTATCTTTATCTCTATCTCCATCTCTATCATTTTTTCTCCCTTGGTTATCTTAGCTCTGTTACAATATTGATCATTACTGTTCTGTTCTGGATTTGGTCAGGGCACTCTGATGTGTGACAAAAGATAACACTGGGAGAAATAAGTCTATCCTCCTTAGAGTATACTAGACAGGGAGATCTTACTATATAAAAGCAATATAATAAATTAATATTTCTATTAGGTGAGTACATAGTTAAATGACTTATGCAGAGACTGTAGACCCATTGTCTTATCAAATAGTATGTGCCCTGAGTATGAAAAAGTTTGAAAATAAATTGCTGTGACAGTACAAATGATATAATTTTACAAAAAATAGAATATGACTAACATGTATTACCTGTTTATGTTTATGGAATCCTTACCTGAACACTGGCAAACTGCAATATACTATACAGAAACTTTCCCAAACCTAACTATTAAAAGATTTTTTAATTGCTAAAAATAGACTTCCTGCACTTGGATAAAGGCTGACTATAGTGGAAGCAGCTGATTTATGCCATGGACAGGAATAGCCTTGGGATTTGGTGATTTATGACATAAATCCTGGAAAAGGTACTGGGTACCTCTTCAAATGGGGTATGGGAAGAAGGAAGCTGAAAACTGGAGTGTTGGCCAAACTTCTGTATAGGAAGGAGTCTCATAGCCCCTTCCCAATCATATAGTCCTCTCAATAGAATGATGGGGAATGGGGAAACCCTGATTTGTAGTGTTTGCCAATTTTTGTGGTGTGAATACTCCTAACCATGGCCATTTTCAAATTACCTGCATGATGGCACTGAATTCAGAATTGGGAATAGATACTCACAATCAGCGCTTTCACCTGTACTTCATCTCACCCCACAGTAGGTGAGATGCCACTTGCAGCTCACCAGCAATGGGCTCTCCTTTCCATCTGGCCTGTGAGTGATCTGGTTCATGAGTACCATTCCAAGGGCCTGCTTTCTAGGCCCACTCCTGGTATAGACAGTCTTGGCTTGGATTCTCCCTGAAAGCAAGAGCCTGAGGCAGGGACTTGTGTCTAGGTAGTTTATTTGGGTGGTAGCACCATGGAGCAGGGATGAGGTACTGGGCAGAGTGAGGAAAACAGAAAAGGGTAATATAAGATAAGCTTGTGTTTTCAGAGTCACTGCTGAGCCCAGCTGGGACTTGATGCCACCCAGAACCTTCCGAGGACTGTGTAGAATGCCACTTAGAATTCTCTACCTGGGGGCCAATTGGAAGGAGCAGTAGTCTACCAGTTCCTTACCCTCACTTGTTGTGTGTTAATCTTGGACACTCATTCCTGGGAACTTCTATGGATATACACATACTGAGTGGGCTCCCCGTGTCATCTGTGGTATAGGAGAAGCCCCACTATGGACAGTGAAAGACATGAGGTGTGACACTGACAGTGTGAGGGTGTTGTGGCCTGCCAGGAACTATCTTCCACAGGTGTGATGGGAATCAGAGGTGAGGCTAACCAGAAGTTTCTGTTACAGCTGATACTTGGTGTCTAATGTTTTGAAAGGTGGACTAAACATTTATTCACAGTGAAGCTACTATTTAGGATCATGGGTCTTGTGGGATTAAATTGCTTATCAGAGAACTGAAAAAATTTTGGGGGCAAATGTGGTTTTTTTTTCCCTTCTCTTTCCTCTTCCTCAAGTAAAACTTTGGGTTGCACAGTGTTTCTGTGTCATAAGAAACCCATAGAAAGGATTTAATCAAGTTCATGAACATTGAAAATACATGGGCAAATTCACTTAATGAATATTTAATATTAGAAATGTGAAAATATAAACAATTTATGAAACCATGAAGTCATTTAAAGGGTCTTTTTAAAAAAAATATTTATTTATTTTTGGCTGCGTTGGGTCTTCACTGCTGCACGCAGGCTTTCCCTAGTTGCTGAGAGTGAGGGATACTCTTCATTGCGGTGCGCGGGCTTCTCATTGCAGTGGCTTCTCTTGTTGTGGAGTATGGGCTCCAGGCATGCCGGCTTCAGTAGTTGTGGCGCAAGGGCTTAGTTGCTCCACGGCATGTGGGATCTTCCCTGACCAGGGATCGAACCTGTGTCCCCTGCATTGGCAGGCAGGTTCTTAACCACTGCACCACCAGGGAAGAACTTAAAGGGTCTTCTAGGTGTTTTATAAGGGATAAGGGATGATATAAAACAACTTTGATGAGATTTAGGCCTTATTTCTGTTTTGTTTCCTTTAGATAATATTTTTAGAAGTTTTAACACTTCTACTACTTAATTGTAGGTCTTTGTGTGATTTCTTTCCATTTAGTAAATAAATAAAGACAAAATAACAGTATAGTTTCATAGCTAAATCTCTAATTAAACCTTTTCCTCCCTGACAGTTTATTTTGGGATATCATCCTTATGTTATTTCCTCTCTTTGAGGTTAGTATCTGTGAATTATTTGTGTATTTGATTGCCTTTAGGTGTTTGTCAAAATTAAAGGAGAGCAAGGAGGATAGTGAAAACTATATGACATGATTCATGCTTTGCCTTAGCTATTTTTTAGAAAAAGAGGAACAAAAGCTAGAGCTGGCCTAGTCTTACTAGAAAAGAATCCTCTCATAACCTCTTTTATCGATTACTCACCTTCCTTTGTCAGTCTTTGTCTCTGAACATTTCCCAAACTAGTGAATAGTTTGAGATCTTGTGAAATTCTGCTAGATGTAAAGCCCAGTACTGAATTTAAAAAATTTAGTTCTTAGTGTTTGTACTAGTTTCTGAGGTAAAATATCGATTTTGTGTATGAACAAGAGGAAACAGTTGAGATTGTTAATAGAAGTTTTAACTTATTTAAATTCACAGAATTAGAAAGTGTCTGTGAGTCATGGTCTAGTTTTTAAGCTACTGAGATTTACCTTATTTTTGAATCAGCAGTTTTAATTAGGTCCTTAATTTCGAAGTACCTTAAAATCTCTAATACCTAGATTTTTTGCATAATTTCTGAGATGTAAATTCCTGGTTTGCACATGGTAAGTGTTAATATTCCTATATTTGATAATTTGAATTCTGATAACACATTAAACTCCTATGTTTGTATTATTGAAAGGAGTAGCCCACCCAAACAAGGATCATTCATACCTAGGTGCCATATAGTAAGGGTTCTGCTTATCTAGCTAACTATTGGCAGTCAGTTAAGATACTTCCTCTTAAGAGTACATATATGAAAAGAGTTCTTACAACTCAGGACATGATAAGCATTTGCATTGATTATTTGAGAAGAACTAAACCTGCATTATGTAAAGAATGCCTACCCCAAACTTTTTCATTTGTGTTGATAGTAATGTTTGCAATCTACAGCCTTCGTTAGATCCAGTTCCCAAACAAATCCACCTTGTAGATGGAAGCTGGAATTTTAGTCCCATATCTGGTGTGCCTGGGTGAAGCATGGGCAATTTCGTGTCCATTGAATCATAGCCTTTCATAACTCTCCACCATGTTTGTTTAATCTAGGTGACTGGGTTTCTGCCCAGTGCACTTGGCTGGGGCTCTAACTTCCTGCCTTAGGCTGGGCGTTTCTAACTGAACCACCTGAAATAGGGCATCACCACCACCTAACATAGAGTGACACTGCTGGGAGGAGACTCCTGCTGAAGTGAGTGCCTCACTCACTAGATTTTTGGTTCTTGGACATTGTAACTGGTCCTAATTAAATACAAGTTTGCTGTATTTAATTAGGCCATCAAGCCACTTTGATTGGGCTGCCATCAAAGTCTCTTTGGGGTTTAGCCCTATCATTTCCTCTAGCCATATTCTTGCTCAGCTCTTTATTGTTGCTTGGTTCTTTCTCTTTCTTGTACTTGCTCACTGCTTAAATTGAGCCTGCCTAAAATGCAATGTGAAGTATATACAATATACTAAGTAGTTTACATGATTAAAAATAGCTACCACTTACGTGAAGACTTTACTATATGTCATTCAAATTTGAGTCTGAACACCTGTATTATAAAATAAGGTCACATATTCTTTTAGATATCTAGATTCCAGTAGCTTAAATTCCTACTGTCTCAGTGCCAGAAATCAGCCCCTTAAAGTGTTTCTGGGCTATTTCTAAGTCATGCCCAGAGCTCTCTCAGTTGTGTTTAGGAAGAGGTCCATCATGTTTTCCTGCTTTGGATGCCATGTCATGCTGCTGCACTGCTGCCTTTGCTCTTGTCCTTCAGATTGATATTCCATCCAAATCAAGAAACAGACCCTTTCCTTAATTTTCCACAGGATAGCATTTTAACCAGCGTTTATAGAAAGAGACAGGATAAAGAAAAGATAGTACATAATAATTACGACAGTAACTGTGGCCATGCTCAGAATCCCCTGGTCCAAGTTCTGCTTGGTTTTCAAAACTTCCTTGAAAAGTGCTCCTCTAACTTGTTTTCGTCTACCACTATTATGAACATACCAGCTTGCTCTCCACTGTGGGAACTCTCCGGCTTGTCTCTTCTATTTGGAGTCTAGGCTCCCAAACCTCGGGACTTCAGAGAGAAAAGGGACTTTCCCCTTTTCAGCTAAAAACCTGGCTGTCCACTTCTCATTCTTGTCCTGGAATCAACTTCTTCCCCAGGATAAATAACAGGGGGAATATCCATTCTTTTCAGGTGAAACCTCACTCCCTCACTCATAGGATATGGTCTGGTCCTGTGGGTGCTGCCCATCTTCACTTCCCCTTTAGGCAGTTACCATAACTGTCTTTTAATACATTTCCTAGAGATCTGAATTATTCTCTAAATGGGACTTCTGTAGTTCATTCCAGGATGCTCTATGCCATTCCAGTTAGAGCTTGTTACAGAATTTTCCCTCCCCTTCCTCCTCCCTCCCTTCCCTGCCCTCCTTCCTTCCTTCTATCCATCCATCCATCCATCCATCCATCCATCCATCATCTATATATCTTCTTCATTTCAGCCTTGGGGCTCTTGTAAACATGCATTGTTTTACATCAGTGGTTCTCAAGTCCCCACTCTCTCTCCTTGCTCCAGGGTCAGGCAGTTCTGGTTGCCATAGTAGCTGTAGGGCATATTTGTCATTTAATTGACTTGAGGCAAAGAAGCTTAAAGGTTTTGCAATGTTTGAAACTCTCCCCTAAAATGAATAGTCCCACATCCTGTGCAACTTTCAAATATCTCACTGGACATTCATGTAGGTCCTGTTTATAATTTTCTAAGCCTTGAAACTAATTCTGATTTTACTTATAAACAAAGTATTTTTTGCACACTTTTAATAGACACTGAATTTTTCAGGAATGCAACCAATTGGGTATGTTAAAGGAAGATTGTTCTTTTGTTCTGTATCGTTCACCATTTCAGAAAAATCACATCACTATTTCAATGCTGCTTGTGGTATTTGAACTGCCAATACAGTACATCCTTATCAATCGATATTTGTCGCTATCACATTCACAGTGATTCTGTATGCATAAGGAGAAAAGTGACTCTTTTATTATGTGTTCCCATGTAAGTGTGCCTGAGTATTTGCATAATGAAATGCAAATATATAATTTGTGTAAAATACATATATAAACAACATTTATATATAAAATATATATAAAATTTTAAAGACAGTATAGTCAGTGTGTAGTTAGTAACTATGAATTTCATTTCAGGATGTTAAAAAAAAGACATTGGAAAATATTTTTTAATAAAGGGGGTGTAATTCTGATGGGTTTGAGGGCCATGTAAATTTATACAGGGAAAAGAAATGGTTCTCTTTAAGAAGAAATAAAATTCTGCAGAGACATGCCTCACTGAATTTCTGTGAATGAAATGACAGTCATTTCCTTCATTACATTTAAGTGAAATTTGCTTTAACATTTACACAACTAGAAAATCTACTATATTTGTTTTCTTAGAACCAAGAGACAATTTGTTTCAAAGGTAAATTTAACGTCAAACTCTTAGGAGGCCAAAAGTGATTCTGACTTTTAAATGATATCAATACTACCACACCCCTTTCTGAGTGCCTCTAGTTTAGGATGCTACATTACTTGTTTACATCATTTATAACTAGCTTTTGAGGTTAGAATCACAAATACAAGATAATTTCTTTAAAATTTTAAAAGCTGTATCAATAAAAAATGAAGTATGTTAATCCTTCAGAAGTAATATAATTCATCTGTTGTTTAAATAATTTGAAATAAAAAGGCAGGTTCAATGACAGTAAATATTGATTTTGTTCTAGGTGTTCTGTATCTCTGAAAATGATTTTGATTTTCAAAGCTGCAAGAGCAATTTGTTTTTAGAACCATCAATACAAGATGATCTGTTTTTTTAATATATTCAAGGGACTGATAGGGTAGTTAATTAATAAAAGAAATGTTACTCAGGAGGTCTGTGCTGGGAATTTTCATTAACAAGTTGAAAAAGAAGTAACAAAGTAATCAATGAACTAAAGCAGACATGATTGACTATAATTACTGTGCTTGTTAAGGTTATTGACTAATAGCAAGATGAGCTGTCAGAGTTGCGGCATGGCACTCTGAGAAGATTAAATGAGAAAAATTAATGAGAAGAACATTCATTTTAGCCTTTGTGTTGTCACCAAGGCAATGAAGTTAATGTGTTAATTTTAGTAGTCCTGAAATAGTTAAATTGATATTTTAAAATTTAACATAAATATATTCTGACTAGCATTTAAATACTGTATTTGGGTTTACACAAAGTGAAATAGAGGGAGAGGGAGAAATTAGGTGATAAGTATATAAAGACAACAAGCAAGACAACTGTAGTTTGTATCAGGGTAATAGCTGTGAAGACGGAGAGGCAATGGATTTGAAGGATATTTGAGAAATAAAATTAATAGAATATTCTATTATGACTCTGACATCTTTCATTTCTGTATCAAGGCAAATATAACTCCCTCCAGGAAATTTTCCTGGATTACCCCCTCATTCTAGAGCTCTCTCTCATTCCTTTGAAATCCCATAGCTTTATCTTGTATAGTTAATTTTCATATGCCATGCTGTTAAAGATACTGCCATTGCCCCTGGCTTTTATTCCAGTGGTGAAGACACAAAAAGTAAACATATAAGTAAATATGCAAGGTTGTGATAAGTGACTGGGGGCAGTGAGATAAGGTAATCAGGTAATACTTCTCTGAGGGATTATATCAAGGATGAGAATGAGCCATACATGTAAATAGCTGGGAGAAAATGATTTCAGGCAAAAGAACAGCAAGTGCAATGGCCCTAAGGGAATAAGCTTAGATGTTTTCTGAACAGAAAGTGTAATTGAAGTCAATGAACTAGGGAGAAGAATGCTATGAGTCATGGTGGGAGAGGTTGACAGGAGCCAGATCATGCAGGGCCTTATAGATTTGGTAAATAATTTGGATTTTGTGCTATGAGTAATAAGAAGCCATTGGATGATTTTAAGCAGGAGAATAACATGAGCTAAATTGTATTCTGAAATATTTAGGTGCTATGTAGAGAATGGATTGCAAATGCCTCAGAAGAGTTGGGGTAGGGGAGATAGAGACAAGTGGATGTATTCAAGACAACTTTTGGAAATAGAATTAATGGAAATTCTTGATGATTGTGAGGGAGAAGAATGAATGAAGGATGACTGCTAGGTTTTGGCTTAAGGAACTAGGTGATGGTACCAATTACTAGACTATGAGTGACAGAAATAGGGTTTTTTCCCCCTTCCATCCCTTAATTTTTAAAATTATTATTTTTTAATTGAGATATAATTGACCTACAACACTGTTAGTTCCAGGTACACAACATATTGATTTGATATTTCTATTATAAAATGATCACCATGAAAGAAATAGGTTTGAGAGGGAAAATCAAGAACTCTTTTCTGGGACAAATTAAGTTTGAAATGCATATTTGTTATCTGCATGGAGACAGTAGTTGGATATATGCCTCTGGGGCTCATGAGAGAGGTCTGGGTTTGGGATACAAGTTTGAGAATCATTAGCATGTGAAGGTGTGACTGGTTTATTGAGTGAACAAGTTCCCTCAATCCTTGCATTTCACTTTGCTCTGCTGCATCTCCCTTTCTCATTCCTAAATGATACATTGGGTGGGCTCCATAATTTTCCTGCCATTTTCAGTTCTTTAAGGCCTGCTTAGTCCAGTTTAAAACTCCTATCTGATTCCAGTTTAAATCTCATCTCCTCCCTTTCCTCCAGCGCTGACCAGATGTCCTCTTGAGGGACTTGAAATGGGGAAGGGGCAAGATTGACTTTCCTACCACTGTTACTGCTCTGGTATCTTTGAGAGGAGAAGAGTAGTTGGTCTAGTTCCTCTCATTTTTCAAGTCCCCTAACTTTTCCTCTATTGTTGGGTCTAGGAGAGGAAGAGCATAAAGCTCTTTTCTTAACTGATTTTTTTTTTTCCTTCGGTACGTGGGCCTCTCATTGTTGTGGCCTCTCCCGTTGTGGAGCACAGGCTCCGGACGCGCAGGCTCAGCGGCCATGGCTCACGGGCCCAGCCGCTCCGCGGCATGTGGGATCCTCCCGGACCGGGGCACGAACCCGTGTCCCCTGCATCGGCAGGCGGACTCCCAACCACTGCGCCATCAGGGAAACCCTCTTAACTGATTTTTATTAAGCCCTGGAGTGAGATGTCTGCCCTCAGATACTGGAAATTCCTTAGCGTGCAATGTACACAAATGGATTCTTTTTCTTTCATTTTGAGCCTTAGTTGCCAATGCTGAGCAACAAGAAAAATCCCACTCAGCATCCTATTCAAAATCTCATTTAAAGCCATAGGATTGGATGATGTATTCCCTGAGGTAACAGTATGGGTCTGGCCACGTGGAAGATGTTGGTAGACTTAAAAATGGCCCTTATGGCGGTGGAGGTGATAGAAGTCACATGGAGTGGGTTGTGGAGTAAATGAGAAGTGAAAACATAGGGAAGGCAAGCAACTCATTAGGGAAGTATTGTGATGAAGGCGGCAGAGAACTTGGAGGAGCAGCTGGAGGGAGCTGTAAGGTGAAGCTAATGTTTGTTTGTTGATATTTTTAATTTAGAGGTGGTGCTGATCATTAGAAAAGGGGTTATAATGCAGTACATGAGATGATAATGAAGGAGCAGAGGCCCTGAGAAGGCGTGAGAAGAAGGGATCCAGAGCAGAAGAGGAGAGATTCGCTTTTGGTAGGAGCAAGGGTACAGCTTGAATTGTAATAGGAGAGAAGGCAGAGAAAAGATAGGGCTCGTGCTGGTGGTTTTGTAGATTTGATGATGAGAAGGTAAGGGACATTTCCCAAGATGGCTTCTGTTTTTGCGAATGAGGCAGGACAGTTGATTAGTAGCTAATAACAGGGTGGGTGGGAAGGGAGAGTGGGAAACATCTTTTTGCTACAGTACACAAACCTTGAAATAGGGGCAGATTGATTTAGATTCACCTAAAACACCCAGCAAAGTGCTGGAACTATTTATCACATATTTTTGGAATAAAATAATTTTAATTATCGCAAACTGAAAGTATTCTTTGGTTTAAATCTTATCTTAAAAAGGTGTTATAGCTGTTCAGAAAATTATATATTTTTTTAGGCCCCAACCTGAAATTGTGAATATTTTGAGGTGTAATGTATAGAATAAAATGGACTTATGGTTCATGCAAAAGCTACTTTCATTTTTGAAGGGATTTTAATGAAAAGAAGAAACTGTATTCCATTCTGATTAAAGAACTGATTGTACCCTGAAGGGCTTATTTTCCAGGAGGAATTGTTGATAGGGATAAAATTGTTTTCTTTCAGGAGGCTTCCCTTCTGTGCCTCTAATCTAGCTGGCCCCTAAAACAGGGCTCTGCATCAAGGGGCTCCTCAGTACATGTGGTTGAGTGAGTTTGTCTAGGACCAGCCCTGATTCCTAGAGCCAAAGAACCCTTGATTACCTCAGGAGGATTTCTACAACGTCTCTGATTTATTCTTTTTTCTCTTTTTTTTCTAGCTCCTCTATCCCTAACTTTTATTTGCTTGCAAGAAGAATGTGAGCCAAAATTTTAAAGTTTCAAAAGTATAAAGAAAGGAAACAAGTAAATAGGGAAGGAGAATAAATACTGAACAAGACTGGGCAAGGTGACAAGACGGAATTACTGTGAAAATCGGGAAGGGGGCCAGGGTGCAAAATGCAGCGGCTGTGTAGTTTACAGGAACTATTTAGTGTTCAGCATGCTTCAGTGATCACCCAGAGAAAGCCAGATTTTTCCGGTTTTGTTTGCTACCCTATAGTTAGCTATGGAAATCTGACATAGGTGATCTGTGTTTTCTGTCAGCCAACCGATGTAAATACAGAGGACTATGGGGCCTCTGCTCATCAAATCCGACGTGATTTGAATTGCTAGGAGGAGGACCTCTTGTGGCTATAGTGGGGAATACTTCAGCTAAAACTGCTCTTGGAGGCTGCAGACATTTTTATGAGGGAATTAAAAAAACCCAACTCTTTAGAGCTCTTTAAAATTGTATTTCATATATTTGTAGTATTCAGTTGGTTTGATAACACCAAGTACTGTAATTGCATCTGTATTGCATCTCTGAGGAGTTCAGTGTAATTTGAAGCACTTCAGATTTTATCCATTTAATTCGCATATCCCTTGAAAAGTAGATAGGAAGAATAGGGGTTTTCATCTCCATTTTGCAGATGGAAAGGAGAGGTACAGAGCAGGTGATAACTTATTTGTGCCTTTGAAGTGGGGGCAGGCTGGCTCATAATAGAATTTGGATATCTAATCTTGGGCTCAATTCAACAGTCTGTGTTTAGAAAACATTCATTATTAAAGCTCTAAAACAAAAACTTCTATTTTGCAAGTGTCAAGTGATTTCTTTATTCAAGAAAAGATGGAGTGAGAGACATAAAACTTACTCTTTGTTTTCACTGTGAAAAGAGGCTATTCCTAGATTCTCCAGGGGGAAAAAGCTGCTTTAAAAAAATCTGGAGAGGACAGTATGTTAGCAACTAAGAATCTTTAGATAAATGTAATGTCAATTATGCACATTTTAGAGGAAGCTACATAAAAATAGTTATTTCACAGATTTCCCTAGGAATCATATAAAATGAAACCTCTTTCATAATTGATTCTCTGACAATTTCCAGACCTTGCCTTTTCCTCTCAGCTCCCTCATATTTGTTCTAAGAGTGCCTGTAGAGCTAATAAATAAATGCCTTTAAAATTTTTTGAATTCAGTCTTTTAAGAACAGGAATGCCCAAACTCAAATGAGTAGTTCTGTTTTAGGGGCAGTTACCACCCGTTGTTTTTAGAAGCTAGTGGAACAAAGTCACAAAAGCAGTAATGCCTAAGGAAATATGGTACAAGTTCAAGTGGGGTGTCAAGGAATAGATGAAGTGATAAAGCTTAAGTCAGGACTATGCAGGATTGTTCCAGTGAATGGTAAGATGTTGATGGAGAGATTAAAAAAAAAAGGAAAGAGGAAATATGAAAAAGAATAGCCATAGAAAAAAGAAATTTTGTTGGAAAAATTTGTTTTTTTTTGGTGACTTTAATAATGGTTCCACCTGTGGAGTTTTTGGTAAATCTTCACTTTACATTCTTTACTGATAATTATGTAGGTCCAAATAAATCCCAGAAGCAGAGAGTGTGATGCTTGGTGCAAGGGTATGAGACAGGTAAGATTTCAGAGGAAAGACACTGTCTCAGATGTGACACATAATTCTGTGGTACTGAAGACACTGAATTTTACATAATTGATCTTTTGATGTGTGGATTTCCTGGACTATTCCTGCTGTATCATTTTTCACTCTTGATAATTCCAGCGTTCAGCTTTAATTAGATGTAAGAGGTCCTTATTTTGGAAAGGGACTAGAGAAATGCAGATCTAACTTATTTAGAGCTTCCTGACAGCTTTGTTTGTAGATCTCTAGGCGAAGTATGTGTCTGGCCTTTTTCAACAAAGTATTTTCAGTAACAAGTTGTCAGTGAGGTCAGTGACTAGCAGTTCAGGATTAGATACCACCCACCCTGGTTTGTAACCTCCCCCTTCTTTCTCATCCTGGGTGAATGACGCTCAGCTGAAGTGACTGCCCCACTGTCACTGCCTCTCAATTTGGTACTCTGTAACTCTGTGACTAACCAAGAAGTCGTCTTTATTTTTCTGCCCCAAACTCTTTTTGGAAAATTTCCTACAAGAGCTGAATTTTAAACACATTTACTTTATAGGAAGCAACAGAAAGGTAAGAGTCAAGTTTGTAAAAAGAGGAGCTGGACTTCAGTGCTTTTTTGTTTCTGCGTTGAAATTGCTCTGCCTTAGTTATATATTGTAGGTTTAAAATGTAGGGTTTCTTTCTGAATTAAAGAACACATTATTATATAAAACGGGAATGTTTTGACTAGTTATGGTGAGAAATGTAAGCTTTCACGCTAAGTTTAAAGTTATAAATAACTTTCAAGCTAGTGCCAGGGGAAGCTAGTAGCCAAGGTCGTGCTTTGCATTCAGAGAGTTTCTGGCTATAAAAAAACCGATTGGGATCCTGTGCAGGAAAAGATAAGATGTTGTCTGGATGCTTGTGCTTTGGCATGGGGCTGGAGCAAAATATTTGAAGGAATTTTACTTTCAACCCAAAGCTTGTTCACAGTAAATGGGAGATTTTTTAAATGAGATAGTGGCAAAAGCCTTAATTTTTGAATTTAATATTTGCCTTATATATTTGTTTTGTAATTGGCAGTAACATTAAGAAATTGAGGAATCTCTCAGAACTGTTTTTACCACCATTTATAATCAAATAAAAATCACACTGTATGAGATGAATGTGGGAAGTAATAATGTAAAGAGAAGGTCACTATCTGATGGTGTCTGAGTGACTGCGAGCAATTGCTCTCAGTTGCACTGAGGACAGAACTGGGAGGAATAAGTACGGATGGAAACAAGAAGAAATTTAGGCTAGGAGGTTCATTAACTGTAGAGGTTTTGAGTCATGGATATGCACCACTGAGAAAGACAGTTGCAACATATCTGAAGATACAGGAGATCCAAAGATTTGCTTAAAACACACATGTGGGAAAAATAGGATTTCAGATTAGCCTTGGTCCTGGGTTTGTGGCTAGCTTTTTTAGACAGACTAAAATGTCAGCATATATGAGAAAAATTGTGATTTGGAGATGTGGATTATCAGTAGTCAAATTCAAATGGCATATTTGGATGGACTATTACAATTTCATTACCCACTATAAAGAATTACCTTAATAGTAGCATAAGGACACATTTGTTAAATGGAGAAGCCCAAAATGCCAACAGCATATATACAGCTATTTCTATTTGTTGTGTCCTATACATGGTCTGTGCCTTCCTTCTTAACTGAGTAAAATATTGGAATTTTTATAGTAAAACTTATTTTCTTTTCATTATAAAAGTAATATGAGCTCATTATAGGAATTTTGAAAGCACAGAAAAAAATTATCTGTAATCTCATTGATACATTTTCTTTTAGTCTTTTTTCTCTGTACAGCTTTAAAATGAATTGCAGTAATACTGTAGATAAAATTTGGAACCTTGCTTTTTCATTTAACCTTTACAAAAATATTTTCTGTATAATATTACCTAATCTACATAGATGTTATTTTAGATTGCTGTCTAACATTCTTCCAAGTGAATGGCTATATAATTTTTTAATCATTGTTGAACATCTAGGTGCTGTGGTGTGTGTGTGTGTGTGTGTGTGTGTGTGTGTGTGTATTTATTTATTTATTTTAAAGGTCATTTCTTTAAGCTCTGTTCTTAAATGTGTACTTGTCAGATTAGAGAACATTAGAGTTGAAGGCAAAGATTGTGATTTTTAAGAAGATGGGTTTTTACTGTTTTTCTTTTAAGGCTTTGTAAAATTCCTTATCTCCCAAATGAAATACTTATTGAGTGGCCATGAGATGCAAAACACAGTTATCAGGCACATAGATAGCAATATACTTAGTATTTGGAAGGACAGAATCTCCTCTACTTACAAAATTTCAACTTATGGACTTTCACAGGTATCAACAAAGTTACATGTTAAAAATTCTTCATCTCTCCCTGAAACTGACAGACAGTATTATTGACTGCTTACATTATTTTGGACTTTAGAATTTATAAATAACCTTCGTAGAGAATCATCTATATGTTGTTCTGATTTATATGAGTTTTATGATCCAACTGTGGCAAAGAAATAGAATTAGGAAGAACAAATATTTTATAATAAAATTTTGTGGAAATTAGAATTATTTGGAGAAAACCTGTAGGCAGCAAAGTGGAAAGAAAAAGGATAGATGGTACATGCAAAAGCAGAGTTTCAGTTTTGGGATTTTCTGCTTAGGGAAACATGAGAATGGAATAAGGCATGGGTAGGGTGGGAGTTAAGGAAGGTATGAAATTTTAATTCTGTTATTGGTATTGAATTTGGGAATTATGGTTGTAGAAATAGAATATATTGAAGTAAGATTTTTGGAAGTAGTGGCTGGTACAGAAATCAAAGTTGAGAGAGTAGAGACATCAGTATTTGATGGGAGGTGAGGTAGAGGGTTGTGAATTCTTAATATATTCTGCTTGTATTAAAAAATTTTAAATTGTAGAATTTTATTTTTACAGTGATATTTAGAGAAATATCATAGGTATGGAAAGATGGGAGTTCCATTCTTTATTCACTCTGAACTTCTGCTTGCATGTTTCTATTTTTTCTTTGGAATAGAAGGGATTAAGACTTAAGTAGAGAAGTTGGCAGCCCAATATTGCCTGAAGAGAAACTATGTGCTTCGTAATGAAGACTTAAAAATAGTGTTTATTTATGGATCATTGGCTCATGGGAATGTTAGTCTAGAGACTCAAAAAGCATGATTTTCTAAATCTTGTTAGGATACTGGATTTGAAGTGACATGATATTGTGGGGTGGAACTCCTGAGTTTAGCCAAGTTGCAAACCTAATGGAAAGTGACAGATAATTGAGACTATAGAATTTTTGAAAAGGAACACGACTATTAACTGTTGCACCTGATTTTCACATGCTTAATTACTATTTTTACTATTTTTAACTACACTGTTGCTGTCTGGGACACAGTAATCTGCTACCAATTTAATCACTAACTTCCAGGGTCTGAGAAGTGACTAAGTTCCTATGCGCAAAATTGTAAATTAGGTCAAATTTATTTGTCACTGCCACTCCCTCACCTCTTTTTCCTGCTTTTCATTATCCTAACTGGTATGCTTGTGCTGCCCCAGGTCCCTCCATTAACGGTGAAAAAGATTTGATGGAGAAGGCAATGTTTAGCACAAAGAAAGACCTTCAAGTACTGGAACTTGAAGACTTTAGACCCTATTTTGTATTAGCACCATTCAAAATGGGATCAACAGTTCTCAATCTGTTACTTGAAACAGATGAAAGAGACCATACAAGCATTTATCTTCCTTATTTATAGGCATATGGAGTAGAGAATTGGGATCGAGATGTACAATTAACTAGATAATAAATGAATTACCAGGTCTCAGTTGATGAGGCTTCTGGAGGTAGTATCAATGCAAAAAGGCCCTAGGTTAGCCCATTGAGAACACATAGAATGACTGAGAGGCAGGATTCCTCAAAGGGCTACATTGGCTCTACTCCAACGTTGGCTTTAGATTATTTACTCTTTCTAGATGACTTGTGTACCAGATATTATTCTTAGTTCTGGGGATAGATACTAGTGAACCAAATTAAAGCCCTGCCCATATGGTGTTTCCTTTCTAGTGTTTGTGTTTTTGTGGATAGGGATGAAGAGAGAGTGAGAAGTAAAACCTACCTCTCTGTGATTCTCCAGAAGTACCAGGGTCTGTCTTAGTACAGGGCTGGAGCTCATAGATTATGTTTCCATGGAAATTTGCATGATTAACTAGCTTTTCTGTTAGAATCAGCAGTTCCTATTTCCCCAATATGGGGTACCAAAGGAATCCTAGTTTTAAGAATCAAATAATCTGTGATAGGCACTGCTGGTTGCCTATGCAATATCCATGCATTCTGCTCTTCTTGCTAATTTACAGAACCCTGATTTAGGTCAAGAAAAAAGGGCTTAATGCTATACATACTGATCTGCATCTTGCATCCCCACATTTTCCCTGAATTAGGACAGTTACATTTAGTTAAGACAGATGCATAGCAATTCATGTAGACCTACCTCATTCTTTTCAGTGGCTTCATGGTATTTTACTACTGTATGTGAAACAGGAGGGAAGGGGGCAGGGCACAACCTTTAAAAGAATGACATAGCCACAGGACATGACATAAACTATTTAAAACCAACTAGGTCCGAGATGGTGGAGCATTTGACTTCCACTGGAACTTGAGCCTCATTATATGCTCATTGTCATACATTAGCATGCTAAATGACACACCCACCAGCGCCATGACAGTTCTGAGGCTAACCATAAAAGGTCAAAAAGCGGGCAGTAGCCCAATTCCTGGAAATACCCATGCCTTCCCTAAAATAGTTGGAATAATCCTCCCACTCATTATCCTATAAAATTACCCAGCCCATAAAAACTAACCATCCCATATTTTGGGGCCTCTTGCCTTCTGAGATGGCTCACACTCTGTTGTGGAGTTGTTTCTCCCAAGGCTGTTCTTGCCTTTTGAGACAGACCACATTCTGTCTATGGAAGGTGTATCTGTCTAAATAAATTTGACTTACATATACAGTTGACCCTTGAACAACATGGGTTGAATGGCACAGGTCCACTTAGAAGTGAATTTTTTTTCAATAGTAAATGCTATAGTATTACATGATCTGTGGTTGGTTGAATCTTCGGATGTAGAACTGCAGATATGGAGGAACCGTGGATATGAACAGTGACTATAAAGTATCTGTGGAGTTTTGACTGCTGGGAGGGTCAGTGCTCCTACTCCCCACATTGTTCTAGGGTCAACTGTATTGTAAAATGATTATTGCAATAGGTTTAGTTAGCATCCATCATTTCATATAGATACAATAAAAAGAAAAGGGAAAAAAAGAAACCAAATTTTTTTCCTTGTGATGAGAACTCTTAGGATTTACTCTCTTAATAACGTTCATGCATGTCATACAGCAGTGTTAACTATAATCATATGGTACATTACATCCCAAGTAGTTATGTATTTTATAACTGGAAGTTTGTTTCTTTTTTACCACCTTCCTCCAATTCTCCTTTCACCCACCCCCATCTCTGGTAAGCACAAATATAATCTCTTTTTCCATGAATTTAGTTTTTGTTTTGTTTTTAGATTCCACATATGAATGAGCTCATACAATATTTTTCTTTCTCTGTCTGCCTTATTTCACCTGGCATAATGCCCTCAAGTTCCATTCTTGTTGTTATAAATGACAGGACTTCCTCATTTTTTATGGCTGCATAATATTCCATTACACAGTACATAATAGACCACAACTTCTTTATCTATTCACCTTCCAATGGACTCTTAAGTTATTTCCATGTTGTGGCTGTTGTGAATAGTGCTGCTATGAACATGGGGGTGCAGGTATCTTTTTGAGTTAGTGTTTAGTTTCCTTTGGATGTATTCCCAGAAGTAGAATTGCTGGATTATATGGTAGTTCTGTTTATAATTTTTTATGGAACCTCCATACTGTTTTCTGCAGTGGCTGTACTAGTTTACAATCTCACCAAGACAGTTCACAGGGTTCCCTTTTCTCTACATCCTTGCCAACGCATGTTATCTCTTATCTTTTTGATTATGGCCAGTCTAACAGGTGTGAGGTGATATCTCATTGTGGTTTTGATTTGCATTTCCCTAACGACTAGTGATGTTGAGCATCTTTTTATGTACCTGTTGACCATTTGTATATAGTCTTCAGAAAAATGTGTATTTAGGTCTTTTGCCCATTTTTAATTGGGTTATTTGTTTTTTTGCTATTGAGTTGAATGAGTTCTTTATTTATTTTGGATATTAACCCCTTATTGAATATATGATTTGCAAGTATTTTTTCCCATTTTGTAGGTTATGTTTTCACTTTGTTGATTGTTTATTTTGCTGTGCAGAAGCTTTTTAGTTTACTGTAGTTCCATTTGTTTATTTTTTTAATTTTTATTTATTTATTTATGGCTGTGTTGGGTCTTCGTTTCTGTGTGAGGGCTTTCTCTAGTTGTGGCAAGTGGGGTCCACTCCTCATCGCGGTGTGCGGGCCTCTCACTGTCGTGGCCTCTCTTGTTGCGGAGCACAGGCTCCAGACGCACAGACTCAGTAATTGTGGCTCACGGGGCCAGCTGCTCCGTGGCATGTGGGATCTTCCCAGACCAGGGCTTGAACCCGTGTGTCCTGCATTGGCAGGCGGACTCTCAACCACTGCACCACCAGGGAAACCCTTGTTTATTTTAAAAATTAATTATTTATTTAGTTGTGTTGGGTCTTAGTTGTGGCACGTGAGCTCTTTAGTTGCAGCTCACGGGCTTCGTAGTTGTGGCATGTGAACTCTTAGTTGCAGCACGCATGTGGAATCTAGTTCCCTGACCAGGGATCGAACCTGGGCCCCCTGCATTGGGAGCACAGAGTCTTAACCACTGCGCCACCTGGGAAGTTCCCCATTTGTTTATTTTTGCTTTTATTTCCCTTGCCTGAGGGGACACATCCAAAAAAATATTACTAAGACTGATGTCAAAGAGCTTACTGCCTATGTTTTCTTCTAGAAGTTTTACGGTTTTAGGCCTTACATTTAAGTCTCTAGTCCATTTCAGGTTAATTTTTGTGAGTGGTGTAAGATAGGGGCCTAGTTTTGTTCTTTTACATGTGAATATCCATTTTTTCTAACACTGTTTATTGAAGAGACTCTTCTCTATTTAGTATTCTTGGCTTCCTTGTCAAATATTAGTTGACCATATGCTTAGATTTACTTCTGATTTCTCTATTCTGTTCCACTGGTCTATTTTGTCATTTTTATGCAGGTACCATACTGTTTTAATTACTATAGCTTTATAGTATAGCTTGAAATCAGGAAGTGTAATGCCTCTCACTTTGTTCTTTTTTCTCAGGATTACTTTGGCTATTCTGGGTCCTTTGTGGTCCCATATAAACTTTAGAATTGTTTATTTCTACTTCTGAAAAAATGCCATTGAAATCTTGATAGGAATTGCATTGAATCTTTAGATGGTTTTTGGTCAGTCTAGAGATTTACATTTTAACAATATTAATTCTTGCATTCCATGTACGTGGGATACTTTTCCATCTATTTGTGTCTTCCTCATTTTTTTTCATCAGTGTTTTCAGAGTAGTGATCTTTTACCTTCTTGGTTAAGTTTATTCTCAAGTATTTTATTGTTTTTCATGCTATTGTAAATGGAAATGTGTTCTTTCTTTCTTTTTCAGATAATTTGTTGCTAGTGTATAGGAATGCTACTGATTTTTTTTTTTTTTTTTTTTTTGCGGTACACAGGCCTCTCACTGTTGTGGCCTCTCCCGTTGCGGAGCACAGGCTCCGGATGCGCAGGCTCAGCAGCCTGGCTCATGGGCCTAGCTGCTCTGTGGCATGTGGGATCTTCCCGGACTGGGGCACGAACCCATGTCCCCTGCATCGGCGGGCGAACTCTCAACCACTGCACCACCAGGGAAGCCCGCTACTGATTTTTGTATGTTAATTTTGTATCCTGCAACTTTTTGAAATCCATTGATTAGATTTAACAGTTTTCCAGTAGGATCTTTAAGATTTTCTGTATATAAAATCATGTCATTTGCAAATAGAGACAGTTTTACTTCTTCCTTTCCAAATCTGATGCCTTTTATATTTTTTCTTGTGTGATTGCTCTGGCAAGGAGCTCCAGTACTCATTTTTTCTCTTTATTCCCTCATAGTAAATTAAGCAAACTAGCTTTCTGTCTGTTTAATGTGTTGCAAGTATTTTCTCCCAATTTGTTGGCTTTTTTTTTTACTTTTATGTTTTATTTTTAAATCATACATAAAATAAAATATTTTTGTGTTCAGTTTTTAAAACTTCTTCCTTTATGGTTTCTGGATTTTGTGTTTGGGTAGAAAGGAATTTCTACTTCAATTATTACACATAAATGTATTATATATAAACTCACTCATACTTTCTTTCAGAATTTAAAAGTCTTTGCTACATCTGGAATTGATTTTGAGCAAACGAGTGAGGCTGGGAGTCAGCTGTATTTTAATTTTTCATCTAAATATTTATTTAGTTGGTCTAATATGATTTATTTCAGTCACTCTTTTTCCTGCTAATTTATTTTTAATTTAAAAAATATATTTTTATTTATTTGGCTGTACCAGGTCTTAGTTGTGGCACGTGGGATACTATTTTTTTTTTTTTTTTTAGTTGTGGCGTGGCATGTGGGATCTTTAGTTGCAGCATGCAGGATCTCTTTTTAGTTGTGGCATGTGGGACCTTTAGTTGCGGCATGTGAACTCTTAGTTGTGGCATGTGGCATGTGGGATCTACTGACCAGGAATCAAACCCAGGCCCCCTGCATTGGGAGCACAGAGTCTTAGCCACGGGGCCACCAGGGAAGTCCTCTTTCCTGCTAATTTAAAATGCCATCTTTATCATAAGCTAAATTTATATTAGAGTCTGTGTTTCACTCTTCTTCCTGTTCTGTAATACTCTTTTAAAAAAATTTTTATTTTATATCAAGTGTAGTTGATTTACAATGTTATGTTAGTTTCAGGTGTACAGCAAAGTGATTCAGTTATACCTATATATATATACATATATATATATATTCATTCTTTTTCAGATTCTTTTCTCATATGGGTTATCACAGAATATTGACTAGAGTCCCCTAGGCTATACAGTAGGTCCTTGTTGGTTATCTGTTTTATATATAGTAGTGTGTATATGTTAATCCCAAACTCCTCATTCATCCCACCCTGCTTTTCCCCTTTGGTAACCATAAGTTTGTTCTGGTAATATTTTTATCTAATTTTTCTGCAGTCCCTACTTTTTTCCCCCCTTTTCTGTTCTTATTTATTTATTCTAAAACATTTTTTTTTAAATTGAAGATAGTTGACTTACAATATTGTGTTAGTTTCAGGTATATAGCAAAGTGATTCAGTTATTTCCTTTTTCAGATTGTATTCCATTATAGGTTATTATAAGATATTCAATATAATTTCCTGTGCTACACAGTAAATCCTTGTTGCTTATTTATTTTATGTATTGTAGTTTGTATCTGTTAATCACATACTCCTTATTTGTCCTTCTCTCCCTCCCTGTCCCCTTTGGTAACCATAAGTTTGTTTTCTATGTCTGTGAGTCTGTTTTTGTCTTATATATAGATTCATTTGTATTATTCATTTTAGATTCACATATGAGTGATATCATATAGTATTTGTCTTTGTCTGACTTACTTCACTAAGTGTAATGTTCTCTAGGTGCATCCATGTTGCTGAAAATGGTAGTATTTCATTCTTTTATATGGCTGAGTCATATTCCATTGTGTATCTATACAACATCTTCTCAAACCAATCATCTGTTGATGGGCACTTGGGTTATTTCCATGTCTTGGCTACTGTAAATAATGCTGCCATGAACATTGGGGTGCATGTATGTTTTTGAATTAGAGTTTTCATTTTTTTTCTTGACATATACCCAGAAGTGTGATTGCTGGATCATATGGTAACTCTAGTTTCAGTTTTTTGAGGAACTTCCATACTGTTTTTCATAGTGGCTGCACCGATTTATGTTCCCACCAACAGTATAGGAGAGTTCTCTTTTCTCCACAACCTCTCCAGCATGTATTTGTAGATTTTTAAATGATGGTCATTCTGAGTGTTGTGAGGTGATACCTCATTGTGCTTTTGATTTGCATTTCTCTAATAAGTAACAATGTTGATCATCTTTTCATGTGCCTGTTGGCCATCTCTCTCTTCTTTGGAAAAATGTCTACTTAGATCTTCTGCCCATTTTTTGATTGGGTTGTTTATTTTTTTGATATTGAGTTGTATGAACTCTTTGTATATTTTGGATATTAACTCCTTGTTGGTCACATTGTTTGCAAGTATTTCCTCCCATTTTGTAGGTTGTCTTTTCGTTTTGTTGATGGTTTCCTTTGCTGTGCAAAAGCTTTGAAGTTTGAATAGGCCCCATGTGTTTATTTTTGCTTTTATTTCTTTTGCCTTGGGAGACTGATCTAAGAAAATATTGCTATAATTTATGTCTGAGAATGTTTTGCCTATGTTCTCTTTTAGGAGTTTTATGGTGTCATTTCTTATATTTAGGTCTTTAAACCATTTTTAGTTTGTTTTTGTATATGGTGTGAGGGAGTTTTCTAATTTCATTAATTTACATGTAGCTGTCCAGCTTTCCCCACACCCAGCACTTGTTGAAGAGACTGTCTTTTTTTCCATTGTATATTCTTGCCTCCTTTGTTGTAGATTAATTGACAGTAGGTGCATGGGTTTATTTGTAGGCTCTCTATTCTGTTCCATTGATCTATATGTCTATATGTTTTGTGCCAGCACCACACTGTTTTGATTACTGTAGCTTTGTAGTATAGTCTAAAATCTGGTTATGCCTCCAGCTTTGTTCTTTTTCCTCAGGATTGCTTTGGCAATTCTGGATCTTTTGTAGTTCCATATATACTGGAGGATTATTTGTTATAGTTCTATGAAAAATGACATGTGCAATTTGATAGGGATTGCATTAACTGTGTAGGTTGCTTTGGATAGTATGACCATTTTAATAATATTAATTCTTCCAATCCAAGATCTTGGAATATCTTTCCATTTCTTTGAATCGTCTTCAATTTCCTTTGTCAATGTTTTATAGTTTTCAGCTTATAGGTCTTTCATCTCCTTTAAGTTTATTCCTAGGTATTTTATTTTTCTGATGTGATTTTAAATGGGATTTTTTTTCATTGTTAGTGTAAGGAAATGCAACAGATTTCAGTATACTAATCTTGTATCCTGCTACCTTGCTGATGCATTCCCTACTTTTAAAATAACTTTATTTTATAACATGTTTTAATACCTGGAAGGATTACTCTTTCTCCTTATTCTTTTCTGCCCCTTCAGGATTTTCCTACATGTAATTACATAATGTTTATTTCCAGATGAATTTTAGTGTAACATTTTATAAAATTATTATAATAGCCTGTGAATATTTTAATTTAGGGAGAAATAATGCCTTTTTAATGTTTAATCTACCTATACATCATCATTTTGTTTACTCAATTCTTTTTCGACATCCTTCAGTAGAGTTTTAAAGCTGTCTTTACACAAGTATTTTATACATTTTACACAAGTATCTTTGGTACCATCATATTTTGGTATCTTTCCTTCCATCATATTTTTAAAATTGGCTGTTATTTGTAAGAAGGGGAGCCATTGATTTGAGTCCACATTTGCATTTCTAAGATGGCCTCTGGTGGTTGAGACACAGCTGATATTCAATGGGGATTTGGGGACCCAGATCTTCGGGCTCGCTCATTTGGATTTGCTTCTTCAGTTAAGTGTGTCCTCCCTGAACTGTACCACCATCCAGCCCACATAATTTTATTTTTAAAACATTTTTATAAAACTTAATTTTTTAAACTGAAAAACTTATATATGTACATTTATTTTTATTTTTTATTTTAACAAAGGGTGCCTTACCTAGGGTTCTTTTTTTATTTTTAACATCTTTATTGGAGTATAATTGCTTTACAATGGTGTGTTAGTTTCTGCTTTATAACAAAGTGAATCAGCTATATGTATACATATATCCCCATATTCCCTCCTTCTTGCGTCTCCCTCCCACCCTCCCTATCCCACCCCTCTAGGTGATCTCCCTGTGCTATGTGGCTGCTTCCCATTAGCTAGGGTTCTTGATTGCAACAAAGAGTCTGCTCTGGCTAGCTCCAGCAGAAAGAGTTTCATAAATGATATTTGGTAGCCCATAGATTCTCCTGGAGAGCCAGAGCAACAGCCAAAGACAATGCAGCTAGGAAAAATGTCCAAGTGTACCTGAGGAATGGTCCTAAAAGTGTACTAGCTTCCATTTTTCCTGGCTTTTGCACTCGGCAGTAGAGTCCTACCACAACTTTCCCAGAAGGATCTGATGCCTGTGACCTTTAAAAATCTCACCCAAGCTGTCGTTGGTTGGTGAAGTCTGGGCCCCACTACTTCAAGGGAGTCTGAGAAGAGCAGGTTTCTTAGCTTTCCAGTCTCTCTAGTAGAGGAGGAAAAGTGGGCGAGGGCTGGATGGGGTGTTAGCAAACATAGCATTCGTCACAAAGGGTATACAGTGAAAATACATCTTCCTTCTGCCTTGACCTCAGATCCTCAGTTCTCTGGTCCTCTTTTTTGTTGTTGTTGTTAAATTTATTTATTTATTTACTTATTTTTGGCTGCATTGGGTCTTTGTTGCTGCGTGTGGGCTTTCTCTAGTTGCGGCGAGCGGGAGCTACTCTTTGTTGTGGTGCACAGGCCTCTCATTGTGGTGGCTTCTCTTGTTGCAGTGTGTGGGCTCTAGGTGCATTGGCTTCAGTAGTTGTGACATGCAGGCTCACTAGTTGTGGTTCATGGGTTCTAGAGCACAGGCCCAGTAGCTGTGGCACACGGACTTAGTTGTTCCACTGCATGTGGAATCTTCCCAGACCAGGGATCAAACCCATGTTCTCTGCATTGGCAGGCAGATTCTCAACCACTGCACCACCAGGGAAGCCCTCTGGTCCTTTTTTTCACAAGGAAACTGCTACCAGTTTCTGGTGAAAATTAAAAAAAGAATTGTTCCACATCAGTATGTATGAATTTACTCTTCATCATAGCTGCCACTTGGTTGAATTTAACCAATTTATTGTTCTGTGATATTCTGGATTATTTTAATGTTGTTTCTATCTCTTGGTGAGGACTGATATTCCCCAGTAAGGCCATACAAATTGTTAAAATATGAAATGCTTTTGTACTCCCTCTCCCCCTCACTAGTGGCCTTCCTCCACTTGGTCTCTGCCTAGGACCCTCTAGACCTCCCCTAGACCCAGGAACTAAAAGGTGAACACCTTGCATAGATGGGGCTTTCCAAGACCCAGCTCCAGGCTAGACTGATTGGTTGGGACCTAAGTCATGCTAGTTGTTAAATATTTTTAATATCTCCCCTACTTCTAGGCAAATGAAATCTAATTGGATTCTGTATACTTCCTAAGACTTTTTCTCTTGTTACAGTTCAAATCACACCAATGAAAGAATATCTGACAATTTTTTTTTTTTTTTTTTTTTTTTGCGGTACGCGGGCCTCTCACTGCTGTGGCCTCTCCTGCTGCGGAGCACAGGCTCTGGACGCGCAGGCTCAGCGGCTATGGCTCACAGGCCCAGGCGCTCCACGGCATGTGGGATCCTCCTGGACCGGGGCATGAACCCGTGTCCCCTGCATCGGCAGACGGACTCTCAACCACTGAGCCACCAGGGAAGCCCCAGTATGAGTGGCTCTTAATAAAACTATACCAGAATTCACAGGATCATTGCTCTCTTTTCCAATTAATAATATTTTGATACTGTATTAAAATTTGCTGCGGATGAACATCAAATTTTCAGAACCTACCTTTTTGATATATGGGATAACATTTGTCAGTTCCCAATGCCATGATTACTCAAAGATGCTAACAATAATTCTGTGATAATATATGCAGATTTTTAGTGCTCTGCAATATCGTGGTTCTCAACCTAGAGTCCTTTTGCTTCCCAGAAGACATGTGACAATCTCTAGGGACATTTGTGATTGTTACGAGGAGGCTGGTGATACTGGCATCTAGTGGTTAGAGGTTAAGGATGCTGCTAAACATCCTACAAGTCAAGATAGCCCCCCATAACAAATTATGCAGCCTAAAATGTCAATAGTGCTGGGAATGAGAAGCCCTGCTGTACTAAAATCCACCTGGAAAAGGACATTTATCTAAACAGTTAAACATTCTTCCACTATCTTTTCTCCTGTGGTTTATCAATTTCTTCTCAAGATTGTTGGCACAATTTTTCCATTTTAAAGACCATGTTCCTTAGTAGATAATGTGAAAGCAAACTCAGAATATTGTCATTTTGCTTCCTCTCTGTACCTTGTTAACATAGGAGGAGGGAGGTTGTACCTTTTTTGTCCTTCCACCCTCACATGAAACCTAAAAGATTTTGTGTTGTTTTGTGTGTTTTTTACAAGTCTTTGCTCATTGTAATTTTAGTCCACTCTTCTAATAGGCTAATACCACACTTATGTATTCATCCTTACATTTACCCTTTTCCGTCTTCTTTTGTATGTCCTTTAAAAATCTCAGTCTTTAGAAAGTACCTTGTATATAGCATATTGAGTTATATTTGCATATGTTGTCTCCCATTTTTTTCCCCCCTCATTTGTGATTGCAGTAGTGGGTTTTATTTTTTCACCTGTCTTTCATTTTAGAATCTCTGCCTCTGGGAAATTCTTATATTTTCTCTGAACTGCTAAGCAACCTAAGGTATTTGTCTTTGCTTTTGGTTTTCTTCCTTGGCCGTAATGAACTCTAAGGTGATACGTTGAATTTTTCCCAAGGTTCCTGTCACTTTGACTTCACTAACACATTCCTCTTTGTTGGTAAGAATTAAGCCCAGGGTAGCCCTTCCATTCTTAGTTTCTTTTGCTCTCTGAATGATGAAGTTGCTGATAGGCAGATGACAAAGGAAAGGAATGATTCCTCAGGGCAGGTTTTAATTACTTTATTGTCTCTTTGGGTTTGCTGAATTCTTTTACTTAAAAATTTTTGCCACGTCTCTTTTTATCTTGACCTTTCACCTCAGTCAACTTTCTTTTCATTTTACTTAACATTTCCATCATTTCTTACCTAGAATTTTTAAGTTTGGGTATTTCACTGAGAGCACAGAGTAGATGTATTCTATATTTTCTTTCGTCTTGAGGATAATTTCCCTTGTCTTCCTCTTTTATTGTTATACAGTCTTTTAATTTTGGATTTTTTCTATTTACTTATTTTGAAAGACAAGAGATTTATTCAGTCCTGGTGTTTGTCATAAGTGAGATATATACACATCTATATCCGTTTTGAGCTCTGTCATTATCAATTTTGGAATTACAGAATTTCCCTCTCAACTCTTAAAGTGGAGGGCAAGTATCTTGCTGAATTTCTGGGCTACAGGAGCTATATATTCATTTGGGGCAACTATTCCCCTATTCCTATTGTTTGACCCTCTACTTGGACGTGAATTTAATCTTAGATAATTTGAAGCAATTCAGATTCACTTTTCTAAAAGAGGCGCATAAAACCTAATCTCTAGAATAGCCTCTGCCAGTGTTTTTTTGTGTTTCTGCTCCTACTGTTGGGGCTCTAATATCCCAGGGCACAATATGTCATTCTTCCCTTGTCCTCTTTTATCCTGTGTTGCATTTCTGGGAACTAAAATCTTCCAACTGAGCGTAGTTAGAAATATATTGCTGGGAGGTGGCCAGGAAATATCGCTGGCTATCTAAAAAGCAGCTGCTGTGCAGTAACAGGGTGAGAGCTGAATTTTTGGTTGGCTCTCTCAGCTTCAAGTCTCTGACAGGATGTCTAGATACATGGATGTGAGGATCTGGCTCTGTGGCTGCTTTAAATTTAGGCACGAGGGAGTTCTAGGTCCCCCTCCTCCCAGTTTGTTCCATTCATGAAGTAAGATAAGGTAGAGTGGCCAGATTTAGCAAATAAATATACATGACACACAAGTTTGAATTTTAGGTAAACAAATTAATAATTTTTTTAGTATAAGTATGTTTCTGGCATAAGACATATGCCAGAAAATTATTCATTGTTTATCTGAAATGCAAAGTTAACTGATCATTCTGTATTTTATCTGACAACTATAAGGGAAGAGAAATTCCCCTCCAGTGTTTGAAACCATGAATGAGGTCGTTATCCTTTTGTGTCTCAGGTACTGATGTAGCAGGGTCTTTTTCTGGTTTTGTAAGGGTTGCCTTACAGTCTTCACCTTCAGGGCTGGTCAACACTGGGAGGACTGGAAGAAGTTTGTAGAGTCTGGGAACCTTCAGAGAGGAAAAGAGTGAAGACCTGGACTCCTTCCTTGCATTTATTATTAGAAAGTTTTTTGTGCATTGAACTGGTCTCGATTAAAAAAGGACCTAGTAAGAAAAAACATCAAAGACCTTAGGCTAGGACTCCTTGTTGTAGCCTGCATTGCCCACTGGGAGAGGCTGTTTGTGCACTTGTGTAATTGGAGGCAGAAGGCCCTGCTGACCCATCCGCTTGGTGCTTGGTGAACTTAAAAACTCCAGGTGTGGCTGCCATGCTATACCTCTAAGGGAGCAGGCTGCTTCTCTCTTGAACAATCACTGTGACCACTGTATTTGCAGCAGCAAAAGCAAGAGCACAGCAGGTGGAAGGGTCACATGGAACTGCAGGGGATCAGTTTTCATGAGTAAACTGTGTGCCAGGAGCAGAACAGCAGCAGCCTTCAACAGGGCCCACTTGTATTCTAATAAAATTCTCTGGTTTTCTCTCTCTGAGGTATGTGGATCAAGAGGCCCCCAGAGTTCTTGAACAATTTGAGGAATAAGAGAGATACTGGGCTCCCTGCCAGTCTGGCAGTTGGGAAGTGGTTTTAATTTGAAAGATTAATAGATAGGACCTTCTTTTTACCCCAAACTATTGAAGTAGTTCCTACTATTAGCACATATATACATATATTTTACAAATACAACATCATAACATATATTGTTTTATAATAGCTAAGTTCTGTAAAAGTTTCTTTATTATTTTTCCAAGATGTCATGACCTGAGAAGACTATATATATTTTCCTGTGGTCTTGTGCTCAGCAGTTTTAAAAATATAGCTTAGATCAATAAATATATGTTAACAAAAGAATATCAAGTTTTGTGATTCTTTACGATTCTTGCATATTTTTCATCTTGTTCAGTCTGTATCCATTAATATTTTTAAAAGACCAAGCTCAAAATTTCACCAGTAATAATTAGTCATCCTTGGTAATTTTAAAAAATTTGATTACTTGTTTAACTTTGCTGCCTTAGTTTATATCATATAATCTTGCACTTATGCACATACTAAGTTAAAACATATTGATTGTTGATCCTCTTGATTGCATTCTTTTAGGGAGAAATATAAGAGCATGTTTATTATGGTCTTAGAGTAGGAAATAATTTCTTAAATAAGACCGCCAAAACATAAGCAATGAAGTAAAAGACTGAAAAATTTAATTATATTAATATAAAACCCTTCTTTGTGGAAAAAAATAGCATAAAAGAAGATAAATGAAAGCTACCAACTGAGAGGATATATTTAGAAATCATTCATATAAAATGGATTGCGTTATTTTTCCCCATTCTTTTCTTTCCCTGTATCCAGGCCCTTTGTCATATGATGTTGCAGTTCTTCCCACTAGAGGCAGAGTATATTTCCCTGCACCATTAGTGTTAGACTTGGTTGTGTGACTTGCTTTGCCCATTGAAATGTGGGCAGAAGAGGCAGAGTACTAGTTTGAAGCTTATATCTTTTTTTTTTTTTTGTGGTACACGGGCCTCTCACTGTTGTGGCCTCTCCCATTGCGGAGCACAGGCTCCGGACGCACAGGCTCAGCGGCCATGGCTCACGGGCCCAGCTGCTCCATGGCATGTGGGATCCTCCCGGACCAGGGCACGAACCCGTGTCCCCTGCATCGGCAGGCGGACTCTCAACCACTGAGCCACCAGGGAAGCCCGAAGCTTATATCTTAAGAGGCACTGTGTTTCCAATTGTCCTTGTATTTTTGTTGTTGCCATGGGAAAAACATGATTCTGGTAGCCGGCTTGTCCAAGGAGGATGAGAAACATGTGGAATAGATCTGGATTCCAAAACTACAGCTTGGAGTAAGCCCAGCCAGGCCCATCCTGCATTAGCTGACCCCCAGCCAACCTGAAAGTGTACAAGAGAGAATAAATGTTGTTTTATCCCACTGAGTTTTAGGGTGGTTTCTTATGTAGCATTATTGTGGAAATAGCTGGCTCACAGACTCATTCAATGAAAATGATCTAAGAACTCCTAAAAAATTAATGAGGAAAATAACAATCTTAACAGGGAAATGGGTCCATGATAAGTGAAAAAGTAATTCATAGATGAGAAAATTGTAATGACCAATACATAAGTGAAAAGACATTTAGCTTGTTTCACTAGTTATCAGGTAAATACAGATTAAATCAATGATGAGATAGTTTATCATACCTATTAGATTGGCAAAAATTAATGTCTGACAATAACCTAGTATCTGTAAGGATGTGAAGAAAATAGAACTTTTATATACAGATGGTGGAATGTTTAAGAATATAAAGAGAGGGACTTCCCTGGTGGTCCAGTGGTTAAGACTCTGGACTTGGGCTTCCCTGGTGGCGCAGTGGTTGAGAGTCCACCTGCCGATGCAGGGGACACGGTTCGAGCCCTGGTCTGGGAAGATCCCACATGCTGCAGAGCGGTTAGGCCCGTGAGCCATGGCCACTGAGTCTGCGCTTCCGGAGCCTGTGCTCCGCAACGGGAGAGGCCACAACAGTGAGAGGCCCACGTACCACAAAAAAAAAAAAAAAAGACTCTGGACTTCCACTGCAGGGGACACAGGTTTGATCCCTGGCCGGGCAACTAAGATCCCACATGCTGTGCAGCATGGCCAAAAGAAAAAAAAAAAGAATACAAAGAGAGACATAGTAAGCAGGGAGAGGATATTTTCGAGGAATATAATTGACAAAGGATTATATATAAAATATACAGAGAATTTTTGGAAATTACTAAGAAAAAACAGGCAACCTAGGAGAAAAATTGGTAAAAAAATACAGGTAAGCAGTCCACAGAGAGGAGTGTTTTAAGCTAGTTAACCTAAAACAGATCACCAATTACATTGGTAATCAGAAATGAAAATTAAAACAGCAATGAGATCAACTTTGTACCTCCCATGGTGCCAGAAGTTGAAATGTCATGCAGTATCTTGTGCTGGTGAGGAGATGGGGACATGTGAGTCCATGTGGTCTGCTGGTAATATTTTGGAGACCAATTTGGTAGTATTTGTTGAAATTGAATACTCGCATACATTCTGACCGAGAAATTCTACTTCTGAATTGTATTAGTTTCTAATGCTGCCATAACAAAATACCACATGCTGGGTGGCTTAAACAACAGAAATTTATTTTCTCATAGTTTGAAGGCTAGAAGTCTAAGATCAAGGTGTCGGTAGGTTTGTTTTTTTCCTGAGGCTTCTCTCCTTGGCTTGCAAATAGCTATTTTTTTACTATATCCTCACATGGTCATCCCTCTGTGTGTGTGTCGGTGTCCTTACCTCCTCTTCTTATAAGGTTAGCATTTATAGTGAATTAAGGCCCACCATAATGGCCTTATTTTAACTTAATCACGTCCTTAAAGACCTTGTTTCCAATAAAGCCATATTCTGAGGTACGGGGGGTTGGTACTACAAACATGAATTTTGAGTAGGACACAATTCAGCCCACAGCAGAATATATATATATTAGAGGGACTCTTGCATAGGTACACAAAAATACATGTATGAGAATGTTTGTTATAGCATTGTTTCCTATAGTAAAGGGTTGAATACTACCTAAACATACTTGAATAGGGATATGGGCAGATAAAATACATTATAAATGCATCTGATAAAATGCTATAAATGCAAAATAAAAGAACAAACTAAATCAATCACATTAATTGAGAACTCATTTTTCTCAAATAATAAGAAATCTGTAGGTGAGAAGTTCAGAACTGATAACATCAAAGACCTTTCTTTCTATACTTCTGCTCTGTCATCTTTCCTCCTCAGGTTTGCAGTAAGACTGCTTTATGTTCAGGCATCATACCACAGATAATAGAAGGATGGGTGAAGGGCTATGGCAACATTGTCTGACATCCTTTTTATAGGGAAAGCAAAAGCTTTGTCAGAAACCCTCTCAGCAAACATCTGCTGATATCTCATTGGCCAGAATTCTGTCATATGCCATTTTGAGTTGCAAAGAAGGCTGGAAAATCTAATGTCTTGCTTCCATAGCAGTGAAAGGCAAGGGGGAGCTGGCTCTATGTATTGAGTGAGCTAACCTGTGGTTATAGTTTCACATCAATAGACTGTGAAAATGTAGTGTTGAGACGAGAAAGTGAGAGAGAGAGAGAGAGAGAGAGAGAGAAGTAGGAATAGATGGGAAGTACAATACTGTTTGTGTAAATTTAAAAATCCACACACACATAAGGCCATATACCATTATAAAGATATATACCATTGTAAAGGTATGTATATCATATATAATAAAAGTTATGGAAAGTTGATTGGAAAGGTACCCATGAAATACTACAGATTGGATGCCTATAGGAAGGAGGGAGGGAAGTGGAACTGAGGCTGAGGGATACAGAATATGATAAAAACAACAACAAAAAAACAGGCTTTTCACAGACCAGTTGCATGAATTGAACTTCACAGAGGAGCATGATTGATTGTGTCAGTCTAATTCTTTGTATTCAAGACCCAGGAGGAAAAAAGCTGGGATGAGTCAGGTCGTGTGTGGGTTACTCAGACTATTGGTCAAGGTCATTATTTAGAGTAAAAAAAATGTGATTCACTATGTTAACAACTGAGTTTAATTATTTTTATTTACTCTGTGATAAGCACCATTCTTTTCACTACAGTTGAAGGTCTGATGTTACAGTTTAAGTTTAGGGACGGTAGCAGTTATTTTTTGGACAATTTAGGGATACTGTAAGCTTTGAAAAATGGATTTTCTTTGTGTTTGTACATATATTTCCTGTGTTCCATAACGCAAAATTAGTAGAGTTGACTTTTAGAGGGTCAGTGGGGACAAGAGTAAAATAAACCTGGCTACTTGGTAGTGAAATCCATCATGCTCTAGTTTTCTGTTATTATCTTTGGAAACAGAGAGTGGGAGAAAGATTTCCTTCTTCTCTTTCTAATATAGTCTCAGTGACTGACTGGCTCTCTGCTCTGGAATGAAGCAGATTGGCACAACTCCATAAGTCTTATGTGGGAACAAGACACCAGAAGTTCCTTCCTTCCTTCCTTCCTTCCTTCCCTCCTTCCTTTCTTTCTTTCTTTCTTTCTTTCTTTCTTTCTTTCTTTCTTTCTTTCTTTCTTTCTTTCTTTCTTTCTTTCTTTTTCTTTCTTTCTTTCTTTTTCTTATTGTCATTATTTGCTTTTAGTTTTGTATTCTGTCCTTAAACCATCCCATACTCAATCCTCTAAATAACATACACAATTTATTAATATGTGTTAGTATGTCTTGTGTTTATTAAGCATTTGTTATGACTTTGGAAGCAGCTTTTTTTTTAACATCTTTCTTGGAGTATAATTGCTTTACAATTGTGTGTTAGTTTCTGCTTTATAACAAAGTGAATCAGTTATACATATACATATGTCCCCATATCTCTTCCCTCTTGCGTCTCCCTCCCTCCCACCCTCCCTATCCCACCCCTCTAGTTGGTCACAAACCACCTAGCTGATCTCCCTGTGCTATGCGGCTACTTCCCACTAGCTATCTATTTTACTTTTGGTAGTGTATATATGTCCATGTCACTCTCTCACTTTTGTCACAGCGTACCCTTCCCCCTCCCCATATCCTCAAGTCCATGCTCTAGTAGGTCTGTGTCTTTATTCCCATCTTACCCCTAGGTTCTTCATGACCTTTTTTTTTTTTTCTTAGATTCCTTATATATGTGTTAGCATACGGTATTTGTTTTTCTCTTTCTGACTTACTTCACTCTGTATGACAGACTCTAGGTCCATCCACCTCACTACAAATAACTCAATTTCGTTTCTTTTTATGGCTGAGTAATATTCCATTGTATATATGTGCCACATCTTCTTTATCCATTCATCTGTTGGAAGCAGCTTTTAAGCTCTTCCATTTTAGGACCATGATTCCTTGTTACCTAATTATAAATTATTATCATGGATGGGGTAGAACTTCCCTTGGTGAAATGGATTTAATTTGCTAAATAAAAATGTGTGAACTTAATGACTCTTCACCACTTTTAAATCAGATGGGCAATCTGTTATCTCTCACAGCAGTCTTCTAAAATTCAATGACATCTGGATTTGGAAAAGTAGAATTCCACAAAGAGAAACTTATCTTTCCACAAAATAACAATAATTGACTAATGAATTATTTAATACTATAATTCACACTCCATTAGAGCCTATGAGTAATTTTATAAGTAATTACCCTTCATATCAGCTTTATAGGTCTCACTTCACAGGAAGAAACCACAGTAAATGGGAGTCAATGTGGACAAGGCCAAGCAAAGTAAAGTAGGGCTTGAATCTGAACTAAGTTTGTCTTGCCTTTCTGCCTATTCTTTTCATGACTTCCCTTCTTTCCCTACCCCTAGTGGGTACTTGTTTTGCAAAGTACTATCTTTGGCGCCTTATCTCCCTCTACTCAGCCTTAGGAGAGCTCTTCTAGTCTCATGATTTAAGGCGTAACACGTAGTTACCATATCTTGATTTTTCTCCTGAGCTCCAGGATTCTGAATTTCTAGCTCCCCATTGTTTTTTTAAGCCACAAATAGAATGGAGTCTAATAAGGCCTTTAGATATAGGTTCTTAAGGCACCTGGAAAAACCAAAAATCATTAAATGAGACGCAGTTCAGGAATGCCTGTGTCAGGGAACCAAACTCAGAGTTGGAAAGTAAAGTGGAATTAAGTGGTTAACTGAAAACCGAAAAAAAAAATTAGTTATCTGTATATTCTAAAATGTGTGGGTGATAGGTAAGAAGGATAAGCAAATTACTTGTAAAACAGACTTTTCAGTTTCCTCCTGGATGCTTATCTTATAAGTTAATTTGAGAAATAATTTTAAGTATCGCTTTTATATTATAGAGAATACATCAGTTTAGAAAATTGAAGTTAAAAAATTTTATGAAAGAATCAATAACAGTTGAGATGTTATACTTTATTTCCAAATGTAAAATTTAATTTTTACATGGCTACCATTAGTTACTACATGAGGAAAGAAACTGCCATATTCAGGTATTAAAAATAATTTTATAGAGTGAAGAACCCCAAACTTGCTTTCATTATAAGGAATAGAATTCTCTTTTAAAGAAGCTATAATTTCCTATTGTGAATCACAACTGAGGAAGAGAATGATTATTTCTTTTCTCTTTGGAAAATTTAATACTTTCATATAAAGGATATGTCATTAGTGGCAAGCCTGGGAACATGAGAAGAGAGATCACTCTGAGCCTTTAGATCTGTTTTATTTTTGCCATCGTTTACAGTAGACTTGATGTTTGTGATAATAGCTTTAGAGAAGTGTGGAAAATTTTTATCTTTGGTCAAGATAAATTTGTTGTAGTTAATGATGTTAGCTAATTAGATAGTAAGATCTTTATTTTTAGAGTAAATCAGGCAAATCAATGTTCATGCTTTTCCAAATTGAAGTGGGTGTTAAGTTGTAAAATAAAGAATGTGCAGCTTGTATGAGGACTTTGTTAGTCATAACATTTCACGCTCATGAGAAATAATGCAGGGATAACAGGAAACATATCTTCTAATATTACCTTATAGCTCCTAATATATAATCGACAGCAAATATTAAACAGGGCAATTAGAAAATATTAAACAGTTTACAAATGTCATATGTAAACTTTGAAGAGAAATTATTTTGTTTAATAGGGCAGTTTTATTTTTATTTTTTGGAATTTGTTTTTGGATTTTCTAATGGGGCTTAGAATATTTATGTAGAGTTTTTGTTGTTTGCTTTTTTGTCCCAGAAGATCTAGGGTTGTGCAGTCATTGTGATGATTGAACCCAATTCTGATGCATGTGATTGAGTTGATAGAGGAAGAAATAATGGTAGACTTTGTCACAGATGAGAAATATTAAACACTAATATGGGCTATATAAGTCAAATTTATATGGGCAAATAAAATGGGATATTTCTAACCACATTTAATAGGGAAAGTTGAGATGGTGTGCCCCAGTTCCTAGTTCAAGTATAGAAAGAAATGTCATTGGACTCAATACTGTGGCCTTTCAGAATCAGATGATACCCTCTACTGGCTAAATGTGGGATTGCGTTTAAAAATGAATGGCTGGAAAGGGAGGGGATATGGAAACATATGTATATGTATAACTGATTAAATTTGTTATAAAGCAAAAAATAAAAAAAATAAAAAAAAAATGAATGGCTGGAAAGGAACTGCATTTCCAGAGAGACACATCAAGAGGGCTTGAAAATGGGCATTCCAAGGGAATTCATGACAGGCCTTCCTTGCCATATGTCAGCACCCCTGATGAACAAAATAGTCCAAGAGAATCCCCAACCAGACCCTTTTGTCTACATGGATGATTCCATCATGAACTTCGAGGTTGATTCACAGATACCAGCTGGTCCCACAAAATGGAAGAAGCCTCACGAACGCACCTCATTCACACACACAAAGCATGAAGAGTTGAAGGTTCTGTTTAGCTGTAACATGTTTCCAGATAAAAATCTCCAGAGAGAACTTGCTTTAAAACTCGGCCTACCGGAGTCAACAGTAAAGATTTGGTTCAGGAATTGGCGGTTCAAAAAGAGGAAGCAGCAACAGCAACAAGAGCAGCAATCGGTCCTTCCAGCCAAGAATGTGCCCACAGCATCAACCAGTCCTCATTCTTTTCTCCCTGCAGTTTCAGATTCCTATAGCTCCCACTCATCTCAGCCCTTAGACCCTTTCCATTGGGCAGGGGGCTCTATCATCACTGAGATTGCTACAAGTGATGTCCAAATGCAAGATCCTCAATTGGAGAGGCTAGTGGCCTCAGTTCCTGCTTTGTACTCTGATGCCTATGACATAGCACAAATCATGGAACTGTACAGTTTTCCTGATGAGGATGAGATAGCCAGATCTTCTTTCCACTCTCTGTGTTAGTTTCTCTCACCGACAAGGCCCAGTTAGAGTAGAGTTCCTCTCTTAGCACCTTTGCTGATCCAGCTGTAGGTTTATCTCCTGGGCAAACCTGCCTCAGTATGACAAACTGGAGCTTTGCAGCCTACAGTCTGAGAGACAGCCTGGAATTCCAGAACCCCTCCAGTATGGCACACTTTGGATGTCTCTGATCAAAGTACTAATAAATATCAGACAGTATAGAAAAAGGATCTTCATGCATCTTGTACATGCTCTTGCCTTTGTCTGCTTTTAACCCAAATATCTGGCTCAGTGTTGCTTTGATTTCCATGGAAATGTAAAAACGAGGAGTTTCCTGCAAGTATAGCTCAGTACTGCACAATCAGCCCCACAACTCTCCCTGGAGAGGCCTTCCTAGTCCCTTCAATGGCCAATGAGACTCCAAAATTCCCTCTTCCCAAAACTATCTTTGACTTTTTAAAAGGTCAGTAGCCTTTAGGGGTCATCCACTTTTAATGGCAGCAGGTTTATAAACTTACATTTCCAACAAACTTGACAGCTAAGCTAATTTTTCAGCTATATGATTAATGAACAAAATTAATGGCACTTCTCAAAACCAATAATAAAGAAACACATAATAAAATAAGTACCTCTCAATGAAAAATATAAAGTATCTAGGAATTAACTAAGAAAATTAAGACCTCTGTAATGAAAAGTTTAAAACGTAATAATGGACATTGGAAATGTTTTGAATAAAAGACATTTGAAGCCATAAAATAATCAATTTAACAGGGTTAAATATAAAGCATGTTCTCCAAACACAATGGAATGAAAATAGAAATCAATAGTAGAAGAAAATTCAGGAAATTCACAAATATATGGATATTAAAAAGCACACTCCTGGACTTCCCTGGTGGCGCAGTGGTTGAGAGTCCACCTGCCGATGCAGGGGATGCGGGTTCGTGCCCCGGTCCAGAGGGATCCTGCATGCCGTGGAGTGGCTTGGCCCGTGAATAAAATAAAATAAAAAGCACACTCCTAAATAACCAATAGATAAAGAAGAAATCAGAAGGAGAATTAGGAAATATGCAAAGATGAGTGAAAACAAAAACACAATATACCAAAACTTACAGGATGAGGCTAAATCAGTGCTTATGAAGAAATCTATAGCTGCAAAAGCCTATATTTAAAGAATAAGATCTCAAATCAACCTTTTTTTGAATAGGAGGGAAGCTGGCCTAGTTATATTAATATCTATCCAGTTAAACTTTAAGGCAAAACATTTTGTTGGAAGTAAAAGTATGTTAGACAAGGATAAAGGGAACAATTAACCGAAAGATACAATAATTCTGAATTTGTATACATTTAACATATTCCCAAAATATATGAAGTAAAAATTAACAAAACTCTTGGGGAAACTTAACAAATACATAGTCATAATAGATGATTTTATCCATAGGTCAAATGAATAAAAATTTCGTATGGGTAGAGATTTTAACTGTACAGTTAATAGGCTTGATTTAATGAAAGTATATAGATTTCTGCATTCAACTGGTAGAGAATACACATTCTTTTCAAGTGCATAAGGACTACATATTAGACCATGAAGCAAATCTTAACAAACTCAATAACATACAAACAGCATTCTTTGATCATAAGGCAATTTAATTAGAAAAAATTCCAACCTCTCCCTCAATTTAGAAAGTAAAAAGAACATTTCTAAGCAATTAATCAAGCATGGGAGAAATTATGTGAATAATCTGGTAGCATACATTATATAATAACAATAACTGGATTAGCATTCACTGGGGGAAAGTATTAGAGATAGTGGCAGTAGCAGGTTTGAATGTCCTGTTACCCATCACATTCTGGGTCATCACAGAGGGATCTTGCAGGGCAAGACTGCAGACCTAGGGTAGAGATATTGGCCCTCAGGTTGTGAGGTTTTTTGCTTATTTTTTTTTTTAAATTACTTTTGATTTTTTAAAATAGTCTTATTATTATTATTTTTTGCAGTACGTGGGCCTCTCACTGTTGCGGCCCCTCCTGCTGCGGAGCACAGGCTCCAGACGAATGGCCATGGCTCACGGGCTCAGCCAGTCCACGGCATGTGGGATCTTCCCGGACCGGGGCACGAACCTGTGTCCCCTGCATCGGCAGGCAGACTCTCAACCACTGCGCCACCAGGGAAGCCCTAACAGTCTTATTTTTTAGAGGAGTTTTCATTTCACAGCAAAATGAGCAGAAGATACAGAGATTTCCCATATAGCCCCTGCTCCCACATACACACAGCCTCCCCCACTATCAACAACCCACACCAGAGTGGTCCATTTGTTATAACAGATGAACCTACACTGATACATCTTTATCCCCTAAAGTCCATAGTTTACATTAGAGTTTGCTCTCAGTGTTGTACATTATACGAGTTTTGACAAGTATGTAATTGTCATGTATTCACCATTCACATAGGAGAGTTTCACTGCCCTAAAAATCCTCTGTGCTCCACCTATTCATCCCTCCCTCTCCCCTAATCTCTGGCAACCACTGATCCTTATCTCCATAGTTTTGCTTTCAAGTCAATAACTTTTCACCCTAAGAAACTAGAAAAAGGAGAGCAAAATAAATCCAAAGCAAGAAGTAGGGAAGTAAAGGCTGAAGTGGAAATAAATGAAATAGAGAATAGAAAAGCAATAGAGCAAACCAATGAAATCCAAGCAAGCTAGATTGAGAAGAAGAAGAAGAAAAAGAGGGAGAAGAAGAGGAAGAAGAAGAGGAAGAAGAAGGGGAGGAGAAGGGGAAGGGGGAGGGGAGGAGAAGGGGAAGGGGGAGGGGGAGAGGAGGGGGGAAAGGGAGGAGGGGGAGGAGGGAGAAGAGGAAGAAGAATCGAATTACTAGAATCAGAAATGGGATGTAGCTACCAATCTTACAGAAATAAAAAGCATTATAAATAAATATTATGAAAAAAATGAATGGCTGTTTTTGTTTTAAAAATAGGGCTGGTTGTTGTATAAAAGGATTGAACAGTGCAGAGTATTGTAACATAATATAGGAAAAATTATAAATGTGAAGAATGAAGCCAATGTATCACTTGAATAAATATTTTGCAAGTGAAACTAATATGGAAATACCCATAATTGAAATTTCTTAGCCCAATGATCTATTTTTTAACAATGGAAGTAGGTCACAGGGAAGAAACACAGCAGGGGCAAAATATATAGATCTCCTGCCCCCATCTTCAATAAGAGATTTGAATAATCCAAGCTATTTAAATTACTTTTATTAGTTAAATTACTGTTGTAAGGGTGATTGGCAAATATCTAGAGGTGAGATAAGAACTGCTTTTCTCTGGGTACCCTGACCTAATTTCTGTTAAAAATAATTGGAATAGTCTTAAGTAATTTAGAACTTTGATAGGTACAGGGAAGTATCATTTAGCATGTTTGTTTTAAATTTTTTCTTTCTATATTTTAAATTCTTAAAGTCTGTTTGGAAATTACAGTGTTTGGGGCACGTAATGACATGAAAGTTATGTTTAAAAGCTTGAATTGGACAATATGTTATTATTTCATTGCAAACTTGAAAAATATAATTTCAGTCTGATTCTACTGTTTAATGTTGCCTTTCACTGGTATGTTGCTTTAAGAGCACCCATCCCCCTTTCCTGTTTGAGCCACTGTGTCCTGTCAGTCATCCTGAAATACACTAGGGTGCTTGTCAGGCTGTTTGCTTACAAATGCATCATAAGCCAAATTGTGAGCCATAATAGTGGCACTGAATTTCTAAACACCAGAACTTGCTTAGACAGTTGGTTTAGTATCTGTATATGGGCAATACTCTGTCCTGCAGTAGGTGAGTGAAGTGTCAAACTTTTTAAAATCAAATTTTGCTATAAGGCAAATCCTAATTATAGATTATGTGTTACTTGGCTAGATAACTTTGGGGGAAATTAAAGGACATTATTTCTATAAAATGAGATGAATTGAAACTACTATGTTGTGCATTTATTACTTTTATAACTAATTTTCCTTTTAACAACACTAAACTCTAAACTACTTTATGAAAGTTCCAATTTTATATATACTTTTCCAAGTAGATTAGCAGGCATTTCAGTTTTAAATAAAAATGTGATTCTCTTACATACTTTTTCTTTCATGTCAATTGAGGCAGACTCAGTTGAGCAGAGGCTCAGTTCTGGTATTTGAAGTATTTATTAGTGGCTTTAAAAATAGCGCTGAAACAAATTCTTGTGTGCCAATGCCCAAGCTATAGTAGTTTTATATCAAAGCACTTAAAAATTCCTTCTCTGTAGCTGAGCTATTACTATTTGAGTAACTGTATACAAGACACTGGAAACTTTACATTCTTTAGACACAAAAGTTATGCAGCAAGCAGGTTCTTTGTGCAAACAATTTAATTTCTATTATGGGCCTCTAAACTTAAATTGTGCGTGGATACTTTTCCTGTATTTTCTGTATGCAGCCTTAATATTTTTAAAAAGAGAATTAATAAAACCAAAAAATAGGAACTTGTGATTTTGATACTTGTATGTTTAATATGGTAGAGAATAGTTAAGAGGCTGCAAGTAGTTACAGTTTTAAGGCTTTATCTAGGGTAAATGAGAAGAGATTGCTTTTGTAGATACATGGAATGATTATTTATTTATTCCTTACCTTGTTCTAGAAAGGATTTAAGGTGACTTACAAGGCTATGTGAAATTCAGGAAAGGATAAAAGTGGAGTGAAAGTAGAAAGAAAAATACGTATGAGATATAAAACAGAGCTGGGAATAAGGCTGAGCTGCAGCAGTTCTTGACTATGGTTTTATGACACTGGTGTATGATGGATTGATGGGAGAGAAAATATAGGGTTATATATAGAAATCTTATGGGGGAATTTCATGCAAACTAGCTATCTCCCTTACCAACGGTGGCAGTCCAGAGTGGGAGAAGTATGTTGGACAGTGAATATTAAATATACTTTAAATGTCACTCGTGTTTTGGTGGAAAAAAAAGTGGAGAACTGCTTCCCTTTTAACCCACATGCTGATTTATATAGGCATAAGTGTGGCTTTAAGTTTTCTAGGAGCAGAATAAAATTTGGTCTGTTACTTAATTCAGAAGAATGATTAAAGAGGTGTAGTTTTTTGGAAACAAGAAGTTATTTAAATAAGGTCATATATCTACATATTAGAACAGACATGATCAAGCCCATGTTTAAAATATATCTGGCAATTCTGTATGAATCTATGAATCTAGTCCTGGTATTTTTAAATTTTTCTGAATAGGTTATTAGCTACTTTCCTTCCTTTTACTCAATTTGGTTATAAATTTAACTTGAATTTCAACTTCTGTTCCATCACAATTAACTGGATCAATCTAACTTAGAAAAAAGTTGTTGGGTAGGAGGAAGGAATTCAGAGGCAGGACTTCTTAATGTACTTTGATCTTCAAATACTCAAAAACCAACTACAGTGTTGAAGATGCTGGACTCAGTGTTGCACATCCTGCTAAACCTGGCTTGTATAAGTGAACAAAGTTAGAAACTCACTGCTTTCACCCAACAGTATTGAAAAGGGACAAAAATGTAGCAGTTAAAGTTTTGCTAAGGATCTTCAGTGATATTTTCAGGTATTAAATTAACATGATGAGTCAGGGCCAATCATTTGGCTCCGTTTTTTTAAATATTCCGTTGTTAACAATAAAATCAATAAGAAATGATTATCTTTTTAAAAAAGCACTACAAAAACAAAGAAAATACTCAAAGCTTTTATTTTTGTAGTTTTGTAAACACATATGCAGGTTGACTTAGAGTTCTTGCCAGAAAAAATTATCAATCGGATAGATAACACATCAGCTGCATGGGATGAGATTGTGGATAACCTGGACACACATATCTGAAACCTGGGAAGCAAATATTCTTAAGAAGCTAAGTAGGATGTAGGCACCAAATAAACTGAGTGATGTATCAGAGTGGTCAAGGACGCTTAAGAAAAACAAATTAGCTTTCGAAAGCATTAGTTCAGAGATCCTAGTGAGAGATCCATTCAAAGAGCTTATAGAGCCAATGGATATGAGTAGAAATCTGTAATTATATAGTAAATGAAGTAATCGAGAAATATTTTTTGTGTCACTGGGGTAAGAGATAAACAAAAGAGTTTTTAAAAGTCAGATTTATTAAGGAAAAATTGATATGCATTAAATTCACTCTTTATAAGTTTACAGTTTGATGAGTTCTGAGAGTTATATACAATCATATAATCACCACCATAAACAAATAGAACATTTTTATTTGAGTCAATCCAAAGTTTCCTTGTGCCATCTGCAGTTATCTTCTCCCTTAACCCTCAGTCACTGACAACTACTGATCTGTTTCCTGTCCCTATATTTTTGCCCTTTCAAGAATGTCATATAAGTGGCATCATGCAGTGTGTAATTTTGTCTGACTCTATCAGTTAGCATAATGCTTTTGTGAGATATTCATGTTGATGCCTGTATCTATTGCTCATTTTTTCTTGCATAACATGTGACAGTATGATGGTATCATAAATTGTTTATTTACCTGTTGATGGAAATTTGAGTTGTTTTCAGTTTCTGACTCTTGTGAATAAGGCCCCATAAACGTTTGCATATAGGTCTCTAGGTGGACATATACTTTCATTTCTCTTAGGTAAATGTCTAAGGAGTGGAATTGCTAGGTCATAGGGTGGGTGCATGTTTAACTTGATAAGAAATTTCCAAGCTGTTTTGTAAAGTGGCTGTACCAGTTTTCATTTTCACTAGCAAATGTGTGCGATATCCAGTTGCTTCTCATCTTTGCTAGCTCTAGTATTGGGAGTCTTTTTAATTTTAGCCATTACAGTAGGTGTGTAGCAGTATATATTGTGACCTTAATTTGCGTTTCTCTACTGACTTATGATGTGCATTTTTCATGCGCTTATATGTCATCTTCTTGGTGAAGTGTCTTTTCAAATATTTTGCCCATTTAAAAAACTGAATTTTTTAAAAAAGATTTTGATTTTTAAATATTATTTATATTTTCTGGATATAAGTCCTTTTTCATATATGGGTTTTAAAAATGCTTCATCCCATCCTTCAGCTGTGTTTGCCATTTCATTTTCTTTTCTTTTTTTAAAAAAAATATTTATTTGGCTGCATGGGGTCTTAGTTGAGGGATCTTCTTTGTGGCATGTGGGATCTTTTGTTGCGGAGTGCGGGCTCTTCCTTGCAGCGCACGGGCTCCTCTGTAATTGTGGCACGTGGGCTCAGTTGACCCGCGGCATGTGGGATCTTAGTTCCCCAACCAGGGATCGAACCCACATCCCCTGCATTGGAAGGTTGATTCTTAACCACTGGACCACCAGGGAAGTCCCTGCATTTCTTAACATTGTCTTTCAAAGAGCAGAAATGTTAAATTTTGTTGAAGCAGTTTACTGATTTTTTTTTCTTTTATGGATCATGCTTTGGATGTATCTGAGAAGCCTTTGCCTAACCCAAGGTTACAAAACTTTTCTCCTATGTTTTCACTGAGAAATTTAATAGGCTTAGGTCTTATCTTTAGCTCTATGATCCATTTCAAGTAAATATTTGTATATGGTGTGAGGAAAGGGTCAAGGTTCCTGTTTTATGAGTGGCTATTCAATGATTTCAGCACCATTTGTTGAAAAGACTACCTTTTTTCCCATTGAGTTACCTTGACACCTTTATTGAAAATCAATTGTCCATTTAATATTATGTCTAATACACGAGTCTGGGTTATCTCACTTTTGGTAATGTTAAAATTGATCACTGCATTCATGCTCTGTAAGCCTGATTCTCATAGTTCCCTACTAATCAGTCACTTAATGATTTTAGCCTTCATATTGGTAATTATTGTATAGTCTATTATTATTATTATTATTATTTTTTTTTTTTTTGCGGTACTCGGGCTTCTCACTGCTGTGGCCTCTTCCATTGCGGGGCACAGGCTCCAGATGCTCAGGCCCAGCGGCCATGGCTCACGGTCCCAGCCGCTCCGCGGCATGTGGGATCCTCCCGGACCGGGGCACGAACCCGCGTCCCCTGCATTGGCAGGCGGACTGTCAACCACTGCACCACCAGGGAAGCCCTAGCCTATTATTTTTTAAGGGGCTGTAAATGGTGACTTTATCATTCTATAATTCTTTATTAGTTTTATCAGTTGGGATCATGCTATAAAGAACTCTTCCCCTATTATTTCATTAGTCAAAAGTATAGCTCATACCAGAAAATTAGGAAAATACTTGATTATTTCCCATTGTTTATCAATTTTCAGAAAAAGAGGATGGTGTTCTAGCAACTTTGGAAGGTGACCAATGAGTTTTTTTTTTTGAATTTTTATATGTGGGATATATTTCAGAATATTGTAATTTTTTATTCTTTTGATGCTCAAATTTTCCCATTTTTGGCCATTGAGAACCCCTTTAAATTGTTTACTAAGCATTTTGACAAAACCCAAGTGAGCCTTGATTTCTAGCACAAGAAGATGTTCTAGGCTCATTTTGTACATTTCTTGCACTAGATCTTCAATCAGCCTTTCCACCGAGGAGCCTAAGTCTTTTTAGTGGAAAATAGTATTTAGGGAACATAATCTGTGCAGCAGGTTGCCATTGTTGCCCAATATATATATATATATTTTTTGTGAACATAGCTAGGAAATAGATTTTTTTTTAGGAAGGGAAAAATATATAATCAGATCATACTGATATTTCCAATTCAAAATAAGATTATAGGGCTTAATTTAAAATTTTTGATTTTATATTTGTATCTTTTTTCTTATTTATTTATTTATATCGAAGTATAGTTGACTTACAATATTATATTAGTTTCAGGTGTACAACATAGTGATTCAAATTTTTTTAAAAAATATTTATTTATTTATTTATTTATTTGGCTGTGCCAAGTCTTCGTTGCCACACACAGGATCTTCATTGTGGCATGCAGGGTCTTTAGTTGCAACATGCAGGATCTTTAGTTGTGGCATGCAAACTCTTAGTTGTGGCATGTGGGATCTAGTTCCCTGACCAGGGATCAAACCCAGGCCCCCTGCATTGGGAGCATGGAGTGTTAGCCACTGGACCACGAGGGAAGTCCCTCAGACTTTTTATAGATTATATTCCATTTGTAGTTATTATGAAATATTGGCTATATTCCCTGTGCTGTACAATATATCTTGTAGCCCATTTATTTTATACCTAGTAGTTTGTAGCTCTTAATTTCCCATCCCTATCTTGCCCTTCCCCTGTTCCCACTAGTAACCACTAGTTTGTTCTCTGTATCTGTGAGTCTCTTTCTTTTTTGTTATAGTCACTAATTTGTTTTAATTTTTTGATTCCACATGTAAATGATAACATACAATATTTGTCCTTCTCTGTCTGACTTATTTCACTAGGCATAGTACCCTCTAAGTCCATCCATGTTGTTGCAAATGGCAAAATTTCATTCTCTTTTTATGGCTGAGTAGTATTCCATTGTATTTATATACCACATCTTCTTTATCCATTCATCTGTTGATGGACACCTAGGTTGCTTCCATACCTTGCAATTGTAGATAATTCTGCTATGAACTTTGGGGTACATGTATCCTTTCAGATTAGTGTTTTCATTTCCTTTGGATATATACCCAGGAGTGGAATTGCTGGATCATATGGTAGTTTTATTTTTAGTTTTTTGCAGAAACTCCATACTGTTTCCCACAGTGGCTGCACCAGTTTACATTCCCATCAACAGTGTACAAAGGTTCCCTTTCTCTACATCCTCGCCAACATTTGTTATTTATGTTCTTTTTGATGGTAGCCATTCTGACAGGTGTTGGGTGATATCTCACTGTAGTTTTAATTTGCATTTCTCTGGTGATTAGTGATGTTGAGCATCTTTCATGTGCCTGTTGGCCATCTGTATCTCCTTTTTCTCTTATGCTGGAAATCTTATTTCCTAATAGCATGAATATAATTATTTATTTGTTTTAGCCTAATGTGTGTGTATACACATGTATGTATACATATATAATAAGAATATATATATCACACATATATAATAAGAATACTAAGTGTAGTTTAAAATTACTTTGACATTCTTTTTGTCCTGGAGGATATCCCTCTAGGATTAGAGTAAAAATACTGTTTGTTTGTTTTTTAACTTAAAAAAGCACTTTTTAAAAATTTACTTTTTATTGTAGTATAGTTCTGTACAATATTATATAAGTTTCAGGTGGTTCATAATTTTTGTAATTCACAGTTTTTAAAGGTTATACTCCATTTATAGTTATAAAATATTGCTTTTATTCCCTGTGTTGTACAATATATCCTTAAAGCTTATTTTAAAAATACTGTGTTTTGAAGTTCCTTGAAATTATTTCTGCTTATGAAACTAATGTGAAATATAGTTAAGGTTTATATTTTTTGTTTACTTCTGATTTTTCAGGATTGATTTATGGGTTAATTGCTTTTTACTTAAGTAAAACATTTACGTGGCTCCAAGGTCAAAACTCTAAAACTAGGTATATTCAGAGAAGTCTAGCATTCATCTCTGTCTCCTCTGCTCTGTTCTTTCCCTCGTCCTAAGGACAACAATTTTAATTTGTTTTTGGTTTATCCTTCAGGGTTTTTTTTTTTCTGGTTGTTGTTCTTGTTGTTTTACTCAGCCATAAAAAGAAACGAAATTGAGTTATTTGTAGTGAGGTGGATGGACCTAGAGTCTGTCATACAGAGTGAAGTAAGTCAGAAAGAGAAAAACAAATACCGTATGCTAACGCATATATATGGAATCTAAAAAAAAAAAAAAGGTACTGATGAACCTAGTGGCAGGGCAGGAATAAAGACGCAGACATAGAGAATGGACTTGAGGACATGGCGGGGGGAGGGGGAATATGAGGTGAAGTAAGAGTAGCATCTACATATATACACTACCAAATGTAAAATAGATAGCTAGTGGGAAGCAGCAGCAGGGAGATCAGCTCGGTGCTTTGCGACGATGACCTAGAGGGGTGGGATAAGTAGGATGGGAGGGAGGGGATATGGGGATATATGTATGCATATGGCTGATTCACTTTGTTGTACAACAGAAACTAACACAGTATTGTGAAGCAATTATACTCCAATAAAGATCTATTAAAAAAAAAGAAAATATAAGCAAAAATGCAAGCCTTTTTGCAGTCACAGCTTTCTTATGTAAAGGTAGTATAACTCCTCTGTTTCCTTCATTAATCCTTATTCATATACATTTTTTGATTCCTCTCCTTTCTTCTTTCTCTCTCTCTGTCTCTTTTTTTTTTTTTTGGCACTTTTTATGTAGTGTTCCCATTACTGATATTTGTATACCACCAGACATTTACTGAAGAACAGTGTAGGGAGGATCAGGCTTAGGAGGGAGTGAGTTGAGGTTGTTGGGAATTTTTACTTTCTTACCAAAGTTGTTATTTTTTTGCTCCTAGGAACATTTTCCTTTCATTGTTTGGTGCTCCAAAACTCAGTGTGCTTCATGGTAAAGTCCTTTAAGTCACAGACTATTAGCACTGTAAGCTGATGATTTAACATCCCTTCTTTCCTTGGCTCTACTTGACCTCTAGCAGTTCCCCTGGCTACGTGGGCTTAGTCACAGGCAGAAATGGCATGTCATCGTGCTAATCCTGACTTCTCACTTTTGTGATTCTACAGTCTCAAACTGGGTCTTTCAAATAGGGATATGCCCTTTGATTACTGTACCTATCCATGCCCTACATCTTAATTCTCTAATCAAAGGACGCTTGGACAGGAATTTCAGGGTCGTGGCACTTTTAGAGAAAATTATTTCCTGTTGAGGTGTGTATAGACTTTCACTTTCCTTTTTAAAAAATTTAGTCAAGATTTCATTTTATTTCTTTATTCGTAATTTGGGGTAATGCCAAGTTTCCTTGAAGATGGAGGAAATTTTGATTTTGAGTTTTTCTGTATTCCATTAGTTTTGATGGAAGGAAGTGACATAAACATGCATTTATTCTACCATATATTATAATAAATCCTAGGAGATGGTAGGATGATGATGGTGATTCTCTTAGAGTTCTGTATAGTGTACAGAGTAAAACATTGCTTACTTCTACCATGAGTGTGTATGTGTTTGTGTGTGTGTGTGTGTGTGTATGTGTGTTTATTAAGATGTAAAGAGGGTTGTTTGAGTTGAGATTGAAAAGATGAGGAAGTATTTGTTGAGTGGCTATTGGGGAGGAGTACTCCAGGCAGAGGGAACAGAGTGAATAAAAGTCTAGGGGAATGAAAGAGTACCGTCAATTTAGAGAACGTCAAATTCTTTAGCATGAATGGAGTACAGGGAGGAGGTGTGTCAAAGACAAAGAAGATGCTGGAGAGATAGGGCAAATTGCCTTGAGTCATTCAGTGGAGGCTGAACTTTATTGTGTCCAGATGAAGAATCATTGAGGGTTTTAAGCAGGGGGTTGGTGTAACATTATCTTATTTTATATTAGAGACATCACTCTGGGAATAGTTTGGAGGGTGAATTGGAGGTTGTGAAAAACTAGAAGGGAGACCGGTTATGGTATCATTGCAAAGTTTAAGTAAGTCTAACCAGGGTTGAACTGAGGAGGTACCAATGTGAATGGAGAGGAAATGGCCAATATAAGAAGAGTTAAGGAAGTAGAAACTGTGTGACTTTTCCACTAATCTGTTATGAAGAGAGAGGCAGAGTGAAAGAAAATATTCTGGGATGACATTCAAGTTATAGGTTGGGAGTGGGTGCCCACTGTGTGGTGATGTCATTAATCTAGATCAGAACTGAAGATGGCGGTAACAGGTTTTGAGGAAGAGATCATGGAGTTCAGTTTTGAGGTGGCTGTGAGATGGCCCAGTGGGAAATGGATCTGGGGGCTCTGAAGCTCAGGTGAGAGGTCTGGACTGTTGAATCAGAGGCTGTAAGTTGAACTGAAACTCTAGGATGAGATTGTTCTGAAAGTACAATATAATGTGGAGCAGAGACTAGCACGTAAGGGATGGATCCTGGGGTTTAGACCCCTAGTTAACAGGAGTTAGTAGATAAGGAGGAGCTAGTAAAAGATACTGGGGAAGAATGGCAGAAGGGTAGAAAGCGGTATTTTGAAGCCAGAGGAGAAAGTCTTTTGTTTACTATAGAAAGAATACTTAGCATGTGGGATGAGAAATGGTTAAATAGGGTTAATAGGTATATAGCTAGAGTTCCTGGAGAAAATTTTAAAAACTAGTGGTAAAATAGTGAACTTGGATGGTTAGATTGAAGATTCTGGCAGATTTAAAACCTCTCTTCAGAGAATATGGAAGAATGGAAAACCAGGAGTCAGAGAAGCAGCTGAAGTTCTCAAAACAGTTATATACTATCGGTTTCCCCCAGTATATTAATAGATTTGTAGAAAAATGAATGTAGTGTTTTCAAAGACTTTGGTTTTATTTTCTCTATTATGATAAGCAGGCTCTTATTTATTTCTAGGTAATCAGAGAACAAAGAAGTAATGGGAATTTTTTTGCTTCAAATTGAGGTTGGCAAGAATTCTACTTCTTTCACTATTTTCTGTTTTGTTCTCTGCTTTTCAAAAATACCAGGCCTTAGGAGAATTCACATATATTTGAGCTGTCTTATAATATTATGGAGTGGAACCGACCCATAGACCCATTGGACTTGCAGCAACAAAAGCTCCTGTCACTTTCAAGGTGTATATGAAAGGCATGTTACTTCTGCCCTGGTTGCTTAAACTTGATGCTTATAGCTGAAGGTTATTCTTGTTCTGGGTGATTCAGTGAAAGCTTCTCTGAGCTTTCACACACTAGATTATCTTCTTCTTAGACTTCAATTGGACTAATTTAGTTCTTTGGCTTTTTAAATAACAGGTAGGTAACATTTATGCTGGGCTTATATGAGATAGGATCTCAGTTCTGGCATAATTTTATATGGTACAAAATGTCCTTGAATTGAAAGGCATTGCTACACAGAATAACCATGGGGCATTTTTGTCCTTTCTTCATACCTGCAATTTTGAAAATGTGTGCCATTGTGAAAGGCAGGGTGAGCTTTTAGTGTGAACTGGCATTTCATAAAATAACATAAAAGGTGTGTTATCAGAAGAGGGGTAATAAGGTCATCTTATAAAATTCTTATATACAATGTTACTTTTCATTTAAATCAGAAATTGAATTACAACCTTTTGCTTTATTTTGGAGGGCCGTTAGACTTGACCACCCATTCACTACAAGAAGGATATAAGACCTAAATATAAGTAGAATCTGATGCTTTCCTTTGTTTTATTTCATATTAGTTAAGTCAGTCTTTTGGATTTTTTGTTTGTTTTCTGTCATTTTTTGCAGCTGTCATGTAGGTTGTGTGTGGGGAAACAAGTTTTATTTTGGTTACTATGAACAGAGGAAGCAAACGTTTTAATTTAATTTAATTTGAGTCTTCTCATAAAGAATCGATAAAACTCGTAATTTTTGGGGGAGGAGCTCAATTTGATTATTTTTCAAAAAACATCAGTAAGATGACTATCCAAAAGTTGTTAAAAAGAACTTCAAATGCTTCCAAGAAGCTTTTGAAAGTTTGAATTTAACATGCTAAAGATATTTACTTTTTATTATGAAATGTAACTTTGTCGTGTTGAAACCCAGAATTCTTAGAAGTTAAGGAAATAAAAAACTCAGAGTCTTGGGGATCTGGACATGTAGTGCATTTAACAATTGTAGCCCTAACTTTAGTGCATACCTTTTATGTATCACTCTGGAATTGCTTTCAAAGGGCTCAAGATCCTTTATGAGGCCATTATGCATTAGGAATTTTTTTAAAAAAAGTATTTAGGCATGTTGCATTTCTAATTAATGCACATGTAGGAAATATGCCTTAGATTTTGAAGTCAAGAGATCCAATGAAATGAGTCACTAGAGGGAAGCTTTGTTTTAAGCCCTTTAGTTATGGGAACTAAGAGTGAAAGCATTCTTGCATTCTTGAATAATAATTACAAGCTCTATAGATGAAAGCAATATGTTTAACCTAAATGTAGACAAGTAGATTCTGCTTTCTTGTTGAAAAGGGGATAATAATATCAACTAATATTTGTTCAGCCCTTAGTAGGTGTCTGAAGCATGGGCTAAGTTATGACTTTTATATGGATTTTTAATTTTAATCTTCAAGATCCTTTTGAAGAGGGTACTCTTATTATTCTCATTTTACAGATGATAAAGTTGATGTTTAGGGAGGTTTACTAGCTTGTCTAAAGTCACCAGTGAGCAAGGAACAGAGCCTAGATTCTCACCCAGGCAGTCCAACTTCAAAGCCTGTGCTCTTAATTACTGAGATCCAATGGTGATGAAATGTAGGAGAATTTAGGAATCCTTTAGCAGACAGTAGGAGTAGGGGAGCAGCAGTGTGTCTCACACTGGCTGCTGCATATTGCCCTGCTGTGGGGCTGAGTGGAGCTGAAATCTAGCCCTCCCTCTGCTGGACAAACTGGGGACCTTCCTGCTAATACCTACTGGGCTACGTTTACCCTTTTTCTAATTGGTCTGCCAGAAGAGCCATATTTTACTAGTTCAATCAAAGGCAAATTTTAAAAATTAATTAATTAATTAATTAATTTGGCTATGCAGGGTCTTAGTTGTGGCACACGGGATCTTTAGTTGTGGCGCATGGGATCTTTAGTTGTGATGTGAACTTTTATTGTGTCATGCGAACTCTTATTGCGACATGTAGGATCTCGTTCCCTGACCAGGGGTTGCTGCATTGGGAGTGCAGAGTCTTAGCCACTGGACCACCAGTGAAGGCCCTCAAAGGCTAATCTTAATTCTATAAAACTCTGAGTACCACTGCCTATATTTCCATTCACTCACAATAGTCCTTTGACTCTGACCTGTCTCTTCCTGTCTGCTTCCTCCTTGGTTGTCTCATTCCATCCACCTTTATGTTGACAACTCTGAAATTTGTATTTTCATCCCAGACTTCTCTCCCAAACTCTGCTCTCATATATCCAACTGCCTACTTAACATCTTTGCTTGAATGTCTAATATGCATCTCAAATTTATCGTGTCCCAAACTGGGCTCTTCATCTTCCTGTTCCTCCTCTGCAGCAATCTCTACCTCTGTTACTGGCAACTCCATCCTTCCAGTTGCTTCAGACAAAAAACTTAAAGATATCTTGTGTTCTTTTTATCCTGTGTTCAATATGTCAGGAATTCCTATTGGCTCACAATATATCTACAATCTGACCACTTCTGTACACTTCTGCTGCCACCACCCAGGTCATCAATATGAATTTTGTTGTGTTTTTGAGTATTTAAATTGTTTATTTTCTCATTAATGTAATGTTGAATGATCACAAAAATAATTTTAATAAAAACAGTAAAGAAATATACATATACTCTTGCATGGAAACCTATAAACTTAAGGAAAAAATAATAACAGAGAGCATTTGAATGAGGGGAAAAAAGAGAGGAAAAGAGAAGTAATTTTATTATAGAATCTTGGAAGTCTTCTCCTAAAAGTGGAAGAACTGATGACTTTTTACCCTACCTCTGTGTCAACTGCATGTCTTAGAAGATTGAGGAAACAACGAAAGAGCAAATCTGACCAAAAAGAAAGAACTTGGTGATATGGAGTTCTAGAAAGTTTGGGCAGGCTGATCCTTAACATTTGTAGTGAGCAGATTGAAAGTATAAAATTGAGGCCTGCATACCATACTTATATATGTAAAAGCTACAAGTCAAGCTAACAAGCTACTAAAGTAGGTTCTATCCTCCTATCTTTCTACCTTGAGAAATATACCTTCAAAATGACCTGGAAGGTATAGATCTGTATTTAGAATTCTTGTACTCTTTGAAATTTCTTGTTAGAATGAGTTGTTGGATGGGGAGCTCACCCCTGACCTTGATGGTCAGCTTCCTTTTCTTTCCACTTGTGGCTCTGTCTTGCACTTGAGAGGCCTTGGGTACATGCAAGTGGACAGCCCAGCTTGCATGTCCAAGCTCCATACATACTCATTAGCAAACAGCTGCCTCTTGGCTACCTCTCAGGTATAAGGATGGGCATGTTGTAATTCACTCTTGGAAGGATGGATTTCAGGAAGAGGCTGGCATAGGCACTGGGAGTAGGCTTGGGCTGATTGAGCAGAGAGTTGGGGGTACTGGATAACCTGAGTGTGTCAGAAAGGGTACATATGGGCTCTGAGAGGACACATCACCTTGGTCTCATGTACTCTTCCAAAGCATGATTGAATGTGTGTCCCCCATGACCTCTCAGAGTTAACTGCATTTAAAAATGAAATGCTTGTTAACTAAATGAATTTAAAATTGCTATAAGCTCGGGCTTCCCTGGTGGCGCAGTGGTTGAGAGTCCACCTGCCGATGCAGGGGACACGGGTTCGTGCCCCGGTCCGGGAAGATCCCACATGCCGTGGAGCAGCTGGGCCCGTGAGCCATGGCCGCTGAGCCTGCGCATCCAGAGCCTGTGCTCCGCAGCGGAAGAGGCCACAACAGTGAGAGGCCCACGTACCGCAAAAAAGAAAAAAAAAATTGCTATAAGCTCAATTTAAAGCAAGGAATAAAGTGGAGTAAAGAAAATTCAGGCATTATGGACAAAGAGAACTTGGGGAGACGGGAAGGATCCACATGGGTACTTTGTTCTGCCTTAAGGACTATCCCTGGAGACATCTATTACTGCTGTCAAGAGATTTGTTTTCTTCCCTTTGATTCTGAAAACTGGGATTTTAATCTAGTCTGCCTGTCTCCAAACCCGTACCTTTCCTACTTTATGAAACTGTCTCTATTGGATAGAAGTTGAAAAGTGGCAGATTTCAACTCAACATAAGGAAGAACTTTATAAAAGTAATCACTGGCATCTAATGGTATAGTGAGCATCTCATTTCTATTCATCCAAGCCCAGTACATTGTTGAAATGAAGGACGCTGTAGGAGGTGTCCTTGAATTGTTTGGGAGGTACTTTTTAACTCTTAAAATTTTGTGGGTTATAAAATGCAAACGCCTTGGGGTATAATATCCACAACGTAGTTGAATTTTTGTTTTGGATTCACATTGTGTTATTGCTACAAGAGGTCTAACAATTTGTCAGACTTTGACCTTGCTTTGACTTCATTTGCAAAATTCTACAGTTTTCTTCCTATTATTACCTTGATCTCCAAATCAGTTTCCTGAGTTGACTAGAAAATGTTTTTATACTATACACAAAGTGATTAGTATGTATTAGTGTTTTTAATAGTATAGTCAATTTTGGAGTATATAGTTGTATTTAAATGCTTTAAATTATTAGATTTGTCATAATTGTTTCCTTTGAAACTTTTAGCATAATTATCTTTGTTTTTAATATCAAACTTTGCTGAAGACACATGAAAGAATTATAAATATTATGAGTATATTTGATTATAAGCCATATTTGAAATTCACTATTTTGACTATGTACAAATTTCTATGGTAAGTCACTGGGAACAGTCTTTGGCAGATTCCTCTTATTCTCAAGAATACTTCACATATCCATTTTTGCAATAAGAGAATCATGGAGTGTAGCCATGTGGCATATATTGGGTTGGCCAAAAAGTGCCTTTGGTTTTTAAGTAAAAATAAAAACACATTTTTCATTTACACCAAGAACTTTATTGAACAATGTATTCACCCTTTTGTTCTACTACCTTCTGCCATTTTTTTAGGCAACTTCATAATTCCGTCTTCCCAAAACTTTTAATCTTTTTGAGCAAAGAACTGTTCCAGGTGCCTTTTATAGTCTTCCAGGGAATTGAAATTTTTTCCATTAAGAGAATTTTGTAAAGACCGAAATAAGTGGAAATCTGAAGGTGCAATGTCTGGTAAATACGGCAGATGAATCAGAACTTCCCAGCCAAGCTGTAACAGTTTTTGCCTTGTTGTCAAAGAAACATGCAGTCTTGCATTATCCTGATGGAAGATTATGAGCTTTCTGTTGACTAATTCTGGATGCTTTTTGTCAAGTGCTGTTTTCTGTTGGTCTACTTGGGAGCAGTACTTGTTGGAATTAATTGTTTGGTTTTCCAGAAGGAGCTCATAATAGAAGACTGCCTTCCAATCCCACCATATACAAAACATCACCTTCTTTGGATGAAGACAAGCCTTTGGTGTGGTTGGTGGTGGTTCATTTCTCTTGCCCCACAATCTCTTCCATTCCACATTATTGTACAGTACCCACTTTTTCATTACTGGTCACAATTTGTTTCAAAAATGGAACATTTTCATTACGTTTAAGTAGAGAATTGCACGAGGAAAAATGGTCAAGAATGTTTTTTTCACTTAACTTATGTGGAACCCAAACATCAAAGCAATGAACGTAACCAAGCTGGTGCAAATGATTTTCACTGCTTGTTTTGGATATTTTGAGTATGTCGGCTATCTCCCACATGGTATAACATTGATTGTTCTCAGTTAATGTCTCTGTTTGATCACTGTCAACTTCAACTGGTCTGCCCGGCCATGGAGCATCGTACAGCAAGAAATCTCCAGCACGAAACCTCACAAACCACTTTTGACATGTTTGATCATTCACAGCACCTTCTCCATACACTGCACAAATCTTTTTTTTTTTGCATTTCGGTTGTTTTTTTTACCTTTCTTGAAATAATAAAGCATAACATGCTGAAAATGTTGCCTTTTTTCTTCCATCTTCAATATGAAAATGGCTACACAAAAATTCACCAATTTTGATGTCTTTTTTTAAATGCACGCTGATGACGGCTGTCACATACAATCTAACAAAATTGTTTTGAATGAAGTTAAAGACAACTAAGTGCTACTAGAGCCATCTTATGGAAAAAACCGAACAAAGCTTTTGGCCAGCCCAATATTTGGAGAGCAGTAAGCCTTCTAGGTTCTACAGTATTTGCCTCTATTTAAAAAAATTGTTATTACTAATCTAAGAATTAGATTACATCAAGATAAGAGCCAATATGGAAGATTTTTTGTTATAGGGTGTTTTTGTTTGTGCATCTCTCTCTGCACATGTATCAGATATATGGTGTGGAAAGGTCTTGGTGAAGCACTGATCTTTTCAGTTACATGTACACAAAGACATCATGATTATCTTTGGTTATATACAGTAACACATTTATGGATCCAGGGGAAGCGTCCAGTGAGTGGGAGAGGTTGAAGAGCAAAGATATGATGATTTTATAGAACTAGACCAGTGGGAGTTGAGAAAGGGTAGGAGGAGAATGGGGGTAGACTCTCAGGGGAAGAAGTTGGGAGGGAACATGGGCCCTACCCTGAGATTCTGATTTCCCTTAGGGGTTGGAGGCATAGGTATAGGAAAAAGAACAATCTTCTTTCCTAGAATCACTGAGAGTGAGAGGAGTCTTAAAAGGACTGATTCTGGATAAAAGAGACACCATGAAAATATGTCCTCATTCATTCATTCATTCATTCATTCATCTATCCATCCATAGTCCATTCATAGAATCAACTAGTCAACTAAAAACAAAACAATTATCTGCCCTTATATCTAAAATAATAAATAGAGAAACTAAAGTAAAAGTCATACATTCTAATTCTTTTTTTGTTTTAGTTTCCATGAGTATCATAGGGAATATCAAGATATTTTCTAGGGGCAGATTCTTATGTTCTCTTAGCCTGCAAATATAGGAAACTTTGAAAGAAAATAGGTAACAGTTAAATGGAAAGATTTGTGCATTGATAGTAACACACATTCCTGTAGACTCTAAGTTTATTTTTAATAGACTAAGTTATATATAGGATAGATGTGTTTCTTACTGTTTATCTCCGTGAACCTTCAGTAAATACTTGCTCGGTGATTATTGACTGTGAACAAGTTAATACAAATCTGTGGGCTTAGTGATCTGGGTAATAGTCTTCACAGCGGATGTGTTACTTTGGATATGTTATGAAATTCCACATATGGTCATTTGATATATGTATGTATTCTTATGCAAAAATCTCACTGCATCGACTTTTAAGATTAATGTTCATGTCTTACAGAATGGCTTGCAATTTTTTTCTTATTTTGTCTTGCTCAAATATCAATGCCTTCTCAGATTGGTCATTTTATAATAACTATGCCAATTTATATTAGTTTTTTTTTCTGTACAGGAAAATAAATTGCCCCGAACTTTCTTCTCCAGATCAAAACCCTCAAACAGTTCCCCAGACAAATAGAGACGTAGCACCTGTAGAGACATAGCACCTGTCTTCCAAATTCCTACCTGATTCCTCATCTGAGTTGTCATTAACAATAGGCAAAATATGGGCTCCGGCTGTCCTAGTGCTATGATTTCATGGAAGTCAAAGCACTTGCTTGCTGTAAGATATGTCTCACCAACTCAGCCATTCTTTTTCACTTAAGACTCCTGATCAAATGCAAAGTCACCTTGACTGGTTATTATTTCAGTCATGAACAAACTAGTGTAGATTAATTTGCCAGAGGACCTAAGCCCAGAAGCATGACCTCAGAGGACAGTTGGGGAATATCTTTTTTCTCTGTTGGTGGACTTGGCATCCTCGTCCTTTGAGGGCTACAACTGATAGCAGGAGGAGTTGCTTGAATACTAATCTCACGTACACTATGATTTTCATTAGTGCCTTCCTTTAGAAATTATTTTTCTTTATTAATAACTGTCTTTTTGTTTTTGTGCACAGGCAGTCATGTCAGCTGAAACGCCAATCACACTGAATGTCAATCCTCAGGATCTGCAGGTCCAGACATTCACTGTACAGAAGCTGCTGGAGCCTCTTATAATCCAGGTATTAATACCATGGAAATTACAACGTGTAGTAACTGTAAAAGAACTAAAAAACATAGGAAAAATAGATAATGAACTAAGGAAAGATTTGATTTTTGTAGAATGAATATGTTATCTAAAATTGTCCTTCAAAATGTTTTTAAAGTGTACAAAAGTATGTATTTAGTAATAGTAAAATTCTGAAAGTTCTTTCCCAGATTCTCTTTTAAAAGCAACAGAAGTAATAATACACGTATGCAATTTTCAAAGTAGCTTTATGTAAATTATCTTGTTTGATAATCATGAAAACTGAGTGAAGCAGGCAGCATGGTTAAAACCATCCTTGTTACATAGATGAAGAAACAGCCTAGAGAATTTCAGAGACTTGCTCCAAAGCACCTGGTGGCTCATTTGTCAAATAGGAAATTATTTTTTAAATAACAAAATGTATGAGAAAAGCAGATATTCAAGGCATTCTGTGATAAAGTCTTTCATAAAGTAAATAATTCCTTGATAATATGCATAATGATTCTCTGACTTATTTATTATGTAAGCCCAGATTTTATTCATTGGCTTTTCTTAAAGCAGAGCTTGAAGAAACTTATACTATAGTATAGATTTAAATTTCTTGTTTTTAACCCAAAATTTGCGAGGAAACCCCCCTTTAGGCCTACCTTACATCATACATCCTAAGACAAAGTGTCCCTTTTTCTAAGACCTTGAAGTACTCAAGGGTTTCTTAAGGGAGAATCAACAGTGACCTTACCTCTGATAATTAAAAAATCTGCTTGTCTTCTTTGTGAAGTGGATGGTGGGGAGGGGAGTAGCTCTGAGAATAGGCTTTGTACACTTTTTTACTTAGCACAGTCAATATCTCCTACTGGAAAGACAATTCAAAACAAGTGCCTCACTGATGATAGCTTAGTCATGAACTTTGGCATCTAAAAGGCACTAATATCTGGTATGAAATTGATATTAGATGATTCTGAGACTCCACTGAAGTCCCTATCTTAGCCACCCACAGAATGGTCTTATGTTAAAAAGAAACAAACAAACATGTTCATTGTTTTTCTAATAGAGTTCACTAAAAAAATTGGAAAAGAAAAACAAAACAAAACAAAAACCCAACGAAAAACCAGAAAATAAAAAATACAATTTTAACAGTAAGAGGTAAACATTAATATTGTGATGCATGTACTTCCAGTACAGTAAAGTTATGGGTGATTTTTGTTATCTTCTTAGTACTTTATAATATTAAAGAATGTAGATATATCTTAAATATATAAAGCATATATATATATACAAGATGGTGATGGTACCATATATATAGCTTTTATCTTATTCTTCTATTTAAAATGATATTTTAATAATTTCTTCATTCCTTGTAAGCATGATTTAACAAAACTGCTGTTTAATTATCCTTTATATGGCTGCACCATAGTTTTTTAAAGTAGCCTCTCGTTTTTGGACATTTAGGTTGTTTCTGTTTTTTACCATTATAAATAATGCTCTTCTGAACATCTTTGTACATAAATTTTTGTCATCCGTTCAAATTGTTTCCTTAGAAATAGTTACTAAATGTAAAAGTAAGTGGCCAACATAAGAGAATTCTTATGCTTTTTCATATATATTACCAAGTCTTTTGGAGCAGGTTTTTTTGTTTGTTTGTTTGTTTGTTTGTTTGTTTTGCGGTACACGGGCCTCTCACTGTTGTGGCCTCTCCCATTGCGGAGCACAGGCTCCGGACGCGCAGGCTCAGCGGCCATGGCTCACGGGCCCAGCCACTCCGCGGCACGTGGGATCCTCCCAGACCGGGGCACGAACCCGTGTCCCCTGCATCGGCAGGCGGACTCTCAACCACTGCGCCACCAGGGAGGCCCATGTTTGTTTGTTTTAATTAAATTTTTTTCTTATTACTCATCCATTTTATACACATCCATGTATACATGTCAATCCCAATCTCCCAATTCATCACACCACAAGCCCCCACCCCTTGCCGCTATCCCCCCTTGGTGTCCATGTGTTTTTTCTCTACGTCCGTGTCTCAATTTCTGCTCTGCAAACCGGTGCATCTGTACCATTTTCTAGGTTCCACATATATGCGTCAATATACGGTATTTGTTTTTGTCTTTCTGACTTACTTCACTCTGTATGACAGTCTCTAGATGCATCCACGTCTCTACAAATGACCCAATTTTGTTCCTTTTTATGGCTGAGTAATATTCCATTGTATATATGTACCACATCTGCTTTATCCATTCGTCTGTCGATGGGCATTTAGTTTGCTTCCATGTTCTGGCTATTGTAAATAGTGCTGCAATGAACATTGCAGTACATGACTCTTTTTGAATTATGGTTTTCTCAGGGTATATGCCCAGTAGTGGGATTGCTGGATCATATGGTAATTCTATTTGTAGTTATTTAAGGAGCCTCCATACCGTTCTCCATAGTGGCTATATCAATTTACATTCCCACCAACAGTGCAAGAGGGTTCACTTTTCTCCACACCCTCTCCAGCATTTGTTGTTTGTAGATTTTCTGATGATGCCCATTCTAACTGGTGTGAAGTGATACCTCACTGTAGTTTTGACTTGCATTTCTCTAATAATTAGTGATGTTGAGCAGCTTTTCACGTGCTTCTTGGCCATCTGTATGTCTTCTTTGAAGAAATGTCTATTTAGGTCTTCTGCCCATTTTTGGATTGGGCTGTTTGTTTTTTTAATATTGAGCTGCATGAGCTGTTTATATATTTTGGAGATTAGTGTCTGATGATTCATTTGCAAATATTTTCTCCCATTCTGAGGGTTGTCTTTTCATCTTGTTTATGGTTTTCTTTGCTGTGCAAAAGCTTTGAAGTTTCATTAGGTACCATTTGCTTATTTTTGTTTTTATTTCTATTATTCTAGGAGGTGGATCAAAAAAGATCTTGCTGTGATTTATGTCAGAGTGTTCTGCCTACGTTTTCCTCTAAGAGTTTTATAGTGTCCAGTCTTACATTTAGGTCTCTAATCCATTTTGAGTTTATTTTTGTGTATGGTGTTAGGGAGTGTTCTAATTTCATTCTTTTACATGTAGCTGTCCAGTTTTCCCAGCACCACTTATTTAAGAGACTGTCTTTTCTCCTTTGTATATCCTTGCCTCCTTTGTCATAGATTAGTTGACCATAGGTGCGTGGGTTTATCTCTGGGCTTTCTATCTTGTTCCATTGATCTATATTTCTGTTTTTGTGCCAGTACCATATTTTCTTGATTACTGTAGCTTTGTAGTATAGTCTGAAGTCAGGGAGTCTGATTCCTCCAGTGTTGTTTTTTTCCCTCCAGACTGCTTTGACTATTTGGGGTCTTTTGTGTCTCCATACAAATTTTAAGATTTTTTTGTTCTAGTTCCATAAAAAGTGCCATTGGTAATTTGATAGGGATTGCATTGAATCTGTAGATTGCTTTGGGTAGTAGAGTCATTTTTGCAATATTGATTCTTCCAATCCAAGAATATGGTATATCTCTCCATCTGTTAGTATCATCTTTAATTTCTTTCATCAGTGTCTTATAGTTTTCTGCATGCAGGTGTTTTGTCTCCCTAGGTAGGTTAATTTCTAGGTATTTTATTCTTTCTGTTGCAGTGGTAAATGGCAGTGTTTCCTTAATTTCTCTTTCAGATTTTTCATCATCAGTCTATAGGAATGCAAGATATTTCTGTGCATTAATTTTGTATCCTGCAACTTTACCAAATTCATTGATTAGCTCTAGTGGTTTTCTGGTAGCATCTTTAGGATTCTCTATGTATAGTATCATGTCATCTGCAAACAGTGATAGTTTTACTTCTTCTTTTCCAATTTGTATTCCTTTTATTTCTTTTTCTTCTCTGATTGCCATGGCTAGGACTTCCAAAACTATGTTGAATAACAGTGGTGCGAGTGGACATCCTTGTCTTGTTCCTGTTTTCACCATTGAGAATGATGTTTGCTGTGGGTTTGTCATATATGGCCTTTATTATGTTGAAGTAGGTTCCCTCTCTGCCCATTTTCTGGAGAGTTTTTGTCATAAATGGGTGTTGAATTTTGTCAAAAGCTTTTTCTGCATCTATTGAGAAGATCATATGGTTTTTATTCTTCAATTTGTTAATATGGTGTATCACATTGATTGATTTGCATATATTGAAAAATCCTTGCGTCTCTGGGATAAATCCCACCTGATCATGGTGTATGATCCTTTTAATGTGTTGTTGGATTCTGTTTGCTAGTATTTTGTTGAGTATTTTTACACCTATATTCATCAGTGATATTGGTCTGTAATTTTCTTTTTTTGTAGTATCTTTGTCTGGTTTTGGTATCAGGGTGATGGTGGCCTCATAGAATGAGTTTGGGAGTTTTCCTTCCTCTGCAATTTTTTGGAAGAGTTTGGAGAAGGTATTAAACGAGTTCTCACAATTTGTTTCAGATTTTGTTCCTGTTCAATTACTGGGGGTGGGGTGGGGAAATGACCTTCATTTTGGAGATAGTTGGTAAAGGCAAGTACATTAATGCCACTGCATAACCCTTATTTGTACTATAACTATGGAACATTAGAGCTGGACTTAAAACTTGTTAATCACAAAGGCTGCTGACATATTTCTTAGGAACAGAGAAAGTATCATTATGGAGAAACTACTTTTTATATTCTAAATGAAATCAATAGATGTTTTGCTTTATTCAAGTACCTTGATATAGCAGTCAATAGAGAGTGTTCTCGGTAAGTTCACATTAAAGAGTATGCTGTTCACAATATATGTGTATTTTTCTGGCATGTTTAAAAACTATTTAATCTATAAACATTTATTGAATCCACCTAGAAAATTAGAGGGTGAAAATACCTGAAGGGTGAAGATAACCTTGATTAGAAGAAATTTAACTCTTTTGAAAAGTGTGATTATGCTAATTTTTGAGGGCTTTTAATGTGATGCCTGGATTCAGACTTTTCATGATATGCAAGTAAATGAGTCAAGGGAAGGGAAATTAGTACTTATTGTATGCCAGATAGTTCTCAGTTACATGAAAGTGTAATTGCTAATTTTATCTTCAAGGAAGTTTGGTATAGTACTTCACCAATATCTCAGAAGAAAAGTTTCTAGATCTTAGTAATACTCAAGTAAAATGAAATTAAAAATGTTAATAATTTATAGGATATTTACTATGTTCAAGAACTATTTCATAAAGGAGACTTTTTGTACCTCAAAATTATTTGCATACACTCTTTTTTTTTTGCAGTGAAAACATTTATTTTTTACAAGTTATCTTTATTATAGGTCAACATTCAGACATAAGAGACCATCACCATGGGAAACCACCATGACCCTCCCGCCCAGCCCCAGGTGTGTGCGTGGGCTCAGGGCAGAGGTCGGTCCCAGCAGCAGGACACAGCAGCACACGGACGATCGCGGTCCACGCGCCTGCATTTAGCTTCTAACCATGACGCATACATGTTTCAGTGTCAACTGCGCCCCTCGTCCACCCTGAAACACCCTTATTTCCAGGGAGACAAAATCACCAAAACCTGCTGTCCACAGGACGCCAGGCCCAGCCTCTTCGTCCCCCGGGGACCCTCCAGGGTGGATCTGGGGTCAGAACAGAGACCCCTTTGAATGTGGCTTTATCACTGATTGTATCTGATGCTTAGAAAATTGGTTTTAATGTTTCAGGGGAGGGAGGGGTTTCCAGCCGCTCACCTCTGGGTCAGGTGAGCCCCCAGGTATGGGTGTGACCTTGGCAGCCCTGCACCCTACCCTGGAGGAGCCGACACTGGCAGCACTCGGGCTCCCGGCCTGCCGTCCACACTGATTCCAGGGACACAACAGGGCCGGTGTTTCCTTCTGTGCACCTGGCAAAGGAGCTCGCCCAGACCCCCTGCTCCTGCCCCGACTCGTCAAGAAACCAGAGGCTGTTTTGGAGCCGCTTTTACTGTACTGTCGCTTTGCCCCGGATGGCGGCACTCACGCCGCTGGGTGATATATACATATACACATATGTACACACACTGCCCACACCTACAGCAGAGACGACGCCAACCGTGCTTGAAAGGACAGTAAAAATGTAGCTTTTGCCAATTCCACAGGAGAAGGAGTCACAACCAAAATAGCAGAACAGGTGAGTCCTGTGTTACATGGGCTCACAGCTCAGAACGCTGGGAAAGGAATGAGATCAGTCACTTTTTCACGCCCCTCACCACCACCACCACCCCCGCGCTGTCCCCCTGGCGGGGTGTGCTGAGAGCCAGGGAAGAACGGACGGGGCCCCTGGGCTTTGCCCCGGCAGAGCCTGGCCCCTCCAGGGAGAGCCCACGAGCCGGTGCCCGCCCCCCTCACAGGTGGTCTCACACCAGGTGCCACGGAGGCTGCCCGTCTCCCCAGTGGACACTGCACAAGCTCCCCTGGAACAGACCGCCCGAGGATAGAATACGCCAGATGGTCCCGGCAGGGCCCCTCCCTGAGTAGGAGCCCTGTGGACACAGCACGCCTAAGGGGCGCCGGCGGTGCTGGCTGCTCAACTCGTCAGAGAAGTAGGAAAGCTCATGCACGAGCGGTAACGTCTACAGCAGTTTGAAAACAGAAAAACGCCCAGAAAAGACAAGAGACCACATCACCAAGCGAAAACAGAAATCTACGCGCTGGCAGCTCCCATCTGCACCCTGCATCCTCTCCCACGCTCCCTGCAGGCCACAGGCGGGCAGTGCTGCCAGAGCCTCAGGGCACCCAGCACTGGCCTCGGCGGCCCTGGAGCGAGGGCCGAGGTGCTCCTGTTCCCACCACAGCAGGCAGAGGGTTGTCCCCTCCGAGCACATGAACAGGGGGCCCTCCAGACACAACACCCTGCTCACCAGGGAAGCAGATGGGCCACACAAGGAAAAGTGAAATGCAACCAGGGACCTAGGTCTTCAGTCAGCGGGAGGGCCTGAAAGCACAGACAGGGAAGACTTTGAAAGGGCTTCTGCCTCCAAATCAACGAAGTGGACATGCTTCGGGGTCAGGGTCAGGGTCAGGGTCAGGTGAGGGGGGCGTGGTCCAGACCCCGCGCCCGGCCCCTGGGGTACCCGGCCCTCGCAGAGTCATCAGCATCGCCTTGAGGATTGTTGTCATCACCGTCACGACTTATTTAGTTTTTACAAATCCTACAGGAGACCGGGTTCAACAAACTTCCGGACCTGCCCCTCTGGCCTCCAGGGGAGCGTCACGTTTCTAGCAGAGGGTCAGTAAGGTTCGGGAACCAAAAGACACTCAGCAGGGATTCGCCCCAACCTGTGTGATGGGCCTCGGAGTTTTCTGCCCACGGAGCAATGACACAGTCGCTGTGGAGGGGCGGCTGCCTGCCTGAAGTCCAACCTCTGAACTTCGTGCTTGGCCACTCTAGGGAAAAACGACTCATTTCCTAAGTTATTTCCAGAAACGTCAGGAAGGCCGACTGGGGCCTCCTCTCAGGCTGACTTCTTGCTGGCCTGGAACTGGCACCTAAGACTGTCCTGGCGTCTGGCCTCCTCCCTGCTCCACGGGGTCCAACAGCGCATTTCCTGTCCTCCTGAGAGGCCGGGTCTCAGCAGGCGGCTCCTCACCTGACACCAGCGCACACCTCCCCTCTTCCTGAACATCTTCAAGGGCAAAACCCCAAACAAAACGGAACCCACAGGTGCCCACGGGCCTGGTGCCTGTAGAGCCAGCCGCTCACCCTACACGGCACTGTGAGGGCAGCGGCAAGCCGGGGCCTGGGCGGCGGTGGGCTGGGGTGGTGGAAATCAGTGGCTTGGGAAGGTGTCCTGGTGCGTCTGGCCTCCTTGCGTGCAGCCCCCTGCCCACGGCCTTCCCTACTGGACACTCTGGAGGAGCCCAGCAGTCGCGAGGTGCATGAGGGGAAACCAGACCCACTTGGTCCACGCAGGTCCCGGGGCAGGTGCTGGTCTGGCACGGGGCCAGCACAGCCACATCTCCAAGTCCTCAGAGCAGGGGCCACCCACAGGTCTGGACGCAGACAAGACAGACTGGCTCCCAACAGCCCACAGACGGTGCACAGACAGAGGTGAGAGGGGCTTCCGTGGTCTGGCTGCAGGCTAATGAGCCCGAGGGCACCAGGGCCACTTGGGGACCCAACCATCTGTCCAGAGTGTGCCTTTGGTCCAGCTGGTCCTTCCTCTGTGAACCCGACGTCTCCAGCTCTGCCCAAACCATCAACGACGGCCAAAGGGAGCAGTCGGAGGAGAGCGGGTGGGTGAGAGCTCTGGGAGGCACAGAGGGGAAGGCTGTGCAGCCCACTCGCTACCGGCAGCCTGGCCTCTCAGCCCCTCTGACCACCACTGATTGGGCCGCTGCTGCCATCTGTGGTTCTTAGAGGTTCAAAAAGCATTACCAAGAGGCCAGGTGGGCCTGAAGGAATGTGGAGGACGATGCAGGGAAGGGGAGAATGGGGGCTGCGGGAGGGGTCCCTTCCATCCAGCTCGTGGCCTGGGGACGTGTGGGAACGTCCCCCGCCTGGGAGGGAGCATACTCGAAGCACAGGGGCCTCAGATCAGACGTGGGAAACAACTGCCACAGGCTAAGCAGACGGGGTGAACGGGTCCCGCACAGACTGTCCTTGGTACGAATGCCACAGAAACGCCCCGGAGCTGGGAGAGTGGGCCCAGCTCCTTCCTGGCAGGTGAGTCCAGAGGCCCTGCCTGTGGCCACATGGTTGGCAGGCACGGGGCAGGGAGCAGACCCCACGGCTCCAGCCAGGCAGCACCTGCCTCAGGCCCCTATGGGCACGGGGAACGGAGTGCCGTCCCGCCCGAGCCTGCCTGACCGCGAGGGACCACACGGGCCGTCCAACCGCTGCGTCCACCTGCCCGAGAGCCCTGAGGCGGCCCCACATCCGGGGAATGCGGCCTGGCCGCAACACGCTCACAACACAGACAGACATGGAACGTAACCCCGCACATGCTATTAAAAAAGGAAACAACAGAAGAAGAAGACCGTGGCTAAACTGCTTTAAACACTGCATGCTACGCACTTCGTGTGTCAGGGATCGGCGGGTGGGCGGGCACAGAGGCGGGCTGGCGCTGCCCTCCCGGGGCCAGGGCGGCTCCCGCCCCACCTCTGGGACTACAGTCCATGATTCTAAGGTCGAGTGGCTGGGTGCTGACTGACCCTCGAATCACAGCTTCTCCTGAATTTAGTTGAACCCATCGGTGTGATAGCTGGGGTGGGAATCGGCTGTGAGCTGGGTGGTCTCCGTGGCGGACGCCGGCTGGACGACGATTGGCGTGTCTGCAGCCTCTCCGGCGTCCACGTTCACACCTCAACCGTCCCGCCGCCACCACAAACACTCCCGCACAGTGTCAGTGCCCTCCCCTCTCGTCGGACTGCAGCTGCGCTTCCAGGTCCTCGGGGGACACGTAGAACTTGGTCTCCTCGCCCTCAGGCGCCTTGGGCTTGCACTTCCCGCAGCAGCAGTTGAAGCAGCAGCAGAGGCAGCAGCAGCAGTAGCAGCAGGTGAGGAGCCCGCAGAACACAAACAGGGCCTTGGCCCACCAGCTGGAGAGCACGAAGTAGGTGTTCACGTTCTCCTCCCCAAACTGCTCAGCCACGTAGAGCCCCAGCGAGCCGTACTTGTCGTAGATGTTTCTTTTCGTGGAGTCCGTCACGATGGCGTGGGCGTTGTTGATCTCCTTAAACTTGTCTGCGGCCTCTGGGTTATCTGGGTTCTTGTCAGGGTGCTATTTCAAGGCCAGCTTCTGGTAGGACTTCTTAATGTCATCCGAGGTTGCGTTCTTGTCCAGCCCCAGAACGTGGTACAGGGACTCCCCAGAGGTAGAGAGTGAGCGCTGTCTCTGGTCTGCCATGGCAGGCTAGTCTGTCCGCCTGCCCACCCGCCCGCCGGCTCCGCTCCTCCCTGCGCGGCGCTGCTGGGCAGCCGGCCGACGCGCTCCTCAGCCGGGGCTGCGCCTCGGAACCCGGCGGCGGCGGCAGCGGAGACGGCGGTTGGGGCAGCGGCAGAGGGCGCGGGAGCAGCACCGGCAGAGGCGACGGGGGCCTGCATACACTCTTGATTTTTATAATGGGTTTCTCCTCATAAAAAACACTACTTTTCAAAGTTATTAATTTAAAATAACTAACCTTTTTGGATTTGTTGCATAACCTTCTTGTATCTGTCACTTTGATCATGTATTACCTATTAATACAAGTAAAAAATTCCATTAAATTATATTACAGGTTTTTTTCCTAGAATAGCATCATACTAAATATCATACTAAATATCTCATCATATTCCTTTTTTTCAGAGAGTGTTTAATTTGAAGTAGTTACATGGTTTATTTCAAGCGTGTAATATAGTCTTCGATTATAGTGGAAAACATTCCAAAAGAAGTTAATGATCTTTAAGTTCATAATGCCACCAGATAATATTATCAGTTTAGTAACCCCATTAAAAATTTTTCACCTTTCATCATTATTTATCTTCATGTTATATTCCTTTGCTTTCAAGGTTCCACAGAAATTACTTACCATCTCTATATATAACTCAAAGTCAAAATTATGTTTTAATTTCTGGAGTAATTGGTCATAGATACTATTATGTCACTCTGACTTCTAAATTCATTTATTCATAAATCTTTATTCTGCTCTTTTTATAGTTACCAGAGTCTTCCCCACCAAACTTGATTTATCTTTAATCTATTTTTTTTTTTCTCTTGGGGACAGGTAAATCACTAGGTCATTTTGCAGGGATGTTCAGCCTGGGATATATTTCAGTCATTCACTTTCATTTTCTGTGTGTGATAACTTACACAGTTGCATCCTTCTGTAATAAATTCCTCCAATGGATCAGAAATAATTTTTTTCTCAGCAATTACATTTTTATGATTGCAACTGTAGGCATCTGTACTTTATCACTTTCAAGGTCCAAGTTTGGCAATGCAGTGCAGAAAGTCTGTTTATGCAGAATTGCAATGAAAAGAATTTACATCTCTATGTTGTATACTCTCTGAAGGAGATATAAACTGCTAAATCATGCTACAGTCATTACATAATAGAACTGTCTATAATCTTATTTGCCACAAAATATAATTTGCTATGTGTCAGATTCATGTCAAATGTGAGCTAGAAGAATTAATTTAAAATACTTTAAAATAAGAACAGTAACAAGCGCCTTATAATGTTATCTCCTATGAGATAGAAGATCTTTTTGGGGGCAAAGGTTCAAATATATTTTCTGATGTAAATATATCCCATGTTTTCAAGTGGTGAATATAGAGTTAGATCAATAGTAATAAACATTATTCCTCTGGCTCCCACCCCTAACTCTTATAGGACCTCTTAGCCTTTTCAAGGTTTCCACTTCGATAGTGTTTCACATCTATTTCTGGGAGTCCCTTAGGAATGGTTTTTATATACTCTATAATACTCATTGGGTCAAGTTGAAGAATATCTGCTCAACTTTTTATCAGTCAGCATAAGCTAAGCTATGCTGTGATAAGACAACTCCCAAATCTCTGAGGCTTAACAAAAGTTCGTTTCCTGCTCAAGCTACATTTTCCCCCCCATTTCTTAAGGGATGCCTCCCCTTTATTTTATTTTATTTTTTAGCATCTTTATTGGAGTATAATTGCTTTACAATGGTGTGTTAGTTTCTGATGTATAACAAATTACATCAGCTATATGTATATATATATATCCCCATATCCCCTCCCTCTTGCATCTCCCTCCCACCCTCCCTATCCCACCGCTCTACGTGGTCACAAAGCACTGAGCTGATCTCCCTGTGCGATGCAACTGCTTCCCACTAGCTATCTATTTTACATTTGGTAGTGTATTTATGTCAATGCTACTTTCTCAGTTCCTCCCAGCTTACCCTTCCCCCTCCCCGTGTCCTCAAGTCCATTCTCTACGTCTTCATCTTTATTCCTGTCCTGCCTCTAGGTTTGTCAAAACCATTTTTTTTTTTAGATTCCATATATATGTGTTAGCAAACAGTATTTGTTTTTCTCTTTCTGACTTACTTCACTCTGTATGAAAGACTCTAGGTCCATCCACCTCACTACAAATAATTCAGTTTCATTTCTTTTTATGGCTAATATTCCATTGTATATATGTGCCACATCTTCTTTATCCATTCATCTGTTGATGGACACTTAGGTTGCTTCCATGTCCTGGCTATTGTAAATAGAGCTGCAGTGAACGTTGTGGTACTTGTCTCTTTTTGAATTATGGTTTTTTCAGGGTATATGCCCAATAGTGGGATTGTCAAACTACATTTTTTTTTTTTGGCGGTATGCGGGCCTCTTACTGTTGTGACCTCTCCCGTTGCGGAGCACAGGCTCTGGACGTGCAGGCTCAGTGGCCATGGCTCACGGGCCCAGCCTCTCCGTGACATGTGGGATCTTCCTGGACCAGGGCACAAACCAGTGCCCCCTGCATTGGCAGGCAGACTCTCAACCACTGTGCCACCAGGGAAGCCCCTACATTTTTAATGTGAGTTGGCTGGGGGTCTCTGCTTTAATACAGGCACTCAGGGACCCAGGCTAATGTAGATTCCATCTCAGTATTTATTTCCACTATGGTTACAACAGGGAAAGAGAACATTATTAATCTTGCAAGGGCTCCTAAAATGTCCACCTGGATATGACATATGTCAGTTCCACTCACATTGCTTTTGTCCGAGAAAGTTATGTGGTCAATGGGGATGCTAGATGTGTGATCTTGCCCTGTGCCCAGGAGAGTGGGAATATTTGTGAACAACCCTAAAAACTATTATCTTTCCATTGTCTCCTTTTTAAGGGTTCCTTGTTTGTTAACTCTGCATCTAATGACTAGTCACCTTTCTACCCTGATCACAGCTGACTTTATCAGGATGGGCAACTGTCTTACTGACAATTATAGGTTGACAAGAAGCCTGTGAGGCAATCTGTCATGAGAGCTCTGCCTCTGGGGGATGATGGTGAATTGGTCCAATTGCCATCCTCTCTTTGGGGAATTGACTTTGGGGAGAGTTATGCAGTTACCTACCGTTAAACAGTTATATCATGTGCAAAGCTGAAAGACACAGAAAGAAACAGAGACATGGAGGAAATTTCTATCGGAGCAGTTTTCAAGTTTAGATCCACAAACTCCTGCTGTTGAGGGACAGTAAGATTACCTAGTTACCATGGTTTTAATTGGATCTTTCCAATCTCCACACCACAAACTAGTCTCAGAATAATATTCTAGCCTCTGTGGGGCCTCACAGTTTCCAGTTCCCTTGAGCATGGGCCATGTAGGCCCGATGCTTGTCTTCCTTATGTCATCTGATTCCCTGGCCTCCAATCTCCTCAGTGGCTGAAAGTTCAGAAGAAGTTCTGTTAGTAGCAGCAAGCCAGGGTTCTTATAATTGCCCTCACTTACTTATGCTAGAATAGAGATTTTCCTTCACAGCTTCTCTGCTGCTCTTCTCCTCATCTCCAATTTTTGGAGTCTCTGAGGTTTGACTCACCAATGCCCCCAAAGCAGACTGTCCACCATGTTTTTCCATTTTGGCCGGTTGCATCTTATTGATATGTGGAAGGTAACTGGCAATGATACCCATTTTAAGACTAGAAATGGACATGCCAAGGTCCCAATGCCTCTAAAGCTTTGAATCCTCAAGGTAGAAGGACTGGACTCCTTCATAAGAGGGGAGAATACCTCTCTTCCTAACTGTGCTTCACTCTGTCATATGGGTCCCAATGAATCATGTACCTAGAATCACATAAAGTTCCTTATGAGAACAACCCCTTTCAGCTTTTCCCCTAATCTCCTTCCTCTCCTTGTCCAAGTGTCTGGATGGAAACTGTTAATCCTTACTCCTCTCAGCGCCATGTTCTTCTTTTGTCCCTGACTCCTATGCAGAACCTCTCTGCTATACTGCACTCTCAGCATAATTTCTTTCTCCTCTTTTTTAGCCAAGGTAAAAAAAAAAAAAAATAGATGCCTTGATGCCCAAAGGGTTCATTTCTACAGAGAGATCTGATTGACTTCCAGGTAGCAGGGAGAGGACCTGCTTTGGCTTCTTAGCCTCCTAGAATATAATTTCCTTTGTTTCTTTCAGAAAATAATTCAAGTTTCATTTGTTTGTGGTTGATTTCTATCATTCTTATAGGTCATTTTGAATGAGCATGATGCCATTTACTTATATTTCTTTGGTTTTGGTTTTGTTGGTTTTATCTCCAAGCTTCTTTTTTTCATCCTTGCTGTTTTTTCTATCAATAGAATTTATGTCAGAATTAATCTTGAAGCTTCCAAGAAAATCTCAAAGACAAGTCTGCACACATATAGTGTTCTTGTAGATTATAATCAAATATTGGAGTTTTGACTATAATCTTAACAAGTAACCTTGAAAGTTAATAAAGTAAATGTCTTTTAACTACTTATATGTCCAAGGCTTAATAAGTATAAATATGTTATTTTTACAGTAGGATGAAGAAATAAACTTAATTCTGCCTCTCTAATGTTTTACAGTTTAAGGTGATTCAGTATAGTTGATTCTAATAAAGTGAATTCTTCAATTTCTGCATTCCTTTACTGCTAGAAAACTGTTCCCGTGGGAACGTTGTTAAGCTATAGTATTCCTTGAGAAACAAATAGTTGAGAAAAAGGAAGCCACTTCTTAAATTAAAATAAAGATAAGAAAATCTGGTAGCTATTTGATTAAAATAGCACAAGTCCCTTGGGAGTGTGTATGGTGAACATACAAGGGATACCCCCACCACCAGAACATGGTAGCTTTGAACTTAGTTGTGGGCAGATGTCAGTCTCGGAACATGCTTCACCTCTTCTCAGCTTGCTTCCTAGGCCTTTTATTCTATCAGACTCTGATTCTTTTTTTACTTACTCCAATGTTGTTGCCCCCTTGTTCTGGGTTCTCTGATCACCTCTGATCCACTTCACTTCTGTGAATACTTTTTTTTCAACATTTTCCTTCACAGATTCAGATTGATCCCACAGATATCCACTTCTAGGTTAGCTATGGAATTAGATCTTTCATTTATTAACTGATTCTGCAGGCAGCTGGTGGTATAGACTGATAAGCCCAGATCCACTTGCCATTTTAGTGGAAAATGCTAGATTGATGGGAGCAATTGTGGTTCATCTGGCTGAAAGGATAGAAGAGTCCATATCCCCCCAGATGTGGATATTTTCACTGCCTGTGGTTGATTCTACCCTTCACAGAATCCCGTGGTCTATTTTAGAACACTCAGCTTGTCCCAGGAGATATTGCTGCAGCTTGACAACTCCATGACTCTAGACCAGGGGTTGGCAAACTTCTTCTGTGTCCAGGTCCAGTTGGTAAATAGTTTCAGCTTTGACAGCTTTATGGTTAGGCCATTCAAGATGGCTGTTCTCTTGCTCTCTGTAGATCCCCCCTGTTCAATCAGTCCCTGCTTCACTCACATGACTATCCAGTCCTCTTAATTATAGGTCTTAATTAGTCCTTGTTAACTGAGAATCCCACCTAACATCAGTTCCCCCCTATAAATAGTAGCCTCCTTCTCCCCTTAGTAGTGAAGACTGCTGCCATGTCCTGCCCACTGTCTGCTGTAAATGGTGGGGTGTCGCTCCAGGACTCTTTGTGTAAGATCCCTCTGACCAATAAACCATTGATGTCTCTGTCACTGTCTATGGCTCTTTCTTTAGCCTTGAGGCTGGGCAACTACAAGGCTTGCAGGCCTGTGGGGTCAGCACAACAACAGCCATAGGATGTCTGTTGTAACTATTGGGTTGGCCAAAAAGTGCCTTCGGTTTTTAAGTAAAAAGACACATTTTTCACTTTCACCAAGAACTTTACTGAACAACGTATTCACCCTTTTGTTCCACTACCTTATGCCATTTTTTAGGCAACTTCATAATTCCATCTTCCCAAAAACTTATCTTTTTGAGCAAAGAACTGTTCCAGGTGCCTTTTATAGCCTTCCAGAGAATAGAAATTTTTTCCATTAAGAGAATTTTGTAAAGACCGAAATAAATGGAAATCCAAAGGTGCCATGTCTGGTGAATACGGTGGATGAATCAGAACTTCCCAGCCAAGCTGTGACAGATTTTGTGTGGCCATCAAAGAAACATGCAGTCTTGCGTTATCCTGATGGAAGATTATGTGTTTTCTGTTGACTAATTCCAGACGCTTTTCGTGGAGTACTACTTTCAGTTGGTCTACTTGGGAGCAGTACTTGTTGGAATTAATTGTTTGGTTTTCCAGAAGGAGCTCATAATAGAGGACTCCTTTCCAATCCCACCATATACACAACATCACCTTCTTAGGATGAGGACCGGCCTTTGGTGTGGTTGGTGGTGGTTCATTTCACTTGACTCATGATCTCTTCCATTCCACATTATTGTACAGTATCCACTTTTCATCATCCGTCACAATTTGTTTTAAAAATGGAACGTTTTCATTATGTTTGTAGAGAATCGCATAAGGAAATATGGTCAAGAAGGTTTTTTTGCTTAACTTATGTGGAACCCAAACATCAAAGCAATGAACATAACCAAGCTGGTGCAAATGATTTTCACTGCTTGTTTTGGATATTTTGAGTATGTCAGCTATTTCCCACGTGGTATAACGTTGATTGTTCTCAATTAATGTCTCGATTTGATCTCTGTCAACTGGTCTACCCGACCATGGAACATCTTCCAGTGAAAAATCTCCATCACAAAACTTCGCAAACCACTTTTGACATGTTTGATCATTCACAGCACTTTCTCCATACACTGCATAAATTTTTTTTTTGCGTTTCAGTTGCGTTTTTACCTTTCTTGAAATAATAAAGCATAACATGCTGAAAATGTTGCCTTTTTTCTTCTATCTTCAGTATCAAAATGGCTACACAATAATTCACCAATTTTGATAAGTCTTTTTTTATATTCATGCTGATACGACAGCTGTCATATACAATCTAACAAAATCGTTTTGAATGAAGTTAAAGACAACTAAGTGCTACTAGAGCCATCTTACGGAAAAATACCGAACGAACCTCTTGACCAACCCGATACTTTGCTGTTGTAGTTTGAAAGAAGCCATAGACAATATGTAAACATATGGATGTGGCTGCGTTCCAATAAAATTTTAATTACAGAAACAGGCAAGTGGCAAGATTTGGCTCTTGGTACTTAATTTGCAGATCCCTGCTCCAGACTGACCATTTTCTCCTGGAGGTACTCTGTACTTACACTGGTTAAGGAGGGGTAAGAAATGGGCACTTTCCCACACACAGTTGAGAGGCCTTGTGAGATAAATTGTGGTTTGTGGCTAAGCCCTGTGAGAGACACAGAAGCCTCATTTGGGGGAAGAGTGCTAACTAGGCAACTCAGAAAATTCCTCTTACTGTTGAGATCCTGTTTGCCCAATGTTTTTTAACCCTGGCTGCACATTAAATTCACCTGGGGGAGCTTTTAAAAATCCCAGTGCCCAAGCTACACAGGAAACCAATTAAATGAGAATCTTTGGGAGTAGGACTAGGCAGTAATTTTAAAAGCTCCCAGATGATTACAATGTGAGAACTGCTGTGCTGGCAATTATATCAGCCAGCGGTGATCATGGTTCTGCCTCTTGGAGCCAGGCTTGCCCCAGAATGGTGACCCTTCTTTGTCTTTTTAATGGGGTTTGGTGGTGTCCATCTTGAATAAATTTCCAAGGAATTCCCCGGGGGCTGGTGGGTAACCTTCATCAGCTCTGTTTGTAATATGCTCAGTTAGTTCTTCTGGGTCCGAGCAGGGCTATTAGGAGCAGCTCTAGGAAAACTACTGCAGCTGAGAGGTCTTGGAGCTACGTTTTGCAGCTGTCTTTTATCCAGCAATCTACCAATAGATAGCATTATGGATTCACGTATGAATTAGTTTATGGTGGACACTAGGATTTTGAGTACCCATGGCATGCTTTGTTTTGGTGGTCTCAGCTTGAGGTGGAGGAAGTGGAAATGAGGAAAGAGATTCATAATGCACAAGTCTGAAATTACTATGTGGTGTTACATCACATGAAGAAGTTTACACTTACAATTATCTGTACCAGTGCTTCTCAACCTTAGCTGCAAAAGGGCATCACTTGAGGAAGTTATAAACATCCTGATACCCCCTAGGCTACAGCTAAGGCCAATCAAATCAGAATCTCTGGAGTAGGACACTATTAACAGTATTTTTGAAAGCCTCCCAGGTGATTCTATTGACAGTCACTAGAGTAGGACCTTGCTGCCACCAAAGTTTTGTCCATGGACTGCCACCATCAGGCTCATGTGGGAACTCCTAAAAATGCAGAACCCTGCCCCAGATCCACTGAATCAAAATCTATGGTGTAGTAAGATCCCAGGTGATTTGTATCACTTTGAAGTTTGAGAAGCTGGTGTAGGAGACTGTAAATCTCAACTTTTAAACTGCAACCTTGGGTAGCCAGGGTTGAAAACCACTGCCCTATATCTCTAGCTACGTGCTGAGTGGTGCTTAAGTGGTGAAGTCACCAGGAGTTTCCAAACTGATACTGATATCATTGCTCTGCAACTGAGTCCTTGAAGGGGATTCTCGAGAGTGATTGTCTTGTGTGACCAGTGCATTTCTTCTGAAGAAGATCTGCCTCTCCCATACTTCGACTTAGGTCTAGCCACCCACACTCCCTTCCCTCTCCAAGCCTGTGGTTAGTCTCATGCCAGGTGATTCTGTTCCACCCAGAAATGGCTTTGGGACACTAGGAAGCATGGCCTGAGAAATGAGATTTTTCAAGAGCTAGTGCTTCTCCTCTAGGGTGTTTGGAACCAGGACACAGTTTGTTATTATCTAGGCATAATTTTTATCTCTGGGAAAGCTGCTTAACTTTGTTATAGCTGAGTTTGGATATACCGTTGACCCTTGAACAATGTAGGGGTTAGGGGCACAGGCTCTCTGCACAATTAAAAATCTGCACATAACTTACAGTTGGTTCTCTGCATCCATGGTTCCTCAGTATCCACAGTTCCTCAGCTGCAGATTCAGCCAGCCTTGGATGGTGTAGTATTGTAGTATTTACTATTTAAACAAATCCATGTATAAGTTGATTGCAGTTCAAACCCATGTTGTTTAAGGGTCAACTCTGTATACACATATATTGTATGTATATATATATGCATATATATATTATTATAGTACTGAGTGCTCTGCAAGTTAAGGCTTAACAAATGTGGTTAGTGATTTTCATATGAGTTTTTTCTTTAGGAAACAATTTGCATTCTCAACCCTGATTTGCAAGATACTGCATTTCTTTTTTTTTTTAACATCTTTATTGGAGTATAATTGCTTTACAATGGTGTGTTAGTTTCTGCTTTATAACAAAGTGAATCAGTTATACATACACATATGTCCCCATATCTCTTCCCTCTTGTGTCTTTTGGTGGGAGCATTTAATCCATTTACATTTAAGGTAATTATCGATATGTATTTTCGTATTACCGTTTTCTTAATTGTTTTGGGTTTGTTATTGTAGGTCTTTTCCTTCTCTTGTGTTTCCTGCCTAGAGAAGTTCCTTTAGCATTTGTTGTAAAGCTGGTTTGGTGGTGTTGAATTCTCTCAGCTTTTGCTTGTCTGTAAAGGTTTTAATTGCTCCATCAAACCTGAATGAGATCCTTGCTGGGTAGAGTATTCTTGGTTGTAGGTTTTTCTCCTTCATCACTTTAAATATATCCTGCCACTCCCTTCTGGCTTGCAGAGTTTCTGCTGAAAGATCAGCTGTTAACCTTATGGGGATTCCCTTGTGTGTTATTTGTTGTTTTTCCCTTGATGCTTTTTTTTTTTTTTTTTTTTTTTTTTTGCAGTACACGGGCCTCTGACCATTGTGGCCTCTCCCGTTGCGGAGCACAGGCTCCAGATGCGCAGGCTCAACGGTCATGGCTCACAGGCCCAGCCGCTCCGCAGCATGTGGGATCTTCCCGGGCTGGGGCACGAACCCGTGTCTCCTGCATCGGCAGGTGGACTCTCAACCACTGTGCCACCAGGGAAGCCCTCCCTTGATGCTTTTAATATTTTTTCTTTGTATTTAATTTTTCATAGCTTAGTGTCTCATGCCGGTCTCTGGGGTCCGTTCCGCACTTTTAGCCGCGGCTTGCGCCCGTCTCTGGAGCTCCTTTAAGCGGCGCTCTTAATCCCCTCTCCTGGCGCACCTCGAAATAATGGTCTCTTGCCTCTTCGGCCGGTCCAGACTCTTTCCTGGACTCCCTCCCGGCTAGCCGTGGCGCACTAGCCCCCTGCAGGCTGTGTTCACGCCGCCAACCCCAGTCCTCTCCCTGCGCTCCGACCGAAGCCCGAGCCTCAGCTCCCAGCCACGCCTGCCCCGGCAGGTTAGCAGACAAGCCTCTCGGGCTGGTGAGTGCCGGTCGGCAGTGATCTCTGTGCGGGAATCTCTCCGCTTTTCCCTCCGCACCCCTGTTGCTGCACTCTCCTCCGCGGCTCCGAAGCTTCCCCCCTCCGCCACCCGCAGTCTCCGCCCGCGAAGAGCCTTCCTAGTGTGTGGAAACCTTTCCTCCTTCACAGCTCCCTCCCACTGGTGCAGGTCCCGTCCCTATTCTTTTGTCTCTGTTTTTTCTTTTTTCTTTTGTCCTACCGAGGTACGTGGGGAGTTTCTTGCCTTTTGGGAAGTCTGAGGTCTTCTGCCAGCGTTCAGTAGGTGTTCTGTAGGAGCAGTTCCACGTGTAGATGTATTCCTGATGTATTTGTGGGGAGGAAGGTGAACTCCGCATCTTACTTTTCCACCATCTTGAAGCTCCCCGATACTGCATTTCTTCAATTTAGACACATTTTTCCACATTCTCCTCTTCACATTTTTAACATTTCTGAAATTAGAATGTATCGTAGAATGGATATGAACATTCAATGTAGTTTTCCTTTTTGATACTTGTAGAGGATCACAAATTTATCTACAGTACACTTTAGCTCTTCTGTCTTTCATAAGTGATTTGATATTCCTCATAAGCTTCCACTCCCTGGAGATTGGGATAAATCTCCCAGTCTGAATTGGATTGGGCCAATTCAATTGAATTGGTCTTATATTTCAGCCAATAAGATTGGCAAACTAGTGTGATTCAGTGATGTAAGTCGTCCTTTTTGGTAACTACTCACCTGATCAGAAATGTGTGGTTGGGGTGGGGGGCATTGTCTATGTGACCTCTTGGGAATGGGAGATGGGGCCTTTGTATACACGTGGTAACCTTTGGACACTTAGTGCCTATTGCTGCAGCGTGGCTGGTCTGGGATGCTCTCCTCCTGACTGGTGAACTTTGAGGGGTGAACAGTACCATGCATGGCTGTTCTCTGGGCACTACTGTGCATTTTCTGATGTGGTCTATAGCTGATAAAATTTGGGGACTGCTGTCTTTCAGCTTGATTAGGGCCCATGGTTCTCCAAGGATGCCATAACCTTGCCTTGGCCCTTGATGGTGCTTCAGGCCCCTAAGTCCCAGCTACATTCTCCATCAAGTGTCTGGCATTATCTGTCTACCTCTCAGCCTCTGCTGCAGGATTACCTTGGTTCTCATTATGGTGGGCTCAGGGCAGGCCCACCAGTCTTCAATACAGTCACACTTTTTCCTTCAAGGTATCTAGGATGGTCTGGGTCTTATACATACCTCATGGGAATCAAGAGTGGCTTAGGAAAGCTAAGCTGGCCTTCCTTTTATCTATTTACACTGTGATGCCAAGATTACACTGTGGCCACCCCAAGTTTTGTTCAGGGCAGCTTCTGAGGCAGTTTTCTTCCAGAGTCCCAAAGATAAATGGAGCCAAAGTCCCTCTGCTTTCAGTGTTTTCCCTCAATCATGCTAACACAGCTCCCCAGTCTGGGTGTGTTTAGAGAGGGGGAATAAAGAAATGTATTTTGCTTGTCTTTCTTACTTGTGAGCTCCTTCTTCCAATAGTCTTTTGGAGCTAGTTAAGGAGAGCTTCCCTACTTCTTTTTCCTCTCTCACCAGATCTTTTTATTTTTTAAAATATTTATCTATCTATCTATTTAATATTTTGGCTATGTCGGGTCTTCGTTGTGGCACATGGGCTTCTCTCTAGTTGTGGTGCATGGGCTCTAGAGTATGTGGGCTCTGTAGTTGTTGCACATGGGCTTAGTTGCCCCACAGCATGTAGGATCTTAGTTCCCCAACCAGGGATTGAACCTGCGTCCCATGCCTTGTAAGGTGGATTCTTTACCACTGGACCACCAGGGAAGTCCTACCACATCTTTTTCATATGACTCCATGCTCTAGTCTATCAGATCTAGCTTTTGCTAATGGGGGTTAAAAATTTTAGAAAATAATTTTTTATTTCTCTAATGGCTTTCACAACTATTTTTGCTTAAGACTGCAAGAAATTGATCCTTGAAACTCAGAGATGGTATCTTTTTTCTGTCTGCTCTATCCTTCCCTGGGATAGTAGGCCTCATGGCTCAGCCTTGGATTTGTCAGGTTCATTACTGACAAAGTATTATCCATACTTGCATTCTGAAAAAAAGTGGTTAAATTGATGGTGGTATATAATATAATTGCTGGTGTTTTAGAATTAAGGGACTATGGAAATATCCCAATGTTTTAAAGAAGGAACTTTAAGACATCTAAATCAAGCACCGACCAAAAGGGTTCAAGATTGGTGACTGATATTTAATTTTTACAACAAAAATGAGGCAAAAATGGCTTTCTCTTTGTTTTCAGGAGATCTCATCCAGTCTCATGACTTTGGAAAACAAATAGAGTTCTCAAATATCTTTGAAATTTTTAGTAAAACCAGCAAAACAATTAATATGTGAGTAATTAAAATGAAAATATAAGTTGTAAGAAACATATCTCCAGCCCTTACCTCTCTCAACTCTGGACTTTATACTAGTCTCCAGCTTAGCAACTCTAATAGGCAAACTTAAAATGCCTAAGCTCAACTCTTGATTCCCCTCCCTACTCCTTGCTTTTTAAGTTCTATTACCTCTATACCCAGCTGCTCAGGCCATGTGCCTTAGAAATATCCTTAACCCCCCATTTCTTTCATAACCCATATACAATTTGTTGACTCATTTCAGAACAAACCCTGTTGACTAACTTCAGAATTACCAGAATTCTGCCGCTTGTCAACAAGTCCACCCCTGCTCCCTGGAACAAGCCAGTGTGGTCTCCACTTGGGCTACTGCAACAGCCTCCTAACTGCTTTTTCTTCTTTAATTCCTCACCCCTCTCCCCAATCCCTGCCCAATCTCCAGTCTACTCTCTCAAAGCAGCCAGAATGATCCATTTATATTTTAGGTCAGATCATGCTACTTCCCTGTTCTAAAATCTTCAGTAGCTTCCAATCACAAGAATAAAATTGAGAATATTGGTGGTGATTTACAATGCCTGCACGATTTGCTGCCTACATGCCAGCCTGACCTCATTTCTTATGCTCTCCCCTCATTCTGCAGGAGGTGCACTAGCTTTCCTGCTGCTCCTGGAACACACCAATCCAAAATCGATGTTGGAGACTTTGCACTTGCTGTTTCATCTGTTTGTAATATCTTCCCCCAAATATTCAAATGTCTTACTTCTCTACTTCCTTGGGGTCCATATTATCTAATCGGACAGGCCTTCTCTGATACCAAATCTATACTAGGCCCTTCCCATCTCTCATCTACTTCCATACCCTTGTTCACTTTCTTCAGAGCACATGTCAATAACCGCTACTGTGCTATACAATTATTATGTGTTTGTTTATTCTCTGTCTTCCCTCAGTAGAATGAGGCTCACTGCCATATCCTTCTGGCAGTGCAGGTGCACCATCAATATTTGTTGAATAAATGAATGGTGGAGTCCAAACTTGTTTTTTATGTTTGTTTGATTTTGGGTTGTAAGTAAAAACTGGAAGAAACTAATATTTGATATTAGTCTCAGCGTGTAATCTTTCCCTAGATGTGTTTCAGTTTGTATTTTTTTCCAGGAATAAGTATACTTCCTGGATTAGGACATTTAGCTACAGCTGTTTATGTGTTTGACATGTAAATCTCTTTGCTCTGTTATGCCCTCTGTGTAGCCCAGAGGGCTGGTGGAGTTGCAGAGGGATCTACATGTGCTTTGTTATCATTCCTTAATAGCTCCAAATAATAGCTCTAGTTAACAGTGGTTGTTAATCTAACAAACAAACAAAACCCTAAATTATATTTAAAAAGATGATGGTTGTTTTATACTTTTTGTGTCATTTGTGAGGTTGTTATAGACTTTATTGTGTTCCTCCTAAATTCATATATTAAGCCCTAGCCCTCAGTACCTGAGAATGTGACTGTATTTTGAGACAGGGTTTTTTGAGAGGTATTGAGTTAAAATGGGGTCTTTAGGGTGGGCCCTAATCCAAAATGACTGATGTCTTTATAAGAGGAGATTAGGACATACAGAGAGAGACACTAAGGATGTGTGGATACAGAGAAAAGAACATGCCACAGTGAGAAGGTGACCATCTATAAGCCAATGAGAGAGGTTTAAGAAATCAGCCCTGCTACCACTTTGATCTTGGACTTCTAGCCTCCAGAACTGTGAGAAAATAAATTTCTCTTGTTTGAGCCACTCTGTGGGACTTTATTATGGCAGCCCTAATAATAGGATTTTTTAATCCTTTCTTTTTAAATGAAAATCAGTAATAAAAATTGTGTGCCTGCTCTTTTATTTATACTTTGAAAACGAACTATGTAGCCTGTCTTTTTTTTTCCCAAAAAAAGACTGAATATAAGTATATACTTGATTCCAGATCACTTTGAACTAATCAGACCCCAAATAAACTATACAAATGGAAATCTGTTTATTCAGAATTTACAAAAACTTGCTTTTTCATGATACTAGGCATGGGAAATGTCAGAATATGCTGCTTTAGGGATTTCTTTTGGTTTAAAAACTACCATGTACTATCAAAAAACTTAAATTTTACTTTTGGTTTAGCTACCAGCTTTATTTGTAACCTAGTACATATCACTCAACATTGTGGCTCTTGGTTTAAGGTTTTGAAAATCTAGAGTTTCATTCATTTTTTCATTAAGTCAACCACCATTTATTTATTATTTACAATGCACTAGCTCTGGATTTTCAGGGTGAGTCAAGCATGGCCCCTTCCCTTATTGAGTTCCTGGTAAAGCTGGGGAGGCAGTATGTTAATAGCTAATTACAAAACACTATAATGAGTCGTGTGAGAGGTACATGCATGGGCTGTGTGAGGGAGGGAGTTGTTCTAGGTTGAGGATGCCAAACATTTCCCATTCTGGGCCTAAAAAGTAGTTTGTTGTCAAACTCCATGAATGGAAGATGAGAATGAAAATTTAGTCAGAAGTGAGATAATAAATTGACTTATAAACCATACTTTAGACTTTATCCAAACCATGCTTTGGACTTTGTCTTATAGGCATCAGGGAGCTATTGGGAGGTTTTAACCAGGTACAAATGTGTCACAATTACATTGTAGAGAGATGGCTCTAATAGAAGTGTGGGGTGGGTGTGGAGACATGATGAGGGCCAGAATCAATGCATATGTTTTTCATAATGATGGAGTGGAGGATAAAGCTGAGATGGAGGTTCTGTTTCTGTGTCATGGAGGGTGGCTTGGAGGGAGTGTGAGGTAGGGCAGTAATCCAGAGAGCAGCTATTGGAAACAGTAGCCCTGGGCTGGAGAAAGGGGGTGAGAGAAACAGAGCTTTTATTTTTTTTTGTGGTATGCGAGCCTCTCAGTGTTGTGGCCTCTCCCGTTGCGGAGCACAGGCTCCGGATGCGTAGGCTCAGCGGCCATGGCTCACGGGCCCAGCTGCTCCATGGCATGTGGGATCTTCCCAGACCGGGGCACGAACCCATGTCCCCTGCATCGGCAGGCGGACTCTCAACCACTGCGTCACCAGGGAAGCCCAGAAACAGAGCTTTAAAAAAATTTTTTTTAACATCTTTATTGGAGTATAACTGCTTTACAATGTTGTGTTAGTTGCTGCTTTATAACAAAGTGAATCAGCCATACATATACATATATCCCCATATCTCCTCCCTCTTGTGTCTCCCTCCCACCCTCCCTATCCCACATCTTTAGGTGGACACAAAGCACCAAGCTGATCTTCCTGTGCTATGTGACTGCATCCCACTAGTTATCTGTTTTACGTTTTTTTTTTTTTTTTTTTTTTGTGGTATGCGGGCCTCTCACTGTTGTGGTCTCTCCCATTGCGGAGCACAGGATCCGGACGCGCAGGCTCAGTGGCCATGGCTCACGGGCCCAGCCGCTCCGCGGCATGTGGGATCTTCCCGGACCTCGGCACAGACCCGTGTCCCCTGCATCAGCAGGCAGACTCTCAACCACTGCGCCACCAGGGAAGCCCCTGTTTTACGTTTGGTAGTGTATATACGTCCATGCCACTCTCTCACTTCGTCCCAGCTTACCCTTCCCCCTCCCTGTGTCTTTAAGTCCATTCTCTACCTCTGTGTCTTTATTCCTGTCCTGCCCCTAGGTTCTTGAGAACCGTTTTTTTTTTTTTTTTAGATTCCATATATATGTGTTAGCATACAGTATTTGTTTTTCTCTTTCTGACATACTTCACTCTGTATGACAGACTCTAGGTCCATCCACCTCACTACAAATAACTCAATTTCATTTCTTTTTATGGCTGAGTAATATTCCATTGTATATATGTGCCACATCTTCTTTATCCATTCCATCTGTCAGTGGTCACTTAGGTTGCCTCCATATCCTGGCTATTGTAAATAGAGCTGCAATGAACATTATGGTGCATGACTCTTTTTGATTTATGGTTTTCTCAGGGTATATGCCCAGTAGTGGGATTGCTGGGTCATATGGTAGTTCTATTTTTAGTTTTTTAAGCAACCTCCATACTGTTCTCCATAGTGGCTGTATCAATTTACATTCCCACAAAGAGTGCACGAGGGTTCCCTTTTCTCCACACCCTCTGCAGCATTTATTGTTTGTAGATTTTTTGATGATGGCCATTCTGACCGGTGTGAGATGATATCTCATTGTAGTTTTGATTTGCATTTCTCTAATGATTAATGATGTTGAGCATTCTTTCATGTGTTTGTTGGCAATCTGTATATCTTCTTTGGAGCAATGTCTATTTAGGTCTTCTGGCCATTTTTGGATTGGGTTTTTTGTTTTTTTGAAATTGAGCTGCATGAGCTGCTTGTAAATCTTGGAGATTAATCCTTTGTCAGTTGCTTCATTTGCAAATATTTTCTCCCATTCTGAGGGTTGTCTTTTCGTCTTGTTTATCATTTCCTTTGCTGTGCAAAAGGTTTTAAGTTTCATTAGGTTGGATTTGTTTATTTTCATTTTTATTTCCGTTTCTCTTCAAAAAGGATCTTGCTGTGACTTATGTAAAAGAGTTTTCTGCCTATGTTTTCCTCTAAGAGTTTTATAGTGTCTGGTGTTACATTTAGGGCTTTAATCCATTTTGAGTTTATTTTTGTGTACGGTGTTAGGAAATGTTCTAATTTCATTCTTTTACATGTAGCTCTCCAGTTTCCACAGCACAGCTTAGTGAAGAGGCTGTCTTTTCTCCATTGTATATTCTTGCCTCCTTTATCAAAGATAAGGTGACCATATGTGCATGGGTTTATCTCTGGGCTTTCTATCCTGTTCCATTGATCTATATTTCTGTCTTTGTGACAGAACCATGCTGTCTTGATTACTGGAGCTTTGTAGTATAGTCTGAAGTCAGGGAGCCTGATTCCTCCAGCTCCATTTTTCTTTCTCAAGATTGCTTTGGCTCTTCGGGGTCTTTTGTATTTCCATAGAAATTGTGAAATTTCTTGTTCTAGTTCTGTGAAAAATGCCAGTGGTAGTTTGATAAGGATTGCATTGAATCTGTAGATTGCTTTGGGTAGTAGAGTCATTTTCACAATGTTGATTCTTCCAATCCAAGAACATGGTATATCTCTCCATCTGTTTGTATTATCTTTAATTTCTGTCATCAGTATCTTATAGTTTTCTGCATACAGGTCTTTTGTCTCCTTAGGTAGGTTTATTCCTAGGTATTTTATTCTTTTTGTTGCAATGGTAAATGGGAGTGTTTCCTTAATTCCTCTTTCAGATTTCTCATCGTTAGTGTATAGAACTGCAAGAGATTTCTGTGCATTAATTTAGTATCCTGCTACTTTACCAAATTCGTTGATCAGCTCTAGTAGTTTTCTGGTAGTACTTTTAGGATCCTCTGTGTATAGTATCCTGTCATCTGCAACCAGTGACAGTTTTACTCTTCGTTTCCTATTTGGATTCCTTTTATTTCTTTTTCTTCTCTAATTGCTGTGACTAAAACTTCCAAAAGTATGTTGAGTAATAGTGGTGAGAGTGGGCAACCTTGTCTTGTTCCTGATCTTAGTGGACATGGTTTTAGTTTTTCACCATTGAGAATGATGTTGGCTGTGGGTTGTCATATATGGCCTTATTATATTGAGGCAAGTTGCCTCTATGCCTACTTTGTGGAGTGTTTTTATGATAAATGGGTGTTGAATTTTGTCAAAAGCTTTTTCTGCACCTGCAGAGATGATCATATGGTTTTTCTCCTTCAATTTGTTAATATGGTTTATCACATTCATTGATTTGCATATATTGAAGAATCCTTGCATTCCTGGGATAAACCCCACTTGATCATGGTGTATGATCCTTTTAATGTGCTGTTAGATTCTGTTTGCTAGTATTTTGTTGAGGATTTTTGCATCTGTGTTCATCAGTGATATTGGCCCGTAGTTTTCTTTCTTTGTGACATCTATGTCTAGTTTTGGTATCAGGGTGGTGGTGGCCTCGTAGAATGAATTTGGGAGTGTTCCTCCCTCTGCTATGTTTTGGAAGAGTTTGAGAAGGAGGGGTGTTAACTCTTCTCTAAATATTTGATAGAATTCACCTGTGAAGCCATCTGGTCCTGGGCTTTTGTTTGTTGGGAGATTTTTAATCACAGTTTCAATTTCAGTGCTTGTGGTTGGTCTGTTTATATTTTCTGTTTCTTCCTGGTTCAGTCTTGGAAGGTTGTGCTTTTCTAAGAATTTGTCCATTTCTTCCAGGTTGTCCATTTTATTGGCATAGAGTTGCTTGTAGTAATCTCTCATGATCCTTTGTATTTCTTCAATTTCAGTTGTTACTTCTCCTTTTTCATTTCTAATTCTACTGATTTGAGTCTTCTCCCTTTTTTTATTGATGAGTCTGCCTAATGGTTTATCAATTTTGTTTATCTTCTCAAAGAACCAGCTTTTAGTTTTATTGATCTTTGCTATTGTTGTCTTTGTTTCTTTTTCATTTATTTCTGATCTGATCTTTATTATTTCTTTCCTTCTGTTAACTTTGGGGTTTTTTTGTTCTTCTTTCTCTAATTGCTTTAGATGTAAGGTTAGGTTGTTTTTTGGAGATGTCCTTGTGTCTTGAGGTAGGATTGTATTGCTATAAACTTCCCTCTTAGAACTGCTTTTGCTGCATCCCATAGGTTTTGGGTCATCGTGTTTTCATTTTTATTTGCTTCTAGGTATTTTTTACTTCCTCTTTGATTTCTTCAGTGATCTCTTGGTTATTTAGTAGTGTATTGTTTAGCCTCCATGTGTTTGTATTCTTTACAAATTTTTTCCTGTAATTGATATCCAGTCTCATAACATTGTGGTTAGAAAAGATACTTGATATGATTTCAGTTTTCTTAAATTTACCAAGGCTTGATTTGTGACCCAAGGTATGATCTACCATGGAGAATGTTCCACGTGCACTTGAGAAGAAAGTGTATTCTGTTGTTTTTGGATGGAATATCCTATTCATATCAATTAAGTCCATCTTGTTTAATGTATCATTTAAAGCTGTGTTTCCTTATTTATTTTCATTTTGGATGATCTGTCCATTGGTGAAAGTGGGGTGTTAAAGTTCCGTACTACGATTTTGTTACTGTCGATTTCCCCTTTTATGGCTGTTAGCATTTGCCTTATATATTGAGGTGCTCCTACTTTGGGTTCATAGATATTTACAACTGCTATATCTTCTTCTTGGATTGACCCCTTGATCATTATGTAGTGTGCTTTTTTGTCTCTTGTAATAATCTTTATTTTAAAGTCTATTTTGTCTGATATGAGAATTGCTAGTCCAGCTTTCTTTTGATTTCCATTTGCATGGAATATCTTTTTCCATCCCCTCACTTTCAGTCTGTATGTGTCCCTAGGTGTGAAGTGGGTCTCTTGTAGACAGCATATATACGGGTCTTGTTTTTGTATCCATTCAGCCAGTCTGTGTCTTTTGGTGGGAGCATTTAATCCATTTCCATTTAAGGTAATTATCAATATGTATGTTCCTATTCCCATTTTCTTAATTGTTTTGGGTTCGTTATTGTAGGTCTTTTCCTTCTGTTGTGTTTCTTGCCTAGAGAAGTTCCTTTAGCATTTGTTGTAAAGCTGGTTTGGTGGTGCTGAGCTCTCTCAGCTTTTGCTTGTCTGTAAAGGTTTTAATTTCTCCATTAAATCTGAATGAGATCCTTGCTGGGTAGAGTAATCTTGGTTGTAGGTTTTTCTCCTTCATCACTTTAAATATGTCCTGCCATTCCCTTCTGGTTTGCAGAGTTTCTGCTGAAAGATCAGCTGTTAACCTTACAGGGATTCCCTTGTATGCTATTTGTTGTTTTTCCTTTGCTTCTTTTAATGTTTTTTTTTGTATTTAAGTTTTAGTATATGTACTGCCGAAGCAAGCACATGTATTTAATTTTTGATAGTTTGATTATTATGTGTCTTAGTGTGTTTCTCCTTGGCTTTATCCTGTATGGGACTCTCTCTGCTTCCTGGACTTGATTGACTATTTCCTTTCCCATATTAGGGACGTTTTCAACTATAATCTCTTCAAATATTTTCTTAGTCCCCTTTTATTTTCTGTTCTTCTTCTGGGTCCCCTATAATTTGAATGTTGGTACATTTAGTGTTATTCCAGAGGTCTCTGAGACTGTCCTCAATTCATTCTTTTCTCTTTATTCTTCTCTGAAGTAGTTATTTCCACTATTTTATCTTCCAGGTCACTTATCCATTCTTCTGCCACAGTTATTCTGCTATTTATTGTTTCTAGAGAATTTTTAGTTTTATTTATTGTGTTGTTCATCATTGTTTGTTTGCTCTTTAGTTCTTTTTGATCCTTTTTAAACGTTTCTTGTATTTTCTCCATGTGATATCCTAGATTTTGTATCCTGTTTCCTATCGTTACTCTGAATTCTTTTTTAGGTAGACTGCCTATTTCCTCTTCAGTTGTTTGGTCTGGTGGGTTTTTACCTTGCTCCTTCATCTACTGTGTATTTCTATGTCTTCTCATTTTGTTTAACTTACTGTGTTTGAGGTCTCCTTTTCGCAGGCTGCATGTTTGTAGTTCCCGTTGTTTTTGGTGTCTGACCCCCGTGGTAACGTTTGTTCAGTGGGTTGTGTATGCTTCCTGGTGGAGGGGACTGGTGCTTGTGTTCTGGTGGATGAAGCTGGATGTTGTCTTTCTTTTGGTAGTGCCGCGTCTGGTGTTGTGTTTTGGGGTGCCTGTGACCTTAGTGTGATTTTAGGCAGCCTCTCTGCTAATGGGTGGGGTTGTGTTCTTCTTTTGCTAGTTGTTTCGCATAGGGTGTCCAGCACTGTAGCTTGCTGGTCATTGAGTGGTGCTGGGTCTTAGCGTTGAGATGGAGATCTCTGGGAGAGCTTTTGCTGTTTGATATTACATGGGGCCGGGAGGTCTCTGTTGGACCAGTGTCCTGAACTTGGCTTTCCCACCTCAGAGGCTCAGGCCTGACAGCAGGGTTGAGCACCAAGACCCTGTCAACCACATGGCTCGGGAGAAAAGAAAGAAAGAAAGAAAGGAAGAAATAATAATATAAAATAAAGTTATTAAAATAAAAAATTATTAAAAATAAAAAATTAAAGAGTAATAAAAAAAAGAAAGAAAGAAGAGAGCAACCAAACCGATGAACAAATCCACCAGTGATAACAAGTGCTAAAAACTATACTGAAAACAAAAAAAACAAAAAATGGACAGAACCCAGGACAAATGGTAAAAGCAAAGCTATACAGAGAAAATCACAGAAAGAAGCATACCCATAGATACTCACAAAAAGAGAAAAAGGAAAAAAATTTATATATAAAAAAAAGGAAAAAGGCAACCAAATCAATAAACAAATCTACCAATGATAATAAGCTCTAAATACTAAACGTAGATAAAGATAAAACCAAAAACAAAGTAGATGCAGAAAGCAAACCCCAAGTCTACAGTTGCTCCCAATGTCCACCGCCTCAATTTTGGGGTGATTCCTTGTCTATTCAGGTATTCCAGACATGCAAGCTACATCAAGTTGATTGTGGAGATTTAATCTGCTACTTCTGAGGTTGGTGGGAGAAATTTCCCTTTCTCTTCTTTGTTCGCACAGCTCCTGGGGTTCAGCTTTGGATTTGGCTCTGCCTCTGCTTGTAGGGTGCCTGAGGGCATCTGTTCCCTGCCTTTTGGGAAGTCTGAGGTCTTCTGCCAGCGTTCAGTAGGTGTTCTGTAGGAGTTGTTCCACATGTGGATGTATTTGTGGGGAGGAAGGTGATGTCCACATCTTATTCCTCCACCATCTTGAAGATCCCCCAGCAACAAAGCTTTTAAAGAGACAATATAAAGAACATGGAGAGGAGGATGAGAGAGAGGGAGTAGCCCAGATGACCTCTGGATTTCTGCCTTAGGCTAGAGGTGTCAGTGCCTGAGGTAAGAAACAGATGGAAGAAAGGCAGGTTGGTGGAAGAAGGTTTCCACTTTGGGTTTTCTGTGTGAAGTGTCTATTGCATATTAAATTGAATATTAACTCTTTCCTTGACTTTCAGCACTTTTTGTATTTAAGCTACCACCTACTTCTTAAACTTATTTGTGACCCAATTTCCTGTTTTTACCCTGTAGTCTGCCAAACTTGACTATCTGCTACTCTCAGACAAAAATAATTTCCATCTCTTCCCCTTTGTACATGGTCCCCTTCACCTGGCTTGCCTTCCCCTCTGTCTCTCATGCCAGAAAACCATCTGTCTTTAATGGCTCTTTTTGGAAGCCCTACTTAATCCTTGTGAATGTTTATCATCTCTTCAGCACTGTCTTTTTACTTATAAGTTTAGGCAGTTATTCTGCCTTTTATATTGCAGCTAGTTGTGTACCCTTCATATCACCATACTGAAGCTTCCTTATCTTTATTTTCTAAATGGCTAGGATATTGTTTTGAACATAATATGTGCTCAATAAATGTTTATTGGCTTAAAAGGAAATAAAAGAAAATTGTTTTGGTTTTGGGGGAGTGCTGAATGTTAATTGAAGGATATGTATTTTCTGAGTTCTCAACACTTCAGTCTTTCCCAGTACTTTTGTTTACACAGTGAAAGTTGCTTTTGTAGGAAATAAGGAACAGTTGAAATTATCAATGACTTGAAGAAGGGTCTTTTGGACAACTTAATTTTCAGTATGTTTGGAGCAACTAGGGAAGCACACTTGAATTAGGAAAGATTAGAAAACGCTTTTATTTTTTGTTACTCTAAATTTCAATATATAAATATTACATACCATTAAAATACACCTGGTTTTATGGAATTATACATGTGCAGAATGAAAAAAGTAGGGAATTTCTTCTTTTTATATTACTCAAAGTCTCTAATTTAGGACTACTTCAGTGGGGAGCTCATTCTATATCTATGATGAAGCCTAATACAGATTTATAGACTGAAGAAAAGTGAATAAACCCAAGTTCTTCAGGAGATGCACACCTGAAGTCAAAGATTATCAATATTAGAGGGACCCCCTAAGGTCTGATAAAGAGGGAGAGGGATCAGTTGTGCACAGTGATAAAAGAAAGGCTAGCAAGATGTGGGCTTGGAGCCTACATTAGAATAATCTTTGCTGTAAATTCCAGCTAAAATTTTTGTGTTCTTTGTAAAAATATAACTGATTTTGTATTGAAAAAAGAAATATGAATTACTTTACAAAATAACTTCAGGGCTAATTTTACTGTTTGTTGGTATTCCTTGAAGAGATGGGAGACTTTTTCAAATAACATATGCACCCTCCAACCTTTGGTGAGAATCATTTACTTTCAGGAATCACAGTCACCTATGGGAGTCAGTTAGATCCCCATAGGTGATTTGGGGTAAAAAATAGTTTTAGCTTTCTTTTTTTTCCCCACAGGCTTACCAAGCCATATTTACTTTCTGAAATAAAATGAATCATTGAAAGCATCATGACTTTAGTTTAATCAATAATAAATAACTATTGTATGTTGGGGTATTTAAAAAGAAGACAGGTTAAACTTGAACAAGTTGCAATTGCATTTTTTTTGATGGAAGCACAATGTTCTTATACAATGTTCTTTTCACATTTCTTACTTCTCTGGCATTTATTATAAGGAACGAAGCATTTCTGGAATTCCCATTTTAATTTCAAAGCTCAGGCTATTCTATGGAAAACATTTGGTGCTTAGAGGATCTAAACAATAATAGAGGAATGTTCAGTGGGAAGCGTCATGAATTGTGGCACTTAAAATAAATTCTGAAGGAACATTTTAGACAATGATACTTATTGTTCGTTTTAGACAAAGGTTTCAAACAAGGTGCTATAATTTGTCTTTATCTGGGCAAGTATCTTTTAACTCTTGATATATAAATTAGATTGATAATAGTGAGATATTCGTCTTTTGGAATATGTGAAAACCAATGTAATAAATCAGACTTATTATCATCTTTACATAATGCATGACAAAGACACATGGCCCTACTTGACTGCTTGTAAAGCACATAGAATGTGCTTTGCTAATTGACTTCATCACATTTAGCACAGGGGACCCTAAGAGCAAGATATGGGTAGACCCAGAGAGAACATCTTTGACAAGGATTCCATGGGGAATGGACTAGAAAACACACATTAAATGGCATCCAAAATTTGTGTCATGTAATGCATCTTAAAAAACACTTTATATTATTTAAACTTCATATAATCTTATAGGATAATATGGTTATTCTCATTTTCCAAGAAAGGAAATAAAGGCTTGCTACAAGGAACTCCAGTCTGGGTTGTGAATATGGGAATAAAGCAAATTAGAATAAAGAAGAGGGTCTTTTGGACAGGGGAAGGGAATAGCAGAGCAGACAAAAACAATTTTCATCCACATATTTCCCCCATAGCTTGTAAGTTCTTTCTCAGTTCCTGGCTAAGAACTGGGTCCAGATAACCAAATAAACAAATACTTAATGCTCCATTAATAATAAACAAGCAAAATCTCCAGGGACTGCAGAGCAGGAAGGATTATGTATAGTCTGATGTCAAAGATGTGGTCCATATTTGTTAAAAGCCTCGGCTATTTGATGACATGCACCAACCTAGCTTTCAATAAGAGTTTCAGGTCTTCTATTTTAAATACTGGATAAATGTTTTTTTTTTTTTCTTTCTTCCTCTGCAATGGGGATCTTCCAGGTTTGCTTATGAAAATGTTAACCAAATTTTTTTCCTTGGAATTCAAGGTTTAATTAAGAAATGGATATTTTTCACAATGTAATTGTGTATAAGGTTTTGTTTCCAAATATAAGTGCTTAATTTATATCTCCAAACAATGCTCTTATCATGAGTTTATTCTTTTTTTAAAATAAAATTTTATTTATTTATCTTTGTCTGTGTTGGGTCTTCTTTGCTGTGAGTGGGCTTTCTCTAGTCGTGGCAAGTGGGGGCTACTCTTCGTTGCGGTGCGCAGGCTTCTCATTGCAGTGGCTTCTCTTGTTGCGGAGCACGGGCTTTACGCACGTGGGCTTCAGTAATTGTGGCACGCAACTCAGTAGTTTGGGCCTGTGGGCTCTAGAGTGCCGGCTCAGTAGTTGTGGTGCACAGGCTTAGGTGCTCCGTGGCATGTGGGATCTTCCCAGACCAGGGCTTGAACCCATGTCCCCTGCATTGGCAGGCGGATTCTTAACGACTGTACCACCAGGGAAGTCCCATGAGTTTATTCTTATTTTAAACAAATTTACAGAAGTAGTACATGCTCATTATTAACATATTCAGGCAATTCAAAATATAGACATCAAAACGTCCCTCTGTTCAACTACCCCATTCATTAAGCCATTAATATAAAAAATATTTATTGAACAACTACTTTGTGATTGTTCTGAGTGAGGGAGAACAAACCACATTTCCTGTTTTCATGGAGTTTACATTTTATTATTAGAAGGATGCAATAAACATATATGAACAAATAAAAAATGTCAGGCTCTATAAATGTTCTGAAGAATTATAACGTGTAGTGAGGGGACAGAGTGGGAGAGGGTGGGGATTGGGGTGGTCAGGGAAGGCCTCTTGATAGGGCACTTTGAGGAGGACCTGATTGCTTGAGAGGCCAACTGATTTGGGGGGAGTGTGGGAGACAGGTAAAAGAGTTTACAAAGGGCCAGAATGTAGATCATAGTAAGGATTTGGGTTTTGTCCTTCTGAAGTAACCACTGTTTTACATGTTTCAGAGTGGTTCTGCACCCCCCACCCCAACATTAGTAATCTCTATTCTTAACCTACATATATTAATACTTATTGACTTAATTATAATTATTTTTGCCTCCCTCTTAATATAGATTGCTGGCTACAAAGTGATATAAATAATCATTTGCTCTATATATATCAAATAATATATATGTGTATATTGAGTGTTGTGTATTTTGCATTGGTCCAATGGTAAAACTTGATGAGATTCAATCTCTATCCCTCCTTCCTCCCTTCCCTCCTCACTCCCCCACTCCCTCCCTTCCTTCCTGTCTTTAGTTAGGAACTCTGTGGTAGCTAGTAATACTGCTCTTGGTGCCTTGACCTGACTTTTGGGAATGTACCAGTAGTATTGGGAATGAATCATGTTATTAAGAAATACTTCCTTTTGTTCTGGGCTATGATATCCCAGGGCTGTGTTCCTCTCACAATTTGTCTAATGAGTAACTTGTATTTTTCCAATTCTAGGTTACTACACTTGTAAATTGTCCCCAGAATCCTTCCAACAGGAAAAAAGGACGTTCAAAAAGAGCCAGAGTCCTTCTAGCTTCTGTGGAGGAAGCAACTTGGAATTTATTAGACAAGGGAGAGAAGATTGCTCAAGAAGCCACAGTTTTAAAGGAAGAGCTTACTGGGGCACTTGAGGAAGTTCGCAAAGAAAGTGAGTACTCTGGTCCTGCTCAGGAGCAAACCACTCCTGATGTTAGTTACCGAATTAGATTTGAGTGCTGTGTTTTAGTTGACTTGGGTTTAGTTAGTCTTTTGTAGAGCCCTGAGGAGCTAGCTGTTGGAGGCAGAGTGGCTCATTAGGCAGCTCCAAGACTCAGATCCCCCTCCTGGTTCTTCCTTTAGTTGTTCAGTTCCCCTCATGCCATAGTTTATCCATAATAAACAAAGAGAAATGTACATTTTTTGTCATAAAATGAGAAGTGACTAATGAAGCTGAAGACATATTTTCCCATACATAAACAAATTATAAAGTTCCTTGTAAACAGTTGGAGATGGAAGTTTCAGACCTGGCCACCTCAGAGGTACATTTTTTATTTTTCATTATTCTGGAGGTTTAGATTTCCGAAACATAAAAATTGTTTTGCATAAGCTATGTATAACTCATGTTGCTGCTATGTTAGCATTACATAATAAGGGGAAATGCAGTGGGGAGGGGTAAATCAGGAGCTTGGGATGAACAGACACACACTACTATGTATAGGATAGATAACCAACAAAGACCTACTGTCTAGCATAGGGAACTCTACTCAATATTCTGTGATAGCCTATATAAGAAAAGAATCTAAAAAAGAATGAATATATGCATATGTATAACTGAATCACTTTGCTGTTCACCTGAAACTAACACAACATTGTAAATCAACTACACTCCCCAAAAAAAGCACACACACAAAAAAATTACATAATAAAAGTGTATATTTTACCTTTTGATATCTTGAACAGTTTTATTATAATGAGTGTCTCATTTGAAGGCTATTTTATAAAGAACTGCACAATATTCTTTAGTTAATGGAATGATTTTATACATCAGCTTACTGCTAGGAACTATTTTGAGAGGATAAGGAAGCAAATTTTCCTGTTCAGCTTTGTAAAAGAGACTGCGGGGTGTTCAAATATTTTCCTCTCCCCATCCCAAACATAACTTTAAGAAAATCAGGAAATTTTTGCTAATTAAATAATTAAAATGAATATACTAGCCACAATAAACTTTACATCAAATACAGGGGAGTTTTTTGCTATAGTTATATATGATTTATATATTAAAGGGATTCTTTGGACAATATATAGAAAACATAATGCCTAAGATATTTTGAAATAAATTCATCATTCCTCCCTGCTCCCTACCACCTCAGACCCACTCTTTCTCCTATCTTCTCTGCTTTGGTACCATCATCCACTTAGTTACCAAGTCAGTTAGACTCTTCATTTTTATTCTACCCTCTCTTCCAATTAGCCTCCAAGTTCAACAAATTCTATCTCCTTTTGTTTCTCAGATCTGTTCTCTCATCTCCATTCTTAATGTTGCCTTCTGAATTCTGGATTACTGCCTTAGCCTTGTCCTATACCAAAGCCAAACATGTTTTTTAAAAATGAAAATATACTCATTTTACTTCCCTGCTTAAAATCATTTTAGTAACCTTTGAAGGATTAGGGGACTGTCTTTCTGGATAAAGTTCAAACTTTTAAACCTAGCTACTACAACATTCCATGATTTGGCTTCTATTCTCTCCGTTCTCATTTCCTGATTCTATTCCCCTCTCAAACTTTCTTCCAAGTAAGGACTTATAGCATCTTGAGTGGTACATGTTGCTTTATGCTTCTGTGCCTGTTACCAGCGATTCCCTTCACCTGGATTGCCCTTTTCACTCAGCCAATTCTTACGTAGCAAAACTCAGCCCAGGTCATCTTTCACAGGAGGTGTTTACTGACACCTTGATGCTGATATAGATGCCCTTCTTCTGTGTCCTGACAGACTAGGCATCTCTCTTTCATAGCACTTACCACCCCACACATCAGACATTAATTATTTGTTCAATAAATGTAGACTCAATTTCTTGCATTTTTTTTGGCCACACCACGTGGCATGTGGGATCTTTTTCCCTGAATAGGGATTGAACCCATGCCTCCTGCAGTGGACGTGCAGAGTCTTAACCACTGGACGGCCAGGGAAGTCCCTAGACTCAATTTCTTCAAGGTGGCAAGCACCACGTCTATTTGATTAACAATGCCTGACATATAACAGACACCTGATAAATGTTTATTAAATAAAAAAAGAATCTAAGCATCATTTTATATTATAAACATTTATCATAGTTTTATCTTTGCTTTTATGAAAAATTATCTCTCATGGTTCCTTTGCTAAGTCTTTGGAAGGAATATGAACCCTATTTGGTACTGCTTCTCTCAGAAAATGTGATCTATTTGAAAATATAGTTTCCACAAGTCACGTGGCAATAAATTTGTAAGCCATTGGTCTTTCTTAGAAGGGAAAATAATTGTAATAATTGTCAAGAAATGGTATTTGCTTGTTTAAAAAAAAGTAATCAACACTTTTAGCTCAATAAAAGTAAATTATTTTAAGGAAAAGTTCTCAAAGAGAAGTCTTTGGATTCTAGGATTATGCAGTGTGTCCTTCACTGTGTTCTGTTATAATGTGTGAAATACATATATATGGCATATGCTGTATACACAACAAATACATTTGGTTAAAGATCACCAAGTGCTTTATACTCTGAATCTTTTTGACAAACTGCCAAATTGAACTACTGCCACTAGAGTGTAGGAAGAAAGCAGTGAAATGGCAAGTGGTTCTGGAATTTGGGGAATGGCCAATGCTTATCCTATGGATAGCAGAAATGGTGACAGTAAGAGCACTGTTCTCTAAAACTTGGAAGGAATTTTAGCTCAGTGGTGGAGTTGAAGTATCAGGAGAATGAGTTCTGATCCAAGCAATTCTGTATGGTACTAGAAACATATTTAAAAATTTTCCTGCTTTCATTCTTTTTTTTCTTTTCTTTTTTTTAAGGGCTTTGTCTAGTGGTATAATGTGAAGGACTAGTAAAGAGCAAATGATAAGTTTAATGCATTTGAAAACGTGAAAAATATTGGAAGTAGAGGATATTTTTATCTATATATATATCTTGACTTATTTTCAAGAAGAATAATTTTGAGAGTAATTTAGAAATTTTTTTCTAATAAAAACATAGTGTAATTTATATAGCCTTATTATAGGATTCTCTTTTATTCTGTTTTACTGCCTTTAGTAGCTTTAGAGAGTCAAAGTGATAAATAAAATGGGCATTTGGTTACCTAAAGAATATGCTTGTGGAAGATAGGTATGGATAGTATTGGGGGGCGGGGAATGGTGAAAGGAAAGGTGAAACTGTCAAGATCCAGAAAACGTCCACGTAGTGATTATATATGGTCACTCATGGTCGTATACAATGGTTAAGTATTAAATCTGGTATTTATTTAAATAGTTTTAGCATATTCACATTACAGTTACCTAGGAATTAGCTAAGAATTGTTTATAATGTCTAGATTATATATTTTGCCTATAGCATGTTTACTACCTTTGTGTAGCCTCTGCTCCCCTACAGCAGACATTGCTTCTAAGTCACACAATTGCTTATACAATATGTATGGTTTTTTAGTGGTTTATTGAGAATGACATATATACAAAAAGTGCATATATTATCATGAACAACTCAATACATTTTAATTGTGAATACACTAATGTAACCTCCACCTAGATCAAGAAATAGAACATTACTAGAACCCTAGAGGAAACCCCTGTGCCACTTACTACTCCCTCACCTCACAAGTACCATTATCCTGGTTATTACATAAGTTATTTTTTTTCCCTCTTTTTGAATTTTGTGTAAGTGGGATCATACAGTATGTAGTCTCTTGAGCCTGGCTTCTTTTGCTCAGTGTGTCTTACCATATAGTAGTTCATTTGTTTTCATTGATGAATAGGTCATAATTGTTTATCCACTTTACTGTTGATGGATATTTGAGTTGTTTCCAGTTTTTGGCTTTAATATACATTGCTATTATGTATGCATTACTTTTGGTGCATGAATGTTGACATTCCTGTTGGGTTTATACCAAGGAAAGAAATTGCTGGGTCATAAGGTATACACTCAGGTTTAATAGATGGTACCAAGCAATTTTCCAGAGTGGATTTTCCAATTGACACTCTCATCAGTAAGGTATAAGAATTCCAGTGGTTCTATATTCTTGCTCACTTGGTGTTAACAAGTGTCAGTGTTTTAATTTAAAGTGTATGTGGTGGTATCCCATTGTAGTTTTTTTTTCTTTATTTTATTTTTTAATTGAAGTATAGTTGATTTGCAGTGTTGTGTTATTTTCTGCAAAGTGATTCAGTTATACATATATATTCTTTTCATATTCTTTTCCATTATGGTTTATTACAGGATACTGAATATAGTTCCCTGTGCTATATAGTAGGACCTTGTTGTTTATCTATTTTAGATATAGTAGTTTGTATCTGCTAATCCCAAACTCCTAATTTATCCCTCCCCCACCCTCTTTCCCCTTTGGTAATCATAAGTTTGTTTTCTGTATCTGTGAGTCTGTTTCTGTTTTGTAAATAAGTTCATTTGTATCATATTTTACATTCCCTATATAAGTGATATCATATGGTATTTGTCTTTCTCTTTCTGACATTTCACTTAGTATGATAATCTCTAGGTCCATCTATATTGCTGCAAATGGCATTATTTCATTCTTTTTTATGGTTGAGCAGTATTCCATTGTCTATACATACTACCTCTTCTTTATTCATTCACCTATTGATGGACAGTTAGGTTGTTTTCATGTCTTGCCTATTGTAAATAGTGCTGCTGTGAACATTGGGGTGCATGTACCTTTTAAAAAAAAACATTTATTTATTTATTTATTTGGCTGCGCTTGGGTCTTCATTGCGGCATGCGGGATCTTTTAGTTGTGGCATGCAGGATCTAGTTCCCTGACCAAGGATCGAACCCAGGCCCCCTACATTGGGAGAGCTGAGTCTTAGCCACTGGACCACAAGAGATGTACCAGGGGTGCATGTATCTTTTTGAATTAGAGTTTTGTCCGGATGTATGCCCAGGAGTGGGATTGCTGGATCACCTGGCAACTCTATTTTTAGTTTTTTTAAGAAATCTCCATACTGTTTTCCAGAGTGGCTGCACCAATTTACATTCCCACCAACAGTGTAGGAGGGTTCCCTTTTCTCCACAACCTCTCCAGCATTTGTTATTTATTTTTTAAAAATAAATTTATTTATTTATTTATATTTATTTTTTAAAAATAAAATTTATTTATTTATATTTATTTTTGGCTGCGTTGGGTCTTCATTGCTTCACATGGGCTTTCTCTAGTTGTGGCGAGTGGGGGCTACTCTTCGTTGTGGTGTGAAGGCTTCTCATTGAGGTGGCTTCTCTTGTTGTGGAGCACGGGCTCTAGGTGCATGGGCTTCAGTAGTTGTAGCACACAGGTTCAGTAGTTGTGGCTCACGGGCTCTAGAGTGCAGGCTCAGTAGTTGTGGCCCCTGGGCTTAGTTGCTCTGTGGCATGTGGGATCTTCCCAGACCAGGGCTCGAACCCTTGTCTCCTGCATTGGCAGACGGATTCTTAACCACTGTGCCACCAGGGAAACCCCAGCATTTGTTATTTGTAGAATTTTAAATGATGGCCATTCTGACCTGTGTGAAGTGATACCTCATTGTAGTTTTGATTTGCATTTCTTTAATAATTAGTGATGCTGAGCATCTTTTCATGTGCCTATTGGCCATCTGTATGTTTCTTTGGAGACTGTCTATTTAGGTCTGCCCATTTTTTGATTGGGTTGTTTGTTTTTTTGTTGAGTTGTGTGAGCTGTTTGTATATTTTGGAAATTAATTCCTTGTCGATTGCATTGTTTGCAAATATTTTCTCCCAGTCTGTAGGTTGTCTTTTCATTTTGTTGATGGTTTCCTTTTCTGTGCAAAAGCTTATAAGTTTGATTAGGTCCCATTTGTTTATTTTTGCTTTTATTTCTATTGCCTTGGGAGACCCATTGTAGTTTTAATTATTGTTCTTGTTATGAGTCTTTTTTTAGTTGTAGATATTAAAAAATCTTCTCCCTTTCATTAATTTAAGCATTTTTGATATTCAGAAATAATTTTGATAAATTCAAGTTAATCATTTTATTCCTTTATGGGTAGAGATTTTTCTGTTTTGTAAAAAATTTTACTATTACGAAGTGAGGAATATATCCTCTTGTATTGTCATCTAGAGGCTTTATTGTTTTATCTTTACAATCCATCTGGAAATAAATTTTTATGAATGGTGTGAATTAGGGGTCATGATTCACTTTTTTTTTCATGTGGAAATACAATTAATCCAATATCATATAGATGCATATGGAAGTTTCATGGTTCCAGTACCATTTATTGAAAAAAACACTTACAACCCTACTCTTTCTCAATTGAATCACTTTTGCACCTTTGCTGAAAATCAGTTGACCATATCTGTGTGAGCCTCCTTTGGAACTCTCTTCTGTTCCATTGATTCACATATCCTTATAGCAATAACACTTTGTCTTGATTACTGTATATCATAGTAAGTATTGAAATAAAAATTATTTTGATTTGGCTATTCTAGGTCCCTTGCATTTCCATAAAATTTTGGAATCAACTTCTCAATTTCTACAAAAAAGCCTGCTGGGATTTTGATTGGGATTAAATTGGATCTATAGGTCAATTTGTGCTGAACTGACATTTTAATAGTAATGAGTCTTCTGGTTCAAAAACATGTAATTCATTTCTTTAATGATATTGTAAATGGTACTTTAAAACATTTAAAATTTAAATCTATCTTCAAATTCATGATACTTTTTTCCTTACTTCTCTAGTATATTTTTAAGTCCATCCAGTGAACTTTCACTTTATTGTGCATTTTTATTTAATTTTCATTTGCTTTTTAAAAATAGTTTTTATATCTGTGAAAATAGAAATAGAAATAGTTTTCTTTAATTTCTTTCCAAATTCTAGTTCCCTGCTCAAATTTTATCTTGCCATTACTTTTCTTGAACATCTCCATTACAGTTAATTTCTGTATCTGACATGTCCAATATATGGCTCTCCTGTAGGTTTGTTTCCATTGTGTTTTTTCCTTTTGGTTTTTAAAGTAACTGATTTTGTCTCCTGGTGTCTTGGATAGTTTTTGATCAAATGCTGGGCATTGTGGATGAAAATTTTAGAATTAATTTTTAAAGATTATTCTATTTCTAGCTAGCCCTTACTCTGGGATTTAGCATCTCAGAGGTCAATTGAAAGCATAGGATATTTAACAGGACATTTCATCTCAGGCAGTCTCAGAACTCCAATTTTATCTCTCTGACTTCCTGAAGGAGGGAAAAATTCTTTGCTTAACATCTCATTCTCTCAGCTGCCATTTTTTGGGCTTCTCTCTTGTTCAGTCTCTCTGCCATTTGGTTTCTTATAATCATATACAAAAAAGTCAACTTCAGGTGGATTTAGGATCTAAAAATTAAAAACTCAGTGAAAAATAAGGGTGAATTTTTTTGAGGCTTTGGATGTTCAACAGGATTTATTAAACATGAAACAAAAAACTATAAAGAAAAGACTGACATTTTATTATACCAAAATTAAGGACTTTCTTACATCAAAAAAAATTTTAAAGAAAATGAAAAGACACTCCTAGAAAAGATATTGGCATAAACACAACAAGGGATTAATAACAAGAACACATAAAGAACACTCATAAATCAATAAGAAAAACAAAAGAAAAATGGGCATGCAAAGGTTTTTACAGAAGAATAAACACAAACAAAAATACAGAGATGTTCAACCTCTTTAATGATCAGGGACATGCAAATGAGATACCATTTTATACAACTCAATTGGCAAAAATTTAAAAGTCTAATGTGTTACAAAGACTTTGAAACGATAGTATCTTTTATACATTGCTTATGAGAATGTAAATTGGTACAACTATTTTGAAAAACAGTTTTGGTATGTCAGTTTAGTCAAATGCCAAAGTTCCATTTACATATGGGTATGTTTCAATTATATCAATTATATTTCTGGTGTTGTGGGTGTGTAGAAATGCAGTTGTCTTTTTAAGATTGGCACTTCTTGAGGTATTACCTCTGAAATGAAACTTTGGATAGTAATTTTAAAAAGAGGGAAACATTTGAGACATGCAAACACACATGACCTGTTTCTTTGGGATCCTTATAATGGTAAGATTATGGTACTTTATTTGGCTTATGTTAGAAACAAATTTTATAAAAGTGATGTGACACAGTATATGGCATTTGCTGTTAATACACAAAATTGCAAAGAACAAAGAATTGTTTTAACAGAGATTATACATACTTTCTATTCATAAACATTTAGGAATATGTGCTGTTCTCAGGTCTCTAATTCTAAAGATGCTACTTTTTCTAATATGTAGAAAGATAAGTATAGTGATGTATGGTCTATTGTGGTGGCTGGGAAAACTACACTTTGAAGTTTTGTTAACATCATGAACTGTCTTTTATAATAAATTCTAGAGGTAATTAATAAACAAAGATATTATTAGTTTTGCTATTTGGAAAAAAAGATAACTAATCATCTGAGTTTAGCAAAAGTCTTAAAGATTTGTCAGTTAAATCAGAGTCTTTTTCTTTTTTTTTTTTTAATTAGTTTCTGCTTTATAACAAAGTGAATCAGTCATACATATACATCTGTTCCCACATCCCTTCCCTCATGCATCTCCCTCCCTCCCACCCTCCCCATCCCACCCCTCCAGGCGGTCACAAAGCACCGAGCTGATCTCCCTGTGCTATGCGGCTGCTTCCCACTATCTATCTACCTTACATTTGGTAGTGTATATATGTCCATGTCTCTCTTTCGCTTTGTCACAGCTTACCCTTCCCCCTCCCCATATCCTCAAGTCCATTCTCAAGTAGGTCTGTGTCTTTATTCCCGTTTTGCCCCTAGGTCCTTCATGACTTTTTTTTTTTTTTTAAATTCCGTATATATGTGTTAGCATACGGTATTTGTCTTTCTCTTTCTGACTTACTTCACTCTGTATGACAGACTCTAGGTCTATCCACCTCATTACAAATAGCTCAGTTTCGTTTCTTTTTATGGCTGAGTAATATTCCATTGTATATATGTGCCACAGCTTCTTTATCCATTCATCCGATGATGGACACTTAGGTTGTTTCCAGCTCCGGGCTATTGTGAATAGAGCTGCAATGAACATTTTGGTACATGTCTCTTTTTGAATTATGGTTTTCTCAGGGTATATGCCTAGTAGTGGGATTGCTGGGTCATATGGTAGTTCTATTTTTAGTTTTTTAAGGAACCTCCATACTGTTCTCCATATTGGCTGTACCAATTCACATTCCCACCAGCAGTGCAAGAGTGTTCCCTTTTCTCCACACCCTCTCCAGCATTTATTGTTTCTAGATTTCTTGATGATGGCCATTCTGACTGGTGTGAGATGATATCTCATTGTAGTTTTGATTTGCATTTCTCTAATGATTAATGATGTTGAGCATTCTTTCATGTGTTTGTTGGCAGTCTGTATATCTTCTTTGGAGAAATGCCTATTTAAGTCTTCTGCCCATTTTTGGATTGGGTTGTTTGTTTTTTTGCTATTGAGCTGCATGAGCTGTTTATAAATTTTGGAGATTAATCCTTTGTCAGTTGCTTCATTTGCAAATATTTTCTCCCATTCTGAGGGTTGTCTTTTGGTCTTGTTTATGGTTTCCTTTGCTGTGCAAAAGCTTTGAAGTTTCATTAGGTCCCATTTGTTTATCTTTGTTTTTATTTCCATTTCTCTAGGAGGTGGGTCCAAAAGGATCTTGCTGTGATTTATGTCATAGAGTGTTCTGCCTAGGTTTTCCTCTAAGAGTTTGATAGTTTCTGGCCTTACATTTAGGTCTTTAATCCACTTTGAGCTTATTTTTGTGTATGGTGTTAGGGAATGATCTAATCTCAAACTTTTACATGTCCCTGTCCAGTTTTCCCAGCACCACTTATTGAAGAGGCTGTCCTTTCTCCACTGTACATTCCTGCCTCCTTTATCAAAGATAAGTTGGCCATATGTGCGTGGGTTTATCTCTGGGCTTTCTATCCTGATCCACTAATCTATCTTTCTGTTTTTATGCCAGTACCACACTGTCTTGATTACTGTAGCTTTGTAGTATAGTCTGAAGTCAGGGAGCCTGATTCCTCCAGCTCCGTTTTTCGTTCTCAAGATTGCTTTGGCTCTTCGGGGTCTTTTGTTTTTCCAAACAAATTTTGAAATTTTTTGTTCTAGTTCTGTGAAAAATGCCAGTGGTAGTTTGATAGGGATTGCATTGAATCTGTAGATTGCTTTGGGTAGTAGAGTCATTTTCACAATATTGATTCTTCCAATCCAGGAGCATGGTATATCTCTCCATCTATGTGTATCATCTTTAAGTTCTTTCATCAGTGTCTTATAATTTTCTGCATACAGGTCTTTTGTCTCCTTAGGTAGGTTTATTCCTAGATATTTTATTCTTTTTGTTGCAATGGTAAATGGGAGTGTTTTCTTGATTTCATTTTCAGATTTTTCATCACTAGTGTACAGGAATGCCAGAGATTTCTGTACATTAATTTTGTATCCTGCTACTTTACCAAATTCATTGATTAGCTCTAGTAGTTTTTCGGTAGCATCTTTAGGATTCTCTATGTATAGTATCATGTCATCTGCAAACAGTGACAGCTTTACTTCTTCTTTTCCAATTGGGATTCCTTTTATTTCCTTTTCTTCTCTGATTGCTGTGGCTAAAACTTCCAAAACTATGTTGAATAAGAGTGGTGAGAGTGGGCAGCCTTGTCTTGTTCCTGATCTTAGTGGAAATGGTTTCAGTTTTTCACCATTGAGGACAATGTTGGCTGCGGGTTTGTCATATATGTCCTTTATGATGTTGAGGAAAGTTCCCTCTATGCCTACTTTCTGCAGTGTTTTTATCATAAATGGGTGTTGAATTTTGTCAAAAGCTTTCTCTGCATCTATTGAGATGATCATATGGTTTTTCTCCTTCAACTTGTTAATAGGGTGTATCACATTGATTGATTTGCGTATATTGAAGAATCCTTGCATTCCTGGAATAAACCCTACTTGATCATGGTGTATGATCCTTTTAATGTGCTGTTGGATTCTGTTTGCTAGTATTTTGTTGAGGATTTTTGCATCTCTGTTCATCAGTGATATTGGCCTGTAGTTTTCTTTCTTTGTGACATCCTTGCCTGGTTTTGGTATCAAGGTGATGGTGGTCTCATAGAATGAGTGTGGGAGTGTTCCTTCCTCTGATATTGTTTGGAAGAGTTTGAGAAGGATGGGTGTTAGCTCTTCTCTAAATGTTTGATAGAATTCGCCTGTGAAGCCCTCTGGTCCTGGGCTTTTGTTTGATGGAAGATTTTTAATCACAGTTTCAATTTCAGTGCTTGTGATTGGTCTATTCATATTTTCTATTTCTTCCTGAGTCAGTCTTGGCAGGTTGTGCATTTCTAAGAATTTGTCCATCTCTTCCAGGTTGTCCATTTTATGGGCATAGAGTTGCTTGTAGTAATCTCTCATGATCTTTTGTATTTCTGCAGTGTCAGTTGTTACTTCTCCTTTTTCATTTCTAATTCTATTGATTTGAGTCTTCTCCCTTCTTTTCTTGATGAGTCTGGCTAATGGTTTATCAATTTTGTTTATCTTCTCAAAGAACCAGCTTTTAGTTTTATTGATCTTTGCTATCGTTTCCTTCCTTTCTTTTTCATTTATTTCTGATCTGATTTTTATGATTTCTTTCCTTCTGCTAACTTTGGGATGTTATTGTTCTTCTTTCTCTAATTGCTTTCGGTGCAAGGTTAGGTTGTTTATTCGAGATGTTTCCTGTTTCTTAAGGTGGGATTGTATTGCTATAAACTTCCCTCTTAGAACTGCTTTTGCTGCATCCCATAGGTTTTGGGTCGTCGTGTCTCCATTGTCATTTGTTTCTAGGTATTTTTTAATTTCCTCTTTGATTTCTTCAGTGATCACTTCGTTATTAAGTAGTGTATTGTTTAGCCTCCATGTGTTTGTATTTTTTACAGCTCTTTTCCTGTAATTGATATCTAGTCTCATAGCATTGTGGTCAGAAAAGACACTTGATACAATTTCAATTTTCTTAAATTTACCAAGGCTTGATTTGTGACCCAAGATATGATCTCTCCTGGAGAATGTTCCATGAGCACTTGAGAAAAATGTGTATTCTGTTGTTTTTGGATGGAATGTCCTATAAATATCAATTAAGTCCATCTTGTTTAATGTATCATTTAAAGCTTGAGTTTCCTTATTTATTTTCATTTTGGATGATCTGTCCATTGGTGAAAGTGGGGTGTTAAAGTCCCCTACTATGAGTGTGTTACTGTCGATTTCTCCTTTTATGGCTGTTAGTATTTGCCTTATGTATTGAGGTGCTCCTATGTTTGGTGCATAAATATTTACAATTGTTATATCTTCTTCTTGGATCGATCCCTTGATCATTATGTAGTGTCCTTCTTTGTCTCTTCTAGTAGTCTTTATTTTAAAGTCTATTTTGTCTGATATGAGAATTGCTACTCCAGCTTTCTTTTGGTTTCCATTTGCATGGAATATCTTTTTCCATCCCCTTACTTTCAGTCTGTATGTGTCTCTAGGCCTGAAGTGGGTCTCTTGTAGACAGCATATATATGGGTCTTGTTTTTGTATCCATTCAGCCAATCTGTGTCTTTTGGTGGGAGCATTTAGTCCATTTACATTTAAGGTAATTATCGATATGTATGTTCCTATTCCCATTTTCTTAATTGTTTTGGGTTCGTTATTGTAGGTCTTTTCCTTCTGTTGTGTTTCTTGCCTAGAGAAGTTCCTTTAGCATTTGTTGTAAAGCTGGTTTGGTGGTGCTGAACTCTCTCAGCTTTTGCTTGTCTGTAAACGTTTTAATTTCTCCATCAAATCTGAATGAGATCCTTGCTGGGTAGAGTAATCTTGGTTGCAGGTTTTTCTCCTTCATCACTTTAATTATGTCCTGCCACTCCCTTCTGGCTTGTAGAGTTTCTGCTGAGAGATCAGCTGTTATCCTGATGGGGATTCCCTTGTGTCTTATTTGTTGTTTTTGCCATGCTGCTTTTAATATGATTTCTTTGTGTTTAATTTTTGACAGTTTGATTAATATGTGTCTTGGCGTATTTCTCCTTGGATTTATTCCGTATGGGACTCTCTGTGCTTCCTGGACTTGATTAACTATTTCCTTTCCCATATTAGGGAAGTTTTCAACTATAATCTCTTCAAATATTTTCTGTCCCTTTCTTTTTCTCTTCTTCTTCTGGAACCCCTATAATTCGAATGTTGGTGCGTTTAATGTTGTCCCAGAGGTCTCTGAGACTGTCCTCTGTTCTTTTCATTCTTTTTTCTTTATTTTGCTCTGCAGCAGTTATTTCCACTATTTTATCTTCCACCTCACTTATCCGTTCTTCTGCCTCAGTTATTCTGCTATTGATCCCATCTAGAGTATTTTTTATTTCATGTATTGTGTTTTTAATCGATGCTTGATTCATCTTTAGTTCTTCTAGGTCCTTGTTAACTGTTTCTTGCATTTTGTCTATTCTATTTCCAAGATTTTGGATCTGGGAAATAGAATCTTGGATCATCTTTACCATCATTATTCTGAATTCTTTTTCAGGTAGACTGCCTATTACGTCTTCATTTGTTAGGTCTGGTGGGTTTTTATCTTGCTCCTTCTCCTGCTGTGTGTTTTTCTGTCTTCTCCTTTTGCTTATCTTACTGTGTTTGGGGTCTCCGTTTTGCAGGCTGCAGGTTCGTAGTTCCCGTTGTTTTTGGTGTCTGTCCCCAGTGGCTAAGGTTGGTTTAGTGGGTTGTGTAGGCCTCCTGGTGGAAGGTAGTAGTGCCTGTGTTCTGGTGAATGAGGCTGGATCTTGTCTTTCTGGTGTGCAGGTCCACGTCTGGTGGTGTGTTTTGGGGTGTCTGCGGACTTTTTATGATTTTAGGCCACCTCTCTGCTAATGGGTGGCGTTGTGTTCCTGTCTTGCTAGTTGTTTGTCATAGGGTGTCCAGCACTGTAGCTTGCTGGTTGTTGAGTGAAGCTGGGTGCTGGTGTTGAGATGGAGATCTCTGGAAGATTTTCGCCGTTTGATATTATGTGGAGCTGGGAGGTCTCTTGTGGACCAGTGTCCTGAAGTTGGCTCTCCCACCTCAGAGGCACAGCACTGACTCCTGGCTCCTCAATTTGGGATGATTTGTTGTCTATTCATGTATTCCACAGATGCAGGGTACATCAACTTGATTGTGGAGCTTTAATCCGCTGCTTCTGAGGCTGCTGGGAGAGGTTTCCCTTTCTCTTCTTTGTTCTCACAGCTCCTGGGTCTCAGCTTTGGATTTGGCCCCACCTCTGCGTGTAGGTCGCCGGAGGGCGTCTGTTCTTCGCTCAGACAGGACAGGGTTAAAGGAGCAGCCTCTTCGGGGACTCTGGCTCACTCAGGCCTGGCGGGAGGGAGGGGCACGGAGTGCGGGGCGAGCCTGCAGCGGCAGAGGTCGGCGTGACGTTGCACCAGCCCGAGGCGCGCCGTGCGTTCTCCCAGGGAAGCCGCCCCTGGATCCCGGGACCCCGGCAGTGGCGGGCTGCACAGGCTCCTGGAAGGGCGGTGTGGACAGTGACCTGCGCTCGCACACAGGCTTCTTGGCGGCGGCAGCAGCAGCCCCAGCGTCCCACGCCCGTCACTGGGCTCCGCGCTTTCAGTCGTGACTCGCGCCCGTCTGTGGAGCCGCTTTAAGCAGCGCTCTTAATCCCCTCTCCTCGCGCACCAGGAAACCAAGAGGGAAGAAAAAGTCTCTTGCCTCTTCGGCAGCTCCAGAGTTTTCCCGGACTCCCTGCCGGCTAGCTGTGGCACATTAGCCCCCTTCAGGCTGAGTTCTCGCCGCCAGCCCCAGTCCTTTCCCTGCGCTCTGACCGAAGCCCGAGCCTCAGCTTCCAGCGCTGCCCGCCCCGGCGGGCGAGCAGACAAGCCTCTCGGGCTGGTGAGTGCCGCTCGGCACTGCTCCTCTGTGCGGGAATCTCTCCGCTTTGCCCTACCCAGGTATGTGGGGAGTTTCTTGCCTTTTGGGAGGTCTGGGGTCTTCTGCCAGCATTCAGTAGGTTTTCTGTAGGAGTTGTTCCACGTGTAGCTGTATTTCTGGTGTATCCGTGGGGAGGAAGGTGATCTCCGCGTCTTACTCTTCCGCCATCTTACCCGCAGTCTTTTTCCTTAGAACATTTAAAAATAATATTTAGTTTTCTCATGTAAACATTAACTGCTTTATCTTAATAATTACACAGTTTTAGATTCTTAGTAAAAATTACACATTTTTAGATATAAAAGTATGGGTTCCTTAATGTATAAAAGGATAATTAATTTGAGATTTCAAGAGTGTTCAGAGAAAGGTTCCAATTCAACTCTTTTGTATACTGCCATACAAACCAAGGTGCATACACAGGTGGAGTACAGCACCTATCAAATCCCCATATATTAATACTTTGGTTTAAATTTTCTGGAGCTGGAACGTGTAGTCTAACATCAGTAGTCTTGGCAGTTTATGCCTACCAGAGCCAGCCGTTGGAAACATGTATTTTGGCCTTCGTATGTCAGATGGGAGCGGACTTGCAAATTTGTTGGAATCCTGCCACTGCTAAAATATTTCCCCATCTATTTTTTTTAAACATCTTTATTGGAGTATAATTGCTTTACAATGGTGTGTTAGTTTCTGCTTTATAACAAAGTGAATCAGTTATACATATACATATGTTCCCATATCTCTTCCCTCTTGCGTCTCCCTCCCTCCCACCCTCCCTATCCCACCCCTCTAGGTGGTCACAAAGCACCGAGCTATGCTCCCTGTGCTATGCGGCTGCTTCCCACTAGCTATCTATTTTATGCTTGGTAGTGTATATTTGTCCATGCCACTCTCGCACTTTGTCACAGCTTACCCTTCCCCCTCCCCATATCCTCAAGTCCATTCTCTAGTAGGTCTGTTTCTTTATTCCCATCTTACCCCTAGGTTCTTCATGACTTTTTTTTTTTTTTAGATTCCATATGTATGCATTAGCATATGGTATTCATTTTTCTCTTTCTGACTTACTTCACTCTGTATGACAGACTCTAGGTCCATCCACCTCACTACAAATATCTCAATTTCATTTCTTTTTATGGTGGAGTAATATTCCATTGTATATATGTGCCACATCTTCTTTATCCATTCATCTGTTGATGGACACTTAGGTTGCTTCCATGTCCTGGCTATTGTAAATAGAGCTGCAATGAACATTTTGGTACATGACTCTTTTTGAATTATGGTTTTCTCAGGGTATATGCCCAGTAGTGGGATTGCTGTGTCATATGGTAGTTCTATTTTTAGTTTTTTAAGCAACCTCCATACTGTTCTCCATAGTGGCTGTATCAATTTACATTCCCACCAACAGTGCAAGAGTGTTCCCTTTTCTCCACACCCTCTGCAGCATTTATTGTTTCTAGATTTTTTGATGATGGCCATTCTAACTGGTGTGAGATGATATCTCATTGTAGTTTTGATTTGCATTTCTCTAATGATTAATGATGTTGAGCATTCTTTCATGTGTTTGTTGGCAATCTGTATATCTTCTTTGGAGCAATGTCTATTTAGGTCTTCTGCCCATTTTTGAATTGGGTTGTTTTTTTGTTATTGAGCTGCACGAGCTGCTTGTAAATCTTGGAGATTAATCCTTTGTCAGTTGCTTCATTTGCAAATATTTTCTCCCATTCTGAGGGCTGTCTTTTGGTCTTGTTTATGGTTTCCTTTGCTGTGCAAAAGCTTTGAAGTTTCATTAAGTCCCAATTGTTTATTTTTGTTTTTATTTCCATTTCTCTAGGAGGTGGGTCAAAAAGGATCTTGCTGTGATTTATGTCAAAGAGTATTCTGCCTATGTTTCTCTCTAAGAGTTTGATAGTGTCTGGCCTTACATTTAGGTCTTTAATCCATTTTGAATTTATTTTTGTGTATGGTGTTAGGGAGTGTTCTAATTCATACTTTTACATGTAGCTGTCCAGTTTTCCCAGCAACACTTATTGAAGAGGCTGTCTTTTCTCCACTGTACATTCCTGCCTCCTTTATCAAAGATAAGTTGACCATATGTGCATGGGTTTATCTCTGGGCTTTCTATGCTGTTCCATTGATCTATATTTCTGTTTTTGTGCCAGTACCATACTGTCTTGATTACTGTAGCTTTGTAGTATAGTCTGAAGTCAGGGAGCCTGGTTCCTCCAGCTCCATTTTTCGTTCTCAAGATTGCTTTGTCTAATAGGGGTCTTTTCTGTTTCCATGCAAATTGTGAAATTTTTTGTTCTAGTTCTGTGAAAAAATGCCAGTGGTAGTTTGATAGGGATTGCATTGAATCTGTAGATTGCTTTGGGTAGTAGAGTCATTTTCACAATGTTGATTCTTCCAATCCAAGAACATGGTATATCTCTCCATCTATTTGTATCATCCTTAATTTCTTTCAACATTGTCAGAATTTTCTGCATACAGGTGTTTTGTCTCCTTAAGTAGGTTTATTCCTAGATATTTTATTCTTTTTGTTGCAATGACGAATGGGAGTGTTTTCTTAATTGCACTTTCAGATTTTTCATCATTAGTGTATAGGAATGCCAGAGATTTCTGTGCATTAATTTTGTGTCCTACTACTTTACCAAATTCATTGATTAGCTCTAGTAGTTTTCTGGTAGCATCTTTTGGATTCCTTATGTAGAGTATCATGTCATCTGCAAACAGTGACAACTTACTTCTTCTTTTCCGATTTGGATTCCTTTTATTTCTTTTTCTTATCTGATTGCTGTGACTAAAACTTCCAAAACTATGTTGAATAAGAGTGGTGAGAGGGGGCAGCCTTGTCTTGTTCCTGATCTTAGTGGAAATGGTTTCAGTGTTTCACCATTGAGGACGATGTTGGCTGTGGGTTTGTCATATATGGCCTTTATTATGTTGAGGAAAGTTCCCTCTATGCCTACTTTCTGCAGGGTTTTTTTAATCATAAATGGGTGTTGAATTTTGTCAAAAGCTTTCTCTGCATCTATTGAGATGATCATATGGTTTTTCTCCTTCAATTTGTTAATATGGTGTATCATGTTGATTGATTTGCATATATTGAAGAATCCTTGCATTCCTGGAATAAACCCCACTTGATCATGGTGTATGATCCTTTTAATGTGCTGTTGGATTCTGTTTGCTAGTATTTTGTTGAGGATTTTTTCATCTATGTTCATCAGTGATATTGTCCTGTAGTTTTCTTTCTTTGTGACATCTTTGTCTGGTTTTGGTATCAGGGTGATGGTGGCCTCAGAGAATGAGTTTGGGAGTGTTCCTCCCACTGCTAGATTTTGGAAGAGTTTGAGAAGGATAGGTATTAGCTCTTCTCTAAATGTTTGATAGAATTCGCTTGTGAAGCCATCTGGTCCTGGGCTTTTGTTTGTTAGAAGATTTTTTTTTTTTGCTTTATAACCAATTTAATCAGTTATACATATACATATGTTCCCATATCCCCTCCATTTTGCGTCTCCCTCCCACCCTCCCTATCGCACCCCTCCCGGCGGTCACAAAGCACCGAGCTGATCTCCCTGTGCTATGCGGCTGCTTCCCACTAGCTATCTACCTTACGTTTGGTAGTGTATATATGTCCATGCCTCTCTTTTGCTTTGTCACAGCTTACCCTTCCCCCTCCCCATATCTTCAAGTCCATTCTCTAGTAGGTCTGTGTCTTTATTCCTGTCTTACCTCTATGTTCTTCGTGACATTTTTTTCCTTAAATTCCATATATATGTGTCAGCATACAGTATTTGTCTTTCTCTTTCTGACTTACTTCACTCTGTATGACAGACTCTAGGTCCATCCATCTCATTACAAATAGCTCAATTTCATTTCTTTTTATGGCTGAGTAATATTCCATTGTATATATGTGCCACATCTTCTTTACCCATTCATCCGATGATGGACACTTAGGTTGTTTCCATCTCCGGGCTATTGTAAATAGGGCTGTTATAAACATTTTGGTACATGTCTCTTTTTGAATTATGGTTTTCTCAGGGTATATGCCCAGTAGTGGGATTGCTGGGTCATATGGTAGTTCTATTTGTAGTTTTTTAAGGAACCTCCATACCGTTCTCCATAGTGGCTGTACCAATTCACATTCCCACCAGCAGTGCAAGAGTGTTCCCTTTTTTCCACACCCTCTGCAGCATTTATTGTTTCTAGATTTTTTGATGATGGCCATTCTGACTGGTGTGAGATGATATCTCATTGTAGTTTTGATTTGCATTTCTCTAATGAGTAAAGATGTTGAGCATCCTTTCATGTGTTTGTTGGCAGTCTGTATATCTTCTGTGGAGAAATGTCTATTTAGGTCTTCTGCCCATTTTTGGATTGGGTTTTTTTTTTTTTTTGTTATTGAGCTGCATGAGCTGCTTATAAATTTTGGAGATTAATACTTTGTCAGTTGCTTCATTTGCAAATATTTTCTCCCATTCTGAGGGCTGTCTTTTGGTCTTGTTTATGGTTTCCTTTGCTGTGCAAAAGCTTTGAAGTTTCATTAGGTCCCATGTGTTTATTTTTGTCTTTATTTCCATTTCTCTAGGAGGTGGGTCCAAAAGGATCTTGCTGTGATTTATGTCATAGAGTGTTCTGCCTAGGTTTTCCTCTAAGAGTTTGATAGTGTCTGGTCTTACATTTAGGTCTTTAATCCATTTTGAGCTTATTTTTGTGTATGGTGTTAGGGAGTGATCTAATCTCATACTTTTACATGTCCCTGTCCAGTTTTCCCAGCACCACTTATTGAAGAGGCTGTCTTTTCTCCACTGTACATTCCTGCCTCCTTTATCAAAGATAAGTTGACCATATGTGCATGGGTTTATCTCTGGGCTTTCTATGCTGTTCCATTGATCTATATTTCTGTTTTTGTGCCAGTACCATACTGTCTTGATTACTGTAGCTTTGTAGTATAGTCTGAAGTCAGGGAGCCTGGTTCCTCCAGCTCCATTTTTCGTTCTCAAGATTGCTTTGTCTAATAGGGGTCTTTTCTGTTTCCATGCAAATTGTGAAATTTTTTGTGCTAGTTCTGTGAAAAATGCCAGTGGTAGTTTGATAGGGATTGCATTGAATCTGTAGATTGCTTTGGGTAGTAGAGTCATTTTCACAATGTTGATTCTTCCAATCCAAGAACATGGTACATCTCTCCATCTATTTGTATCATCTTTAATTTCTTTCATCAGTGTCTTATAATTTTCTGCATACAGGTCTTTTGTCTCCTTAGGTAGGTTTATTCCTAGATATTTTATTCTTTTTGTTGCAATGGTAAATGGGAGTGTTTCCTTGATTCCACTTTCAGATTTTTCATCATTAGTATATAGGAATGCCAGAGATTTCTGTGCATTAATTTTGTATCCTGCAACTATACCAAATTCATTGATTAGCTGTAGTAGTTTTCTGGTAGCATCTTTAGGATTCTCTATGTATAGTATCATGTCATCTGCAAACAGTGACAGCTTTACTTTTTCTTTTCCAATTTGGATTCCTTTTATTTCCTTTTCTTCTCTGATTGCTGTGGCTAAAACTTCCAAAACTATGTTGAATAAGAGTGGTGAGAGTGGGCAACCTTGTCTTGTTCCTGATCTTAGTGGAAATGGTTTCAGTTTTTCACCCTTGAGGACGATGCTGGCTGTGGGTTTGTCATATATGGCCTTTATTATGTTGAGGAAAGTTCCCTCTATGCCTACTTTCTGCAGGGTTTTTATCATAAATGGGTGTTGAATTTTGTCGAAAGCATTCTCTGCATCTATTGAGATGATCATATGGTTTTTCTCCTTCAATTTGTTAATATGGTGTATCACGTTGATTGATTTGCATATATTGAAGAATCCTTGCATTCCTGGAATAAACCCCACTTGATCATGATGTATGATCCTTTTAATGTGCTGTTGGATTCGGTTTGCTAGTATTTTGTTGAGGATTTTTGCAACTCTGTTCATCAGTGATATTGGCCTGTAGTTTTCTTTCTAGGTGACATCCTTGTCTGGTTTTGGTATCAAGGTGATGGTGGACTCGTAGAATGAGTTTGGGAGTGTTCCTCCCTCTGCTATATTTTGGAAGAGTTTGAGAAGGACAGGTGTTAGCTCTTCTCTAAATGCTTGATAGAATTCGCCTGGAAGCCATCTGGTCCTGGGCTTTTGTTTGTTGGAAGATTTTTTATCCCAGTTTCAATTTCAGTGCTTGTGATTGGTCTGTTCATATTTTCTATTTCTTCCTGATTCAGTCTTGGCAGGTTGTGCATTTCTAAGAATTTGTCCATTTCTTCCAGGTTGTCCATTTTATTGGCATAGAGTTGCTTGTAGTAATCTCTCATGATCTTTTGTATTTCTGCAGTGTCAGTTGTTACTTCTCCTTTTTCATTTCTAATTCTATTGATTTGAGTCTTCTCCCTTTTTTTCTTGATGAGTCTGGCTAATGGTTTATCAATTTTGTTTATCTTCTCAAAGAACCAGCTTTTAGTTTTATTGATATTTGCTATTGTTTCCTTCATTTCTTTTTCATTTATTTCTGATCTGATTTTTATGATTTCTTTCCTTCTGCTAACTTTGGGATGTTATTGTTCTTCTTTCTCTAATTGCTTTAGGTGCAAGGTTAGGTTGTTTATTCGAGATGTTTCCTGTTTCTTAAGGTGGGATTGTATTGCTATAAACTTCCCTCTTAGAACTGCTTTTGCTGCATCCCATAGGTTTTTGGTCATCGTGTCTCCATTATCATTTGTTTCTAGGTATTTTTAAATTTCCTCTTTGATTTCTTCAGTGATCACTTCGTTATTAAGTAGTGTATTGTTTAGCCTCCATGTGTTTGTATTTTTTACAGCTCTTTTTCTGTAATTGATATCTAGTCTCATAGCACTGTGGTCGGAAAAGATACTTGATACAATTTCAATTTTCTTAAATTTACCAAGGCTTGATTTGTGACCCAAGATATGATCTCTCCTGGAGAATGTTCCATGAGCACTTGAGAAAAATGTGTATTCTTTGTTTTTGGATGGAATGTCCTGTAAATATTAATTAAGTCCATCTTGTTTAATGTATCATTTAAAGCTTGTGTTTCCTTATTTATTTTCATTTTGGATGATCTGTGCATTGGTGAAAGTGGGGTGTTAAAGTCCCCTACTATGATTGTGTTACTGTCGATTTCTCCTTTTATGGCTGTTAGTATTTGCCTTATGTATTGTGGTGCTCCTCTGTTGGGTGCATAAATATTTACAATTGTTATATCTTCTTCTTGGATCGATCCCTTGATCATTATGTAGTGTCCTTCTTTGTGTCGTCTAGTAGTCTTTAGTTTAAAGTCTATTTTGTCTGATATGAGAATTGCTACTCCAGCTTTCTTTTGGTTTCCATTTGCATGGAATATCTTTTTCCATCCCCTTACTTTCAGTCTGTATGTGTCTCTAGGTCTGAAGTGGGTCTCTTGTAGACAGCATATATATGGGTCTTGTTTTTGTATCCATTCAGCCAATCTGTGTCTTTTGGTGGGAGCATTTAGTCCATTTACATTTAAGGTAATTATCGATATGTATGTTCCTATTCCCATTTTCTTAATTGTTTTGGGTTTGTTATTGTAGGTCTTTTCCTTCTGTTGTGTTTCTTGCCTAGAGAAGTTCCTTTAGCATTTGTTGTAAAGTTGGTTTGGTGGTGCTGAACTCTCTCAGCTTTTGCTTGTCTGTAAACGTTTTAATTTCTCCATCAAATCTGAATGAGATCCTTGCTGGGTAGAGTAATCTTGGTTGCAGGTTTTTCTCCTTCATCACTTTAATTTTGTCCTGCCACTCCCTTCTGGCTTGTAGAGTTTCTGCTGATAGATCAGCTGTTATCCTGATGGGGATTCCCTTGTGTGTTATTTGTTGTTTTTGCCTTGCTGCTTTTAATATGATTTCTTTGTGTTTAATTTTTGACAGTTTGATTAATATGTGTCTTGGCATATTTCTCCTTGGATTTATTCTGTATGGGACTCTCTGTGCCTCCTGGACTTGATTAACTATTTCCTTTCCCATATTAGGGAAGTTTTCAACTATAATCTCTTCAAATATTTTCTCAGTCCCTTTCTTTTTCTCTTCTTCTTCTGGAACCCCTATAATTCGAATGTTGGTGCGTTTAATGTTGTCCCAGAGGTCTCTGAGACTGTCCTCTGTTCTTTTCATTCTTTTTTCTTTATTTTGCTCTGCATCAGTTATTTCCACTATTTTATCTTCCACCTCACTTATCCGTTCTTCTGCCTCAGTTATTCTGCTATTGATCCCATCTAGAGTATTTTTTATTTCATGTATTGTGTTTTTAATCGATGCTTGATTCATCTTTAGTTCTTCTAGGTCCTTGTTAACTGTTTCTTGCATTTTGTCTATTCTATTTCCAAGATTTTGGATCTTGGAAATAGAATCTTGGATCATCTTTACCATCATTATTCTGAATTCTTTTTCAGGTAGACTGCCTATTACCTCTTCATTTGTTAGGTCTGGTGGGTTTTTATCTTGCTCCTTCTCCTGCTGTGTGTTTTTCTGTCTTCTCCTTTTGCTTATCTTACTGTGTTTGGGGTCTCCTTTTTGCAGGCTGCAGGTTCGTAGTTCCCGTTGTTTTTGGTGTCTGTCCCCAGTGGCTAAGGTTGGTTTAGTGGGTTGTGTAGGCTTCCTGGTGGAAGGTACTAGTGCCTGTGTTCTGGTGGATAAGGCTGGATCTTGTCTTTCTGGTGGGCATGTCCACGTTTGGTGGTGTGTTTTGGGGGTGTCTGCGGACTTTTTATGATTTTAGGCCACCTCTCTGCTAATGGGTGGCGTTGTGTTCCTGTCTTGCTAGTTGTTTGGCATAGGGTGTCCAGCACTGTAGCTTGCTGGTCGTTGAGTGAAGCTGGGTGCTGGTGTTGAGATGGAGATCTCTGGAAGATTTTCGCCATTTGATATTATGTGGAGCTGGGAGGTCTCTTGTGGACCAGTGTCCTGAAGTTGGCTCTCCCACCTCAGAGGCACAGCACTGACTCCTGGCTCCTCAATTTGGGATGATTTGTTGTCTATTCATGTATTCCACAGATGCAGGGTACATCAAGTTGATTGTGGAGCTTTAATCCGCTGCTTCTGAGGCTGCTGGGAGAGGTTTCCCTTTCTCTTCTTTGTTCTCACAGCTCCTGGGTCTCAGCTTTGGATTTGGCCCCGCCTCTGCGTGTAGGTCACCGGAGGGCGTCTGTTCTTCGCTCAGACAGGACAGGGTTAAAGGAGCAGCCTCTTCGGGGACTCTGGCTCACTCAGGCCTGGCGGGAGGGAGGGGCACGGAGTGCGGGGCAAGCCTGCAGCGGCAGAGGTCGGCGTGATGTTGCACCAGCCTGAGGCGCGCCGTGCGTTCTCCCAGGGAAGCCGCCCCTGGATCCCGGGACCCTGGCAGTGGCGGGCTGCACAGGCTCCTGGAAGGGCGTTGTGGACAGTGACCTGCGCTCGCACACTGGCTTCTTGGCGGCGGCAGCAGCAGCCCCAACCTCCCACGCCCGTCACTGGGCTCCGCGCTTTCAGTCGTGACTCGCGCCCGTCTGTGGAGCCGCTTTAAGCAGCGCTCTTAATCCCCTCTCCTCGCGCACCAGGAAACCAAGAGGGAAGAAAAAGTCTCTTGCCTCTTCGGCAGCTCCAGAGTTTTCCTGGACTCCCTCCCGGCTAGCTGTGGCACATTAGCCCCCTTCAGGCTGAGTTCTTGCCGCTAGCCCCAGTTCTCTCCCTGCGCTCTGACCGAAGCCCGAGCCTCAGCTTCCAGCGCTGCCCGCCCCGGCGGGCAAGCAGACAAGCCTCTCGGGCTGGTGAGTGCCACTCGGCACCGCTCCTCTGTGCGGGAATCTCTCCGCTTTGCCCTACCCAGGTATGTGGGGAGTTTCTTGCCTTTTGGGAGGTCTGGGGTCTTCTGCCAGCATTCAGTAGGTGTTCTGTAGGAGTTGTTTCACGTGTAGCTGTATTTCTGGTGTATCTGTGGGGAAGAAGTTGATCTCCGTGTCTTACTCTTCCGCCACCTTACCCGGAAGTGCCCTGTTGGAAGATTTTTAATCACAGTTTCAATTTCAGTGTTTGTGATTGGTCTATTCATATTTTCTATTTCTTCCTGGTTCAGTCTCAGAATGTTGTGAATTTCTAAGAATTTCTCCATTTCTTCCAAGTTGTCCATTTTATTGGCATAGAGTTGCTTATAGTAATCTCTCATGATCCTTTGTATTTCTGCAGTGTCAGTTGTTACTTCTCCTTTTTCATTTCTAATTCTATTGATTTGAGTCTTCGCCCTTTTTTTTCTTGATGAGTCTGGTTAATGGATATCAATTTTGTTTATCTTCTCAAAGAACCAGCTTTATGTTTTATTGATTTTACTATCGTTTCCTTCATTTCTTTTTCATTTATTTTTGATCTGATCCTTTCCTGCTAACTTTGGTTTTTTTTTGTTTTTCTTTCTCTAATTGCTTTAGGTGTAAGGTTAGTTCTTTTATTTTAGATGTTTCCTGTTTCTTAAGGTAGGACTGTATTGCTATAAACTTCCCTCTTAGAACTGCTTTTGCTGCATCCCATAGGTGTTGGGTCATCGTGTCTCCACTGTCATTTGTTTCTACGTATTTTTTGATTTCGTCTTTGATTTCTTCAGTGATCTGTTGGTTATTAAGTAGTGTATTGTTTAGCCTCCATGTGTTTGTAGTTTTTACAGATATTTTCCTGTAATTGATATATAGTCTCATAGCGTTGTGGTCGGAAAAGGTACTTGATACAATTTCAATTTTCTTAAATTTTCCAAGGCTTGATTTGTGACCCAAGATATGATCTATCCTGGAGAATGTTCCATGAGCACCTGAGAAAAATGTGTATTCTGTTGTTTTTGGATGGAATGTCCTGTAAATATTAATTAAGTCCATCTTGTTTAATGTATCATTTAAAACTTGTGTTTCCTTATTAATTTTTTTGGATGATCTGTCCATTGGTGAAAGTGGGGTGTTAAAGTCCGTACTATGATTGTGTTACTCTCAGTTTCCCCTTTTATGGCTGTTAGCATTTGTCTTATGTATTGAGGTGCTCCTATGTTGGGTGCATAAATATTTACAATTGTTATATCTTCTTGGATCGATCCCTTGATCATTATGTAGTGTCCTTCTTTGTCTCTTGTAATAGTCTTTATTTTAAAGTCTATTTTTTCTGATATGAGAATTGCTACTCCAGCTTTCTTTTGATTTCCATTTGCACGGAATATTATTTTCCATCCCCTCACTTTCAGTCTGTATGTGTCCCTAGGTCTGAAGTGGGTCTCTTGTAGACAGCATATATACAGGTTTTGTTTTTGTATCCATTCAGCCAGTCTATGTCTTTTGGTTGGAGCATTTAATCCATTTACATTTAAGGTAATTATCGATATGTATTTTCGTATTACCATTTTCTTAATTGTTTTGGGTTTGTTATTGTAGGTCTTTTCCTTGTCTTGTGTTTCTTGCCTAGAGAAGTTCCTTTAGCATTTGTTGTAAAGCTGGTTTGGTGGTGCTGAACTCTCTCAGCTTTTGCTTGTCTATAAGGGTTTTAATTTCTCCATGAAATCTGGATGAGATCCTTGCTGGGTAGAGTAATCTTGGTTGTAGGTTTTTCTCCTTCATCACTTTAAATATGTCCTGCCAGTCCCTTCTGGCTTGCAGAATTTTTGCTGAAAGATCAGCTGTTAACCTTATGGGGATTCTCTTGTGTGTTATTTGTTGTTTTTTCCTTGCTGCTTTTAATATGTTTTCTTTGTATTTAATTTTTGATAGTTTGATTAATATGTGTCTTGGCGTGTTTCTCCTTGGTTTATCCTGTATGGGACTCTCTGTGCTTCCTGGACTTGATTAAATATTTCCTTTCCCTTATTAGGGAAGTTTTCAACTATAATCTCTTCAAATATTTTCTCAGTCCCTTTCTTTTTCTCTTCTTCTTCTGGGACCCCTATAATTCGAATGTTGGTGCATTTAATGTTGTCCCAGAGTTCTCTGAGACTGTCCTCAGTTCTTTTCATTCTTTTTTCTTTATTCTGCTCTGCAGTAGTTATTTCCACTATTTTATATTACAGGTCACTTATCCGTTCTTCTGCCTCAGTTATTCTGCTATTGATTCCTTCTAGAGTATTTTTAATTTCATTTATTGTGTTGTTCATCGTTGCTTGTTTCCTGTTTAGTTCTTCTAGGTCCTTTTTAAATGTTTCTTGCATTTTGTCTATTGTATTTCCAAGATTTTGGATCATCTTTACTATCATTATTCTGAATTCTTTTTCAGGTAGACTGCCTATTTCCTCTTCATTTGTTAGTTCTCGTGGGTTTTTACCTTGCTCCTTCATCTGCTGTGTGTTTTTCTTTCTTCTCATTTTGCTTATCTTACTGCGTTTGGGGTCTCCTTTTTGCAATCTGCAGGTTCGTAGTTCCCGTTCTTTTTGGTGTCTGTCCCCAGTGGCTATGGTTGGTTCAGTGGGTTGTGTAGGCTTCCAGTGGAGGGGACTAGTGCCTTGTTCTGGTGGATGAGGCTGGATCTTGTCTTTCTGGTGGGCGGGTCCACGTCTGTGGTGTGTTTTGTGGTGTCTGTGGTCTTATTATGATTTTAGGCAGCCTCTCTGCTACTGGGTGGGGTTGTGTTCCTGTCCTGCTAGTTGTTTGGCATAGGGTGTCCAGCAGTGTAGCTTGCTGTTCGTTGAGTGAAGCTGGGTCTTGGTGTTGAGATGGAGATCTCTGGGAGATTTTCGCTATTTTATATTATGTGGATCTGGGAGGTCTCTTGTGGACCAATGTCCTGAACTTGGCTCTCTGACCTCAGAGGCACAGCACTGACTCCTGGCTGCAGCACCAAGAGCCTTTTATCCACACGGCTCAGAATAAAAGGGAGGAAAAAAATAAAGAAAGAAAGAGCATAAAATAAAATAAAATAAAATAAAGTAAGTTAAAATGAAATAAAGTTATTAAAATAAGAAATAAGTATTAAGAAAACAATTTTCTTAAAAAGTAATATAAACAAACAAAAAACAGAAATAAAACGGACGGACAGAACCCTAGGACAAATGGTGAAAGCAAAGCTATGCCAACAAATTCTTACACAGAAGCATACAAATACACACTCACAAAAAGAGGAAAAGGGGAAAAAATACTATACCTTGCTCCCAAAGTCCACCTCCTCATTTTGGGCTGAATCGTTCAGGTATTCCACAGATGCAGGGTACATCAGGTTGATTGTGGAGATTTAATCCGCTGCTCCTGAGGCTGCTGGGAGAGATTTCCCTTTCTCTTCTTTGTTCTCACAGCTCCCGGGGTTCAGCTTTGGATTTGGACCCGCCTCTGTATGTAGGGTCGACAGGGTTAAAGGAGCAGCTGATTCGGAGGCTCCGGCTCACTCAGGTCAGGGGGAGGCAGGGGTACGGATGCAGGGCGAGCCTGCGGGGCAGAGGCCGGTGTGACGTTGCACCAGCCTGAGGCGTGCCATGTGTTCTCCCGGGGATGTTGTCCCTGGATCATGGGACCCTGGCAGTGGCGGGCTGCACAAGCTCCCAGGAGGGCAGGTGTGGATCGTGACCTGTGCTTGCACACAGGCTTCTTGGTGGCTGCAGCAGCAGCCTTAGCGTCTCATGCCCGTCTTTGGGGTCCGCGCTGATAGCCGCGGCTCGCGCCTGTCTCTGGAGCTCCTTTAAGCGGCGCTGTTAATCCCCTCTCCTCGCGCACCAGGAAACAGAGAGGGAAGAAAAGTCTCTTGCCTCTTCGGCAGCTCGAGACTTTTTTCCGGACTCCCTCCCGGCTAGATGTGGCGCACTAGCCCCTTCAGGCTGTGTTCACGCCGCCAACCCCAGTCCTCTCCCTGGGATCCGACCTCTGAAGCCCTAGCCTCAACTCCCAGCCCCTGCCCGTTCTGGCGGGTGAGCAGACAAGCCCCTCGGGCTGATGAGAGCTGGTCGGCACCGATCCTCTGTGTGGGAATCTCTGCGCTTTGCCCTCCGCACCCCTGTTGCTGTGCTCTCCTCCGCGGCTCCGAAGCTTCCCCCTCCGCCACCTGCAGTCTCCATCCGCGAAGGGCCTTCCTAGTGTGTGGCAACCTTTCCTCCTTCACGGCTCCCTCCCACTGGTGCAGGTCCCGTCCCTATTCTTTTGTCTCTGTTTATTCTTTTTTCTTTTGCCCTACCCAGGTACGTGGGGAGTTTCTTGCCTTTTGGGAGGTCTGAGGTCTTCTGTCAGAGTTCAGTGGGTGTTCTATAGGAGCATTTCCACGTGTAGATGTACTTCTGATGTATCTGGGGGGAGGAAGGTGATCTCCGCGTCTTACTCTTCTGCCATCTTCCTCAACCTCCCCATCTAGTTTTAATTGTGGGTCTCCACCAAGGCCACCATGAGCCAATAAATGAGGAGCTTTTTAATCCATCAGGGGCCCTCTAATTAATATAGCTCTTCTCAAATATGGGGCTATAGTATTTTATACTGAAAGAAATGCTATGCTATCTAGTCTACTAATGTAGGAGCCTCCCAACTAATGGCATGTTTGTAAAGCTTAGGCCAGCAGCAGCTGACAGTTGCCCCACTTTGCATGGCTCATGAGTATTTCTAACAGGGTAGATGATGTGGCTTGTAGCTAGGGGACTATCTCCCTTCCCAGTGAGAAATAAACAAGCAAAATGTACACATTCCTCTTGTGCATAATATATGTATTCAGGGTATTTTAAAAAGTTATTCCTCTTTCTACATTTCCACAGTTCTTTAACTTCATGATTTGCAAAACCCTAGGTTTGCATTTTTTTTCCCAGCAGGAGTTAGGAATGAAGACTTACTATCATCCATATTAGTCAGAGAAAACAATTACTTCTAGAAACGGTTATTCCTGGAAAATGGTATCTTGAAAGTGTAATTAGTCTTCCTATCAGAATACTTGAGTACTCAAACAAGAAATGCCATTATAGAATTTACAATATTGAACCTTTAAAATGTTACCTATTGCCTTCCTGATTATTCAATGCATTTTTTTTCTTTTGGTAGAGGGAAATAAATTGTTTCCTAGGGGAAGTAGAGATTTAAGAAATTTATTGGTGTCCATTTTGGGTGACCTGAGTTGAAAGATCTTATCTTTTGAAACTCAGATCTATGGAACATTTTTTTTTTTTTGGATGGTTTTCGCTTTCTCTTTCTTTTTTTTCTTTTTCTTTTTTTTTAAATTTTAGTTCTTTTACTGATTGATTAATTGATTGGCCACGCCACATGGCTTGTGGGGATCTTAGTTCCCTGACCAGGGATTGAACCCTGGCAGTGAGAGCTCGCAGTCCTAGCCACTGGGCCAGCAGGGAATTCCCTATGGAACATTTTTTAATAAAAGAAAATAGAAGTTCATTTTTAGTTAACCATCCCTAAGTAACAGGTTAGCCCCAACCACTCTGCTCAACAACGTTGCAGTTGGGACCTAGATAACATGTTTGGTATTTACCACCATTTAGTCACAGCCTATATATGGTTTCAAAGGCAACAGCTGCTGCCTTGTTATTTCCATCTATTGCTATGTTGATGTTGTGTGTATTTAACTGTTATTATAAGAGTGTTCTTAGATAAGCATAAAGTCACGAATACTATAATCTTTTCAACCAAGTACAGTGTGCTTTAGGCATTGCAGTTCATTCTTCATTAGAAAGAGGATGATGAACTCTTGTTCAAACACATTTTAACATGCATGCATGGTGTCTTGTAGCTGGCAGAATGTTTATGGAAACACTTCCATTGAAGACTGATGAGCTAATTAGCTACATTGCTTGTAAACTACTAATTGCTGGAAAATACTCAACATGGCATCCCTTAGCGTTCACTTGAAAAATCTGCAGCAGACTTTTTTTTTTAATTGAAGTATAGTTGATTTACAATATTGTGTTTGTTTCAGGTATACAGCAAAAGTGATTCAGTTATATATATATTTTCAGATTGTATTCCATTATAGGTTATTATAAGATACTGAATATAATTCTCTGTGCTATATGGTAAATCTTTGTTGCTTATCTGTTTTATGTATAGTAGTTTGTATCTGTTAATCCCAGCAGCAGGCTTTTCTTATGGTGCATTTGATATCCTCAGCAAACTCTTCAGAGTCACCCATCTTGAAGTGTTGTGTAGGCAGTTGGGAAGTACTTAATGTGTGTGTGCAGCCCTCTCAATTTCAATCACTTGATGTGCTGGAACTATGACATACAGACAGACTGATGTTTTGAGAAATACCAGTCATGTCAGTTTTGAAAGTAAGAGAAATTCTGTAACCCATATACCGTTTACTTTCATGTATAATTCAAAGACAGGAGCAAAGAATAAATGCATGTTAACAGATTAATTTGTAAGTGATGAGTCCTAGAAACTAAAATTTTGTCTGAAACCTCAGCTAGTAGAGTTTGAAATCAAAGGCATGATTCATATATTAGCCATAGCTTTGCTAGTGTGGCACTTTGCTAGAGGGATGGTACTGTGCTGTAGTTATTTCATAAGTATGTGTAAAGGTAACAGAGTAGGAGTAATGCTGACAAGTAATCTAAAGTTTATGCTTGGGAATTCCCTGGCGGTTCAGTGGTTAAGACTCTGAGCTTCCACTGCAGGGGGCACGGGTTCGATCCCTGGTCGGGGAATTAAGATCCTGCATGCTGTGCGGCCAAAAAAAAAAAAAAAAAGTTTATGCTCATGGAAAACAGGCCTGAACATTATTGTTCTGTTGCAAACTCAAGTGTTAAGGAGTGCATTAAGCTGTCAACGATTTCTCAGGGTCAGCAATAAGTATCTTAGAATTGCTGTCCTTGACTTTTTCTTCTCATCTCTTTCTTCAGTTTCCAAGGAAGTGGTGTTCCTTTTTACACTTTAAAACTAATCTTTCCAATCATTACTTGGATCCTAGCTCATCCCTTCTCCTCTCTTGAGAGACTTTTATTCTACAATTATCTTTTTTTTCCCTCTAGGCTGTACGTTCATATTCCTTTTCACTGGTTCTTTCTTCACTCATATTAGCTTACCCCTGCCTGATGACTGGCAAATACTTAATAAAAATTGCATTTCCTTTTAGTCTATAGTACTTTCTTCTTAACTTCTAATGCTATTTTACCTTGTCTATTTTTCTGCTTTGACCTAGTTGTTTAATACAATTAATTTGCACAAATTTTTTACTTTTAATTTTAAAATTTCTAATTAATTTATTTTAATACATCTTTATTGGAGTATAATTGCTTCACAATATTGTGCTAGTTTCTGTTGTACAACAAAGTGAATCAGCCATATGCATACATATATCCCCATATCCCCTCCCTCTTGAGTCTCCCTCCCACCCTCCCTATCCCACCCCTCTAGGTCATTGCAAAGCATCGAGCTGATCTCCCTGTGCTATGCGGCTGCTTCCCACTAGTTATCTATTTTACATTTGGTAGTATATATATGTTGATGCCACTCTCACTTCGCTCCAGCTTCCCCCACCCGCTCTGTGTCCTCAGGCGCATTCTCTATGTCTACGTCTTTATTCCTGCCCTGCCACTAGGTTCATCAGTACCTTTTTTTTTTTTTTTTTAGATTCCGTATATATGTGTTAGCATACGGTATTTGTTTTTCTCTTTCTGACTTATTTCACTCTGTATGACAGACTCTAGGTCCATCCAAATCACTACAAATAACTCAATTTCGTTTTTTTTATGGCTGAGTAATATTCCATTGTATATATGTGCCACAGCTTCTTTATCCATTCATATGTCGATGGACATTTAGGTTGCTTCCATGACCTGGCTATTGTAAATAGTGCTGCAATGAACATTGTGGTACATGACTCTTTTTGAACTATGGTTTTCTCAGGGCATATGCCCAGTAGTGGGATTGGTGGGTCATATGGTAGTTGTATTTGTAGTTTTTTAAGGAACCTCCATCATGTTCTCCATAGTGGCTGTATTAATATACATTCCCACCAACAGTGCAGGAGGGTTCCCTTTTCACCACACCCTCTCCAGTGTTTATTGTTTCTAGATTTTTTGATAATGGCCATTCTGACTGGTGTGAGGTGATACCTCATTGTAGTTTTGATTTGCATTTCTCTAATGATTAGTGATGTTGAGCATCCTTTCATGTGTTTGTTGGCAATCTGTGTATCTTCTTTGGAGGAATGTCTATTTAGGTCTTCTGCCCATTTTTGGATTGGGTTGTTTGTTTTTTGATATTGAGCTCCATGAGCTGCTTGTAAATCTTGGAGATTAATCATTTGTCAGTTGCTTCATTTGCAAATATTTTCTCCCATTCTGAGGGTTGTCTTTTCATCTTGTTTATGCTTTCTTTTGCTGTGCAAAAGCTTTAAAGTTTAATTAGGTCCTATTTGTTTATTTTTGTTTTTATTTCCATTACTCTAGGAGGTGGGTCAAAAAAGAACTTGCTGTGGTTTATGTCAAAGAGTGTTTTTCCTTTGTTTTCCTCTAAGGGTTTTATAGTGTCTGGTCTTACATTTAGGTCTTTAATCCATTTTGAGTTTATTTTTGTGTATTCTTGTGTTAAGTAGTGTTCTAATTTCATCCTTTTACATGTAGCTGTCCAGTTTTCCAAGCATCACTTATTGAAGAGGCTGTCTTTTCTCCATTGTATGTTCTTGCCTCTTTTGTCATAAATTAGTTGGCTATATGTGCGTGGGTTTATCTCTGGGCTTTCTATTCTGTGCCATTGATCTGTATTTCTGTTTCTGTGCCAGTACCGTAGTGTCTTGATTACTGTAGCTTCATAGTATAGTTTGAAGTCAGGGAGCATGATTCCTCCAACTCTATTATTCTTTCTCAAGATCGCTTTGGCTATTTGGGGTCTTTTGTTTCCATACGAATTGTAAAATTTTTTGTTTTAATTCTGTGAAGAATGCCATTGTTTGTTTGATAGGGATTGCATTGAATCTGTAGATTGCTTTGGGTAGTATAGTCATTTTCACAGTATTGATACTTCCAATCCAAGAACATGTTATATTTCTCCCTGTGTTTATGTCATCTTTGATTTCTTTCATCAGGGTTTTATAGTTTTCAGAGTACAAGTCTTTTGTCTCCTTAGGTAGGTTTATTCCTAGGTATTTTTTTTTGTTGTTGCTGTGGTAAATGGGATTGTTTCCTTAATTTCTCTCTCTGATTTTTCATTGTTAGTGTATAGGAATGCAAGAGATTTCTGTGCATTAATTTTGTACCCTGCTACCTTACCAAATTCATTGATTAGCTCTAGTAGTTTTCTGGTGGCATCTTTAGGATTTTCTATGTATAGTATCATGTCATCTTCAAACAGTGACAGTTTTACTTCTTATTTTCCAATTTGGATTCCTGTTATTTCTTTTTCTTCTTTGATTGCCATGGCTAAGACTTCCAAAAGAATGTTTTATAAGGGTGGCGAGAGTGGACATCCTTGTCTTGTTCCTGATCCTAGTGGAAATGCTTTCAGTTTTTCACTATTGAGTATGATGTTTGCTGTGGGTTTGTCATATATGGCCTTTATTATGTTGAAGTAGCTTCCCTCTATGCCCATTTTCTGGAGAGTTTTTATAATAAATCAATGTTGAGTTTTGTCAAAAGCTCTTTCTTCATCTATTGAGATGATCATATGGTTTTTATTCCTTAATTTGTCAATATGGTTTATCACATTGATTGATTTGCATATATTGATGAATCCTTGAATCCCTGGGATAAATCCCATTTGATCATGGTGTTATGATCCTTTTGATATGTTGTTGGATTCTGTTGGCTAGTATTTTCTTGAGGATTTTTGCATCTATGTTCATCCGTGATATTGGTCTATAATTTTCTTCTTTTTGTGATATCTTTTTCTGGTTTTGGTATCAGGGTGATGGTTGTTTCATAGAATGAATTTGGGAGTGTTCCGCCGTCTGCAATTTTTTGGAAGAGTTTCAGAAGGATTGGTGTTTGCTCTTCTCTAAATGTTTGATAGAATTCACCTGTGAAACCATCTGGTTCTGGACTTTTATTTGCTGGAATATTTTTAATTACAGTTTCAATTTCATTACTTGTGATAGGTCTGTTTATATTTTCTAATTCTTCCTGGTTCAGTGTTGGAGAATTGTACCTTTTCAAGAATTTGTCCATTTCTTCCAGGTTGTCCATTTTATTGGCATATAGTTTGTATATTCTCTTATAATCCTTTGTATTTCTGCCGTGTCAGTTTTGGTTTCTCCTTTTTCATTTCTAATTTTAGTGATTTGCATCCTCTCCCTTTTTTTCTGATGAGTCTGGCTAAGGGTTTATCATCTTTGTTTATCTTCTCAAAGAACCAGCTTTTAGTTTTGTTGATCTTTGCTATCATTTTCTTCATTTCTATTTCATGTATTTCTGCTCTGATCTTTATGATTTCTTTCCTTCTACTGACTTGGGGTTTTCTTTGTTCTTCTTTCTCTAGTTGCTTTAGGTATAGTGTTAGATTGTTTATTTGAGGTTTTTCTTGTTTCTTGAGGTGAGATTGAATTGCTTTAGACTTCCCTCTTGGAATTGCTTTTGCCACGTCCTGTAGGTTTTGGGTCATTGTTGTCATTTGTTTCTATGTATTTAAAATTTTTTCTTTGATTTCTTCAGTGATCACTTGGTTATTTAGTACTGCACTGTTTAGCCTCTATATATTTGTGTTTTTTACTGCCTTCTTCCTATAATTGATTTCCAGTCTCATAGCATTGTTGTCAGAAAAGATGCTTGATATGATTTCAATTTTCTTAAATTTTCCGAGGCTTGACCTGTGACCCAAGATGTGATCTATCCTGGAGAATGTTCCATGTGCACTTGAGAAGAAAGTGTATTCTGCCACTTTGGGGTGGAATCTTCTATAAATATAAATTAAATCTATCTGGTCTATTGTGTCATTTAAAGCTTGTGTTTCCTTAATTGTTTTCTGTTTGGATGACCTGCCCATTGGTGTAAGTGGGGTGTTAAAAGTTACTGTTGATTCCCCTTTCATGGTTGTTAGCATTTGCCTTATGTATTGAGGTGCTCCTACATTGGGTACATAAACATTTATAATTGTTATATCTTCTTCTTGGATCGACCCCTTGATCATTATGCAGTATCCTTCCTTGTCTCTGTAACAGTCTTTATTTTAAAGTCTATTTTATCTGATACGAGTATTGCTACTCCAGCTATTTCTTTTGATTTCCATTTGCATGGAATATCTTTTTCCATCCCTTCACTTTCAGTCTGTATGTGTCCCTAGGTCTGAAGTGGGTCTCTTATAGACAGCATATATATGGGTCTTGTTTTTATATCCATTCAGCCAGTCTGTGTCTTTTGGTTGGGTCATTTAACCCGTTTACATGCAAGGTTATTATTGATATGTATGTTCCTATTCCCATTTTCTTAATTGTTTTGGGTTTGTTTTGGGGATCTTTTTTTACTCTTGTGTTTCTTGCCTAGAGAAGTTTCTTTAGCATTTGTTGTAAAGCTGGTTTGGTGGTGCTGAATTCTCTTAGCATTTGCTTGTCTGAAAATGTTTTTATTTCTGTGTCGAATCTCAATGAGATCCTTGCTGGGTAGAACAATCTCAGTTGTAGGTTTTTCTCTTTCATCACTTTAAGTATATCCCACCACTCCCTTCTGGCCTGCAGAGTTTCTGCTGAAAAATCAGCTGATAACCTTATGGGGATTCCTTTGTATGTTACTTTTTCTTTTGCTGTTTTTAATATTTTTTCTTTGGATTTAATTTTTGTTAGTTTGATTAATATGTTCTTGGTGTGTTTCTCCTAGGATTTATCCTGTATGGGACTCTCTGCACTTCCTGGACTTGGGTGACTATTTCCTTTCCCATGTTAGGGAAGTTTTCCACTGTGGTCTCTTCAAATATTTCTAAGACCTTTTTCTTTTTCTTTTCTTCTTCTGGGACCCCTATAATTCGAATGTTGGTGAGGTTAGTATTGTCTCAGAGGTCTCTGAGATTGTCTTCAATTCTTTTCATTCTGTTTTCTTTATTCTGCTCCTTAGCAGTTATTTCCACCATTTTGTCTTCCAGCTCACTCATTCATTCTTTTGCTTCAGTTATTCTGCTATTGATTCCTTCTAGTGTATTTTTCATTTTAGTTATTGTGTTGTTCCTCTCTGTTTCTTTAGTTCTTCTAGATCTTTGTTAAGCATTTCTTGTATTTTCTCAATCTGTGCCTCCATTCTATTTCCGAGATTCTGGTTCATCTTTACTATCATTACTCTGAATTCTTTTTCAGATAGATTGCCTATTTCATCTTCATTTATTTGGTCTTGTAGGTTTTTACCTTGCACCTTCATCTGTGACATATTTTTTTGCCATCTGACTTTTTGTTATTGTTGTTGGGTGGGATTGTGTTCCTGTCTTACTGGTTGTTTGGCCTGAGGCTTCCAACACTGGTGTTTGTCGGCTGTTGGGTAGAGCTGGGTCTTGGTGCCGAGATGAGGACCTCTGGGAGACCGCACTCCAGTGAATATTCCCTGGGGTCTGAGGTTCTCTGTTACTCCAGTGGTTTGGACTTAGAGCTCCCACTACAGGAGCTTTGGTCTCAGGGAGCAGGGGACCCCACCTGGGACCTGTGGGGGACCCCATCCCAGCAGGCTTTCTGGGCCCGAGTGGGTGGGGCAAATGCTCTCTGCTCCTCTGGTCCTGTAGGACCCCTCCCGCCTGCCTCTCCTGTTCTCCCCCAGCCTCCCTCCTATGCCTCCAGGACCCATGCAGCCTGGAGGGGGCTTTGGAAGGCATGTGACCCAGTCTGGGAGATCAGCAGGTTTTCCGGGCTCGAGTGCGCGGGGCCAATGCCCTCTGCTCCTCTCCAGCTCCTCTGGTCCTGGAGGGCCCCTTTTGCCTGCCTCTCCTGTTCTCCTCCTGGCCTCCTCCTATGCCCCCAGGACCAATGCAGCCTAGGAGTGGGGGGCTTGGAACACTTGGGACATGGTGTGGGAGCCCAGCAGGCTTCCCGGCCCGAGTGGGCAGGGCCAACAACCTCTGCTCCTCTCCCACTCCTCCGGTCCTGGAGGGCCCCTCCTACCTGCCTCTCCTGTGCTCCCCTGGCCTCCCTCCTACTCCCGAAGGACCAACGTGGCCCAGAGGGGGCCTATGAGGGTGTAGGACCTGACCCAAGAGCCAGGCAGACTTCCCCGGCTGATTGGGCAGGGGAAATGCTGGGTGCACTCCCCTGATCCGAGCCCCCGAGTGTCCCTCCAGGCATGGGAGCCCCTCCCCCCTCTCAGCCACCCCTCTGGGGCACTGGTCTTGTCCGGCCTCCATTTCTCCTCCCCCCTCAGTCCCCTCATGTCCTACCAGTTCGCTTGCACGTTCCTCCTGTCTCCTTGGGTGTCGAGGTCCCCCACCAGCACTGGCAGGTGCCCTAGTTGTGGGGAGATGTGAACTCTGCATCTTCCTACACCGCCATCTTGACTCTGCCCCTCTAATTTGCACAATTTTAATTCTCTTCAATTCATCTGCTGCATTTGGCATTTATGTTTTCACCTCGAAATTTTATCCTTTTCTCTTTTAACACATTATACACTAAATTGTCCTAATACTTCTCCACACCCCCCTTCTTTTTCCTTGTGGACTTCTGCCTCGTCTCCTACGATTCTTCTTAAGTCTTAGTCTTGGTCTTCTCTGTCCTCTCTTCTCTCCTTTTTTTGGGGGGAGCATTTTCATTCTCATGACTTTAATTATAACTGCTTTGGTGACAACTTTCAGTTATCATATAAAACTCCACTGCCAAACTCTGAGTGCTTTTAAATCATTTTTCTATGTTAACACATTGATAATCATGCTCAACTCACTCCCACAAATAGTGGTCATTCTTGGGAATGTGTGATTCTCAACACACTTGTTGAAACTCTTTTCACTTTTTCTCCAGTGAGAAGTGGTACATACTGTGGTCAACACTAGTGCTCTAACCATTTACTTTTTGGCTTTTTTTGTGTTACCTTATACTTATCATGTATAAATTGAACTCATCATCTTTTTTTCACAAGTCTTTAGAAAACTTTTATATCTCTAGCATCATCAGACTTGAATTCTCAGCACATTTGACACAGCTGATTATTTGCTTCTTTCTTAAACACCCTGTTTCCTTGAATAATGGAGTACCACACAGTCCTGATTTCCCCTCTTTAACTCTTTAGCTACTTCCTCTCAATTTCCTTTTTGGTTCAGCCTTTTTAAAGTGGTCATCCAGTGTGGGAACTCCTTAAAGCCTGATCATTGATTGCAAAGGATGCATGGAAAGCAAAGTGGGAAATCAACTTGTGATGATAGATTTTGGATAGATTTTGGACATCATTGAAGCAAAGTAAGGACATGGAGGCATCAAAGGAAATTTTGAGTCAGATAGTGACAGGACTATATCTGTGCTTTAGGGAGATTTATCTGGCATTAATATATAGAAGTAGAGAAGTTACATCTCCATAGTGCCTATCTAGTATTAATGATAACAAAAGCAACTATAATAATATTAGTATTTATGCCTCCTGGTGAGATAGCACATAAAAAGTGTTGATCACAATAGTGGACACTGATATTAATCCTGACTATAACTGTGTTATAGTGTTATATAGTATAACTATATATATATAGTGTTATAGTATATATATTTACTATATATATATAGTGTTGTATAATATAACTATATATGTAGTGTTATAAAGTATAACTGTGTTATACTTAATTGTGTTAAGTAGCTAATACTGTTATTGCTATTATACAGTTGAAGAAACTTAAGCCTAGAAAGAAAAAATGACTTGCCTAGGGCCACCCAGCTAGTTGACAGAGTTTGAACTGTATTTCATGATGCTATACTAAAGAAATATTTGTTGACGGTTTTGAAGTTTTACATATGTATTTCCCCTTATTTTTGTGGTCGTTTAATATACTGTAGTCTTACTTATCCAAGTATCTTTGAAATTGCTTGAGAATAGTGTTCTAGTACAGCCTCAAACTGCTCCTTGAAAAACTAGTGTTCTTGGAGATGTTAAGAGCTCTTCTGTGAGAAAAAGCAGTTACATAAATTTATAGAACTTTAGATTAAAATTTTAAAACAGGATTCTTTACTGGAGGATCTCTCAGTCAGTGCTTTAAAAATGCTAAGTTGTATTTCAAATCTCCAAGAGAGGAATAGATTATAGTCTATGTAGATTGGTTGGGTTCCCTGGAAGCAGAACCTGAGATGGGAGTTCTTGTGCTAGTGGCTTACTGAAGGAGTCGTCTCAAGTTCAGCCTATGAGAGGGTGAAAGAAGCAGGGTGGGGCAGGGAAGAAGCTGAGCAAATCTGAGCTAAAGCTGCACTGTACAGTATGGCAAACATTAGCTACATGTGGCTCCTGACCACTTGAAGTGTGGATAGTGTGTGTGACAGAGGATCTGAATTTTTAAATTTTATTTAATTATAATTTAAACTTAAAAAATGGATACTTGATTCCATTTTTTAAACTGTGAGTTTAATGAAATCTAAATATAGATCAACTATTTCTTTTTTTATCTTTTAAAGCTTTTATTTTCATAACGATGTGAAGTGATATACAAAACAAAGTACAATCCAGAATTATTACATTAACTTTGATCTAGGATTTAAAAACCTCTGAAGAAGAGAAAAATTTGTTGGAGTGAGTGATTAAAGTTCATCTATTTCTTGCAAATCAAAACTACAATGAGTTACCACCTCACACCAGGCAGAATGACCATCATTAAAAAGTCTACAAATAATAAATGTTGGAGAGGGTGTGGAGAAAAGGGAACCCTCTTACACTGTTGGTGGGAATGTAGATTGGTGCAGCCATTATGGAAAACAGTATGGAGGTTCTTTGAAAAACTAAAAATAGAGTTGCCATGTGATCCAGCAATCCCACTCCTGGACATATATCTGGAGGAAACTTCAATTCAAAAAGATACATGCATCTCAATGTTCATAGCAGCACTGTTTACAATAGCCAAGGCATGGAAGCAACCTAAATGTCCATCCACAGATGAATGGATAAAGAAGATGTGGTATATACATATAATGGAATATTACTCATTCATAAAAAGAATGAAATAATGGCATTTGCAGCAACATGGATGCACCTAGAGATTATCATACTAAGTGAAGTAAGTCAGAAAAAGAAAGATAAATACCATATGATATCACTTAGATGTGGAATCTAAAATATGACACAAATGAACATATCTGTGAAACAGAAACAAAACTTGCAGACTTAAAGAACAGACTTGTGCATGTACCACAAGGTTCACTGCAGCTCTATTTACAATAACCAGGACATGGAAGCAACCTAAGTGTCTATTGACAGATGAATGGATAAAGAAGATGTGGCACATATATAAAATGGAATATTACTCAGCTATAAAAAGAAACAAAATTGGGTTATTTGTAGTGAGGTGGATGGACCTCAAGACTGTCATACAGAGTGAAATAAGTCAGAGAAAAACAAATACCGGATGCTAACACATATATATGGAATCTAAAAAAAAAAAAAAAGGTTCTGAAGAACCTAGGGGCAGGACAGGAATAAAGACGCAGACATAGAGAATGGAGTTGAGGACACGGGGATGGGGAAGGGTAAGCTGGGATGAAGTGAGAGAGTGGCATGGACATATATACACTATCAAATGTAAAATAGATAGCTAGTGGGAAGTAGCCACATAGCACAGGGAGATCAGCTCGGTGCTTTGTGACCACCTAGAGGGGTGGGATAGGGATGGTGGGAGGGAGACGCAAGAGGGAGGGGATATGGGGATATATGTATACATATAGCTGATTCGCTTTGTTATACAGAAGCAAATAACTCAACATTGTAAAGCAATTATACTCCAATAAAGATGTTAAGAAATACATAATAGATTTCAAAGACTTAGAATGAAAAAATGTAAAATATTTCATTAATAATTTTAATTTTTATTGCATGTTACAGTGATATAATTTGAATATATTGGTAAATAATATATAATTTAAAAACTTATTTTACCTATTTCTTTTTACATTAAAAATATTTTTTACTATTTACCTGTTTACTTTAAAAAATATTTCTTAATGTTAATACTTAAAAATGTGTCTACCAAAATATTTTAAATTGTATTAATGTATGTGGCTCACATTAGTTTTCTATTGGACAGTGCTAAGCTAAAAAGTCTGTCTCTGCCTGATCCCACCGGGAGCTCTGGAGGATGAATGGCACTGGAGTTGTCTCCCCTTGAGGCAAGGGAGCCAACCTACATTTTGTGTCCTAGAATTAATTAGTCATTGGCTAGTGACCACTCTTATTTTCCTTACCCACCTCAAGGCATAATTTCCAGGCATAATATAGTTTTGAATATTTGGGAGAGTCTTTCATAAACTTGACCATAGATCTGCTATGTGCTATATTGGATTTGCTTAAAGACCACTATACAGTTAGTAAGTCTTAAAGGATGGAAATTGCCAAACTCCAATGGTTTTTCCCGTGTAATATTTTATTACTTAGGTGTCTGTCTTTCTTGGGCAGTTAAGCATGAAACTCATTACACAGAAATGGCAACATTTTGCATACCTGTATTGATGCTTGTTTCTGAGTTACCTAACTGCTAGACAATTATCAATAGTTTTGATTTCTCTTTAAAGAGCCTTCTGGTTTATGTGTCCCAAGGAGAATAGTATGATTAAAAGCTATGCTATTCTTTCAAGCCTTTTGGATCAATGTGATTATCATAAAGTCATTAGGAGTTTGTGCACAGACAGTGATGGGATTGGGATTGAATCAATTCATTGGCATTCAAGAAAAGGGATGAAGCCCCCCCCACCCCCCTGCCAAATTCTCAGAGCCAGAGATAATATACCTTTGTTTCTTATCCCAGTTTGTAAGCATGCAAACTGGACAGAAAAGGAAGCAAGTTTAAGTGATGCCTGGAGAAGGGCAGCTGATAAGGCTTGAAGTACATGAAAGAGACAACATTCTATAGTTTCTGTCTTCTCTTTTCACCCTCTTGAGATCAGACTATGAGATGGAGAACAGGTGCAATTCTCCCTATCTCACGTAAAGTGATAGAATTGGATAAATGTTCCCTGGAATATTTCAGAACTCTTAAAAATCATTTCAGAAATGTTTGTTAAAAAATAAAAAAACCCAACAAAACATTGGCAGGTGAAATGAAGAGAAAATGTTAGATTTTGGAGTAAGAAAGTCAAGTATTAGATAAGAAATTCTAATGGCAGTTTTTTTTGTTTTTGTTTTTTGCTGGCTACTTAATATATTAGGCAACCTAAATACACATTTTACTTTGTATCAAATGCTTAGTATTTTATTTAAAAAAGTTCTGATCTCTGACTTCAAAAAGCTTAAAGTAATGGAACTTTATGTAACTGATCCTGGGACATGAAAGATTTCCTCCCTTGCCTCAAGGGGAGACAATTCTGGTGCCATTCATTCCCCAGAGCTTGCTGTGGGATCAGGCAGAGATAGAATTTAGCTCAGTACTGTCCAATAGAAAGCTAATGTGAGCCACTATACACATTTTAAAATATTTTGGTAGCCACATTTTTTTTTTTTAAATTTTTAAATTAGTTTCTGCTTTATAACAAAGTGAATCAGTCATACATATACATCTGTTCCCACATCCCTTCCCTCATGCATCTCCCTCCCTCCCACCCTCCCCATCCCACCCCTCCAGGCGGTCACAAAGCACCGAGCTGATCTCCCTGTGCTCTGTGGCTGCTTCCCACTATCTACCTTACGTTTGGTAGTGTATATATGTCCATGCCTCTCTTTCGCTTTGTCACAGCTTACCCTTCCCCCTCCCCATATCCTCAAGTCCATTCTCAAGTAGGTCTGTGTCTTTATTCCCGTTTTGCCCATAGGTCCTTCATGACTTTTTTTTTTTTTTTAATTCCGTATATATGTGTTAGCATACGGTATTTGTCTTTCTCTTTCTGACTTACTTCACTCTGTATGACAGACTCTAGGTCTATCCACCTCATTACAAATAGCTCGGTTTCGTTTCTTTTTATGGCTGAGTAATATTCCATTGTATATATGTGCCACAGCTTCTTTATCCATTCATCCGATGATGGACACTTAGGTTGTTTCCAGCTCCGGGCTATTGTGAATAGAGCTGCAATGAACATTTTGGTACATGTCTCTTTTTGAATTATCGTTTTCTCAGGGTATATGCCTAGTAGTGGGATTGCTGGGTCATATGGTAGTTCTATTTTTAGTTTTTTAAGGAACCTCCATACTGTTCTCCATAGTGGCTGTACCAATTCACATTCCCACCAGCAGTGCAAGAGTGTTCCCTTTTTTCCACACCCTCTGCAGCATTTATTGTTTCTAGATTTTTTGATGATGGCCATTCTGACTGGTGTGAGATGATATCTCATTGTAGTTTTGATTTGCATTTCTCTAATGATTAATGATGTTGAGCATTCTTTCATGTGTTTGTTGGCAGTCTGTATATCTTCTTTGGAGAAATGCCTATTTAAGTCTTCTGCCCATTTTTGGATTGGGTTGTTTGTTTCTTTGCTATTGAGCTGCATGAGCTGTTTATAAATTTTGGAGATTAATCCTTTGTCAGTTGCTTCATTTGCAAATATTTTCTCCCATTCTGAGGGTTGTCTTTTGGTCTTGTTTATGGTTTCCTTTGCTGTGCAAAAGCTTTGAAGTTTCATTAGGTCCCATTTGTTTATCTTTGTTTTTATTTCCATTTCTCTAGGAGGTGGGTCCAAAAGGATCTTGCTGTGATTTATGTCATAGAGTGTTCTACCTATGTTTTCCTCTAAGAGTTTGATAGTTTCTGGCCTTACATTTAAGTCTTTAATCCATTTTGAGCTTATTTTTGTGTATGGTGTTAGGGAATGATCTAATCTCAAACTTTTACATGTCCCTGTCCAGTTTTCCCAGCACCACTTATTGAAGAGGCTGTCCTTTCTCCACTGTACATTCCTGCCTCCTTTATCAAAGATAAGTTGGCCATATGTGCGTGGGTTTATCTCTGGGCTTTCTATCCTGATCCACTGATCTATCTTTCTGTTTTTATGCCAGTACCACACTGTCTTGATTACTGTAGCTTTGTAGTATAGTCTGAAGTCAGGGAGCCTGATTCCTCCAGCTCCGTTTTTCGTTCTCAAGATTGCTTTGGCTCTTCGGGGTCTTTTATTTTTCCAAACAAATTTTGAAATTTTTTGTTCTAGTTCTGTGAAAAATGCCATTGGTTGTTTGATAGGGATTGCATTGAATCTGTAGATTGCTTTGGGTAGTAGAGTCATTTTCACAATATTGATTCTTCCAATCCAGGAGCATGGTATATCTCTCCATCTATTTGTATCATCTTTAATTTCTTTCATCAGTGTCTTATAATTTTCTGCATACAGGTCTTTTGTCTCCTTAGGTAGGTTTATTCCTAGATATTTTATTCTTTTTGTTGTAATGGTAAATGGGAGTGTTTTCTTGATTTCATTTTCAGATTTTTCATCATTAGTGTACAGGAATGCCAGAGATTTCTGTACATTAATTTTGTATCCTGCTACTTTACCAAATTCATTGATTAGTTCTAGTAGTTTTTCGGTAGCATCTTTAGGATTCTCTATGTATAGTATCATGTCATCTGCAAACAGTGACAGCTTTACTTCTTCTTTTCCAATTGGGATTCCTTTTATTTCCTTTTCTTCTCTGATTGCTGTGGCTAAAACTTCCAAAACTATGTTGAATAAGAGTGGTGAGAGGGGGCAGCCTTGTCTTGTTCCTGATCTTAGTGGAAATGGTTTCAGTTTTTCACCATTGAGGACAATGTTGGCTGTGGGTTTGTCATATATGGCCTTTATGATGTTGAGGAAAGTTCCCTCTATGCCTACTTTCTGCAGTGTTTTTATCATAAATGGGTGTTGAATTTTGTCGAAAGCTTTCTCTGCATCTATTGAGATGATCATATGGTTTTTCTCCTTCAACTTGTTAATATGGTGTATCACATTGATTGATTTGCGTATATTGAAGAATCCTTGCATTCCTGGAATAAACCCCACTTGATCATGGTGTATGATCCTTTTAATGTGCTGTTGGATTCTGTTTGCTAGGATTTTGTTGAGGATTTTTGCATCTATGTTCATCAGTGATATTGGCCTGTAGTTTTCTTTCTTTGTGACATCCTTGCCTGGTTTTGGTATCAAGGTGATGGTGGCCTCGTAGAATGAGTTTGGGAGTGTTCCTTCCTCTGATATTGTTTGGAAGAGTTTGAGAAGGATGGGTGTTAGCTCTTCTCTAAATGTTTGATAGAATTCGCCTGTGAAGCCATCTGGTCCTGGGCTTTTGTTTGATGGAAGATTTTTAATCACAGTTTCAATTTCAGTGCTTGTGATTGGTCTATTCATATTTTCTATTTCTTCCTGAGTCAGTCTTGGCAGGTTGTGCATTTCTAAGAATTTGTCCATCTCTTCTAGGTTGTCCATTTTATGGGCATAGAGTTGCTTGTAGTAATCTCTCATGATCTTTTGTATTTCTGCAGTGTCAGTTGTTACTTCTCCTTTTTCACTTCTAATTCTATTGATTTGAGTCTTCTCCCTTTTTTTTGTTGATGAGTCTGGCTAATGGTTTATCAATTTTGTTTATCTTCTCAAAGAACCAGCTTTTAGTTTTATTGATCTTTGCTATCGTTTCCTTCATTTCTTTTTCATTAATTTCTGATCTGATTTTTATGATTTCTTTCCTTCTGCTAACTTTGGGGTGTTTTTGTTCTTCTTTCTCTAATTGCTTTCGGTGCAAGGTTAGGTTGTTTATTCGAGATGTTTCCTGTTTCTTAAGGTGGGATTGTATTGCTATAAACTTCCCTCTTAGAACTGCTTTTGCTGCATCCCATAGGTTTTGGGTCGTCGTGTCTCCATTGTCATTTGTTTCTAGGTATTTTTTAATTTCCTCTTTGATTTCTTCAGTGATCACTTCGTTATTAAGTAGTGTATTGTTTAGCCTCCATGTGTTTGTATTTTTTACAGCTCTTTTCCTGTAATTGATATCTAGTCTCATAGCATTGTGGTCAGAAAAGACACTTGATACAATTTCAATTTTCTTAAATTTACCAAGGCTTGATTTGTGACCCAAGATATGATCTCTCCTGGAGAATGTTCCATGAGCACTTGAGAAAAATGTGTATTCTGTTGTTTTTGGATGGAATGTCCTATAAATATCAATTAAGTCCATCTTGTTTAATGTATCATTTAAAGCTTGTGTTTCCTTATTTATTTTCATTTTGGAAGATCTGTCCATTGGTGAAAGTGGGGTGTTAAAGTCCCCTACTATGATTGTGTTACTGTCGATTTCTCCTTTTATGGCTGTTAGCATTTGCCTTATGTATTGAGGTGCTCCTATGTTTGGTGCATAAATATTTACAATTGTTATATCTTCTTCTTGGATCGATCCCTTGATCATTATGTAGTGTCCTTCTTTGTCTCTTCTAGTAGTCTTTATTTTAAAGTCTATTTTGTCTGATATGAGAATTGCTACTCCAGCTTTCTTTTGGTTTCCATTTGCATGGAATATCTTTTTCCATCCCCTTACTTTCAGTCTGTATGTGTCTCTAGGTCTGAAGTGGGTCTCTTGTAGACAGCATATATATGGGTCTTGTTTTTGTATCCATTCAGCCAATCTGTGTCTTTTGGTGGGAGCATTTAGTCCATTTACATTTAAGGTAATTATCGATATGTATGTTCCTATTCCCATTTTCTTAATTGTTTTGGGTTCGTTATTGTAGGTCTTTTCCTTCTGTTGTGTTTCTTGCCTAGAGAAGTTCCTTTAGCATTTGTTGTAAAGCTGGTTTGGTGGTGCTGAACTCTCTCAGCTTTTGCTTGTCTGTAAACGTTTTAATTTCTCCATCAAATCTGAATGAGATCCTTGCTGGGTAGAGTAATCTTGGTTGCAGGTTTTTCTCCTTCATCACTTTAATTATGTCCTGCCACTCCCTTCTGGCTTGTAGAGTTTCTGCTGAGAGATCAGCTGTTATCCTGATGGGGATTCCCTTGTGTTTTATTTGTTGTTTTTGCCTTGCTGCTTTTAATATGATTTCTTTGTGTTTAATTTTTGACAGTTTGATTAATATGTGTCTTGGCGTATTTCTCCTTGGATTTATTCTGTATGGGACTCTCTGTGCTTCCTGGACTTGATTAACTATTTCCTTTCCCATATTAGGGAAGTTTTCAACTATAATCTCTTCAAATATTTTCTCAGTCCCTTTCTTTTTCTCTTCTTCTTCTGGAACCCCTATAATTCGAATGTTGGTGTGTTTAATGTTGTCACAGAGGTCTCTGAGACTGTCCTCTGTCCTTTTCATTCTTTTTTCTTTATTTTGCTCTGCAGCAGTTATTTCCACTATTTTATCTTCCACCTCACTTATCTGTTCTTCTGCCTCAGTTATTCTGCTATTGATCCCATCTAGAGTATTTTTTATTTCATGTATTGTGTTTTTTTTTTTTTTTTTTTTTTTTTTTTTTTTTGCTGTACGTGGGCCTCTCACTGTTGTGGCCTCTCCCGTTGCGGAGCACAGGCTCCGGACGTGCAGGCTCAGCGGCCATGGCTCACGGGCCTAGCCACTCCACAGCATGTGGGATCTTCCCAGACCGGGGCACGAACCCGTGTCCCCTGCATCGGCAGGTGGACTCTCAACCACTGCGCCACCAGGGAAGCCCCTCATGTATTGTGTTTTTAATCGATGCTTGATTCATCTTTAGTTCTTCTAGGTCCTTGTTAACTGTTTCTTGCATTTTGTCTATTCTATTTCCAAGATTATGGATCTGGGAAATAGAATCTTGGATCATCTTTACCATCATTATTCTGAATTCTTTTTCAGGTAGACTGCCTATTACGTCTTCATTTGTTAGGTCTGGTGGGTTTTTATCTTGCTCCTTCTCCTGCTGTGTGTTTTTCTGTCTTCTCCTTTTGCTTATCTTACTGTGTTTGGGGTCTCCGTTTTGCAGGCTGCAGGTTCGTAGTTCCCGTTGTTTTTGGTGTCTGTCCCCAGTGGCTAAGGTTGGTTTAGTGGGTTGTGTAGGCTTCCTGGTGGAAGGTACTAGTGCCTGTGTTCTGGTGAATGAGGCTGGATCTTGTCTTTCTGGTGGGCAGGTCCACGTCTGGTGGTGTGTTTTGGGGTGTCTGCGGACTTTTTATGATTTTAGGCCACCTCTCTGCTAATGGGTGGCGTTGTGTTTCTGTCTTGCTAGTTGTTTGGCATAGGGTGTCCAGCACTGTAGCTTGCTGGTCGTTGAGTGAAGCTGGGTGCTGGTGTTGAGATGGAGATCTCTGGAAGATTTTTGCCGTTTGATATTATGTGGAGCTGGGAGGTCTCTTGTGGACCAGTGTCCTGAAGTTGGCTCTCCCACCTCAGAGGCACAGCACTGACTCCTGGCTCCTCAATTTGGGATGATTTGTTGTCTATTCATGTATTCCACAGATGCAGGGTACATCAACTTGATTGTGGAGCTTTAATCCGCTGCTTCTGAGGCTGCTGGGAGAGGTTTCCCTTTCTCTTCTTTGTTCTCACAGCTCCTGGGTCTCAGCTTTGGATTTGGCCCCGCCTCTGCGTGTAGGTCACCGGAGGGCGTCTGTTCTTCGCTCAGACAGGACAGGGTTAAAGGAGCAGCCTCTTCGGGGACTCTGGCTCACTCAGGCCTGGCGGGAGGGAGGGGCACGGAGTGCGGGGCGAGCCTGCAGCGGCAGAGTTCGGCGTGACGTTGCACCAGCCCGAGGCGCGCCGTGCGTTCTCCCAGGGAAGCCGCCCCTGGATCCCGGGACCCCGGCAGTGGCGGGCTGCACAGGCTCCTGGAAGGGCGGTGTGGACAGTGACCTGCGCTCGCACACAGGTTTCTTGGCGCCGGCAGCAGCAGCCCCAGCGTCCCACGCCCGTCACTGGGCTCCGCGCTTTCAGTCGTGACTCGCGCCCGTCTGTGGAGCCCCTTCAAGCAGCGCTCTTAATCCCCTCTCCTCGCGCACCAGGAAACCAAGAGGGAAGAAAAAGTCTCTTGCCTCTTCGGCAGCTCCAGAGTTTTCCCGGACTCCCTGCCGGCTAGCTGTGGCACATTAGCCCCCTTCAGGCTGAGTTCTCGCCGCCAGCCCCAGTCCTTTCCCTGCGCTCTGACCGAAGCCCGAGCCCCAGCTTCCAGCGCCGCCCGCCCTGGCGGGCGAGCAGACAAGCCTCTCGGGCGGGTGAGTGCCGCTCGGCACCGATCCTCTGTGCGGGAATCTCTCCGCTTTGCCCTACCCAGGTATGTGGGGAGTTTCTTGTCTTTTGGGAGGTCTGGGGTCTTCTGCCAGCGTTCAGTAGGTGTTCTGTAGGAGTTGTTCCACGTGTAGCTGTATTTCTGGTGTATCCGTGGGGAGGAAGGTGATCTCCGCGTCTTACTCTTCCGCCATCTTACCCCAGTCCTTTATCATCGCTTTTTGAGGAACGGGTAGCCACATTTTTAAGGAAAATTTTAGGAAATTAAATGAGAATAATTAGAGAGATGAACAAGTTCAAGATGTTACAGTACATTTAAATATGAAAGTGTTAAGAGAGCACATTATAGTGGTAGAATGATCATAATGAAGAGGCTTAACTGATAATTTTTTCAGGAGAAGTTGACCTTTGATTTGAATCCATAAAAATTTTGGAGAAAAATATGCACATCATAAAACATCAAATAATGCAGAAGAGTTTATGATGAAAAGCAACAACCTCCTGTCCTACTCCTTGCTACCTTCAGTTCCACACCCTAGAGAAAATCTCCTTACCTCTATTCCCATGCACTGGAGGGAGCCGTTCTGATTTTAGATCTTCCGGTGTTTCTACATAACTTTAAGTTATATGCTTATAACTCTTTTCCTTTACTTATCAACTTAAGTCATTATCCATTTACTCCCTTTTATGAAATATAAAAATTTTGTCCATCTATACTACCTCTTTAACCTCACCCTTTCTTCCTTGTACTCTTTGATAGTTTGATATTATTTTTATTTGTACTATTATCCTCCTGTTTCATGTTCCATCACCTCTAGTCAGTATCCTGATTTTCTTTTGTGTATGGTAAGAATAACAGCACCCATTCCATTCCTTCTGTCTTTACTTTTACATTCCACCTTTCATCTACATTTTGTCACTGCTCATTTTACTCTTACATTGTCAAGATGTTAAGATTTTAATTCTGATATTCAACCGTAGCAAATCATCTGCATTTGTCCATTAGTTGATAGTAAAAGTTGAAAACCACCATACAGCATTAATGTTATTGTGATTCTATACATTTTATTCACTGCATGATGAAGTAGTATGCTAAAATTGTATCTCCTTCTCCAAGGGTCCAATGTCACAATCCCTGGGCCAGTCAAAAGGGGAATCATTCCAGAATCAAGGTCAAATGGATTTTCTTTTTAATTGCTTAAAATTATGCTACCATTTGGTCTAGTTCTTATTTTGATTATGTGTATTTATGGTTTTCTATGGAGATTCTCTTGGAGATTTCTATGGTGAATCTCTTTACCACATCTTAAAGTTTAAAAGTTTGGTCTCTCTTTCAATCCTAATAATTGTTTCACGGAATCCTCCTTCCTGTTTTTTTTCCACAGAGACATCTCTTCTGAAACCCTATGTCATTCTTTCAATAATGTATCAACTTGGTTATCATCTCCAGACACTTCTGGGTTAGGCACACCATGTTCTTTATCCCATATTTTTCTCTTTCTGACATCTCCCTCTTTCTTGCCACAAAACAGCTGTGAACCTCTTTCTCTGCATGTCAGAATAAATAGGGCTTTACTCTGGAGTTCAATAACACACCCGATGCTTCAGTTCTCCCCAGATGAACCATCTGTTCTTTGGATAAAAAGCCCCCTTTTTATGACTTGGGGGTAACTGTTGAGATTCATGTTGTTTTGCAAACAGCAATAGAGAAAGGGGCAGGGAGCACGCATTTCATATACAAGAATTCAATTAATCACCCCAGTTTTCAGACCAGTGCTTATTTCTGCCCCATATCATACCTCCAAGCTACAGCCTCTTTGGATTCCAACAGGCAGAATGACTCCAGTATTATCTGTGGACTCCTCATGGCATATTCTAGACTGTAGGTTTCTCTTCTTGTTTTCATCTGTCAAGTCCTTCAATCAGCTCTCCATATTCCAAAAGGCACTCAGCTGTTGTTGACTCTTCTTAACAATCTTGTTATGTTTTTATTCCTTTTTGTACTTTTAAATTTCCATCTCAGTGAGGTCTGGAAAAAGACCTGGTTAAATAAGAGTGCTTAGGGTGCCATCTTGAAAGAACTGATGGACTCGATGGACCTCCCATTTGAGGTAATGGTCTGAGCCTAAGTTAATAGGGTTAACAGGACTGTGGTAAATAGTTTACCTGAAACAGAGAATTAATTAAGTGAAACTAAATAATTTAGGGCCAGCTGATTCAGAATTGAACTCACCTTAAAACAGAAAACATTGCACTTAATACCTTAGAGATCAGGGAACAGCAGTAAATTCTTAAGCAGTTGAGTATTGTTACGAATATAGTTTAGCAGGCTAGGTTTAATTACTAAAAAGTGTGAAACTTCTGAAAGTCATTTTCTGGGCAGGTTTCTATTAAAAATAAACAGTTCTTTACTTTTACATTTCTGGTTTAATTTTAAACATTGAGCTTAAGAGTTATTTGATCTAAGTACATAGATGAATAATTTAAAGTATCTGGGAATTTAACTGTTTTAAATAGTCACATACCAAATAATGAGAGGAGGCAATATTGTGTAGTGGTTTGGATCTTCCCCTACCTTTTCTGCTTTAATTATTATGTTAAATCTAAAGTTTTTAGTTCCATGAATGATACATAGAAAGCTCTCAAAAATTGGTAATGTTTGTAATAGTCATCTAGTCATCCTTATAGTCATCTAGTTTCTTGCTTTTCAAAACAGTTTGACATATATCAATGGCATGATCTTTGTCAATGGCATGATCTTTATTACAATCTCTATGAGGAAATAGGATAGATATTAATATCCTAATTTTATGAGTCATAGAGTTGGGAAAGAGAAATATGTCAAGTATCACACAATTCTTTAGTTTGAGTGTTTTAAGAAGTTTTTGATAGACATTGGGGATTGGTTAACCTGACCTAACTCCTTTATGGTGTGCTCTCCAGTACTGAAGAGGTTAGAAGAATAAAAACTACATTTCCCAGGCTCTCTTGCAGCTGGGAATGTGTCCCAGGTTCTGCCAAAAATATGCATACTAGTGAGTGAGTCTTGGAGGGATGCAACATGAGGGTATCCACACATGGAGAAATAGGCTCTTCTTGCAGGCTAGTGGCAGAAGCATTTTGTTCTTTTGGGGTAGTCCTGACAGAGGTTCTCCAGTCTCCTTGCCAGTGTCATAGGTATTGAGTGAAGGGTGGTGAGGTTTCCCCTAAAATAGAACTGTGGTGTATGGAAAATTTTTCTTGGTGGGTGTTGCTCATGCCTGAGTAGCATTCAAACCTGGCTTTTTCAGGCCTTGTGGAAATTCTGTAAATAACCTAATAATCCAGAACAGATTGCTTTTCTTTTAAATTAGCTAGAGTGGATTCTATTTTTTGCAACTATGATTCCTGTCAGATACATATGCCAGGACCAGATTTGTCCCTTAGGCTCATTCTCACATTAACTGAGATCATGAAGCTAAAATGTAAAATCGGAACCATTTTTTAACTTGTAATGAAAAATGAAGTTATTATGCAGAACAAAGTACACCCATACAACCAGTATGTTTTCTCCTTGTAAACAGACCAATATTGGGAACATAAATAATAACCAGACGATTGTTAGTGATCATGGAAATAGAACAAAGGAAGTGGGATAAATTGAATGTTTAATGGTATCAAGTTAAAAATTGTTAGGTTAGTCTATCATTTCTCTAGAGATAATCTTACCAATGGGGTAATAGTATTTAAAGTTAATTATATAAAGCTCTTATTCTGTTGGAAAGTATTTGGGTAGATATCACCAATTCTTGTGATTTTCTTTCTTCGATGGTTGACACATCCCTTTCTGATTGGCAGTGTTTTTCTTTAGACATGCTAATGCTTTTAATCAATTTGTAGTCAAGGTTAGTCACTGTTGCTTGGATCCATTCTGTTTCTTAAGATGACTGCTTATTTGACCCTAGCAATATAATTCATCACTATAATGTTTTTGGATGTGAGAAGAAAATTTTTCTCTTCTGGGTATATCTCTCCTCCAATCCATGTGTTTGTGGTGACTACAGAGTTTAATTTCCAGAGGGTAATTTTCTTTTCTCTATTTTCAAATGACATTCCTTGAATACTGCTAATAAGTAGAAAGTAAGTCTTTTAACATGGAGACTATTATTATTTCTCCTACACCAATATGAGATACTTTGGGCTAGAGACTTTCTGAGTTAAGTAACAGTAATATTTTAAGAGGATTGTAAAATGTTCAGGTTTAGCTGGTCACCCAAGGTGTTGCTCCAGAATCAGAGCTTATTAGCTCATTTCTAACAAAAGAAGTAGTAAGAGAGGCTGGATTGACTTCAAAATATCAGTGATATTATACCAGTGAATATGTATAAACCTAGGTAAAATGAATTAAATTTCATATAAGTCCAGGGGGGTTAGTTACAAAGGATTTTAGGAGCTAGTGTGTCTGAGTGCCTGTGGGGTCATTGTGGAGAGAAAGGAATTACTGAAGTTAGTTGAAGAGCATGCTGTTTACAGACTTGTGTTTGCCAAGGGGGAGGTAGGGTGGGTGAGGGTGGATTGGGAGGTTGGGGTGAGCAGATGCAAACTATTATATATAAAGTGGGTAAACAACAAGGTCCTACTGTATAGAACAGGGAAGTATATTCAATATCCTGTAATAAATCATAATGGAAAACAATGTGAAAAAGAATACATATATATACATAACTGAATCACTTTGTTGCACAGCAGAAAGTAACACAACATTGTAAATCAACTATACTTCAATAAAATAAATTAAAAAGAGCATGTTCTTTACAGTAAAACTGTTTTTATCATACACATACCCACTCACCCACACAACATATTAATATCATGCTCAAATTATAATCATGGTTATAGGACAAAACCATGAGGCACAGTGGTATCCCCAAATCAGTGAAAATTTGGTATCACAGAACCAGAGAAATTCCTGGTAGTGTGAAGGAATGAGTGTTAAAGAAAATAGGGTTAAAAAAAGGCCAGAGAAAAAAGTTTTAATGAAGACTCTATTTAAAAGGAGTAGTGCATGAAAATTGCAACTACTATTCTAGATTGGCTTATGCATATGGCGAGTCTGGGTCTAAAAGATTATGAAATGTGGAATGATTGTACTTAAATTTGCATGGACGTATGACATCAAATTAAACACTGAGTTATTAGATAGTATTCTCAAATGTTTATTCTTACCCTTTTCTCTGTGCTGATACATTACAAGATGGTATTTACTTCTTGCTTTTCTTATCTTTTTGATGCTAGAAGCTCTCAATGAGATTTACTATTTTATCTTCCTCACCAAATATTCACAACCTACAATGATAATCCAAAAGAAGAAATTGACAACTTTTTTCCTCCTTACTTTCTTCACCCTTTCCCCCCTACATTCTAAAAGTTTTCATTGCTGCTTTTTTTGCCCAATTTTTTGACCCCTCTTTTCTTCTCCAGCCTATGGCATTTACCTAGTTCAGTAAATATTGGTTTCAACTTTCCCTGGAGGGAGGCATTTGGAATTGAGTCACTATTGATAATCCACTGGTTATGAACATTTAAACCTTTAAAATTGTGTGGCTGGTAACAAGGGGTTCATGATGGACTGACATGGAAGAATTTGCTGAAGCTCCATAGTTTAAGAAATTTTTCTGGGAGTTCATGGGAATAGCTTTGATTTTGATACGATAAATCTTCACATAAAAAGATATAAAATATTAATATGACATTAAGAACACTGTTGCCTTTTAGGAACTCTGCAGACGTTTATCTAGTATTATACTTTTCTCTGGGGACTAAAGGCTTTCACTTGTTTTCCTTCTTGTGTTTCCATAATCTTTGTGTTTGTATAATAAATAGATTGATACTGAAAAATTATGTGACTTGCTCAGAATTTCAGCGAAAGTTAGTGAACAAGATATGTGAGTTGGCTGTTGACCTTGTAATACAGTTCTTCACTATTATACTTTGGAGCTGAGAAGAAAATTCATAATTCCTTGTGGCATCACACTGGGAGCACTATTTGGAGCTGGCTAAACTTTTTTCAGGAAACCATTTTACAGAGGCATATGGAAAATTCCTGAGATGCTAAAATTATTAGATGTGTAAATACTGTAGCCAAAGGATGCTGGGTCAAATTTTATACTTTTAAGGGATAAATCAGACTTTATGTTGTCTGGGATTTTCAGGCTAGGTCCATGCATTTAGCCTAAGGCATAAAAGCCAATTGAAGATTTTATGAAAAAGTATTGGCTTTTTAGAGCCACATTCATGTACATCAAAATGGAGACACTTGTTAGTTGTGTGAACTTTGTTGTTGTTGCTTTTGGTGGAGTGCTTGAGTTTTGTTTTGTTTTTTAAGAGATTAAGAATGTTCACTTATCTTAGATGAGGAGTTAGCAAACATTTTCTGTAAAAGACCCAAAAGACCCATAATAAATACTTTAGGCTTTGTGTCACAACTACTCAACTCTGTCTTTGAAGTGGGAAAGTAGCCATAGGTATATATAGGCAATAGATAAAAAAGAGTGATTATATTCTAATAAAATGTTATTTATGTACAACGAAATTTCAATTTCATATTATTTTCACATGTCAAAATATTATTCTTCTTTTGAGTTTTTCTCTAATCATTAAAAAATGTAAAAATCATTCTTAGCTTCTGGGTTGTACCTAAACAGGGCAGGCTGGATTTGGCCGGTTTTCCATAGTTTTCCCACCTTGTCTTAGATAAAAGAACTGAGAATTCACGGAGTTACAAAAATATTTCACCTGTTTCTTGTTAAAAATCCTGTTTCTCAGACTAAATTTATCATTGGTGGTAAAAATAAAATGAAAACCAATTTCTGTTGCTGTTAAATTTTGTGCAAAAGAGAACTAATTTTTATAGCTCAAAATTTGTGTTTAGCTACATAGTAGGCTCTATGAGGTTTCCAAGGATTTCTAAGGGAGGTGCATTCTGCTCAGGGTTTAGCTGCAGCACTGTAAACAAGAGTTTTCATCATCCTTTACTCCCACTCTTTTAATGATCTTGATATTCTTTTCAGGGAGAGAAGTTAGTTGTAATTTATTTAAAATTTTTATTTTTTATTTTTTAAGAAACATAAGGCTCAGAGAGAATGTTATTTGATAGAGGGTTACCTAGGAAATCTTTTTTTTCCCACCTGTTTTTACTTTTACTTTTTTCATCTTTATTAGATTATAATTGCTTTACAATGTTGTGTTACTTTCTGCTGTACAACAAAGTGAATCAGCTATATGTATACCTATATCCCCTCCCTCTTGGACCTCCCTTCTACTCTCCCCATCCCACTCATCTACGTTGTCACAAAGCACCGAGCTGAGCTCCCTGTGCTATACAGCACCTTCCCACTAGCTATTTTACACATGGTAGTGTATATATGTCAATGCTACTCTATCAGTTCGTCCCACCCTCCCCTTCCCACCCTGTGTCCACAAGTCTGTTCTTTATGTCTGCTTCTCTATTCCTGTCCTGCCACTAGGTTCATCAGTACCATTTTTCTAGATTCTATATATATGCGTTAACATACAGCATTTGTTTTTTTCTTTCTGACTTCTAATACTGCTTTTCTACTACTTCATTTATAATAATCGTTCACTGTACATAACAGTTATTTTAGTGACAATTTCCTATATATATAGTATATTGTATATATATATATAGTATATATTGTGTGTGTGTGTGTATATATATATATATATATATATATATATATATATATATATATATATATTCATTGTCTTTTATCTCTGGTACAGGTAAGTTTTTAGTCCTTTGCTTTTGACTGCAAAAAAAAAGTACCTATCTTTAAACAGTGAAAAAATAACCTATACAAATGGCTTTACTAAAATGCTTGTACATTTTAAATTAAGCTTTAATAATTTAGATTTCATTTTTGATAGGAAATCTTTTTATGTGCTTACTGGCCATTTATATTTCTTTGGGAAAATGTCTATTTAGATCCTTTTTCTGTTTAAAAGTTGGATTGTCTTTTTATTATTGAGTTTAATATTTTTTTAATAGCTTCTGGATATAAGCCTCCTTTCAGATATATGATTTAAAAATATTTTCTACCATTCTGTGGTTTGTCTTTTCACTTTCTTGATGTTTTTTGAAGTCCAGAAGTTTAAAAAATTAAAAAACTGCTTTACTGAGGTGTTACTGACATACAAAAACTATGATATTTAATGTACACAACTTGATGTGTTTGAAAATAAGTATATATCTGTGAAATTATCATTGCAATGTCATAAACTTATCCATCACCTACAAAAGTTTCCTTCCTCCCCCTTTTATTTGCTTTTTGTTTTTTTTTCCTTTTGTGGTAAGAGCACTTAACATAAAATCTACCCTCTTAGCAAAATTTAAGTATACAGTACAGTATTGCTAATCATAGGCCTATGTTGTACAGTAGGCATCCAGAACTTTTTTATCTTGCAAAACTGAAACTTTGTATCCTTTGACCAACATTACCCCTTTACCCCCTCTCTCAAGCCTCTGGCAACCACCAGTCTACTCTTTGCTTCTATGAATTCAACTATTTTAGATTCCACATATAAATGAGATCATACAGAATTTGTCTTCTGGGTCTGGCTTATTTCACTTAGAAAAATACCCTCCAGGTCCATCCATGTTGTTGCAAATGGCAGGATTTCCTTCTTTTTTAAGGCTGAATAATATTCTATTGTATGTATATACTACATTTTCTTTATCCATTTATTTGTCAATGGACATTTAGGTTGCTTTACCTTTGATATTGTGAATAAAGCTGCACTGAACATGAGAGTGCAGGTATCTCTATGAGATCCGTATTTAAATTTCTTTAGATATATACCCAGAAGTAGCATTGTTGGATCCATTTGGCATTGTTGGATCAATTTGGATAAATTATAAATTTTTGAGGAACCTCTATATTGTTTTCCATAGTGGCTGTACCAATTTGGATTCCCATCAACAGTGTGCAAGTGTTCCCTTTTCTCTACATCCTCATCAACACTTGTTGTCCTTTGGTTTTTTGATAATAGCCATCCTGACAGGTGTGAAGTGATATTGCATTGTGGTTTTGATTTGCATTTCCCTGATGATTAGTGATGTTGATTACCTTTTCATAAACCTGTTGGCCATTTGTTTGTCTTCTTTGGAGAAATGTCTATTCAGGTTCTTTGCCCATTTTCAACTGGGTTATTTGTTTGTATGTTCATTTGTTTTTTCCTATTGAGTTGTAGGAATTCCTTATTTTTTTGTGGATATTAACCCCTCATCAGATATATGGTCTGCTAAAAATCTCTCCTATTCTATGGGTTGCCTTTTCATTTTGTTAACTATTTTCTTTGCTTTGCAGAAGCTTTTTAGTTTGATGTAATTCCACTTGTCTATTTTTGCTTTTGTTGCCTGTGCTTTAGGTGTCATATCCAAGAAATCATTGCCCAGTCCAATGTCTAGAAGTTTTTTCTCTGTTTTCCGTTAAGAGTTCTATTGCTTCAGGTTTTTCATTTAAGTCTTTAATCCATTTTGATTTGATTTTTGTATATGGTGTGAGAAAAGGGTCCATTTCATTCTCTTGCATATGGATATCCAATTTTCCTGAACTGTTTATTGAAGAGAATATCTTTTCTCCATTGTGTATTCTTGGCATGTTTATTGAAGATCAGTGGACTGCATATGTATGGTATTTCTGGGCTCTGTATTCTGTTCCATTGGTCTGTATATCTGTTTTTATGCCAATACCATACTGTATTTATTACTTATAGCTTTGTAATATTTTTTGAAATCAGGGAATGTGATACCTCCAGCTTTGTTCTTCTTGCTGAAAATTGATCTGGCTATTTGGGGTCCAAAAGTTTTAATTTTTGATTGTCTAATGTATCATTTAAAAAATTGCTCTGGCAACCTAAGTGTCCATCGACAGATGAATGGATAAAGATGTGGCACATATATACAATGGAATATTACTCAGCCATAAAAAGAAGCGAAATTCAGTTATTTGTAGTGAGGTGGATGGACATAGAGTCTGTCATACAGAGTGAAGTGAGTCAGAAAGAGAAAAACAAATACCGTATGCTAACACATATATATGGAATCTAAAAAAAAAATGGTTCCAAAGAACCTAGGGACAGGACAGGAATAAAGACATAGAGAAAGGACTTGAGGACACAGGGAGGGGGAAGGGTAAGCTGGAATGAAGTGAAAGAGTAGCACTGACATATATACACTACGAAATGTAAAATAGCTAGCTAGTGGAAAGCAGCTGCATAGCTCAGGGAGATCAGCTCGGTGTTTTGTGACCACCTAGAGGGGTGGGATAGGGAGGGTGGAAGGGAGGTGCAAGAGGGAGGAGATATGGGTATATATGTATACCTAAAACTGATTCACTTTGTTATAAAGCAGAAACTAACACATTGTAAAGCAATTATACTCCAATAAAGATGTTAAAAAAAATAAAAAATAAAAATTGCTTTGTTAGCATATGTAAGACATTATTTCCTAACCTAAGATTATGAAGTTTTACTCCCGTGAGTTTCTCTAAGAGTTTTATAGCTTTAGCTTTGGCATAGGTCTGAGATCATTTTGAGTTAACTTTTGTATATGGTATGAGGTAGAGGTCCAACTTCATTTGTTTTGAATGTGGATATCCAATTGTCCCAGCACCATTTGTTGAAAATACTTATTAATTTCCCACTGAATTTTCTTCGCATCTTTTTTGAAAATCAGTAAGGGTTTATTTCTGGAATATCAGTTCTATTGATTACTACAGCTTTCTTCTAAGTTTTGAAATCACACTTAGGAAGTGTGATTCCTCAAACTTAGCTCTTTTTTTTTTTTCAAGTTTCTTTTGACTATCCTGAGTCCTTTGCATTTCCATATGAATTTTAGGATCAGCTTGTCAGTTTCTTCAAAAGAGCCGAAAAGGTTATGTTAGGGATTGCACTGAATCTGTAGACCACCTTGGGGAGTATTTCCATGGGATATACTAAGTCTTCTTAGATATTAAGTCTTCTCATCCATGAATATGGGATATCATTCCTTTTTTGGGGGGGGGTCTTTAAATTCCTTCAGCAATGTTTTGTAGTTTTCAATGTACAAGTCTTGCACTGCTTTTGTTAAATTTATTACTAAGTATTTTACTCTTTTGATGCTATTGTGAATGAAATATATTTACTGTCATAATTTTTCAGAATTTTCAATGTTATTTCCAATATATTTTTATGCTTTTTGGTTTGACTTTATACTTTCAGTGTGTACAGTTAACCACTTTGACTTCCTTGTGAGTTTTATGTGAACTAAGACTATACAATTGAGCCCCAAATCATTTCTGTCATTTCTACATAATGAACACTTTAATTGCAATTGGGAAAATTTCGACTTTTTTTTTTTTTTACCATCTTTATTGGACTATAATTGCTTTACAATGTTGTGTTAGTTTCTGCTATATAACAAAGTGAATCAGCCATATGCATATGTGTTAGTATGTGCTGTATGTGTTAGCATATGGTATTTGTTTTTCTCTTTCTGTTTTACTTCACTCTGTATGACAGACTCTAGGTCCATCCACCTCACTACAAATAACTCAATTTTGTTTCTTTCTATGGCTGAGTAATATTCCACTGTATATATGTGCCACGTCTTTTTTCTTTTTTTTTCTAGCATCTTTATTGGAGTATAATTGCTTTACAATGGTGTGTTAGTTTCTACTTTGTAACAAAGTGAATCAGTTATACATATACATATGTTCCCTTATCTCTTCCCTCTTGCATCTCCCTCCCTCCCACCCTCCCTGTCCCACCCCTCTAGGTGGTCACAAAGCACCTAGCTGATCTCCCTGTGCTATGCAGCTGCTTCCCACTAGCTATCTATTTTATGTTTGGTAGTGTATATATGTCCGTGCCACTCTCTCACTTTGTCCCAGCTTACCCTTACCCCTCCCCGTATCCTCACATCCATTCTCTAGTAGGTCTGCATCTTTATTCCCGTCTTGCCCCTAGGTTCTTCATGACCATTATTTTAGATTCCATATATATGTGTTAGCATGCGGTATTTGTTTTTCTCTTTCTGACTTACTTCACTCTGAATGACAGACTCTAGGTCCATCCACCTCACTACAAATAACTCAGTTTCGTTCCTTTTTATGGCTGAGTAATATTCCATTGTATATATGTGCCACATCTTCTTTATCCATTCATCTGTCCATGGACACTTAGGTTGCTTCCATGTCCTGGCTGTTGTATATAGAGCTGCAATGAACATTTTGGTACATGTCTCTTTTTGAATTATGGTTTTCTCAGGGTATATGCCCAGTAGTGGGATTGCTGGGTCATATGGTAGTTCTATTTTTAGTTTTTTAAGAAACCTCCATACTGTTCTCCATAGTGGCTGTATCAATTTATATTCCCACCAACAATGCAAGAGGGTTCCCTTTTCTCCACACCCTCTCCAGCATTTATTGTTTGTAGAATTTTTGATGATGACCATTCTGACCGGTGTGAGGTGATACCTCATTGTAGTTTTGATTTGCATTTGTCTAATGATTAGTGATGTTGAGCATCCTTTCATGTGTTTGTTGGCAACCTGTATATCTTCTTTGGAGAAATGTCTATTTAGGTCTTCTGCCCATTTTTGGATTGGGTTGTTTGGTTTTTTGATATTGAGCTGCATGAGCTGCTTGTATATTTTGGAGATTTATCCTTTGTCAGTTGCTTCATTTGCAAATATTTTCTCCCATTCTGAGGGTTGTCTTTTGGTCTTGTTTATGGTTTCCTTTCCTGTGCAAAAGCACTGCTGTGAATAGGATGATATTTGAAAGAATAAATTTGCTAGACATTTATTGCTTTGATCACAGCTGTGGGACTTTGAGTTTTTTAGCACAGTGAAGGATGACCTCTACTCTTACTTACTGAAATATGAATGGAGATTTGTTAAGATTGATTATAAGTCAGAACTGGTGATCTTATTTTAAAATGACCAAATAGTGCCTCAGTGTAGTCACTCTTATTTTTCATTTTTTCCTCATATAACTTTTTTTTGAATTTTAAAGATTTATTTCTTCACTGCAATTACAAGAATAGGAATACTTTGCCAGTTATTTACATATAAATGACATATAAAATTATATTAGTTTTAAGTGTACTGATGATTTGATAGATATATATATTGTGAAATGATTACCATAATAAGTTCAGTTAACATCCATAATCTCACATAGTTACAATTTTTTTCTTGTGATGAGAACTTTCAAGATTTTCTTCCTTAGCAACTTTCAAATATATGATGCAGTATTATTAACTTTAGTCACTGTTCTGTACATTACTTCCCCAGAAATTATTTAACTTATAAGTGGAAATTTGTACCATTTGATCACCTTCACTCATTTTGCCTACTCCCACCCCCTACCTCTGGCAACCACCAATCTGCTCTCTCTATCTGTGAGTTCAATTTTTTTTTTAGATTCTATATATAGGTGATATCATAACATTGTTTGTCTTTATCTTACTTTTTTCACTTAGTGAATGCCTTCAAGGTCAGTCCACATTGTTGCAAGTGGCAGAATTTCCTTCCTTTTTTGTGGCTGAATGATATTCCATTTAATATATATACACCACCTTTTCTTTATTCTTTCATCCATCAATGGGCACTTAGGTTGTTTTCATGCCTTAGCTTTGTAAATAATGCTTCAGTGAACATGAGGGTATAGATCTTTTCAAGTTAGTGTTTTTGTTTCCTTTGGATAAATACGAAAAGTGGAATTGCTGGATCATATGTAATTCTAGTTTTAATTTTTTGAGGAACTGCCATACAACTTTGCATAGTGTTTGCACCAATTTATATTTCCACCAACCATGCACAATACTTAACTTGTTTTTTAAAAATTTAATTTTTCTAAAATGCTGTTTTATTTTATTATTTTCTTCCAGTTTTATTGAGATATAATTGACATACAGCACTGTGTAAGTTTAAGGTGTACAGCGTAATGATTTGACTTACATACATCATGAAATGATTATCACAATAAGTTTAGTGAACATCCATCATCTCATACAGAGACAAAATTAAAGAAACATAAAAAAATCTCTTGTGATAAGAACTCTTAGGATTTACTCTCTTGATGACTTTCATATATAGCATACATCAGTGTTAATTGTTAATTATATTTATCATGTTGTACATCACATCCCTGGTACTTATTTATTTTATAACTGGAAGTTTGTACCTTTTGACCACCTTCATCCAATTCCCCCACTTTCCCCTCCTCACCTCTGGTAACCACAAATTGGATCCCCTTTTCTATGATTTTGTTTGTTTTTGAAGTATAATTGACCTACAGCACTATGTTAGTTCCTGTTAAACAACATAGTGATTTGATATTTCTATACATTTCAGAATAATCACCACAATAAGTCTTGTTACCATCTGTCACTGTACATACAAAGATATTACATAGTTATTGACTATATTCCTCACACTGTATTTTCAAACCTATGACTCATTTCTATTGCAACTAGAAGTTTGTACCTCTTAAGCTTCCTCAGCTATTTCTTTCTTCCCTCCCACCCCTTGCCCTCTGGCAATCACCTCTTTGTTCTCTGTAACTATTACTCTGTTCCTGTTTTGTTATGTTTGTTCATTTGTTTTGTTTTTTAGATTCCACATATAAGTGAAATCATACAGTATTTGTCTTTCTCTGTTTGACTTATTTCACTTAGAAAAACACCCTCTAGGTCCATCCATGTTGCTGCAAATGGCAAGATTTCATTCTTTTTTGTGGCTGAGTAACATTCCATTTTGTGTTCGTGTGTGTGTGTGTGTGTGTGTGTGTGTATCACATCTTCTTTATTCATTTACTAATGGCACTTAGGTTGCTTCCATATTTTGGCTATTGTAAATAATGCTGCAGTGAGCAAAGGGGTGCATATACCTTTCTTCTTCTTCTTTTTTTTTTGTGGTACGCGGCCCTCTCACTGTTGTGGCCTCTCCCGTTGCGGAGCACAGGTTCCGGACGTGCAGGCTCAGTGGCCATGGCTCACAGGCCCAGCCACTCCGTGGCATGTGGGATCTTCCCGGACCGGGGCACGAACCCGTGTCCCCTGCATCTGCAGGCAGACTCTCAACCACTGCACCACCAGGGAGGCCAGCTTTGTCTCTTTAGCTCAGAATGTTCGCCAGTCTCTGTCTTAGTTTGTCTTTCCTATCCATGGTCTGAAAAGTCTATCAAGGCAGTAAGCTAGGGCTATCAAAGGGCTCATCCTGTTTTGTTTACCGTTTCTCAGGGAATACTGTCCTTTGCTGGGTAATGCCCACTACCTTTACAACCAGGTTTTCATATATTTTGTCTATTTGTTTTGTTATGTCAGGTGAAAAAGATATCTGGTCTTTGTTCCTCTGCATTGACTGGAACCAAAGTATAAATTTTAATAAGACTTAATTGAGAGTTTGAAGATAATTCAAGGGAAATAAGACACATGCTTACAAAGGCAACCATAGGCATCTATATTTTGAGTCCATAGGTTCTGCTGATGTCCTTGTAACTCCTAAACCCATGTCCACACAATGGCTAGCTTTCCAGCCTTTCCCTTTGCCATGATAAGCTTTTATTTATTATATAAAACATTTATGCTCCTTGCCATCAAACTGGCTCAGACATTTTAAAGGAGAGTCTTTGCTTATTTTTAAACATCTGCATAAGTTTAGGACCTAGTTGAAGTCATTCTCCCCTCTTCCCTGCCCTCCCTCCCTCAAAAATCAATCTGCTTCAAAGTTAAATTTAAGCTCCTACCTCTTAGGAGTTTTCATATTCTCAATGGCTGTTTCCCAATTAAAAACAAATAAAACCAACCCCCTAGTGCCCAATCTCAGCCTGGGAACTCCTTTATACCAGAGTGTGTTAATATATAGTGAATCAATTAATGTGTACTAGTGCCTGTTACATGTGTATGGTATATTAAAACACACATAGAAAGGTGGCCAAAGGCATAACTAGAAACCTTAATTGAATCATAAATATAATGTTAATTATAAAAGTTGGCGGAAATTTCATCTTTCAAATTTCAAAGTACTTACCCATTTTCATTTTGGTTATTCCCCTTTCTCCTGTGGATGTTTTGCTTATACATTGTTTTCTTTGATTTGCACGTTTATAATCAATATAATCACTTTTAGAAAGTGGAGTTGAACTTTGAATGTAGTAAAGTTTATACCTCAGTACTGTATTCAAGCAGGCATTTCATAACAGAGTTTTTGAAGATTAAAAAGAGCATAGTTGATAGGAAAGGAACAAAATGGCTCCGGTAGAAAGAAACTTCTGAATCTAGTTCTTGTGGTATTTTCATGATATTTAGTAAAAAGTATTTGCTTTTATGTATGGAGTGGGGTTTCTTAAAGGAAAAATGTAGTTTTTATTTATATGTATTTTAAAAGTAAAATTTCTTATTTATTAAACTTCAAGGTAAAAGGGTTATAAGAAAGATTGGGAATTATATTTCAGAATAGACTCCCCACATGTAGACTTTATAAAGCACAGATGCTAATAGATGTTTATGTTGAAACCAGAATTATGAACTGAAACCAGCTGAAAAGAATTGGAAGTATTTCAGAGGAGGGAGGGTGGTAAGTCCAGTAATAGAAAGTTTGCTTACCGCATCTTTATTAATGTATTTCAGGAGCGACTTTTTTTTCTCCCAACAGTGCTACTTGGCTGGCTCTTTATATTACCTTAACAGAGATAAAGACTGTAATAGTTGTTTAATGTTTAATGACCTTTTTCTGAGTATGGCTCCTCAGCCAGTTGTTCAACATCTTAACATCTTTAGAGGCAAGAACACATAATTCTTTTCAAATATATATTTAATTTTAGTATTTGAAGTCAATGACAGTATTCTACAAAGCCTATCATAACTTTCCAATTCAGACACATAACAAGAAAAGATAATCTTTTTGTGGGAATTCATTTGCTCTCTGAATTTCAGAGGTCACTTTAATTTTTCACAGTCTCCTAGCAACAATTCTGACTTACAGAGAAACACATAAAAATCACTATTTACTGGCCTTAAAAATTTACTGTCTCTACTAGAAATTTCCTGAGAAAATAACAGCTAATATTTGTTGAGTGCTTTTCATGTTCAGATACTGTGCTAAATATATATTATAAAATATATTTCATTTAAACGCCTCAGAAACACTATGAGACAAGTAATATTTTTATCCCTTTCCTATGGATGAGGACGCTGAAAGTATTTAAGTGTCCAAGGTCTCAGAACTAGAAGTGGCAGATAAGAATTTGATCTCAGAAGTGTCTGACTTAACAGTCTGAGTTCTGAACTTGGTATTGCTTAAGAGAGCTAAATGTGTTGATAACATATTAACAAGTTGAGAATGTCTCAGACCCTTTTCACAGGTTTTGTCTGCAATAAGGAATACTATTCTTTGTTATTTTTAATAACAAGAATTTATTTCATTTTCTTTATGCTGAAGATCATGAATAAATGGAAACAAAATATTTGTGGAATAAAGTAGATAAGACAGGCCCTTTTATATGTTGTTGGTGAGATGGCTGTGTTTGGAGAAGTTTTTGGCAATGTATATCAAAACTTAAAATTCATTTACCCCTTGACTCAGCAATTCTACTTTCAAGAATTTATGTTACAGCTAAATTTGCCCATGCATGCAAAAATATATGTTATGGATGTTCTTTGTAGTATTGTTTGAAATAGGAAAAAGTTGGAAATAATTTATGTATTCGATAGTGACCTGGTACATAAAAACACACAGAAGAGAATCAAGAGCCCAGAAATAAACGAAACATATACAGTCAACTAATATTTGGCAAGAGAGCCAAGAATACCCAAAGGAGAAAAGACAGTCTCTGCAATAAATGGTGCTGGGATAATTGGGTATTCACATGTAAAAGAATGAAACTGGACTCCTATCTTACACCACTCACAAAAATTCACTCCACATGGATTAAAGACTTAAAGGTAAAATCTGAAACCATGAGATTCCTAGAAGAAAACATAAGAATAAATCTTCTTGACATGGGCCTTGGTAATGATTTTTTAGATATGACAGCTAAAGCATAAGCAACAAAATAAAAAAAATAAACAAGTGGGACTAGATCAAACTAAAACGCTTCCGTATAGCAAAAGAAATAATCAACAAATTAAAAAGACAACCTATGGAATGGGAAAAAATATTTGCAAACCATATATCTGATAAGTGCTTAATGCACTGTTGGTAGAATTGTAAATTGGTACAGCCACTATGGAAAACACTATGGAGGATTCTCATAAGAATAAAAATAGAATTACTATGTGATCCAATAATTCCACTTCTGGTAATATATCTAAAGCAAAAAACCCACTAAATCAAAAAGGTATCTGTATCTCTGTGTTCATAGAAGTGTTATTTACAGTAGCCAAGACATGGAAACAAACTAAGTGTCCACTGATGGATGAATGGATAAAGAAGCTGTGGTATATATATAATGGAGTATTATTCATCCATCAAAAATGAGAAAATCCTACCATTTGAGACAACATGGATGGACCTTGAAGGCATTATGCTAAATGAAATAAGTCAGACAAAGGAAGACAAATACTGTATGATTTCACTTACGTGTGGAATATGAAAAACAAAAACTAAAACAAGAACAAATTTATAGAAAAAGAGATCAGACATGCAGTTACCAGATGTGGAGGGTGGGGGTAGGGGGACAGATAAATGTGGTTAAAATATACAAATTTTGAGTTATAATATAAATAAGTAGTAGGGTTGTAATGTACAATATGATGACTATAGTTAACACTGCTGTATGATGTATAGAATTGATAAGATAGTAAATCCTAAGAATTCTCATCACAAAGAACATTTTTTTCTTTTTTCCCCTTTTCTTCTCTTTTCTTTTTAATGTCCTTATATAATGTAATTTATTTTATTTTTTATTTTTTAACATCTTTATTGGAGTATAATTGCCTTACAATGGTGTGTTAGTTTCTGCTTTATAACAAAATGAATCAGTTATACATATACATATGTTCCCATATCTCTTCCCTCTTGCGTCTCCCTCCCTCCCACCCTCCATATCCCACCCCTCTAGGAGGTCACAAACCACCAAACATATCTCCCTGTACTATGCGGCTGCTTCCCACTAGCTATCTATTTTACGTTTGGTAGTGTATATATGTCCATGCCACTCTCTCAGTTTGTCACAGCTTACCCTTCCCCCTCCCCGTATCCTCAAGTCCATTCTCTAGTAGGTCTGTGTCTTTATTCCTGTCTTGTTTGTAGATTCTTCAGGACCTTTTTTTCCCCTAAGATTCCAAATATATGTGTTAGCATATGGTATTTCTTTCTCTCTTTCTGACTTACTTCACTCTGTATGACAGACTCGAGGTCCATCCACCTCACTACAAATAACTCAGTTTCATTCCTTTTTATGGCTGAGTAATATTCCATTGTATATATGTGCCACATCTTCTTTATCCATGCATCTGTCAATGGACACTTCGGTTGCATCCATGTCCTGGCTATTGTAAATAGAGCTGCAATGAACATTTTGGTACATGACTCTTTTTGAATTATGGTTTTCTCAGGGTATATGCCCAGTAGTGGGATTACTGGGTCGTATGGTAGTTCTATTTGTAGTTTTTAAAGAAACCTCCATACTGTTCTCCATAGTGGCTGTATCAATTTATATTCCCACCAACAATGCAAGAGGGTTCCCTTTTCTCCACACCATCTCCAGCATTTATTTTTTGTAGATTTTTTGATGATGGCCATTCTGACTGGTGTGAGGTGATACCTCATTGTAGTTTTGATTTGCATTTCTCTAATGATTAATGATGTTGAGCATTCTTTCATGTGTTTGTTGGCAATCTGTATATCTTCTTTGGAGAAATGTCTATTTATGTCTTCTGCCCATTTTTGGATTGGGTTGTTTGATTTTTTTGTTATTGAGCTGCATGAGCTGCTTGTAAATCTTGGAGATTAATCCTTTGTCAGTTGCTTCATTTGCAAATATTTTCTCCCATTCTGAGGGTTGTCTTTTGGTCTTGTTTATGGTTTCCTTTGCTGTGCAAAAGCTTTGAAGTTTCATTAGGTCCCATTTGTTTATTTTTGTTTTTATTTCCATTTCTCTAGGAGGTAGGTCAAAAAGGATCTTGCTGTGATTTATGTCATAGAGTGTTCTGCCTATGTTTTCCTCTAAGAGTTTGATAGTGTCTGGTCTTACATTTAGGTCTTTAATCCATTTTGAGTTTATTTTTGTGTATGGTGTTAGGGAGTGTTCTAATTTCATACTTTTACATGTACCTGTCCAGTTTTCCCAGCAACACTTATTGAAGAGGCTGTCTTTTCTCCACTGTATATTTTTGACTCCTTTATCAAAGATAAGTTGACCATATGTGCATGGGTTTATCTCTGGGCTTTCTATGCTGTTCCATTGATCTATATTTCTGGTTTTGTGCCAGTACCATACTGTCTTCATTACTGTAGCTTTGTAGTATAGTCTGAAGTCAGGGAGTCTGATTCCTCCAGCTCCGTTTTTCGTTCTCAAGATTGCTTTGGCTATTTGGGGTCTTTTCTGTTTCCATACAAATTGTGAAATTTTTTGTTCTAGTTCTGTGAAAAATGCCCTTGGTAGTTTGATAGGGATTGCATTGAATCGGTAGATTGCTTTGGATAGTATAGTCATTTTCACAATGTTGATTCTTCCAATCCAAGAACATGGTATATCTCTCCATCTATTTGTATCATCTTTAATTTCTTTCATCAGTGTCTTATAATTTTCTGCATACAGGTCTTCTGTCTCCTTAGGTAGGTTTATTCCTAGATATTTTCCTCTTTTTGTTGCAATGGTAAATGGGAGTGTTTACTTAATTTCCCTTTCAGATTTTTCATCAGTAGTGTATAGGAATGCCAGAGATTTCTGTGCATTAATGTTGTATTCTGCTACTTTACCAAATTCATTGATTAGCTCTAGTAGTTTTGTGGTAGCATCCTTAGGATTCTCTATGTATAGTATCATGTCATCTGCAAACAGTGACAGCTTTACTTCTTTTTTTCCGATTTGGATTCCTTTTATTTCTTTTTCTTCTCTGATTGCTATGGCTAAAACTTCCAAAACTATGTTGAATAAGAGTGGTGAGAATGGGCAACCTTGTCTTGTTCTTGATATTAGTGGAAATGCTTTCAGTTTTTCACCACTGAGGACGATGTTGGCTGTGGGTTTGTCATATATGGACTTTATTATGTTGAGGAGAGTTCCTTCTATGCCTACTTTCTGCAGGGTTTTTATCATAAATGGGTGTTGAATTTTGTCGAAAGCTTTTTCTGCATCTATTGAGATGATCATATGGTTTTTCTCCTTCAATTTGTTAATATGGTGTATCACGGTTATGCAATATGTTGCAATATATTGATATGCAATATATTGATATGCATATATTGAAGAATCCTTGCATTCCTGGAATAAACCCCACTTGATCATGGTGTATGATCCTTTTAATGTGCTGTTGGATTCTGTTTGCTAGTATTTTGTTGAGAATTATTGCATCTATGTTCATCAGTGATATTGGTCTGTAGTTTTCTTTCTTTTGTGACTGCTTTGTCTGGTTTTGGTATCCGGGTGATGGTGGCCTCGTAGAATGAGTCTGGGGGTGTTCCTCCCTCTGCTATATTTTGGAAGAGTTTGAGAAGGAAAGGTGTTAACTCTTCTCGATGTTTGATAGAATTCGCCTGTGAAGTCATCTGGTCCTGGGCTTTTGTTTGTTGGAAGATTTTTTATCACAGTTTCAATTTCAGTGCTTGTGATTGGTCTGTTCATATTTTCTGTTTCTTCCTGGTTCCGCCTCGGCAGGCTGTGCATTTGTAAGAATTTGTCCATTTCTTCCAGGTTGTCCATTTTATTGGCATAGAGTTGCTTATAGTAATCTCTCATGATCCTTTGTATTTCTGAAGTGACAGTTGTTACTTCTCCGTTTTCATTTCTAATTCTATTGATTTGAGTCTTCTCCCTTTTTTGTTTGATGAGTCTGGCTAATGGTTTATCAATTTTGTTTATCTCCTCAAAGACCAGCTTTTAGTGTTATTGATGTTTGCTATCATTTCCTTCATTTCTTTTTCATTTCTTTCTGATCTGATCTTTATGATTTCTTTCCTTCTGCTAACTTTGGGTTTTTTTTTTGTTTGTTCTTCTTTCCCTAATTGCTTTAGCTGCAAGGTTAGGTGGTTTATTTGAGATGTTTCCTGTTTCTTAAGGTAGGATTGTATTGCTATAAACTTCCTTGTTAGAACTGCTTTTGCTGCATCACATAGGTTTTGGGTCGTTGTGTCTCCATTGTCATTTGTTTCTAGGTATATTTTTTTAGTAATTTATTTATTTATTTTTGCTGTGTTGGGTCTTCGTTTCTGTGTGAGGGCTTTCTCTAGTTGTGGCGAGCAGGGGCCACTCTTCATGGTGGTGCGCAGGCCTCTCACTATCATGGCCTCTCTTGTTGCGGAGCTTAGGCTCCAGATGTGCAGGCTCAGTAGTTGTGGCTCACGGGCCTAGTTGCTCCGTGGCATGTGGGATCCTCCCAGACCAGGGCTTGAACCCTTGTCCCCTGCATTAGCAGGCAGATTCTCAACCACTGCGCCACCAGGGAAGTCCTCTAGGTATTTTTTTGATTTCCTTGTTGATTTCTTCAGAGGTCACTTGGTTATTAAGTAGTGAATTGTTTAGCCTCCATGTGTTTGTATTTTTTACAGATCTTTTCCTGTAATTGATATCTAGTCTCAGCGCTGTTGTCAGAAAAGATACTTGATACGATTTCAATATTCTTAAATTTACCAAGGCTTGATTTGTGACCCAAGAGATGATCTATCCTGGAGAATATTCCATAAGCACTTGATAAAAATGTGTATTCTGTTGTTTTTGGATGGAATGTCCTATAAATATCAATTAAGTCCATCTTGTTTAATGTATCATTTAAGGTTTGTGTTTCCTTATTTATTTTCATTTTGGATGATCTGTGCATTGGTGAAAGTGGGGTGTTAAAGTCCCCTACTATGATTGTGTTACTGTCGATTTCCCCTTTTATGGCTGTTAGCATTTGCCTTATATATTGAGATGCTCCTATGTTGGGTGCATAAATATTTACAATTGTTATATCTTCTTCTTGGATCAATCCCTTGATCATTATGTAGTGTCCTTCTTTGTCTCTTGTAATAATAGTCTTTATTTTAAAGTCTATTTTTTCTGATATGAGAATTGCTACTCCAGCTTTCTTTTGATTTCCATTTTCATGGAATATCTTTTTCCATCCCCTCACTTTCAGTCTGTATGTGTCCCTAGGTCTGAAGTGGGTCTCTTGTAGACAGCATATATATGGGTCTTGTTTTTGTATCCATTCAGCCAGTCTGTGTCTTTTGGTGGGAGCATTTAATCCATTTCCATTTAAGGTAATTATCGATATGTATGTTCCTATTACCATTTTCTTAATTGTTTTGGGTTTGTTATCATAGGTCTTTTCCTTCTCTTGTGTGTCTTACCTAGAGAAGTTCCTTTAGCATTTGTTGTAAAGCTGGTTTGGTGGTGCTGAGCTCTCTCAGCTTTTGCTTGTCTGTAAAGGTTTTAATTTCTCCATCAAATCTGAATGAGATCCTTGCTGGGTAGAGTAATATTGGTTGTAGGGTTTTCTCCTTCATCACTTTAAATATGTCCTGCCACTCCCTTCTGGTTTGCAGAGTTTCTGCTGAAAGATCAACTGTTAACCTTATGGGGATTCCCTTGTGTGTTATTTGTTGTTTTTTCCTTGCTGCTTTTAATATGTTTTCTTTGTATTTAATTTTTGATAGTTTGATTAATATGTGTCTTGGCCTGTTTCTCCTTGGATTTATCCTGTATGGGACACTCTGTGCTTCCTGGACTTGATTAACTATTTCCTTTCCCATATTAGGGAACTTTTCATCTCTAATCTCTTCCAATATTTTCTCAGTCCCTTTCTTTTTCTTTTCTACTTCTGCGACCCCTATAATTTGAATGTTCGTGCGTTTCATGTTGTCCCAGAGGTCTGTGAGACTGTCCTCTGTTCTTTTCATTCTTTTTTCTTTATTCTGCTCTGCAGTAGTTATTTCCACTATTTTATCTCCCAGGTCACTTATCCGTTCTTCTGCCTCAGTTATTCTGCTATTTATCTCTTATAGAGTAGTTTTAATTTCATTTATTGTGTTGTTCATTATTGCTTGTTTCCTCTTTAGTTCTTTTATGTTCTTTTTAAATGTTTCTTGTATTTATTCTCTTTCCAAGATTTTGGATCATCTTTACTATCATTATTCTGAATTCTTTTTCAGGTAGACTGACTATCTCCTCTTCATTTTTTAGGTCTCTTGGGTTTTTACCTTGCTCCTTCATCTGCTGTGTGTTTTTCTGTCTTCTCATTTTGCTTATCTTACTGTATTTGGGGTCTCCTTTTTGCAATCTGCAGGTTCATAGTTCCCATTGTTTTTGGTGTTTGTCCCCAGTGGCTAAGGTTGGCTCAGTGGGTTGTGTAGGTGTCCAGTGGAGGGGACTAGTGCCTTGTTCTGGTGGATGAGGCTGTATCTTGTCTTTCCTGGTGGGCAGGTCCACGTCTGGTGGTGTGTTTTGGGGTGTCTGTGGCCTTATTATGATTTTAGGCAGACTCTCTGCTAATGGAAGGGGCTGTGTTCCTGATTTGATAGTTTTTTGGCCTAGGGTGTCCAGCAGTGTAGCTTGCTGGTCGTTGAGTGCAGCTGGGTCTTGGTGTTGAGATGGAGATCTCTGGGAGAGTTTCGCCATTTGATATTACATGGATCTGGGAGGTCTCTTGTGGACCAGTGTCCTGAACTTGGCTCTCCCAACTCAGAGGCACAGCATGGACTACTGGCTGGAGCACCAAAAGCCTTTCATCCACACGGCTCAGAATAAAAGGGAGAAAAAATAGAAAGCAAGAAAGAGAATAAAATAAAATAAAGTAAGATAAAATAAAGTTATTAAAATAAAAAATAATTATTAAGAAAAAAAATTTTTTAAGGAAAAAAAAAAGAAAAAAATACGGACGGACAGAACCCTCGGACAAATGGTGAAAGCTAAGCTATACAGACAAAATCTCACCCAGAAGCATACATATACACACTCACAAAAAGAGGAAAAGGGGAAAAAATACTATATCTTGCTCCCAAAGTCCACCTCCTCAATTTGGGATGACTTGTTTTCTATTCAGGTATTCCACAGATGCAAGGTACATCAAGTTTTTTGTGGCGTTTTAATACGCTGCTTCTGAGGCTTTTGGGAGAAATTTCCCTTTCTCTTCTTTGTTAGAACATCTCCCGGGGTTCAGCTTTGGATTTGGCCCCGCCTCTGCGTGTAGGTCGCTTGAAGGTGTCTGTTTCTGCCCAGACAGGAGGGTTTAAAGGAGCAGCTGACTAGGGGGCTCTGGCTCACTCAGGCCGCGGGGAGGGAGGGGTACGGAGTGCGGAGTGAGCCTCTGGTGGCAGAGGCTGGCGTGACGTTGCACCAGCCTGAGGCACACCGTGCGTTCTCCCGGGGAAGTTGTCCCTGGATCACGGGACCTTGGCAGTGGCGGCCTGCACAGGCTCCCAGGAGGGGAGGTGTGGATCATGACCTGTGCTTGCACACAGCCTTCTTGGTAGCTGCAGCGGCAGCCTTAGCGTCTCATGCCCGTCTCTGGGGTCCGCGCTGATAGCCGTGACTCGCGCCTGTCTCTGGAGCTCCTTTAAGCGGCACTGTTAATCCCCTCTCCTCGCGCACCAGGAAACAAAGAGGGAAGAAAAAGTCTCTTGCCTCTTCGGCAGCTCGAGACTTTTTCCCGGACTCCCTCCAGGCTAGCCGTGGCGCACTAGCCCCTTTCAGGCTGTGTTCACACCGCCAACCCCCGTCCTCTGCCTGCGATCCGACCTAAGCCGGAGCATCAGCTCCCAGGCCCCACCCGCCCCGGCGGGGGAGCAGACAAGCCTCTCGGGCTGGTGAGTGCTGGTCGGCACCGATCCGCTTTGCCCTCCGCACCCCTGTTGCTGTGCTCTCCTCCGTGGCTCTGAAGCTTCCCCCTCCGCCACCTGCAGTCTCCACCCGCGAAGGGCCTTCCTAGTGTGTGGCAACCTTTCCTCCTTCACGGCTCCCTCCCAGAGGTGCAGGTCCCGTCCCTATCCTTCTGTCTCTGTTTGTTCTTTTTCCTTTTGCCCTACCCAGGTACGTGGGGAGTTTCTTGCCTTTTGGGAGGTTTGAGGTCTTCTGCCAGAGTTCAGTGGGTGTTCTATAGGAGCAGTTCCACGTGTAGGTGTATTTCTGATGTATCTGTGGGGAGGAAGGTGATCGCGTTTCACTCTTCGACCATCTTCTCAATTCTCCTCTTTTCTTTTTATTGTATCTGTATGAGATGATGAATGTTAGCTGAACCTACTGTGATAATTACTTCACAATATGTATAAATTAAACCATCATGCTGTATGCCTTAAACTTATACAGTGATGTATGCCAATTATTTCTCAACATACTGGAAAAAGAACTTACTAAAAAAAGGGGGGCCTGGTAAAATAAGTTGTAGTATATCAATAAAAAGTAACTTTATTAAAGCATTAAAAAGAATGACAATACCAGCTAATTAAGTCTTTAACTAAGTTCCAACCACTGCTCTCATTTAATCTTCATAAAAATTGTAGGTATTATTATTAGCTCCATTTACAGTGGAGAAAAATGAAACATAAAGAGGCTAAGTGGCTCCTGCCCACACTGTTAAGTTCTTTGCTCTATTGCCTCGTGGTCATCTGTATCCCAATGTGAAAAGAAAATAAGTTGATAAGTGAAAAGAACAAATTGTAGAAAGTTTTTAGTATAATACTGTTTGTGAGAAGAATCTATATCTTCTATATGTTCCTTTTATAACATATAATACCTATCTATGTTTTCTCTTGACATAAAATCTTTCAAATATATGAATGTATATGAATATATGTGAATATGCTAATAAAACATAATATGAATTTATAAGTGTACATGTATACATATGCCCCCACATAATACATACATTCATAAAAAATTTCTAGATAGATATACAAGAAGTTAATGGATGTTTTTGGGATTAGTATGGAGACAAAAAAAATTGCACTCTATACTCTTTAGTATGGTGAATTATTTAAAAGTAATGAGTCACATATTGTTTTCATAATAAAAGTAAGTTTAAATTGAAAAATTTAAAAAATAATGGATGTGGTAAATCTTTAACAATTATGTTACTGGAGTGGGGTAAATAGGGACTTTTGCTTGTCATTTTATACCTTTCTGAACTGTGAACTTTGGAAAATAAATGAGTACCTGTTACTTTTATAATAAAACATTTTAAATGAAAAAAACCTTAAAAATTGTGACTATATTTCTGTAACAAGTACTATGAAAGATTATTTCTGTGACTAAGTGTAGGGTATAGTTTGTTCATTATATTGACAGTTTAGAATAAATCTGCCTATGTTAAACTTTTATCAGAGATCTGCTGTCTTACTGTCTTAAAGGCTAGCTCTTTTCTAGCATCCATTGAATTTGAAAGTAACTCAGTGAAGATTTACCTTATTTTTATAAACAAGATTGTTTCCGATTGAAGTCTTAGTAATGAAACCTTTCACAGCAAATGAGATTCAGCAAATGCAGAAGTTGACAGCAGTTTTATTAGATGCTGCTAGTCAATTGAGCACAATTTTCTTGTGGGAAAATGGTATCCCGCTTCTTAAACTCCAGAGCGTTTATCAAAAACAAATGTCAGTTTGAAACTGCATTGTTTATTAAGAGACAATGTTCTAGTGCCAAGTGACAGTATTTTAATATTATCCTTAGTCATGGAATGTACTTGGAATTAGGTTGGATGATAAATGCTGCAACAGGCACAAGTGAAATTAAAGTATAATTTATTTGGGATTATGTGTTTCAGGTGAAGCTCTGAAAGTATCAGCTGAGAGATTTGCAGATGATCCCTGTTATCTCCCCAAAAGGGAGGCTGTGGTTCAAGCTGCCCGTGCCTTGTTGGCTGCAGTTACCAGACTCCTTATCCTCGCAGATATGATTGATGTCATGTGTCTCTTGCAGCACGTGTCAGCTGTAAGTAAAAGATGGCTTAGTTTACCTTGGCATTGTTCTCACTTATAATTCCATTTTCTGAACCTGGCATCAATCCAAGCGCATCCCGGCCTCACTCACATTTCTTAATGTCACCCATCAGAAGATGACTGGATTGGGTTGTGAAACTAATGCATACTTGACAAGAATGAAGCCAGAAGTTAGTCTTAAAGCCAGTGGGAGACTGAAAAACAGAAGATGACTTACTGATAAGGAAATGGCTAGGAGAAAGTTCTAGGCTTTTGACCATTTAAATTATTATGCCCTATATAAATATATAAATAAATATATAGTAACAATTATATAGATAATATAGAAAACAAATATGTAAATATAAATAATTTGAGAATGAGAAACTTTAAAGCTTAAGGCATGTGGAAGCTTATCCTAGTTTGTATATGAAAACTACTTTGCCAGCTCCTCTTGATCTAAGATAAACAGTGCATGTTTGCAGGTAGTCTGTGTTGTCTGTAGTAATCCATTATGAAAATGTATAAGTGGATTTAATAAGAGTAAAGAATATATTTTAACTAGGAGAGACTACAAAGGCAGCAAGATATCTTGTTTGTTTTATTTTGTTAGACAAAACCATTTAGCAGAAGCTTAGTAGAAGGAGACTTTTATTTCAGCCTTTTTCACTTTCTTAATTTATTTAGTTTGACCAAGTCATTAATAGTGTCTAGATGAAAAGGTTGCAAAGAACCCTTTGGAGTCACTGCTCTTTCTCCTACTTTAAATAGGACCCTTGCTTTTCTATTCATAAATACATCTGCATTTTCATAAAGGCGCTTGATGACTGTAGTATCACTACGTTATTAGGCAAATGATGACCTTGTCTGATTGACCTTCTTGTCAAAATCATTTTCTCTAATTGCTAAGCTAAACCTTTTTAAAAAATCTTTCTCTTACTTACTAATGTTTGTTTTAACCCTAAAGTAGAGTGACCTTTCCTTTATACTTTCAGATTCCTTTTCTTTTGATAGTTTTATTACTGCAAAAAGGCAATTTGGCACCTTTTTACTGTAGCTGTTGTTTAAGTAGCTTTTCAGGAAAGGGATTAGTTCTCATCACTAGCAACTATCTACCAATAGATTTTTGAACAATGTTTTTGTTACTTGGCTACTGGCTTGTTGGATACCTTAAACAAATCCCTGAACATTTCTGAGATTCATTTTTATATGTGAATATAGACACTAATAAATGCTATAACCAGAAGAGACCATGAAAGATTAAATGCCAGGTAATTCCTAGTTCCGATGACCCAGTATTTCCTATGTTTTAACTATAGATTTGTTGGGATAGGCAGAATGAAAGGCTTTGGTAAGGTGAAAATTACTGCCTTTATAATCAATTAGGAGGTAACTGTATATATATAAGACCACAAGCACCTTCACTACCTTTTCAATTGAGTGGCACTAACTACTAGGCACAGTGCTAGGTAATGCACATATCATTCAGATGAAGCAGGAGGTAATTGTAGATCAAAAAAATCAAAGTACTGTTTTTGCAATAAAAATTATACTTAATAGTTATTGAATTTTTATAATGGGCCAAGAAATGTGAGGGATTATCTCCTTTAATTCAACCTCACAACAGCCGAGTGATTACGATTCCTATTTTATAGATGAAAAAAAAAAAAAAAACCTGAGGCACATCGAATTTAAGAAGCTTGCTCAAGGTGATAGGATAAAAACAACTTTTGGAACTTACTACCCCAGGGGTTAGAACAGCTTTTACTATAAAGAGCTTTCAGAAATGTTTAGACAAGTTCATGGGCCTATAACAGATTGTTAAGGGAATTTAGGTATGTCAGGGGGAGGAGGCATTATTAATTCTAGCTATTCTTTCCCACATATATTGGTTCCTCATCAGAGCCTGAACTTGGGCTAGATCATTTAAATCACTTATAAGTATTTGTAATACAACACTGATATTTCACCTATGAAAAAGGGAAGACCTTTGTGGTAAATTGTGATAGTTTTTTATTGTTTCATCCTTATAAAAATTTATATTTGAATTGTATTATTAAACTAAATTCTTTCAAGGTTTCACATAGAATGAAGGCAAATTGAAAAAATTTTTTGGAGATTAAGATTAGAATTATTTAGCCCAATATTCCCCTAAAAGTATTCTGCAGAACCTGTCTTATAAATATGCAACATGAAAAAAAGTTTTTATTATGGTCAATGCTGCACACTGAAATTCCCTTTGAATGTTTTTGATGCACATTAGCATTAAAGTTGGTGAGAAATATTGAAGCAAAGAAACTTGATTAACTTTGCTTAACCCAGAGTTTCCCAAATTTCTTGACCCAAGAACTCTTCTATAATCTACTAATCCTGGAACATTCTCAGACCATACATTGGAATATAGTGGCTTAGAATATTTTTAATGTTTATGGTTCTATTAAATTTCTACTTAGAATGAAAAAATCGTAGTGGAGAAACTTCAGTGCCCTTCTACTCTAGTATCTTACTGAAGTAGATAGACACTCCTACAATATGCGATACACACAACTGTCTAACAATATGTGCGATCACTTACTGTGATAGCAATCTCAATTCTGTGAGACAGTGAAGCAGATAGTGGATAATTCTAATTGCTGAACACACTTTTCTCAAACTGAGCTTAAAGCTGCGTCCCTGCTATTTCCATTCACTGCTTCTAGTTTACTTTCTGGAGAAACACAGAATCAAGGCAATAGGAAAATGCATTTTTCAAGTAACTGATGGTTACTCTTAGGACTTACATATGTCTTCTCTTATTTAAGCTAAAAATTTCTTGACCTTTGAACATTCCTTATATGACAGTTTCAGACTACTCTGGATACTCTAGAATTTCCATGTCTTGTATGATCTTGTTTCAGTCTTTTTTTTTTTTAACATCTTTATTGGAGTATAATTGCTTTACAATGGTGTGTTAGTTTCTGCTTTATAACGAAGTGAATCAACTATACATATACATATATCCCCATATCTCCTCCCTCTTGCGTCTCCCTCCCATCGTCCTTATTCCATCTCTCTAGGTGGTCACAAAGCACCGATCTGATCTCCCTGTGCCATGCAGCTGCTTCCCACTAGCTATCCATTTTACATTTGGTAGTGTATATATGTCCATGCCACTCTCTCACTTTGTCTGAGCTTACACTTGCCCCTCCCCGTGTCCTCAAGTCCATTCTCTACGTCTGCGTCTTTATTCCTGTCCTGCACCTAGGTTCTTCAGAACCATTTTTCTTTTTTTTTTTAGATCCCATATATATGTGTTAGCATATGGTATTTGTTTTTCTCTTTCTGACTTATTTCACTCTGTATGACAGACTCTAGGTCCATCCACCTCACTACAAATAACTCAGTTTCGTTTCTTTTTATGGCTGAGTAATATTCCATTGTATATATGTGCCACATCTTCTTTACCCATTCATCTGTCGATGGACACTTAGGTTGCTTCCATGTCCTGGCTATTGTAAATAGAGCTGCAATGAACATTGTGGTACATGGCTCTTTTTGAATTATGGTTTTCTCAGGGTATATGCCCAATAGTGGGAATGCTGGGTCGTATGGAAGTTCTATTTTTAGTTTTTTAAGGAACCTCCATACTGTTCTCCATAGTGGCTGTATAAATTTACATTCCCACCAACAATGCAAGAGGGTTCCCTTTTCTCCATACCCTCTCCAGCATTTATTTTTTGTAGATTTTTTGATGATGGCCATTCTGACTGGTGTGAGGTGATACCTCATTGTAGTTTTGATTTGCATTTCTCTAATGATTAGTGATGTTGAGCATCCTTTCATGTGTTTGTTGGCAATCTGTATACCTTCTTTGGAGAAATGTCTATTTAGGTCTTCTGCCCATTTTTGGATTGGGTTGTTTGTTTTTTTGTTATTGAGCTGCATGAGCTGCTTGTAAATCTTGGAGATTAATCCTTTGTCAGTTGCTTCATTTGCAAATATTTTCTCCCATTCTGAGGGTTGTCTTTTGGTCTTGTTTATGGTTTCCTTCGCTGTGCAAAAGCTTTTAAGGTTTTTGATGTAGTTTAACACTGTAAGCAGATTTGTTTTATGGTTTAAGTTTGAAAACTTCAGTGTCCGGACTCCCTGGGTGTCTGCTTGTGCTGCTGTCATTTTATTATGCGCATGGTGTCTTGTCTTCTCATGTGAATGGCTATCTTTGTATATTAAATGTTACCTCTTCTGGAGCTTATATCAGGAAATTCCACAGTGTTTTGTTAGCTCTTTGATGTTTTTAACATGAAGTATTTTACATTTCATCAAATTTTGTTAGTTTTCTTTAGCAGAGGGTTGAATTGTGGCTTACTAATTTGCTAATATAAGAATCCAAAATCCCCCAAATCATCTCTGTAAATCCTTTCCTATGCATATTCTAGATAGGTAACTGCCATAAAATGTTGAAATCAAAACATCTTGAAATAAAAACAAATGCTTTCATGTGAACATTCCATATTATACTTGGACAGATACCTCCCTGATTAATGTCCAGTATTATCTTACCTATTATGATAGCCTTGTCATTCTGTTGGTTCTTACTGATTTTGTGAGCAATAAAAACCTCCAAGTCTCTGAACTCAGACTACTTTTAATCTAGATCTTCCTCCTCTGATACTAGTTTTATTTTTTAAATGTAAAGGGTGATGTTATATTTATATTCATTGCATTTTATCTTCTTTTTTATTTTCTTTTATTTTTTTATTAGTTTCTGCTTTATAACAAAGTGAATCAATCATACATATACATCTGTTCCCACATCCCTTCCCTCATGCATCTCCCTCCCTCCCACCTTCCCCATCCCACCCCTCAAGGCAGTCACAAAGCACCGAGCTGATCTCCCTGTGCTCTGCGGCTGCTTCCCACTATCTATCTACCTTTCGTTTGGTAGTGTATATATGTCCATGCCTCTCTTTTGCTTTGTCACAGCTTACCCTTCCCCCTCCCCATATCCTCAAGTCCATTCTCAAGTAGGTCTGTGTCTTTATTCCCGTTTAACCCCTAGGTTCTTCATGACATTTTTTTTTTAAATTCCATATATATGTGTTAGCATACGGTATTTGTCTTTCTCTTTCTGACTTATTTCACTCTGTAGGACAGACTCTAGGTCTATCCACCTCATTACAAATAGCTCAGTTTCGTTTCTTTTTATGGCTGAGTAATATTCCATTGTATATATGTGCCACATCTTCTTTATCCATTCATCCGATGATGGACACTTAGGTTGTTTCCAGCTCCGGGCTATTGTGAATAGAGCTGCAATGAACATTTTGGTACATGTCTCTTTTTGAATTATGGTTTTCTCAGGGTATATGCCTAGTAGTGGGATTGCTGGATCATATGGTAGTTCTATTTGTAGTTTTTTAAGGAACCTCCATACTGTTCTCCATAGTGGCTGTACCAATTCACATTCCCACCAGCAGTGCAAGATGTTTCCTTTTCTCCACACCCTCTCCAGCATATATTGTTTCGAGATTTCTTGATGATGGCCATTCTGACTGGTGTGAGATGATATCTCATTGTAGTTTTGATTTGCATTTCTCTAATGATTAATGATGTTGAGCATTCTTTCATGTGTTTGTTGGCAGTCTGTATATCTTCTTTGGAGAAATGCCTATTTAAGTCTTCTGCCCATTTTTGGATTGGGTTGTTTGTTTTTTTGCTATTGAGCTGCATGAGCTGTTTATAAATTTTGGAGATTAATCCTTTGTCAGTTGCTTCATTTGCAAATATATTCTCCCATTCTGAGGGTTGTCTTTTGGTCTTGTTTATGGTTTCCTTTGCTGTGCAAAAACTTTGAAGTTTCATTAGGTCCCATTTGTTTATCTTTGTTTTTATTTCCATTTCTCTAGGAGGTGGGTCCAAAAGGATCTTGCTGTGATTTATGTCATAGAGTGTTCTGCCTAGGTTTTCCTCTAAGAGTTTGATAATTTCTGGCCTTACATTTAAGTCTTTAATCCATTTTGAGCTTATTTTTGTGTATGGTGTTAGGGAATGATCTAATCTCATACTTTTACATGTCCCTGTCCAGTTTTCCCAGCACCACTTATTGAAGAGGCTGTCCTTTCTCCACTGTATATTCTTGTCTCCTTTATCAAAGATAAGTTGACCATATGTGTGTGGGTTTATCTCTGGGCTTTCTATCCTGTTCCATTGATCTATCTTTCTGTTTTTGTGCCAGTACCACACTGTCTTGATTACTGTAGCTTTGTAGTATAGTCTGAAGTCAGGGAGCCTGATTCCTACAGCTCCGTTTTTCGTTCTCAAGATTGCTTTGGCTCTTCGGGGTCTTTTGTTTTTCCAAACAAATTTTGAAATTTTTTGTTCTAGTTCTGTGAAAAATGCCAGTGGTAGTTTGATAGGGATTGCATTGAATCTGTAGATTGCTTTGGGTAGTAGAGTCATTTTCACAATATTGATTCTTCCAATCCAGGAGCATGGTATATCTCTCCATCTATTTGTATCATCTTTAATTTCTTTCATCAGTGTCTTATAATTTTCTGCATACAGGTCTTTTGTCTCCTTAGGTAGGTTTATTCCTAGATATTTTATTCTTTTTGTTGTAATGGTAAATGGGAGTGTTTTCTTGATTTCATTTTCAGATTTTTCATCATTAGTGTACAGGAATGCCAGAGATTTCTGTGCATTAATTTTGTATCCTGCTATTTTACTAAATTCATTGATTAGCTCTACTAGTTTTCTGGTAGCATCTTTAGGATTCTCTATGTATAGTATCATGTCATCTGCAAACAGTGACAGCTTTACTTCTTCTTTTCCGATGTGGATTCCTTTATTTCCTTTTCTTCTCTGATTGCCGTGGCTAAAACTTCGAAGACTAAGTTGAATAAGAGTGGTGAGAGTGGGCAGCCTTGTCTTGTTCCTGATCTTAGTGGAAATGGTTTCAGTTTTTCACCATTGAGGACAATGTTGGCTGTGGGTTTGTCATATATGTCCTTTATGATGTTGAGGAAAGTTCCCTCTATGCCTACTTTCTGCAGTGTTTTTATCATAAATGGGTGTTGAATTTTGTCGAAAGCTTTCTCTGCATCTATTGAGATGATCATATGGTTTTTCTCCTTCAACTTGTTAATATGGTGTATCACATTGATTGATTTGCGTATATTGAAGAATCCTTGCATTCCTGGAATAAACCCCACTTGATCATGGTGTATGATCCTTTTAATGTGCTGTTGGATTCTGTTTGCTAGGATTTTGTTGAGGATTTTTGCATCTATGTTCATCAGTGATATTGGCCTGTAGTTTTCTTTCTTTGTGACATCCTTGCCTGGTTTTGGTATCAAGGTGATGGTGGCCTCATACAATGAGTTTGGGAGTGTTCCTTCCTCTGAAATTGTTTGGAAGAGTTTGAGAAGGATGGGTGTTAGCTCTTCTCTAAATGTTTGATAGAATTCGCCTGTGAAGCCATCTGGTCCTGGGCTTTTGTGTGTTGGAAGATTTTTAATCACAGTTTCAATTTCAGTGCTTATGATTGGTCTATTCATATTTTCTATTTCTTCCTGATTCAGTCTTGGCAGGTTGTGCATTTCTAAGAATTTGTCCATTTCTTCCAGGTTGTCCATTTTATTGGCATAGAGTTGCTTGTAGTAATCTCTCATGATCTTTTGTATTTCTGCAGTGTCAGTTGTTACTTCTCCTTTTTCATTTCTAATTCTATTGATTTGAGTCTTCTCCCTTTTTTTTGTTGATGAGTCTGGCTAATGGTTTGTCTATTTTGTTTATCTTCTCAAAGAACCAGCTTTTAGTTTTATTGATCTTTGCTATCGTTTCCTTCATTTCTTTTTCATTTATTTCTGATCTGATCTTTATGATTTCTTTCCTTCTGCTAGCTTTGGGGGTTTTTTGTTCTTCTTTCTCTAATTGCTTTAGGTGCAGGGTCAGGTTGTTTGCTCGAGATGTTTCCTGTTTTTTAAGGTGGGATTGTACTGCTATAAACTTCCCCCTTAGGACTGCTTTTGCTGCTTCCCTAGGTTATGGGTCATCGTGTCTCCATTGTCATGTGTTTCTAGGTATTTTTAAATTTCCTCTTTGATTTCTTCAGTGATCACTTTGTTATTGAGTAGTGTATTGTTTAGCCTCCATGTGTTTGTATTTTTTACAGATCTTTTCCTGTAATTGATGTCTAGTCTCATAGCTTTGTGGTCGGAAAAGATACTTGATACAATTTCAATTTTCTTAAAATTACCGAGGCTTGATTTGTGACCCAAGATATGATCTATCCTGGAGAATGTTCCATGAGCACTTGAGAAAAATGTGTATTCTGTTGTTTTTGGATGGAATGTCCTATAAATATCAATTAAGTCCATCTTGTTTAATGTATCATTTAAAGCTTGTGTTTCCTTATTTATTTTCATTTTGGATGATCTGTCCATTGGTGAAAGTGGGGTGTTAAAGTCCCCTACTATGAGTGTGTTACTGTCGATTTCTCCTTTTATGGCTGTTAGTATTTGCCTTATGTATTGAGGTGCTCCTATGTTGGGTGCATAAATATTTACAATTGTTATATCTTCTTCTTGGATCAATCTCTTGATCATTATGTAGTGTCCTTCTTTGTCTCTTCTAATAGTCTTTATTTTAAAGTCTATTTTGTCTGATATAAGAATTGCTACTCCAGCTTTCTTTTGATTTCCATTTGCATGCAATACCTTTTTCCATCCCCTTACTTTCAATCTGTATGTGTCTCTAGGTCTGAAGTGGGTCTCTTGTAGACAGCATATATATGGGTCTTGTTTTTGTATCCATTCAGCCAATCTGTGTCTTTTGGTGGGAGCATTTAATCCATTTACATTTAAGGTAATTATTGATATGTATGTTCCTATTCCCATTTCCTTAATTGCTTTGGGTTCGTTATTGTAGGTATATTCCTTCTGTTGTGTTTCTTGCCTAGAGAAGTTCCTTTAGCATTTGTTGTAAAGCTGGTTTGGTGGTGCTGAACTCTCTCAGCTTTTGCTTGTCTGTAAAGGTTTTAATTTCTCCATCAAAACTGAATGAGATCCTTGCTGGGTAAAGTAATCTTGGTTGCAGGTTTCTCTCCTTCATCACTTCAATTATGTCCTGCCACTCCCTTCTGGCTTGTAGGGTTTCTGCTGAGAGATCAGCTGTTAACCTGATGGGGATTCCCTTGTGTGTTATTTGTTGTTTTTGCCTTGCTGCTTTTAATATGATTTCTTTGTGTTTAATTTTTGACAGTTTGATTAATATGTGTCTTGGTGTATTTCTCCTTGGATTTATTCTGTATGGGACTCTCTGTGCCTCCTGGACTTGATTAACTATTTCCTTTCCCATAATGGGGAAATTTTCAACTATAATCTCTTCAAATATTTTCTCAGTCCCTTTCTTTTTCTCTTCTTCTTCTGGAACCCCTACAATTCAAATGTTGGTGCATTTAATGTTTTCCCAGAGGTCTCTGAGACTGTCCTCTTTTCTTTTCATTCTTTTCTCTTTATTTTGCTCTGCATCAGTTATTTCCACTATTTTATCTTCCACCTCACTTATCCGTTCTTCTGTCTCAGTTATTCTGCTATTGATCCCATTTAGAGTATTTTTCATTTCATTTATTGTGTTTTTAATTGATGCTTGATTCATCTTTAGTTCTTCTAGGTCCTTGTTAACTGTTTCTTGCATTTTGTCTATTCTATTTCCAAGATTTTGGATCTTGGAAATAGAATCTTGGATCATCTTTACTATCATTATTCTGAATTCTTTTTCAGGTAGACTGCCTATTACCTCTTCATTTGTTAGGTCTGTTATGTTTTTATCTTGCTCCTTCACCTGCTGTGTGTTTTTCTGTCTTCTCATTTTGCTTATGTTACTGTGTTTGGGGTCTCCTTTTTGCAGGCTGCAGATTCGTAGTTCCTGTTGTTTTTGGTGTCTGTCCCCAGTGGCTAAGGTTGTTTCAGTAGGTTTTGTAGGCTTCCTGGTGGGGGGGAGTAGAGCCTGTGTTCTGGTGGTTGAGGCTCGATCTTGTCTTTCTGGTGGACAGGTCCACGTCTGGTGGTGTGTTTTGGGGTGCCTGTCGCCTTATTATGTTTTTAGGCAGCCTCTCTGTTAATGGGTGGGGTTGTGTTCCTGCCTTGCTAGTTGCTTGGCATAGGGTGACCAGCACTGTAGTTTTCTGGTCGTTGACTGAAGCTGGGTGCTGGTGTTGAGATGGAGATCTGTGGGAGATTTTCGCTGCTTGATATTATGTGGAGCTGGGAGGTCTCTTGTGGACCCGTGTCCTGAAGTTGGCTCTCCCACTTCAGAGGCACAGCACTGACTCCTGGCTGCAGCACCAAGAGCCTTTCATCTACGCGGGTCAGAATAAAAGGGAGAAAAAGTAGAAAGAAAGAATTAGTAGAAGAAAGAAAGAGAGAGAGAGAAAGAAAGGAAGAAGGAACGAAAGGAAGGAAGGAAGAAAGAAAGAAAGGAGGGAGGGAGGGAGGAAGGATGGAAAGAATGAAAGAAAGGAGGGAGAGAGGGAGGAATGAAAGAAAAAGGAAGAGTGAATGGAAGAAGGGAGGGAGGGAGGGAGGAAGGCATGAAAGAAAGAAAGAAAGGAGGGAGGGAGGGAGGAAGGAAAGAAAAAGTGAAAGGAAGAGGGGTGCGAGGGAGGGAGGAAGGAAAGAAAATGAAAGTGAAAGGAAGAGGGGTGGGAGGGAGAGAGGAAGGAAAGAAAGACAGGAGGGAGGGAGGGAGGGAGGAAGGAAAGAAAAAGAAAGAGTGAAAGGAAGAAGGGAGGGAGGGAAGGAGGAAGGAAAGAAAGAGAGAAAGAAGGAAAGGAGGGGCGGAGGGAGGGAGGGAGGAAGGGAAGGTAGGAAAAAAAGAAAGAGCAGGTAAAGTAAAATAGAATAAAGTATGAATTATAGTAGCGTTATTAAAATTAAAAAGTAATTACTGAAAAAAATACGGACAGATAGAACCCTGGGACATATGGTGGAAGCAAAGCTATACAGAGAGAATCTTACACAGAAGAATACACATACACATTCACAAAAAGAGAGCAGGGGGAAAAATCAAAAATCTTGCTCTCCAAGTCCACCTCCTCAATTTGGGATACTTCGTTGTAAAAAGAGGAAAAGGGTGAGAAGTCTGAAATCTTGCTAAGTGCACCTCCTTAATTTGGGATAATTCGTTGTAAAAAGAGGAAAAGGGGGGAAAGTCTTAAATCTTGTCCTCAAAGTCCACTTCCTCTCTTTGGGATGATTCGCTGTCCATTCATGCACTCCACAGACGCAGGGCACATCAAGTGGACCGTGGAGCTTTAATCCGCTGCCTCCGAGGCTGCACAGGGAGATTTCCCTGTCTCTTCTCTGCTCTCACAGATCCCGGGTCTCAGCCTTGGACCTGGCCCCGCCTCTGCGCGTAGGTCGCCGGAGGGCATCCGTTCTTCGCTCAGACAGGACGGGTTTAAAGGAGCCGCTGATGCGGGGGCTCTGGCTCACCCAGGCAGAGGGGAGGTGGGGCGCGCAGTGTGGGGCGGGCCAGTGGCGGCAGAGGCCGGCGTGACGTTGCACCAGACCGAGGCGCTCCGTGCGCTTTCCCGGGAAAGCCGTCCCCGGGTTCCGGGACCCCGGCAGTGGCGGGGTGCACAGGCCCCCCGGAAGGCGGGGCGTACAGTGACCCGCGCTCGCACACAGGCCCCGCGGCGGCGGCAGCAGCAGCAGCCCCAGCGTCCCACGCCCGTCTCCGGGGTCCGCACCTTTAGCCGCGGCTCGCGCCTGTCTCCGGCGCTTCCCCAAGCAGCCCTCTTAATGCCCTCTCCTCGCGCACCAGGAAACAAAAGGGAAAAAAGTCTGTTGCCTCTTCGGCAGCTCCAGACCCTTTCCCCGGACTCCCTCCGGGCTAGCCGTGGTGCACTAACCCCTTCAGGCTCTCTTCCTGCCGCCAGCCCCAGTCCTCTCCCTGCGCTCCGACTGAAAGCCGATACCGGAGCCTCAGCTCCCAGCCCCGCCCGCCCCGGCGGCCGAGCAGACAAGCCTCTCGGGCTGGTGTGTGCCTGAGGGCACCGATCCTCTGTGCCGGAATCTCTCCGCTTTGCCCTCCACACCCCTGTTGCTGCGCTCTCCTCCGCTACTCCGAAGCTTTCCCCCTCCGCTACCTGCAGTCTCCGCCCGCGAAGGGGCTTGTAGTGTGTGGAAACCTTTCCTCCTTCACGGCTCCCTCCCACTGGTGCAGGTCCCGTCCCTATCCTTTTGTCTCTGTTTATTCTTTTTTTCTTTTGCCCTATCCAGGTATGTGGGGAGTTTCTTGCCTTTTGGGGTGTCTGAGGTCTTCTGTCAGCGTTCAGTAGGTGTTCTGTAGTTGTTCCACGTGTAGATGAATTTCTGATGTATCTGTGGGGAGGAAGGTGATCTCCGCGTCTTAACTCTTCCGCCATCTTCCCGGGGTCCGCATTTTATCTTCTTAGTTTTCTTTTTGTTATATCCATCCAGATCTTTTTGACTTTTGATTTGTCTTCCCCTCCCAAATTGGTGTCATTTTCTTATTTCTTTAATAATTTATTCATTAAAAATTGTTTAATGATATAGCTTTCTTTTAGATAACATCAATCAAATATTAACATGTTTTGAATAAAGTTGTTGAAATGAGCTTCAAACTCGCTTCATTTGAATGAATAAACCATGTTTCTTTATTTTGTTCTCAAGTACTTTCTCAAAGGCCTTTCTGAAATCAAGATGTATTATCTGTGGCATCACAGATTTACCAGTCTTGTAGCCCCAGTTTTCAGGGAAATGAGGTTAGTTTGGCCTGACTTACTTTTAATAACCCCATAAGAGCTCTAAGTGACCATTGCTTGCTTGCTTTTATTCCTTTTCTATTTTTTTTGACCTTCATTTTTCAATTACTCACATCCTACTTACTTATGGTTATAAACCACTCAACTGCTGGGATCTCCTTGCCCTTAAGATCTAGATGTAATTGGTTTGAACCCTCATTCCATGTCCTGTCAAGTACAATGTTCTCCCCAAGATTTCTGCAAATTTTCTTAGGGTCATCTCTGGCTCCAAGCTGTTGCTTCCACAGAATTACTTTAGGTTATGGATGGTCTTTCTACTGCTATTCTATAGTATGTTAATTCATACTTGGAAGATGACCCTTTTCCCCTTTAACACACACATATACATACAAATACTCCTGCACAAGGCATGTTCATGTATATGGCAAATCTATTAGAAACTTGGAAGGTGGAAGGGAGGGGGTTCTGTAACGTAACAATATATTCTAAGTGGTTTCAATTTGTATATTAGAAATCTTCTAAATCGTTTGAAGCAACTTCATCTCATTGTCCTTCTACCTCCTTTCTCCCTACCTACTCTCCTTTGTTTTCCCTCACACCCCTAAGGAGTAAGATACTCTGTCAAGGCACCGTTGACTTGGCCTCTGCTCATTTGTGTCCTCAGATATCACTGTGTCTCTTAAATTACATCTGAAGGTATTTTCCTCAATATAATCTGTTCCTTTCCTAAGAACTCTGTAGTCAACTCTCTCTCTCTCTCTCTCTTTCTCTATGTCTCTGTCTCTGTCTCTGTCTCTGTCTCTCTCTCTCTCACACACACACACACACACCATCCTATTGTAAAATAATCTATGTTTTTTACGGGGAGGGCATCAACTTTGAAGATAAAGATTTCTTCTTCTGGACACACATTCTTCTTTCAAAAGCAGTGGCCTAATTTTTTATTTCTTTTCCTAGTTTTGAATATGATGGACAAAGACCTGCCTCTCCCCCAGTCTTATTATTTTATGCAAGCTTCTGCTCATTTTGGGCTTTCTCCCCCCAATAACACTCACAAAAATCCCTGCTACATTTTTTTTGGTATTTATTCTTTATTGCACAGTGTCAAAGAATTCCTCTGCTATCACAATGTTTTCTTAAGTGGCCTTACTCTTTTATTCCTTATTATAATTTTTTTCTAAATAGCAGAATTCTTCATCCCTATTGAGGTATATTTCCTTTTATAAGTCAGGTAAATGAGATATTACTCTACTTTTGATTGTTAGTCCATACCTATATATTTCCTGATTCCTTATCTTTATTAAATTATCCTCTTTCCACTGAGACTGTCCCAGAGATGCAATTATGATCAAACATTTATGAAGACGTAGGCTGAGATCACCTACTCATGCAAACATGATTCACTGAGTAACTCTCCATAGTATAAGTACTGCCAAACAACACAGAATTAATATATAATTAAATATATCAAGGATTCTTGACTTGGCAGTTTTAAATGTGTCTAGTTTCTTAAGGAAGTACATGTTTTCTTCTGGGGGGAAATAAGTCCAAATCAAAGGTAAGAGAGGACAGAGAAAAAAAGCGATGATATTTCAGTATGTAATTAATTGTAGAAACTTGGAAAGGCAGTTTGGCTTTATTACCACCACTGCTCATAATTTTCTATGTCAAGTTTAAAAATTTCTCTCTGGTACTGTTCAAGTTTTTTTTAACTTTTTTGTACTATTTATACATCTCGAGATTCCACATCCTATTTTATTGGCATATGAATTTTATAAGGGTCAGTTTTCTTTGAGAGAATGTTGGCTTGCATATCTGTTGCTTTCTTTGGGGGTCAGGGCAAGATGGACAGCAAAGATGGCTTTTGGCAGCAGGAGACCTTGCTTGAATCCTGGTTCTGTTGTTGATTAGCTGGGCGACTTTGGGAAAATTAAAAATCTGTGAGACTTAGTTTCTTCTTCTGAACTATATGGATAATAAAACTTACTCTGAATACTTAGGGGCCTTGTGAAGATTAAATGATATAATATATAAAATACCTGGTAAGAACTGGTGCAAATTTTCTTTCACCTTCCTTCCTTTCCTTGTCCTACCTTTTTCCACTATGGTACCTTGCTCCCATTTTTCGACTCTTGCAGTGCAATATTATCCTTATTCCTAAAAATGAAGGGAAATAAATTTGACTCCTGAGTTGAACTAACTTCTCTGGCTTTTTCCATTATCATACCATAGCCAGTTTTATTTTTTTTTTACATGGGAATATTTGTCCCTTTGGATTGAAAAATAGACCGATGTCATTATAGGAAATGGCACCTCTATTTAATAACTTTTTATGTCAAATACATATTTGACATTTGCTACAAGCATTGCTATAAAGCATTTGTATACTGAACAATAATTCTGAATATGAAGAATATTCATAACATTGACAGAAAATCACACATTACAATAATGGTAACTGAGACTTTTTGATGCCACCTTCTATTGTTAAAATGCAGATATGTACCAGCAAAAGGGTTTCTAAATCTTATTTTTAAAAATATCAGCAGTTTATAAGGAGAGAAATTACTATATAGTTAAATTGCTGTTAGAAGCCAAGTATATTCTACAGAAGATTCTAGGCAAAATATGTAGAGAGATTTCAACATTTAAAGAAAAAACCAAGTCACAGGACTGGTATTAGATGGAATACGAGAAATAAGAAATGGAGACAAATAGGACACAAATTGCTGGATTTGTGCTGAATTTCATACTGAAAACTTTAGAGACAAAGGAAATTTAAGCCATGTAAAAAAGTTAACTTTTAAAAAGGACCTGCATCATTCCAGGTAGCTCGAGTTTCATTAATTAGTCCATACAGCAGACAGTTATTTTTTGTGTGCTTACCATGTGCCAGTCACCATAATATGTGCTAGAGAGTCAGATGTAGAAAATACACTACCATGGTCCTGTTCTCCTGGAATTATTGTGGAGGCATGATGGCAGTTATATCAAGGGAATGTTTTGAATGAATAGTGCAAGGCCAAGTTTGGAGAGTGAGTTAAATAGATAAAGAAAGTGGTGCGGGCAGAGAGCATTTTAATTGGAGGGAATAGTACATGCTTGAAGACCAGTAGTAGTTCTGAATGGCTGGGATGAAGGATGATTTTGTGGGAGGAACAAGAGTTGAAACTGCAGAGGTAGGCATAGACCTACTTGTGACAGGCCTATGTGCTAAGTTAAAAAGTTTGAACTTTAGTCTGAAAGCTAAGGGGGAACTATAAAAGATTTTAAGCAGGGAAATGATATAAGCAGATTTGAATTTTAAGACTATTATTCTGGTAGCTGTGGGCAAGGGGGCCAGAGTGGAGGCACAGATGCCAGTGATGAGGTGATGTAGTCATCTGGTTGTGAAATGAAGGTGTGGGGTGGGGAATGAATGATAAAAATGAGGGAGGAACAGTCTGCAATTTGGAAAGTGATTGGAATCTTTTCAGAGGAAAAGGGAAGCATCAAGCAACCTTCGAGGAATCTAGTTGGGCTTTGAGGACATTGGTCTGCTGTTTACATAGAGGAGAAGCAGTTTATGGATTTTATACATATTGGATTTGAGGTATGTATGAGAGATACTAGATATTGAAAGATATCTTTGGAACGAATAAGATTGGAAAGCCTCAAGAAGTAAGCATTAGGAGAAGCAATAGGTTTGTATGAGGTCACCTTGGGAAGGTTTATAGGGTGAACTTAAACCTTTGTTCACAAATCTTTGAGAACTTGTGGTTTGGTGGAATGCTCACTGAGTGATGAATCAGGTTTGTGTTCAGTCTTGCCTCAGTAGGGATATTTGGGATACCTTCTCACTGGAGTCCCTGCCCCTGCGGGTTTGTTCATAGTCCAGCACTCTAGCCTTTCTGAGGGGGCTCCCCAGAAAACTGGCTTTGTCTTGCCAGTCTTGGAGTTCTGATGGATCCATCAGAGTCTAGCCACCTGGTAGGGGGAAATGGAGGGAGTGGCTTAGACTGGTAAAGCACCACAGCTCCCTGCCCCCTCTGGCTCAGCACAGAGTAAGTAGACAAAAACTGCAGCTGCCTGTTTCTCCATAGGGAGTGAGAGTTAGTAGAAGCCCAGCTGTTTGGTGGGAGGTCTTCTCTTGTATAAAGCCAGTCCACAAAGTCTAGGAAAGGGGCCTGCTTTGTCGAATATGTAGACACCAACACAGAGAGCTAAGGAAAATGAAGAATCAGGCAAAGATGTTCCAAACAAAAGAATGAGATGAATCTCCAGAAACTGACCCTAATGAAACAGAGTTATATGATTTACCTGAGAGAGAATTCAAAATAACAGTCATAAAGATGCTCACTGAGGCCATGAGAACAATGCATGAACACAGTGAGAATTTCAACAAAGAGCTAAAAAATATAATAAGTACGAAACAGAAATCATGGAGCTAAAGAACACAACAATTGAACTGAATAATTCAACAGCAGACTAGATCAAGCAGAAGACAGGATCAGTGAACTTGAATATAGGTCACTGGAAATAGTTTAGTCAGAGGAGCAAAAAGAAACAAATGAAGAGTGAAGATAGCTAAAGGATTTATTGAATACCATTAAACATTATGGGAGTATCAGCAGGAGAAAAGAGAGATAGAAAAAGAACCAGGAAGCTTATTCAAAGAAACAATGGCTGGTAATACCCCAAATCTGGGGAAAGAAATGGCCATCCAGATCTAAGTAGCTCAAAAGATACTGAAAAACATGTACCCAAAGAAATCTATGCTGGACACATTATACAGTAGTAGCCATTATCTGTAGTTTTGCTTTCCTTGGTTTCAGTTACCCATGGTCATCTGTGGTCCAAAAATATTAAATGGAAAATTCCAGAGATAAACAATTCATAAGTTTTAAATTGTATGCTGTTCTGTGTAGTGTGATGAAATCTCATGCCATCCTGCTCTGTCCTGTCTGGGACATGAATCATCTCTTTGTCCAGTGTATCCATGCTTTTTATGCTACCTGCCTGTTAGTATAAGAAAAAACATTATATATGTGGTTTGGTGCTATCCATGATTTCAGATATCCCTGGGGGGTCTTGGAATGTATCCCTGCAATAAGGGAAGACTACTATAATCAAATTGTCAAAAGTCAAAGACAAAAAGAGAGTGAAAAACAACAAACAAGAGAAAAGCAACTTGTCACATACAAGGCAACCCCTATAAGGCTATCAATGGATTTTTCAGCAGAAACTTTGCAGGCCAGAGGCAGTGCTGAAAGAAAAAAAACTGCCATCTAAGGATACTATACCCAGCAAAACTGATCTTCAAAAATGGAGCAATAAAGAATTTCCAAGGTTGTCAGGGTGGTACTGGGAGGGGAGGGAGAGTGCATGACAGGTGGCATCAGCCAGGGAGGCCTGGGAAGCTATGGTGTGGTCACTGTGAGCCAAATAGAGCCATGGCAATTGCCATCCGGTCCCAGCTCCCTTGTGCAGTCCTGGCTGGTGGCTCAGCCCAGTTGGCCTGTTGGCACCACAGCCTGTGGAGCCCGAGAACATCATAGTGAACATGGTGCTACTCAAGGCCAGGGAAGGTGTTTTTTTGTTTTTTGTTTTTGTCTTTGTTTTTTTTTTTTTTTTGAAGCAAAAAGTGTTTATTCAGAATCAACGAATTGCAATTCAGGACCGAATAGAATCCTTGGGTAACAACTCAAACAGTGTCCCCACTAAGGAGTGCAAAGGGCTTTTAAAGGTAAAGATGAGAGGTTTACATTATGAAGGATTTTAATTGTAGTTAGAGGCAGAAGCTAGTCTTGGCTAAACTTGATTGAGTGCTAAGGCTGTCCCTAGAGGGAGGTAAAAGTTGTTACTGTGACAAGTTGCAGGTGTTCTTGCAGAGTCATTGGACTGTTTGTGGTTTGGTCCAGTTAAAAAGTTCTTGGTTCTGCCTGGTGAGGATGTGCGTGAGGTCCACCACCTCCTTAATGGCCTCCTGGCTCCATATTAAAGCCCCTTGACATAAGAGATTCCATTTTATTTCACATTTCACACATTACATATTTATGAATTCCAGAACTCTTTTAGTTGAGACACACAGTACTACAGAAAACTGTTCAATCATCCAGTGTTGCCATCTGCTAAGATTTGACTTTATAAAGTGATTGTAACTGCTTATGGATTTACATATACTGTATAACTTTTCCTTTATAACCTTAAAGAAGACTAAATTAAAAGTTATAGGAAAGAAAATGTTACCACTGAGAAAGGAGACTTTCTTGAAAACTTATCCTGACCCTTCAAAATCATGTTTGACATATTTTTTCTTGTGCATTTATTGCTTTATAATTTTTCAATGCTGAGTTCTTACACTATTTAGTTTGATTTAATCTCATTGTAGAATAAAAACAATTATTATATTTTTAATATTCAAATTTTTGATGTACAACTAAAATTCGTATTAAATAAGTGCACTCTCCCTTAAAAATAAGAATAATAATTACAGATATGTTAATTACATACATTTCATTAAAATCCACTAGTGATGCCAGGAAGAATCACTATATGCATATTGTTAAGGATTTAATATTATTCACGATTTTGCTATTTTCTGGCCTCTTCAGCTTTAATAGCCCTTTCCTGTCCTGATAGGAATGTATCCAATTGTACAGACAGAGAATATGCTTCAGCTCATTAAAAGGCAGAAGCACTTACTCTAACAAATTTTAATGTGTTCTACACTCCTTTTGCAAGTTCAGCTAATTTTGTTCTTTTTTTTTTTTTTTTTTTTTTAGAATGCCTACAATTTTTCTTTTTATTTTATTTATTTATTTATTTATTTATTTATTTATTTTTTTAATTAGTTTCTGCTTTATAACAAAGTGAATCAGTCATACATATACATCTGTTCCCACATCCCTTCCCTCATGCATCTCCCTCCCTCCCACCCTCCCCATCCCACCCCTCCAGGCGGTCACATAGCACCAAGCTGATCTCCCTGTGCTCTGCGGCTGCTTCCCACTATCTATCTACCTTTCGTTTGGTAGTGTATATATGTCCATGCCTCTCTTTTGCTTTGTCACAGCTTACCCTTCCCCCTCCCCATATCCTCAAGTCCATTCTCAAGTAGGTCTGTGTCTTTATTCCCGTTTTGCCCCTAGGTTCTTCATGACATTTTTTTTTTTTAAATTCCATATATATGTGTTAGCATACGGTATTTGTCTTTCTCTTTCTGACTAACTTCACTCTGTAGGACAGACTCTAGGTCTATCCACCTCATTACAAATAGCTCAGTTTCGTTTCTTTTTATGGCTGAGTAATATTCCATTGTATTTATGTGCCACATCTTCTTTATCCATTCATCCGATGATGGACACTTAGGTTGTTTCCAGCTCCGGGCTATTGTGAATAGAGCTGCAATGAACATTTTGGTACATGTCTCTTTTTGAATTATGGTTTTCTCAGGGTATATGCCCAGTAGTGGGATTGCTGGGTCATATGGTAGTTCTATTTGTAGTTTTTTAAGGAACCTCCATACCGTTCTCCATATTGGCTGTACCAATTCACATTCCCACCAGCAGTGCAAGAGTGTTCCCTTTTCTCCACACCCTCTCCAGCATTTATTGTTTCTAGATTTCTTGATGATGGCCATTCTGACTGGTGTGAGATGATATCTCATTGTAGTTTTGATTTGCATTTCTCTAATGATTAATGATGTTGAGCATTCTTTCATGTGTTTGTTGGCAGTCTGTATATCTTCTTTGGAGAAATGCCTATTTAAGTCTTCTGCCCATTTTTGGATTGGGTTGTCTGTTTTTTTGCTATTGAGCTGCATGAGCTGTTTATAAATTTTGGCGATTAATCCTTTGTCAGTTGCTTCATTTGCAAATATTTTCTCCCATTCTGAGGGTTGTCTTTTGGTCTTCTTTATGGTTTCCTTTGCTGTGCAAAAGCTTTGAAGTTTCATTAGGTCCCATTTGTTTATCTTTGTTTTTATTTCCATTTCTCTAGGAGGTGGGTCCAAAAGGATCTTGCTGTGATTTATGTCATAGAGTGTTCTACCTATGTTTTCCTCTAAGAGTTTGATAGTTTCTGGCCTTACATTTAAGTCTTTAATCCATTTTGAGCTTATTTTTGTGTATGGTGCTAGGGAATGATCTAATCTCAGACTTTTACATGTCCCTGTCCAGTTTTCCCAGCACCACTTATTGAAGAGGCTGTCCTTTCTCCACTGTACATTCCTGGCTCCTTTATCAAAGATAAGTTGGCCATATGTGCGTGGGTTTATCTCTGGGCTTTCTATCCTGATCCACTGATCTATCTTTCTGTTTTTATGCCAGTACCACACTGTCTTAATTACTGTAGCTTTGTAGTATAGTCTGAAGTCAGGGAGCCTGATTCCTCCAGCTCCGTTTTTCGTTCTCAAGATTGCTTTAGCTATTCGGGGCCTTTTGTTTTTCCAAACAAATTTTGAAATTTTTTGTTCTAGTTCTGTGAAAAATGCCATTGGTAGTTTGATAGGGATTGCATTGAATCTGTAGATTGCTTTGGGTAGTAGAGTCATTTTCACAATATTGATTCTTCCAATCCAGGAGCATGGTATATCTCTCCATCTATTTGTATCATCTTTAATTTCTTTCATCAGTGTCTTATAGTTTTCTGCATACAGGTCTTTTGTCTCCTTAGGTAGGTTTATTCCTAGATATTTTATTCTTTTTGTTGCGATGGTAAATGGGAGTGTTTTCTTGATTTCATTTTCAGATTTTTCATCATTAGTGTACAGGAATGCCAGAGATTTCTGTACATTAATTTTATATCCTGCTACTTTACCAAATTCATTGATTAGCTCTAGTAGTTTTTCGGTAGCATCTTTAGGATTCTCTATGTATAGTATCATGTCATCTGCAAACAGTGATAGCTTTACTTCTTCTTTTCCAATTTGGATTCCTTTTATTTCCTTTTCTTCTCTGATTGCTGTGGCTAAAACTTCCAAAACTATGTTGAATAAGAGTGGTGAGAGTGGGCAGCCTTGTCTCGTTCCTGATCTTAGTGGAAATGGTTTCAGTTTTTCACCATTGAGGACAATGTTGGCTGTGGGTTTGTCATATATGGCCTTTATTATGTTGAGGAAAGATCCCTCTATACCTACTTTCTGCAGGGTTTTTATCATAAATGGGTGTTGAATTTTGTCGAAAGCTTTCTCTGCATCTATTGAGATGATCATATGGTTTTTCTCCTTCAACTTGTTAATATGGTGTATTACATTGATTGATTTGCGTATATTGAAGAATCCTTGCATTCCTGGGATAAACCCCACTTGATCATGGTGTATGATCCTTTTAATGTGCTGTTGGATTCTGTTTGCTAGTATTTTGTTGAGGATTTTTGCATCTATGTTCATCAGTGATATTGGCCTGTAGTTTTCTTTCTTTGTCACATCCTTGCCTGGTTTTGGGATCAAGGTGATGTCGGCCTCGTAGAATGAGTTTGGGAGTGTTCCTCCCTCTGCTATATTTTGGAAGAGTTTGAGAAGGATAGGTGTTAGCTCTTCTCTAAATGTTTGATAGAATTCACCTGTGAAGCCATCTGGTCCTGGGCTTTTGTTTGATGGAAGATTTTTAATCACAGTTTCAATTTCAGTGCTTGTGATTGGTCTATTCATATTTTCTATTTCTTCCTGAGTCAGTCTTGGCAGGTTGTGCATTTCTAAGAATGTGTCCATTTCTTCCAGGTTGTCCATTTTATTGGCATAGAGTTGCTTATAGTAATCTCTCATAATCTTTTGTATTTCTGCAGTGTCAGTTGTTACTTCTCCTTTTTCATTTCTAATTCTATTGATTTGAGTCTTCTCCCTTTTTTTCTTGATGAGTCTGGCTAATGGTTTGTCAATTTTGTTTATCTTCTCAAAGAACCAGCTTTTAGTTTTATTGATCTTTGCTATCGTTTCCTTCATTTCTTTTTCATTTATTTCTGATCTGATCTTTATGATTTCTTTCCTTCTGCTAGCTTTGGGGTATTTTTGTTCTTCTTTCTCTAATTGCTTTAGGTGCAGGGTCAGGTTGTTTACTCGAAATGCTTCCTGTTTCTTAAGATGGGATTGTATTGCTATAAACTTCCCCCTTAGAACTGCTCTTGCTGCGTCCCATAGGTTTTGGGTCGTCGTGTCTCCATTGTCATTTGTTTCTAGGTATTTTTTAATTTCCTCTTTGATTTCTTCAGTGATCACTTCGTTATTGAGTAGTGTATTGTTTAGCCTCCATGTGTTTGTATTTTTTACACATCTTTTCCTGTAATTGATGTCTAGTCTCATAGCATTGTGGTCGGAGAAGATACTTGATACAATTTCAATTTTCTTAAAATTACCGAGGCTTGATTTGTGACCCAAGATATGATCTATCCTGGAGAATGTTCCATGAGCACTTGAGAAAAATGTGTATTCTGTTGTTTTTGGATGGAATGTCCTATAAATATCAACTAAGTCCATCTCGTTTAATGTATCATTTAAAGCTTGTGTTTCCTTATTTATTTTCATTTTGGATGATCTGTCCATTGGTGAAAGTGGGGTGTTAAAGTCCCCTACTATGATTGTGTTACTGTCGATTTCCCCTTTTATGGCTGTTAGTATTTGCCTTATGTATTGAGGTGCTGCTATGTTGGGTGCATAAATATTTACAATTGTTATATCTTCTTCTTGGATCGATCCCTTTATCGTTATGTAGTGTCCTTCCTTGTCTCTTCTAATAGTCTTTATTTTAAAGTCTATTTTGTCTGATATAAGAATTGCTACTCCAGCTTTCTTTTGATTTCCATTTGCATGGAATATCTTTTTCCATCCCTTTACTTTCAATCTGTATGTGTCTCTAGGTCTGAAGTGGGTCTCTTGTAGACAGCATATATATGGGTCTTGTCTTTGTATCCATTCAGCCACTCTGTGTCTTTTGGTGGGAGCATTTAGTCCATTTACATTTAAGGTAATTATTGATATGTATGTTCCTATTCCCATTTCCTTAATTGCTTTGGGTTCGTTATTGTAGGTATATTCCTTCTGTTGTGTTTCTTGCCTAGAGAAGTTCCTTTAGCATTTGTTGTAAAGCTGGTTTGGTGGTGCTGAACTCTCTCAGCTTTTGCTTGTCTGTAAAGGTTTTAATTTCTCCATCAAATCTGAATGAGATCCTTGCTGGGTAGAGTAATCTAGGTTGCAGGTTTCTCTCCTTCATCACTTTAATTATGTCCTGCCACTCCCTTCTGGCTTGTAGGGTTTCTGCTGAGAGATCAGCTGTTAACCTGATGGGGATTCCCTTGTGTGTTATTTGTTGTTTTTGCCTTGCTGCTTTTAATATGATTTCTTTGTGTTTAATTTTTGACAGTTTGATTAATATGTGTCTTGGTGTATTTCTCCTTGGATTTATTCTGTATGGGACTCTCTGTGCCTCCTGGACTTGATTAACTATTTCCTTTCCCATAATGGGGAAATTTTCAACTATAATCTCTTCAAATATTTTCTCAGTCCCTTTCTTTTTCTCTTCTTCTTCTGGAACCCCTATAATTCGAATGTTGGTGCGTTTAATGTTGTCCCAGAGGTCTCTGAGATTGTCCTCTGTTCTTTTGATTCTTTTTTCTTTATTTTGCTCTGCATCAGTTATTTCCACTATTTTATCTTCCACCTCACTTATCCGTTCTTCTGCCTCAGTTATTCTGCTATTGATCCCATCTAGAGTATTTTTCATTTCATTTATTGTGTTTTTAATCGATGCTTGATTCATCTTTAGTTCTTCTAGGTCCTTGTTAACTGTTTCTTGCATGTTGTCTATTCTATTTCCAAGATTATGGATCTTGGAAATAGAATCTTGGATCAGCTTTACTATAATTATTCTGAATTCTTTTTCAGGTAGACTGCCTATTACCTCTTCATTTGTTAGGTCTGGTAGGTGTTTATCTTGCTCCTTCACCTGCTGTGTGTTTTTCTGCCTTCTCATTTTGCTTATGTTACTGTGTTTGGGGTCTCCGTTTTGCCGGCTGCAGATTCGTAGTTCCCGTTGTTTTTGGTGTCTGACCCCAGTGGCTAAGGTTGTTTCAGTAGGTTGTGTAGGCTTCCTGGTGGGGGGGACTAATTCCTGTGCTCTGGTGGTTGAGGCTCGATCTTGTCTTTCTGGTGGACAGGTCCACGTCTGGTGGTGTGTTTTGGGGTGCCTATGGCCTTATTATGTTTTTAGGTAGCCTCTCTGCTAATGGGTGGGGTTGTGTTCCTGCCTTGCTAGTTGCTTGGCATAGGGTGACCCGCACTGTAGCTTGCTGGTCGTTGACTGAAGCTGGGTGCTGGTGTTGAGATGGAGATCTCTGGGAGATTTTCGCTGCTTGATATTATGTGGAGCTGGGAGGTCTCTTGTGGACCCGTGTCCTGAAGTTGGCTCTCCCAGTTCAGAGGCACAGCACTGGCTCCTGGCTGCAGCACCAAGAGCCTTTCATCCACCCGGCTCAGAATAACAGGGAGAAAAAGTGGAAAGAAAGAATTAGTAGAAGAAAGAAAGAGAGAGGGAAAGAAAGGAAGAAGGGAAGAAAGGAAGGAAGGAAGGAAGGAAGAAAGAAAGGAGGGAGGGAGGAAGGATGGAAAGAAAGAAGGAAAGAAAGGAGGGAGGGAGGGAGGAAGGAAAGGAAGAAAGACAGGAGGGAGGGAGGAAGGAAAGAAAAAGAAAGTGGAAAGAAGAAGGGTGGGAGGGAGGAAAGAAAAAGAAAGAAGGAAAGGAGGAGCGGAGGGAGGGAGGGAGGAAGGGAGAGTAGGAAAAAAAGAAAGAGCACGTAAAGTAAAATAGAATAAAGTATGAAATATAGTAGCGTTATTAAAATTAGAAAGTAATTATTGAAAAAAAAAAAAAACCGGACCGATAGAACCCTGGGACATATGGTGGAAGCAAAGTTATACAGAGAGAATCTTACACAGAAGATTACACATACACATTCACAAAAAGAGAGCAGGGGGAAAAATCAAAAATCTTGCTCTCCAAGTCCACCTCCTCAATTTGGGATAATTCGTTGTAAAAAGAGGAAAAGGGCGAGAAGTCTGAAATCTTGCTCTCTAAGTCCACCTCCTTAATTTGGAATAATTCGTTGTAAAAAGAGGAAAAGGGGGGAAAGTCTTAAATCTTGTCCTCAAAGTCCACTTCCTCAATTTGGGATGATTCGCTGTCCATTCATGCACTCCACAGACGCAGGGCACATCAAATGGACCGTGGAGCTTTAATCCGCTGCCTCCGAGGCTGCACAGAGAGATTTCCCTGCCTCTGCTCTCGCAGCTCCCGGGTCTCAGCCTTGCACCTGGCCCCGCCTCTGCGCGTAGGTCGCCGGAGGGCGTCCGTTCTTCGCTCAGACAGGACGGGTTTAAAGGAGCCGCTGATTCGGGGGCTCTGGCTCACTCAGGCAGAGGGGAGGGAGGGGCGCGCAGTGTGGGGCGGGCCTGCGGCGGCAGAGGCCGGCGTGATGTTGCAGCAGCCCGTGGCGCTCCGTGCGCTTTCCCGGGAAAGCCGTCCCCGGGTCTCGGGGACCCCGGCAGTGGTGGGGTGCACAGGCCCCCCCGGAAGGCGGGGCGGACAGTGACCCGCACTCGCACACAGGCCCCGCGGCGGCGGCGGCGGCGGCGGCGGCGGGCCGCGGCGGGCCGCGGCGGCGGGCGGCGGCGGCGGCCCACGCCCGTCTCCGAGGTCCGTGCCTTACCCGCGGCTCGTGCCTGTCTCCGGCGCTTCCCCAAGCAGCCCTCTTAATGCCCTCTCCTCGCGCACCAGGAAACAAAAGGGAAAAAAGTCTCTTGCCTCTTCAGCAGCTCCAGACCCTTTCCCCGGACTCCCTCCGGGCTAGCCGTGGTGCACTAACCCCTTCAGGCTCTCTTCCTGCCGCCAGCCCCAGTCCTCTCCCTGCGCTCCGACTGAAAGCCGATACCCGAGCCTCAGCTCCCAGCCCCGCCCACCACGGCGGCCGAGCAGACAAGCCTCTAGGGCTGGTGTGTGCCTGAGGGCACCGGTCCTCTGTGCCAGAATCTCTCCGCTTTGCCCTCCGCACCCCTGTTGCTGTGCTCTCCTCCGCTACTCCGAAGCTTTCCCCCTCCGCCACCTGCAGTCTCCGCCCGCGAAGGGGCTTGTAGTGTGTAGAAACCTTCCCCCCTTCACGGCTCCCTCCCACTGGTGCAGGTCCCGTCCCTATCCTATTGTCTCTGTTTATTCTTTTTTTCTTTTGCCCTACCCAGGTATGTGGGGAGCTTCTTGCCTTTTGGGGGGTCTGAGGTCTTCTGTCAGCGTTCAGTAGGTGTTCTGTAGGAGTTGTTCCACGTGTAGATGAATTTCTGATGTATCTGTGGGGAGGAAGGTGATCTCCGCGTCTTACTCTTCCGCCATCTTCCTCCGGGGCCTGTCTTTGTTTTTTTTTTACTAAAAAAAAAAAGAGTTTACCATACAAAAGCTGATGGAGTTCATCACCACTAGACTTGGCTTACAAGAATAGCTAAAGGGAGTACTTCAAGTTGAAATGAAAAGATTTGAAATAGCAACACTACAGCATAAGTAAGTATGAGACTCTGGTAATGGTAAATATATAGACAAATACAGAATACTGTATTACTGTAATGGTGGTAGGTAAATCACTTTTCATTCTAGTATAAAAGTTAAGAGAGGGCTTCCCTGGTGGCACAGTGGTTGAGAGTCCGCCTGCTGATGCAGGGGACACGGGATTGTACCCCGGTCTGGGAAGATCCCACATGCCACGGAGCGGCTAGGCCCGTGATCCATGGCCGCTGAGCCTGCGTGTCCGGAGGCTGTGCTCCGCAACGGGAGAGGTCACAACAGTGAGAGGCCCGCGTACCGTGGGAATAAAAAAGTTAAGAGAAAAAAAATATTTAAAATAGCTATGACTAAAAATATGGTAAAATTATACAACATGAATAGATGTAAATTTTGAGAACAATAATATAAAGTGTGTGTGTGTGTGTGTGTGTGAGAAGTAAAAGTGCAGTTTTTGTATGCAACTGAACTTAAGTTGTTATCTGCTTAAAACAGACTGTTATATTTTATGTAAACCCCAAAGTAACCACAAAAAATACAGTAGAAGTTACAGACACACACACACACACACACACACAGAAATCAAAGCATATCAATATAAAAAACCCAGCAAAACATAAAGGAAAATAGCAAGAGAGGAAAAGACAGAAAAAATAACTAAGAGATTAACAAAAGCAACAGATGAAATGGCAATAGTAAATCCTTCTCTATCAATAATTACTTTAAATATAAGTGGATTAAACTCCTCAATCAAAGGACACAAAGTGGCTGACTGGATTAAAAAAACAAGACCTAACTGTATGCTGTGCAAAAGAAACGTACTTTAGATTTAAGGATACATACAGGCTGCATGTAAAGGGATGGAAAAAGGTATTCCATGCAAATGGTAACCAAAAGGGAGCAAGAGCTATATTTAGACAAAAGGAAGTTTAAGTCAAAACTATCAAAAGAGACAAAGGAGGACATTATATAATGATGAAAGTGTGAATTCACCAGGAAGATATAACAATTATAAATATATATGCATCCAACATTAGAGAACCTAAATGTATTAAGCAAACATTGACAGACTGAAGGGAGAAATAGATAGCAATACAATAGGTAGGAGTCTTCAGTACCTCACTTTGAAAAATGGATAGAACATCTAGACAGAAGATCAACAGGGAAACAGAAGACCTGAACAATAGTATAAACCAAATGGACCTAACACATATATGGAACATTTCACCCAACAGTAGCAGAATGCACATTCTTCTCAAATGCACACGGCTCTTTCTCCAGGATAGATAACATGTTAGGTCACAAAACAAGTCTTAACAAATCTAAGAAGATTAAAATAATATCAAGGATGTTTTCTACCACAATGGAATGAAACTAGAAATTGACAGCAGAAGGAAAACTGGAAAATTTACAAAAATGTGGAAATTATGTGACACACTTTTGAACCATTAGGTCAAAGTTGGAATCAGAAAGGAAATTAGGAAATTCTTTGAAACAAATGAAAATGAAAATATACCAAAACTTATGGGATGCAGCAAAACTAGTGCTAAGAAGGAAGTTCACAGAGATAAATCCCTACATTAACACATTATTGACCAGAGACCTGTTAATACATCTTTTGTTACCTGAACGTTATTGACTGGAGACATATCAATACGTTTTTAGAGAGTGATACAATTAACATCACCATGCGAAGTTGTTAGAGCTTAAAATTGATCAGGGGTTCATTATACAACTTATGATTGTCATTATCATTCACATTTTTCTCTGTTAGGTTTTTGTTCCAACATTGTGTATATTATAAATTCAAGTTTATTACTGTAAAATTTAAAAAAATGACTCATCATGAAATTTTGAGTGAAGAAGAATTTTTGGTGAATTTTATGCAGATACTTTCTCTGATTGTCCAGGTGACATATATACTAGTGTCTGTGAAGATTATAGTTCTTCAGAATATAGTTCTGATTCAGATTATGTGAATATTAGACCAAGAAAAAGACAAAAAACCTTAGTGACTGATTCTGATACAGAAAGTGAAAAAGAAACTCACAGTGCTAGAGAATGCTCCTTTGCTTCTACAGAAGAGTGGCTTGAAGACAACATTTCACGAAAATTTGAAGTCTTTACAGGTGTGTCAGGTGTAACTGTTGAATGTAATAACCTGCAAAGTGTTAGTGAAATAACATAATTGATTTTTGGTAATGACTTTTTCGAGTTGGTCACTTCTCAAACAAACTTGTATTACTAACAGAATGAAAAATCATATAAAATGTATGATAAGGCTTTAAAATGGACTGATGTAACCAATAGTGACATGAAGAAGTTTCTTGGATTAATATTTTTGATGGGACAAATAAGAAAGTCACACTGGAAAGAATATTGGTCGACTGATCCCTTACTTGAAATACCTATCTTTCCAAAGGTTATGACAAGAAGAAGGTTTGAACAAATAATGACATTTCTTCACTTTAACGATAACTCAGAAACTCCACTCCTGCAGACAGAATTTCAAAAGTTAAACCTCTTTTGGATTATTTTCTACCAAAATTTCAATTGATCTATATACCAAAATGAGAGCTATTACTTGATGAGGCAATGATAAAGTGGAGAGGACAACTTAGATTCAAAACCTATAACCCTGGGAAACTTACAAAATATGGAATTTTGGTTAGGATGGTTAGCAAAAGTGAAACTGGATATATATGCAACCTTGAGATTTACATGGGTGAAGGAAAAAAACTGCAAGAAACAATATTATCAGTCCTACAACGTTATCTTGGTTCATGGTACCATATTTACCAAGACAATTATTACAACAGTGTGTCCACAACTGAAATATTGTTGAAAAATAAAACCAGAGTTTGTGGGACTATAAGAGGGAATTGTGATCTACCAAACCAATTAAAGGAGAAATCTAAAAATCTACAGAGGGGAGAAATGGCGTTCTTATGGAACGGAGAAATGATTCTTCTTCTCTGGAAAGGCAAGAGGCTAGTCTGCATGGTGACAACTATTCATGATGCCTCCATAGCATCTACAGGAAAGGAAGATAGGAGGACTGGCCATCAGATAACTGAAGCCCACTTGTATATTAGAGTATAATAAATATATGAAAGGAGTTGATTGATCTGATCAATATCTGGAAAACTTCAGTATTCTCCAGAAAACTCGAAAATGGTTTATTCAATGCTTTAAAATTTATTGTAGCATGAATGCACAGAATAAAATGACTTACAAGCAATTTTTGTCAGCAATACCTAGAGAATGGGTAACTGACCATTCTGGTGAATGTAGTGGCAGTCTTGCACCTGGTCCTTCTTGTGGTGTTTCTAAAAGAGCCCTGCGCAAAGATCCACCTTGTCAACTATCAGGTAAAATAAAAGAACATATTCTAGAGGAAATAATAACCACAGGGCTAAGAAGACAAATGCAGCCAGAAAGTGTAGAGTCAGCTCTTCCAGGGGAAAGCAAAGTGAAATACGGTATGTTTGTAATAGATGTTCTATTCCCCTGCACAGAGGTGTCTGCTATACTGCCTATCACACTCTAATGAAATATTAGAATGCTTTAGTAAGACATGTACAAAGCTTCAAATAAATACATTAAGTGCAAAATAAGTTGCTGATATTTATTCAAACGTGGGTGTTTCAGTATTCACTTACATAACAAATTGCCAGCCACAGGCATTAGTTTCTGCAAGAATCCCCCAGTCAATAATGTGTAAAAAAGAAGAAAGATGTCAAGTGAGAACTTAACTTTATACCTCAAAGAGCTAAAAAAGAAGAACTAAGCTCAGTTAAAAGAAAGAAGAAGAAAGGAAATCACAAACATTAGAGCAGAAATAAATGAAATAGAAAATAGGAAAATGAGAAAAAACCCAACAAAACTAAAAGTTGGTTTTTTAAAAGATAAACAAAATAGACAAACCTTAGCTAGACTAACTAAGAACAGAAGAGAGAAGACTCAAATAAAATCAGAAATTAAAGATGGGACATTACAACTGAGGGCACAGAAATAAAGAATGATCATAAAAACTACTATGAATAATTATACACCAATGAACAATACCTAGAAGAAATGTATAAATTCCTAGAAACATACAACTTACCACCAAGACTAAATCATGAAGGAATAGAAAGTCTGAACAGACCTATAACAAGAAGGGAGATTGAATAAATAATCAAAACCTCCTAACAAAGAAAAGCCCAGGACCAGATGGCTTCACTAGTGAATTCTACTGAACATTTAAAGAAGAATTAATGTCAGTGCTTCTCAAACTCTTCCAAACTACTGAAACAGAGGGAACACTCTCAAATTCATTTTATGAGGCCAGATAAGAATACTACAAGAAAAGAAATTACAGGCTAATATCCCTAATGAATATAGATGCAAAAATATTCAAAAGTATACTAACACACTAAATTCAATAGCATATTAAAGGATGATACACTATGACCAAGTGGGTTTTACGTGGTATACAAGAATGGTTTAACATATGAAAATCAATCAATGTGATACAGCACATGAACAGAATAAAGGGTAAAAATCACATGATCATTTCAATAGATGCAGAAAAAAAGTTTGAAAAAAATTCAACATCATTTTATGATGAAAATTCTCAATAAACTAGGAATAGAAGGAAAACACCTCAACATAATAAAGTCCATATATGACAAGCTCACAGCTTACATCATACATAATGATGAAGAGCTGAAAACTTTTCCTCTAAGATCAGGAAAAAGACAAGGATGCCCACTCTCACCACTTTTATTCAACATTGTATTGGAAGTCCTAGTCATAGCAACTAGGCAATAAAAAGAAATAAAAGGCATCCAGATTGGAAAGGAGGAAGAAAAACTGTCACTATTTTCAGATAAGATGATATTATATACAAAAAACCCCTTAAGACTCCACCAAAAAAACTGGTAGAACTAATAAACAAATTCAGTAAAGTTGTAGGATATATAATTAGGATATAGAAATCAGTTGCATTTCTATACACTTATGATGAACTAGCTGAAGAGGATACTAGGAAAACAATGCCATTTACAGTAGCACCAAAAAGAATAAAATACCTAGGAATAAATGTAACTAAGGAGGTGAAAGACTTGTAATACTGAAAACTATAAAACATTGATGAAAGAAATTAAAGAAGACACAAATGGAAAGACATCCCATGTTCATGGATTGATAGACTTAATATTGTTAAAATGTCCATACCCAAAGTGATCTACAGATACAAAGCAATTCCTATGAAAATCCCAATGGCATTTTTACAACAGAAATTGATAAACAGCTCTACAATTCATATGGAACCTCATAAAAACCACAAATAGCCAACTCAATTCTGAGAAAGAAGAACAAAGCTGGAGGCATCACACTACTCTATTTCAAAAATATTACAAAGCTGCAGTAAACAAAACAGTATGGTACTGGCATAAAGAGAGACATATAGATCAGTGGAACAGAATGGAGAGCCCAGAAGTAAATCCATGTGTATACAGTCACTGATCTTCAACAAGGGTGCCAAGAACACACAATTGGGGAATTAGTGGGCATAAAGTTTCAGTTAAGCTATGTGAATAAGCTAGAGATCTCATATAGAACATTGTACCTATAGACAACAGCAATGTATTTTATACTTAAAATTTTAAGGAGCATGTATCTCATGTTAAGTATTCTGCCATAATAAAATAGAATTAAATAAATAAATAAAATAAGTTTTGTAGTAATATTGAAGAAAAAAATCTAAATAAGTGTATCTATTTCTCTCAAAAATCCCTTGCTCAGAGATGCTCAATAAATAATTATTGAATTACTCTTTTGTTCAGTCCTCATTCACTACTAAATGGGCATGAATTTAATGACAGTGGTCTCTTACAATTTTATGGAAATTAAAAATTTATAAAGCAGTAATCTGTAAAGCTAGATTATTTGCTTTTCTAGAGCAAGAGCTATTTCTCTTTTGTTTTCCTCCATTTCTTGCATGGCTGGCATGTTGCCAGGCCCATGTTAAAGATTTGTAGAATGAATGTGTTTCATTTTCCCTCAGCTGATTTCACATCAATCTTATAAAGCAGGCAGGCAAGGACAATTTCTCCCATTTTACAGGTAACACAATCAAGAATTGGAGTAGTAGTGACTTGTCCAAAGGTATGAAATTATTAAATGGCATAACAAGGACTTGAACCCAGATTTCAAGGCCATTGTACTTTCAACTCCACAGGACTACTTCTAGTTTAGATTTCAAGCCCAATTTTGTTCTATGTTCTTAATTTAACTTTGGTTATCATTCCTTACAGTAAAAAATCATTTGAGATATATGTGTCCTTTAATTTTCAGCTTTAGCTGTAAACTTCCTTTTCATGAGTGATATTATCATCTGGTAAGTTCATTTGGAAAATATGTATGAAATTCAATGGATTGAGTTCAGAAAATGAAATAATTTTTTTCTCAATATTACTTCATTTTGGTTGCTCTGTATTTGCCATATTTAAGTAGGGTGGATTAGCCATTTCTTATGCTTAAAACAATTTCTTTTTACTCTAAACATTAATATTTATAGAGCATTAATATTTAGTCTTTGCTCATTCCTTCCATCTGCTTTAGTTTCCAGAATCTTTTGGCACTATTTCACACTGATATTTTAGGGACACTAAGATCACACTTGGTGATTCGGTGCTTTCAGTCAGGTCCTTATAGGATACTCTCTTGTATAGATAATGCTGTGAGTATGGAATTTTTTTTATGTTATAGGTAACATCTAGTACCTTGTACAAATGCACAAAATATTAAATAAGGAAAAATGACAACTGTTGAGCTGGCTATTCTTTTGGAGCAATGATACTCAATATTTTTTCATTATGGGAATTAGTAGGCTGCTGGAGCTGTGGAATTATTTGATTGTATTGATCTGACTACAAGAGGAAGCCAGGGCATTGGCAGTGAGTGCCAGGGAAACTTTACTTGCCAGAGCCCTGGCTGCATTTTTTCCTGCTGCTTCAGCTGGTTTCTTCTTGTCCTCTTTCTCAAATTACTCCATGAATCTACATAATTTTCATGAACTCATTGAATATGTAGTTTGTATAGAACATTGGCTTAGATTTATTTCAAAACATGTTGTCAGGAAAAGGAGGAAAATATATTTGGGAAGAGGGTATGCTGAGTCAAACTAGATATTTTCTTTTCTGCCTTACTCATGCTTCTCTTTTCTGCAAAGCAGATTTTCAGTTATTTTAATGGGAGATGAGCAGTCATGGTCTCTGTTGTATTATTTTGTGGATTACTATTATTACTATTTTTGGGACTTCCCTGGTGGTGCAGTAGTTAAGAAACTGCCTGCCAATGCAGGGGACACGGGTTCGAGCCCTGGTCCAGGAAGATCCCACATGTCATGAAGCAACTAAGCCCATGTGCCACAACTACTGAGCCTGTGCTCTAGAGCCCGAGAGCCACAACTACTGAGCCCGCATGCCACAACTACTGAAGCGTACATGCCTAGAGCCCGTGCTCCATAACAAGAGAAGCCACCACAATGAGAAGCCCGCACACTGCAATGAAGAGTAGCCCCCGCTCACCACAACTAGAGAAAGCCCGAGTGCGGCTACAAAGACCCAACGCAGGCCAAAAATAAATAAATAAACAAACAAACAAAGAAATAAAAAAAAGAAAACACTCTGGGTGTGTTTACGTTGCTTTTATGGTATACAATACTTACTGTTTGGGCTTAGAGATACTGTTTGCATCTTCTTATTCTCATCTGTTGTGTGTGAAATTTGGTAAGGTAGTCAAATAGGACAGAATTTGGATTTCTTTCTCAGTACAGAGACCATTTTAATATTCAGTTTTGACATTTTTAGAACATACCTAGGTTTGTTTTGGATTCAAATTTATTCATTGGGCTTTTTAAAAAAGTTTGAATTTGGTTTGCAATGAGTTAAAAATATTAACACAGGATAAACTCAATGTTCAACAAATTATTTGGGGGTTTTGGTTCATTTAAAATTCCCACTAAAGACTTTGAACAGGTAAAATCCAGAAATATTAAAATATCTTAGATTGTTTGTGCTTCCTTTCCCAACTTCAACTGAGAGGTCATTTATTTTGAGAAAGTCAATATAATGAGACTACAGTGCACTAAACTAATGTAGAAAAATCTCAAGGGGTCTGTTTCAATTATCAAGCACAGTGGCCTATTGGAACAAAAAATTTTCAAATCAAGGCAACATTAAATCTCTTTAAGTAAAATATAAGTCTCACCTTAACCTTTGCCTTATTTTTGTCTTCTGTACTTCAGCTGCACCTGCAAGGTAAAATTATTGCTTTTACTCTATAGCATCTTTAAGTGTATATGTGAGCAGAGGGGACTGGGATATGTTTGATAGGGATCTAGCTTAAAGTTATATTATAGATTTTGTATGACCTCTCCTTGACAATTATTTGTTGTTTTAAGTGAAAAAATGTACTTGAATGAATCATCATATTTTGAGTACTTGGAACTATTTAGTATCAATAAATGGAGGATGTAAGTCCTGATAATGAAAGTTCAAGCTTAAATCTCCACATTATGCAAACTCTGATGTTTAATGAAAACATCTTGTGGGGATGTATCATTACTGGATTTTCTCCCTTTTTTTCTTTGGCCATAGAAATATTACCTGGAAGTATTGGTTTTCATGTTTCTTATTTTGAAGCCTTGAAAATATGTTTACCCTAAAATCCCTATTTGGAGTTGTATAAAATTCACAGAGATAAATGTGAAGAAGAAATAGTTAAGAAATAGAGCTAATATTTCTTAGGGAAGAGAAGATGCAGGGGATGAAGAATGTTTTAGAATTAAACAGGTTGATTGGTAAAATAGCTTATGTTAATTTATATATAAAATTATTTAAATTGTTTAGAATCTCAGATCTGGTATTAGTTTGATTTGAACATAGTGAGAAGGGACCAAGAAGTGGGCAAGGCACAGAAATGATCATACAACATGATAAATAGTTTATATAAAGGTCATTAAAATTATGTTAAAAGAAAGTTGTTTACTATGCTACAAAAGGGGGAAAATGAACAGACTTTGGCTGTTTAAACTGATGGGAAGAACCAGTTCCCATTTAAGGCTCTGAAAACTCCTTTGAGGCCCACCTCAAATTCCCTCATGTCTTCTATATGACCTGAGTCTCTCTGTCAGTATCATTTTTTTTATTTTTTTAAAATATTTCACCATGTTACTTTTTTTTTTTTTTTTGGCCATGCCTTGTGGCATTAAAGATCTTAGTTCCCCGACCAGGGATCAAACCCATGCCCTCTGCATTGGAAGTGTGGCGTCTTAACCACTGGACGACTAGGGAAGTCCCACCACATGTTACTTTTATCTCCTTTTTTGCACTCCTTTTACTACTTTGCCTTGTGTTAAAGTTAATGGTAGAGTAGAAAAAGCATAAACATTATAGTAAAAACACAGTTCCATTTTGAAATGTATAGACATATCGAATCACTATGTTGTATACCAGGAAGTAACATAGGTCAGTTATACTTCAAAAACAAACAACTAAACAACCAAAAAAAAAAAAAAAAAAAAACCACGTAGAAATAGGGATGGTGGGAGAGGGAATTGGACAAAGGTAGTCAAAAGGTACAAACTTCCAGTTATAAGGTACATAAGTACTAGAAATCTGATGTACAACATGATAAATATGTTTAATAATGTTGTATGTTATATTTGAAAGTTAAGAGTAAATTCGAAGTGTTCTCATCACAAGGAAATAATATTTTTTTATATTTCTTTAAAAAGAAATATAAAATACTTTCTTAGAAAAGTATCTATATGAGATAATGGATGTTCACTAAACTTACTGTGATAATCACTTTGTGATGTATGTAAATCAAATCATTATGCTGCACACCTTAGGTTATACAGTGCTCTATGTCAAATATATCAATAAAACTGGAAAAAAAGGAACATTTGGCCTAATATAAGGTTTTGTGGTTCTCAAGAGAACCTGGACAAAGCCAGATTAGGAGAAAAGGCTGGGTGAAAGAAAAATTAATGAATGTATCATTTTTATGAATTAAAATTATGTATTATAGAAAAAAAATGGTTCAAGGTTTCTGAGTCTCAGTTTACTTGTAGAATGGGAAGACAAATAGGAACTCCTGTGGTTCTTGTGAGGATTAAATTGAAAGGATAAAGTATCTGGCACTGAGCAGGCACCCAGTAAATGTCAGTATCTTTCCCATTTCTGAGTTTCATGTCTAATTTCCCTGGTAGTCTATAAGTTACTTTAGGGCAGAAAATATGTTTTATTTCATAGTGCCTTGTGCATAGTAGGCTCTAAAAGATTGTTTGTTGAATTTAATTTATCGTCCTGCTGTGAAAGTTTAGCACTATTATTTCCTATTTCTTTTTCCTCTGTCACCTTGGATTGAGATAAACATGTTGCTTTCATGAAGTTGAGGATGTAATTCAGTAGAATGCCATTATAATATGACTTATTCCATGGAGTTTGAAATAGTAAGGGTCAAATCATTTCCCTGGAAACTTAATTATATTCTATAAAATCTTATTAGCCTGTCTCATAGCATCATAGTCATAGTGGAATTCTGGTGTGTTTAAGATGGTGAAGTCTCTATCTGTAGAATTATATCTAATGGCACACATTGAGAATATGGAAATAAATGACATAAAGAAAGAGCAGATGCAAATGTCTTGCAAATATTACTTGACATTTTCAATCACTAATCCTCTAAAGTATGTTCTAATTTACTAAAATAAACCAAGAATTCAATTTCTTGTGAGCTCTTTTTGCTTAATTATTAGTAGCAGAACAATATTCTGTGATACACTGCAATTTGTCTTCTTTGTGTTTATCTAGTATCTGACTTAAAAAATGAATGGAGCATTCTGATTCAGCAGAACTGATTTCATTAACTCATGTCCGTTATAGAGCAGAAATGAATAAATGTTTGCTGAACATGCTACATATGCTTCGATCATCAAGACATTTGTTCTCCTTTCTTCTCAAAATATAAGATCTTGAGAGATCTTCCTGGCTGAAATTTGCTGGGTGCCTATTCTGCATAAATGTTTCTATAGAGGCAAGTGGCTACCTTTACATAAATTTGTTTCCATGATTGGGATGTGAGAGCTCTTTTTAATACTTTCTCATTATGATTTAAAATTATACATTCATTGAAATTTTTTTCTTTAGGAGTAGTAGCAGTGTATCCTAAGACATGAAGAGTTAAAGAAAAAATTTTTTTAATGCAGTATGTTCTTTTGTTAGAATGAGGACTAAACAGGCTTCTCATTCATGCAATAATGTTGCTTGTACTTGGCACATAGTTTCTAATTCTGTATAATTGTGCCTAACTATTTAATTGAAAGACAATTAATTACCTAGCCTTTGTTACCTCTGTATTATGAATGGGAGAAACTGAGGCTCAGTATTGACTATTTGTCTGTGTTACTGGTTAGGAATTTGAGAAAAATATGCTGCTATCCTAATGATTTACTTTTGTTTTCGATTTCAGTTTCAGAGGACATTTGAGTCTCTTAAAAATGTTTCCAACAAATCTGACCTCCAGAAAACCTACCAGAAGCTTGGGAAGGAGCTGGAAAATCTGGACTATTTAGCCTTCAAACGTCAGCAGGTAGGATTTAGAGCTCTCCTTGGTGGACGATACGAACACTTTAGTCTTCTCGCCTTCCTGCCTGTCAGAGGCTCAGGTGGGTCTGGGGAGACTTATCTTCTAATGTTTAGGGCAGAAATAAGTTGTGCTGTGCGGTGCTGACTTGCCGTGTTCACACGGCTTCCTGCGGCATTCAACATTGTCCTTGCTTTTATATGTGCACTTTGGGGGTTTCCACGAGTGTCCTTATACCTCTTTTAAAGAAAACTCCTGCTGGTTTGTGAAGGTTCAACTACCCTTTGACTAAGGATGCCTTAGTGGCATAAAGGGAACCTCTATGTGGCTTGAACAGGTGGCTTTTATATTTGACAGGGGGATACGTGAGGAGAAAAACCACCTCAAGACCAAGAAAAGGATGTGGATGCACATACAAGCTTAAAGAAAGGAGTCATAAATATGCCAAATAGTTTTTTTTTTTAGTTTAGCTTTAGTTTTCTTGTTTGATCTCTGAAGATTAGTAAAAATTTGCTAAATGTGTAAGGTTAAAGGGAAACATGCTTTCCAAGTGCACGTCTTTTAGCCTCTTTTTATAGACCACAAGATAAATCGAGAGCCTTTAAATAGACTTTTATAGGGTTACTTTTAGAGTTCATATTTTATAATATTAATAATCATTAAGTTCTGTGTGTTTGCAAGATACTGCCATAGTGGGTAGGTACTTTTCCCAAACTGGATCTTTTCCAGTTTCTTCACAGCCGCTAGGTGTCAGGATCATCAAGCTTTTACTGGGGCTGAGTGTTTATTCCGATCAGAACAACCAGTTAGATGTTTAAATTAGGTTGCATGAAATTCGGGAATGTGCTCAATGATGGATAGCATCTAGAAAAATGACTAAGTGGCTGACTCCCATGGCCAGGCACCGAGTCCATTACTTAAGACTGTTTTCTGTTAGTGTGGCAAAGGGTGTGACTCTCTTGACATTGCCTAATTTACAAATTTTGGATCTTTTGGAAGGGGGATTTCAAAGCACTACTTCCTTTATTTAGTTAAACCTCATGAAGTCAACATGGTGTGGTGTAGAAATAGTGACTTGAAAAGAGAATTGTGTTCTAGGCTCGGCTTTATAATAGACATTACGTGGGCATTTAACCTTCTCATGATCTTATTTTCCTAGGAGTTATATTTGTTTTGTAGAGTGTTCTGGGGCAAATGCCATACCTTTGCACATACCTTAATTTATATGAAAAAGGACACAATATCCATTTGTTTTATTTATTGATTTTATATTAGTGAAGGCCTAGGTATTAGCACATGTAACAGAAGCAATCACAGTTACTGAGAGCTACTACAGTAAGCTCCCAAATGATGCTGCTTAAAATTCACACTGTGAGTCACTGCTCTGGCCTATGTAGTTTTTAGTACAGTTTTGTTTCCAAGAGCCATATTTATACCACTGGGGGGTATTTGAGTTGGCAGGCAGTAGTCAGTGTCCTCTTCTCTTATCCTTTCTCATTAGCACATTTTCAGTGATTAGATTCTTACATTAGCTAATTGGGAATTTGGAAAAATGTGAATGCTTCAAGGGCAAAAGGGCATAACTCTGGGAGAATGGCCTTGACGACAGACAGGTAAATTGTATGTGTATGTGAGAGAAAGATGGGCACGTCGTTATTTATATATGTATATGTATGTTTATGCATATATAAATCTTTTATATTCTCTTTATTAGATGACAACTGTCTGCCACATAGTGTGATTAGAACATTTATGGATTAGATCATTAAATAATTGTGACAATATAATAAGGTTGGTTTTATGAGCACCATTTTACAGATGAGGAAACTGTGAAGAGAGTTAAGTAACTTGCCTAAAGTCACTAGGCAAGTAAAGCTGAGCTTCAAATAGGTATCAGTCTGACTACAAACCTGGGCTTTCTCCCATATCCCTGCAGGGAGCCAGGCTGGGGGGATACTAAAGTGAGGAGTTCTAGACATGCAGTATGAAGACAGTTTTAGGATAGGACAGACATGGGGCTTAAAGAGACATTTGAAAATGGGCATCTGATGAGAGGCAGGGACAGGGGCAGCTCTCTCCTCCTCTCTTTCTCTCATGCAAATTGTTTAGTATAGACAAAAACACAAAAGAATTTTTGAAAGAATATCTTCAGACAGCTAAGAAAATGTATAAAACTTTATGTTTACAATCTTTGAGTGTTATATCTAGTAACCCTAGTTCTAGTGAAATTTATTCACACAAGGCAATTTTTTTTTAAACTCAGAAGGACAAATCCTTGTGAAACAGACTTACCTGCATACGTAGAATACTGTCAACCCTTTGTTTTACTTGATTCTGCTTTTCCCTATATCTAGTGATCATTTTTTCTACCTGGAAAAGATGGAAGGGGAATTAGAGTGAAATGGTCAGAAAAAGGATGGTAGAGTAGAAAGAAAGTCAGGGACCAAAGAGCGGTAAAAAAAGAGAGAAAGGGACTTATAGGGATAAGATAAGAGGGATAAAGTGAGGGAAATTAAACTATATTTGGCTTTATACTACATGCATTTAGTAAGTTAAAGCATTGATTTTTGAAGAATTAAAAAATCTCAAAATAGAGAAAGGGAAAAAAAGAGATGATTACAAGAAGACATAGTGAATGAGGGAGGTGGCAGAGAAGAGAAAGACAAACTTTGTTTCCCATTAGCTTCCAAATGTAGCAAAGCTTCCTAGAAATTTGTAATATTAACCAAGTTCTTCTGTACCAAAGCCACAGAGGAATTGTTGTGTTTCCTGGATGGGCAGGGTTTAAAGAGTCAGAACATTACATTTTCTCTGACTTGGTGGGATTTGTCTTTTATGTCCTATCCTACCCTCTGTAAAGTCCCCCAAACCTATAAACACACATTAGTAAGTTTCTCCTACTGGAAAAGATTTAGGTCTCTGTAAAATTGCCATTCAGCAAGAAAGCTTCTGCCTTATAAGGCAGGATGCTTTGTACCAGAGAATTAGTCATGTTTTGTTCCCTGGTCCAACCATATTTATCATTTCTCTTTGTGACAGAACGTAAGCTCTGTAAGGACAGGGCCTTGTCTGTCACCTTCAATGCTGTATGCTCTGCAGTGCTCACAGCAGCATCTGACCCATGGCTAATACTCAATAAATACTTGTTGGTGCTGTTATTGCTACGAACAAGAAAGCATGCCAAAAGTTTTAGCCCCAGATTATAGGCAATTAATTGATGTGTTTAACTGTACTTTTTTTATAAGTAAAAAATATATTTTATTTATTGATTTTTGGCTGCGTTGGGTCTTTGTTGCTGTGCGTGGGCTTTCTCTAGTTGCGGCGAACGGGGGCTACTCTTCATTGTGGTGCACGGGCTTTTCATTGTGGTGGCTTCTCTTGTTGCGGAGCACAGGCTGTAGGCACATGGGCTTCAGTGGTTGTGGCTCGTGGGCTCTAGAGCACAGGCTCAGTAGTTGTGGCGCAGGGGCTTAGTTGCTCCACAGCATGTGGGATCTCTCCGGACCAGGGCTTGAACCTGTGTCTCCTGCATTGACAGGCGGATTCTTAACCACTGCGCCACTAAGGAAACCCTACTGCACCTTTAAAATTCAGAAGGGTATTAACCCTGAGGCTTCCTGGATGCCAAACATTGACAGATTGCTCCTTGCCTTATGCATTATTTAGGTTTTCTCCTAACATATTTCATTTTACATCTATTTCTTTAAACAAACACAAAACATCAATATTACCTTAGCTCTGAATTAGGGATGCTCAGTAAACTGACTATAATTATTTTCTTGGACTCTTTCATTAGATTTTATTTTCTTTCCCTTTCTATGACATTTTAAACATCATTTTGAGAGATTTCTTTCCCTAGGCCACATATATCCCTGGAATACTTTGCTCTATTCTTTTACTTTTTTTGAGGGTTGGTGGGGGTGGATTATTGTGCTTTCTCTCCTAGGTGTAAGCTTAGCCTTGCCTTTCCTCTCCTCCCCTCCCTTCCCTCCCCTCCCTTCCCCTCCCCTCCTCTCCCTTCCCCTCCCTTCCCTTCCCTCCCTTCCCCTCCCCTCCCTTCCCTCCCTTCCCCTCCCCTCCCCTCCCTTCCCCTCCCCTCCTCTCCCTTCCCCTCCCTTCCCTTCCCTCCCTTCCCCTCCCCTCCCCTCCCTTCCCCTCCTTTCCCTCCCCTCCCTTCCCCTCCCTTCCCTTCCCTCCCTTCCCCTCCCCTCCCCTCCCCTCCCTTCCCTTCCCCTCCCTTCCCTTCCCTCCCTTCCCTTCCCTTTCCTTTTTTTTCCTGCTCCTGCTTCTTTCCTGTTTGTTTGTCTTTTAAAGAGTGAGTGCTTACACTTCAACTATTCCTTGGGCTATATTTTAGGTTGGGGTACAAGCATTTCTCCATTTTCCTAATGTCAAAAAGACTAATGTTAAAAATAGCTTTGGTTGGAAAAGGTGAGAGAAGGCTGTGATAGATGAGGTGGTGGGATTCTCAGAATGAAGCCATCTGAAGCAAATGGATGACAAAGCCATATTACCAAGAATCTGGAGACTTTTTCAGTTTTTACTACATCTGAAAATACAGTCTTAGAGTTTATTTGCTTAGACTGTTTTGACGATACATAGGAACGGTAATAGCAAGCTGCAGCTATTATATAGAGCCCAGGTTTATGTATTAATTTGAGAGTTTATAAATCAAGAGATTTCCTTGGAGCTTTGTTTTTCTGGAATAAAATAAAATTAAGTTTGATATTCTAGACTCTAATTTTATTCCTTTCTTCTATTCTTATAATGCTATTATAAGTATTAAGAAGTGTATAAAGTAATAGCATTATAAGACACAGCCTATTTTCAGAAACTTCTAAAGTCCTTTGGTATGAATTAAATTTGACATTATTGAGTTGAACATTATGTAGACTGAAGCACACTTACACACTGATGTGAAAATATGTAAAATTAAAATATCATACCTCAGATATACATCTATGTTTCAACGTATCACAATCCCTGATCTCCCTCTTGTCTCCCTGATCATGGCATGCTATTCTTGCCTTCTGAACTTTTCACAAGGTTCATAAACTTGATATTTAGGATATATAGCCCTTTTCTATTTACCTATTTAACTACTAATCTTTCTTTAAAGCTAAACTGAAGTCTAGCCTCCCTCATGATACTTTATCCTATGGCTTCCAATCAGTATGTAAACTCTTCCTTCTTTGCCATTCTTAGCTTTTATCCATGTCATACAATTTAGAATCTGACTGATTACACACTTATTGAAGATCCATGTAGTGCAGGTTAGAGTGTGGGCTTTGCAGTCAATCAAATATTGTTAGATTATTTGTACTGCTTTAGGCACTGCAGCTTTTTGTTTTAAAATGTTAGGAAAATAATACCTAACTTATAACCTGTTTTGAGAAAACAATATATAAAGTGTAAAGTACATATATGCTTTAAATCCTTTAAAATACATAAAGGAATCAGTATATAAAGGACTTACCATAGTGCCTGGCATGTGGTTAGTATAAGCTGTAGTTATTATAATGTTGTTTTTGTATTATTCTCATCTGTCTTCATCCTAGATGGTTGGTAAGTTCCATAAGAATACGCTGTCTGTTTTGTATACTTTTGTACTTCACGTAGGGTCCAGCACTGTTATGAACATAAAGGGTAGGATTATTTTGGACATTTGTAACATAGTGGTTAGTGAGCTCTGTCATAAAAAATGTTGGTACCCTTTGAGAAGGGAGTTGCAGTATTTGGTTCTAATGTGTTTTTGAGGTAGTGTCTTTTGATGGGCAGTGAAATTAAGGTCCTGAGTACTTTGCTGTGGCAATCTATAACATAAGGTAGGGTGTTAGACCCAATGTTCTGGCTAAACCCCAACTCATGTAATAATTACATCATATGTGCCTAAACTTCCTTTGTGGTTCCAGGTGATATCATTCAGCATAATATTGTTCTCTCTTTAGTGATGATGTCCAGGAGTGAACACTGCCTTTTCTTTTTCTGAGCTGAGTGAGTTAACCCCTTTAGATAGCTCCAGAACCTGAAGGGTATACAATACCTCACAGAATAGGAATTGAATTTAAAATGACCCCTTATCAATGAAGAAAAATAGAAATAAATCAGATGAATTTTATTTAGTAAGAATGACTGCAGGTTAACACCTTGCATTGAGAAATAAAATTCTAGGTGGATAATGACTGACCACATGGAAAATAATCCTAAGCTTACTCTGGAACTCAAGAACTCTGAGGGACATAATACAGCAATGTAGGACTCCTGTGAAATCAACACTTAGCAAAACAAAATGGATGGTTGTTAGGCTTGATGTTTTTGTGCTATAGAACATAGAGTAGAGAAGTTGATGATTTCAAGTAATAGTCTTTAACCATGCAAAGACTTATAGCAAGACTTTATAACATTTTTTGTAAAAAATGTTATGGATCTTCTAGGATAAAGGGATATACAGTGATATTGCACTGGGAGTTGTTTACCTGTAAGGACAGTGTAAGGGAGAACTAACTTCCCATTTATGTTAACAATAAAGTAGAAGTTGTAAGTATATTTTACTTAAGACCTTTAAAAATAAAGTACATATGCATCTGGGATTATTTAGCTGCAGTCTAAAGAAGAGTATAATGGGGGGCTGAATGAGTGTTATGGTAAGGTGCTAAACTTCTAGAATGATAGTTCTATAAGAATAGATTCAATTCAGTGGCCTTTGTTAGATGAAATATGTCAATAGCTCAATTGGGAGAAGAGCCTTCCCTTCCTTATTCTGTAATTAATCCAACTCTCTTGAAAGAGTTCTGATTGAATTATTCCTTTTAAGAGTAAGTGAACCAAAGACTGCTGCATTAAAATATTCATGTCTGTCTTAGACGGTATTCTGTTTCTTATTTGCCCAGTCAAGTAAAATGATTATTTATGCCATTTATAAAACTGTTTCTGAAGATCCGAAAGCATTTCAGACATTGTTTAAAAATTACACAGATTTAAAAAATGCTGGATTATAATACAGTGTGCTACAATAAACTTCAAGCCAACCCAATGTGCTTTATTCTGTCCACTGCATGTGCAATTCCATTTTTATTCAATTACATACAATTGTTTGTCTCGCAGGAAAAAGAAAGAGATGGCATTACATTTATTCTTCAGTTTTCTGATACAGACAGAGAGAAGAAGGTTGGATACATCATTCAAGGTCATTCCGAGTCAGTAGCAGATTCAGAATTAATATTCACATTTCCTAATTTCTAGCTTATTGCAATAGCCATTCAACCATTTTTACTCCTTCATAAACTACAGATATTTATAGGGTGATTTCTTTTTCTATAGTTATAGTCCGAAGTTAAAAAACCTTATGGATTTTTAGATAAGAACCTCACCCTTTATTTAAAAACAAATAATCAAAATGATGCATATTATATATTTGTTCTCTTTCTAAAGTTTGATTTCCACATTGGATATAGTTAATAGTCATGACAAATAAGTGTATTCTATTAAATTAGTAAAGTAAAAACATTACACGGAAATCTTTTAAGTTCTAAGGTTTGTTATTTTATTTCCATCTGTTGTCTCAAGGGTTTCATTTATTGGTGGCAATTAGGTAGAAAGCTGTTGAATCAAGCACATACTAGCTGATTTTCATGCACCAGAAAAGATTTATTAATTTTTTTTACAAGGTTGTTTGCTATATGATAGTTTTTCTTATGGGGAGCTTATAGCTACTTTGTAGTGGGGTATGCTCATTGAAATAGTTAATTCTTTGTCATGGCTTGTTTTCAAAGCTTACAATGCTGATAGGACTTTTAGAAGTGGTAAAAAACTTTAGTGTTTCCATCAGTGTGGCAGTTATTTGTGCATGTCTTATATTGACATGTGAGTTCATAAGATTGTCAATAAAAGTTGGTATTGATGAGAAATTAAAGTTCTAAAAGAGTTAACTCTGAAAATGATATCTTTGCTAGTCTGTTTTATAGCTTGAAAATGACCTTTGTGTACAAATCAGATAACTTTTTACCACCAGGATTATGACCTCTGGTGGTTTAAGATGAAAACCAAAGAAGATAGAGAAGAATCAGTGAACCTTAAACTAAGGAGCCTTTAGAATTCATCTAACTCAACTGTTGATTTTAGATGTGAAGAAAAATGAGACCCAAGGAGATTAGCTGTCTTCTATGAGGCTATACACTTTGCTAGTGGTAGAGCTGGGATGATAACAGGAGGTGATATTTTCTTTGGTTCTTTTCTGAGTCGTTTAGCATAAGTCAGCCAGTTGTATACTAATTCTTTGGTATCTCTGGTTTGTATTCTGAATGTAACTATAGATGCTTATAACATCCATATATATGTATAAGCTGTATTAGACACTGAGATGACTATAAATGGAGATCATTCAGTAGTGCCATTTTTTAAAATGAAAAGACAATGCAATAATATTACAACATTTTAGAAGAGGTAGAAATTATATGCATCACCTGGTTCAACCACTTCAATACATGGATACACAAATAATACAGAAAACATCATTTTGTTCTTTTCTATTGTATAGGAATTTTCATTTCTTCAGCAATTTCTAGATCCTGTACCCTCTAAACCAGTGCTTCCTAAACTTTAATATGCATACAAATAACAAGGGGAATTTTGTTAAAATACAAATTTTGATTCAATAGATTTGAATTGAGACCGGAGAGTCAAACAAGTTCCTCAGTGATGCTGATGTTGATGGTCCATGGATAATACTTCAAGTATCAAAGGTGTTTTAATAATAAATTGCAGGAGAGCATTATTTCTAGTTGTGTCTCAAGAGCCTAATATAGTCCCTGGAACATAGTAAGTACTTAATAAATATTTTGGATTTGAATTATGATCCAGTAGTAAGATTTGTGTCTATGTTTGGACATAGAAGATATTGCTAGCCTACAATAATATCCTTTATCACAAATTTTATATAGTTTATTTTGATGTTTCACTGTCATGTGAAAAGACATGTTATGCACATACGTATTGTGTTTTTATAGATTACATATTTCAGTAGTTGTAGAAGTTGTCCTTTGTATATTTTTGCTACAAGTGAAAGACTGAATATGAGAGCAACTGAGTCTAAGGCACAGGAAGCTGAAGAAGAGTGAGAATGTATCAATAGTATTTTAACACTGCAGTGTTCATTGTGAATTGGCCAAACTGACCATGGGACCAGCTGGTATTGACTCAGCAGCCTTTGTTCCAGAAAAGCAAGCTTGGTCACATACTTACTATACAACTGATGAAAATTAAAGTCTCAAACACATTCTCATTAAATTTGTGTATCCAAGTTGTGTGTCTCTACCTGAGTGTACAATCAGAAAGCATCACAATGATTGTTACTGTGTCCTTGTCAGGCGAAAAGATTACTGCTACAGCTACAGCTCTCCATGTTAATAGTAGTGCTGGGAACATGCCTAGAGTGCTACTGGCTAAAATTCAAAGGAAGTGTTGATGCTGCTTAGATGAGGCCAACAGTTCTGCTGACAGCAGAGATTTAAACATGAACCCACCAATCATGTAGCCTTTTGTAGATGTTAAGCTGTTTGTTTGTAAGGGGTTGATTGCCTGCGGCTAGTTTAATATGTAATGAGAAATTCAGTTTTTCTTTATTTTTTAAAAGCGTACTCAATTTTTGCTCTCTAAAATACCATATTTGGATAGTTTCAAGTTGCTATTTAGGAGGAAGCTAGTCAGCTTTTATACTATTTCTCATGCTCCAAATGTGACAGCAGTAGAAGCACATGCTGAAATACATCTAGGTGAGGGGAAGTATCACCAGAAGATGGGGCAGCATTGCTGGCTTGCTCCACATTTTGCTCAGTGATTTAAAAGGCTATGTACCTATATAGGTTTTCTTCCATGCACTCTGGTTTCAAATGCCAAAAAAAAAATTAACCTAGTTAATATTCTTCAAAGTCATACTACATTTTAGATGGGATATCTTTGAATTTTTGCAATGTAAATAGCTTTTCTTCTATGGGCAGCTGACACATATTCATTGATCAAGTTAACCATATTTTGCTTATTAATATTTTTAGTATCACCTAGGGGATTTTAGCAAGATGCCACAATCAACCTATAATTTACATTGTATTCTTCCCTTAACTGTATTATTATGAATCTAATTTTTTCTCTATTGTAGCATACAGCATTAATGCATGCTGATATTCTCTATATAAATGCTGCTTTTATTATTATAGCATTTGGTTGTGCCATAGCTAAGTATTTATCATCTACTCCATTATAAAATCTTTGTTCCAAAGGAGCTGTTTGAGCCTATTAGATATATACACAATTAAGTAGGTAATGATCTGTGTCTGCAACCATACAGCATCAACAGCTGACCTGGGTTGGTTTTCCAAGTATGATGCTGGTTGATAGATTAGGGGATTAAACTGTTTTCATTATTTTGAGGACCTTTTTTGTGCTCTGAATTTAACTTACATATTTTGTTGTAAACTTACTTTTTGCTTAGTGAAGAAGTTATAGTATTTCCTCATTATGATTTAGATATTGGTGTTTATCTCTATTGTGCTAAGCTCTCCACCCAAACATTGGGAGTTACTGAAGCCTCTTGGTACTTTCATTGGTGCAGAATGAATGGTCCACCAAATGTTTCATTGCAGATAGTTATACATTTATGTCTTCATCTTAAATTTATATTTGTAAAACTAAAGTTAATTGAGTTTAGGTCATTTCCCCGGCTTCAATGTTAGAGTCATTAAGAATAGTTAGGATACTTTTGACAATTTTGATAATCATCATCTGTGAATTTAGAGAAATGAAATGTGGTAAATTACTTTGGAAAATCTCCAAGCTTTGGGGCTTTTTTGTCAGTTTTTGAGTCTAAGTTCAAAGCTCATACTTTCAGGATTAAGGCACCACTTCTCATTTTGGATCAGAGCAGCAAGTCCTGGGGGTGTGATACTGTATCATGTGAATAAAGAAAATTTTTGGCAAGCAGCGTGTGCATTTATTGAGAAAAAGTGGATAGAAACTTTTAGCTTGCCTCTTGCTCACTCTAACAAAAACATGTCTATATTATATAGTAAGAGTAGACACACTTAAGTTCAAAATGACAACTGGGGAATGATGTTTACTTTACTTTAGGACATGGGAAACATTAAATCTAAAGACCAAGCTGAAGTAAATGAACTAAGTGTACCTGCACTTTGTTTTGAACTTAGAAGAAATTATCTTTTGGAATATCTTTGAAATCTTTCAGGAAACGTTTTTTCTTGAAAACAGGGAGTACATGATTCCTGGCTTAAGATACTTAAGGTAGTTGACCTTTTTTTAATGCTAAAATAATGGGCTAGAATTGGATCCCTGCAAGAGAAAATAAAAGTATACCAGCAGTAGGGTGTTTATGAAGGGAAGGAAGCAAATTAGATTCTGTATTAAGTAATGTATGATAAGTTAGCACTTGTGAACATGTGGTGCTCATGAGAGACTTGTATCAAAGGCTGTACATTTTCTTGTGCTCCAAACATCTGGTTCTGCAGATATAGAGAATATCTTGATACATTTGTTACTCTGTAGTTTCAACAGGGTTTGGAATGGTTTATTTCTTACCCTTGATGTAAGAACCATTTGTGCACATTGCTGCTATAGAAAATTAGTAAGTTCTTAATGTCACTAGGATATAAATATGAAAAAAATTGAAGATGAGAATTTTCCAGAATGTTTGTATAAGTGGAATAGATGTTATCATTCTACATTTTTAAGGTATTTCTGCATCTGGTTCTGTATGAGGCCTGAGGTCAATGAACACAATCTAAGATCTTGGAGTAGACTAAAAAAACTTTTGGTGATACTGAAGAGCATGGATAATTATGAGTATTTTTAGGATAGGTAGATGAGAGTGATAACATTATTTTTGTGAAATTTGGGATTAAAACATTTATTTTGAAGACTAATAAATTGAAAAGAACATTAACACTCTAGAATAATAAAAAATAGTTAAGATTGACATATTGCATGTTGAAGGTGAAATGATTAGTCTCTATGAGTCCTCTGAAAATAATGTGTGTATCAGAGGAATTATAGACACTGGGAATAATATATAGCTTATTATTAATAATGAAAATTATCATCCACATTTCTTATTTGCTACATCTGATTGTGAACTGTATTCCAAAATTGATGGAATTAGGACGGTGCTAAGAATTCATTTCATTGCATCATGTATAAGCAATTAAAATTTTTTTCATAACAGATAACCATGTTCTCAAAACAATAACTCATTTCATACCTAGCCACTTAAATAAATATTCTCCTTAACTCAACCATACTCTAAAAATTGGCTTTACAAAAGGTTCTTTTAGGCCAGGGCTGGAATAAACAACAGGGGGTAAGAACTTCCTGCTGAAAAGGAAACTCAAAATTATTATGCAGTGATTTGGGAAGCTTGGATTTTTTTTTAAAGCAAATGCATTAAATAATGAGATAATATATTAAATCATATAAAAACCTGGAACTTGGCTTCAATTAAGGCAGAAAGTACTTTACTATTTTTTTAAACTTATCTTCCTCCTAAGCACTAACACAAGCCATATATTCATGAATAAAAGCCCCACCAGTGTGTGAGGCTAGTCTGTTGAAAATAAAAAGGCATATATGAGTCTGTCACCTAGCAAGATAAAAACTGTTTTCTTTATGCATGGAAACCATTTTCTACTAGAAAGAGTTGTAAAGAAATAATAGAATTATAAAGAAAGTGAGTTTATGGAAAGAGGATAGACTCTTCCAAGCCTTATGTAAACATTTTCTACTAGGGTGCTCTGATGTAAGAAACATACTATGCAACATTTTACTTTAATAAAAAAAATAGGTGATAATTATTCACAAAATAACAGGGGACTTCTAGTGCACATAACTGTTCATTTATAGATTATTGACAGAAAGGTTGGAATGTTAGGAGAAACTGCCTATTTGACACTCTATAGGAATAAAGATTTCCCATCTCTGAAGCTGTGGGAATGTCTACTACACAGGTTAGTTTTTTAGCTTACCTAATCTTACAATTACCATGTGATGGGAATGTTATTATAAGGTTATGACCTGTGCCTTTTAATGATGGTTGAAAACAGGTTATATTTTGCTAATGTCCCAGGCCTGTTGGTCCTAGTCCCTACTCCCTCCATCCTTTCCCAATTCCTTCTGAAAAAGACTAAAATGGAACTTCTAATGCTTAATATGCAGGCAGTGGGATTGTCTGGAGGGAGTTCAAAAGGCACACTGTTTAACAAGGAGAGGTGTGGATGAGCACACTGTAGCCATAAGGGGAACCAGTGGTCTAGAGGGCACATGGTAACTGATAAAGGAATATTAAGAAGGGAGATTGATATGGAAATGTTAGAGTTCAAGGTAATATGGAATTGGGGGCACTTTCTTGGAAGCAAAATGCAAGATTGTGGGCATAATTTTACTTTGAGAAATTAATTATATACTTTTTTCTATTTTCACTCCTGGACTACCCATACTAGAGGGAAGTTTCAAATAAGGGCTACATAATAAAAATTTGCAAATTCTTGATATCTTTTAAGGAGAGGAAAGTAGTCATAAAGAGGTTGTCTTTTCCCCTCTTTCCTTCCACCCTAGGAAACACTGCCCAAGCTGGGGAGAAGGAGGAGAATTGGATGGGAGTAGGACAAGCCTAGACATTGTTTTTGTTCCTGTCTCCTACCACTATCTGCGCTACTCTCCCATTTCGCCAGTGTGGGAGACATGAAATAACAGATTCCATTGAAGTTTGGGACATCTGAGATGACCAGTGAATCACAGATCTAACCTAAGAGTAGACAGGTTTCTGGAGATCTTAAGGCAGAGTGAGTGTTTTCTGCCATGTTTTCAGCCAGAAGTTTTTTTCAATTCTGAATTAGTGTGGAAGGACATCAGATAATTTCCTTGGGACCAGAGTGTGGAGCAGGGTTCATCTAAGAGAGGGAGTCAGGGAGCTTGGTCACATGGAGGCAACAAGGGAAGCAGATAGAAGAAGGATGGGTAAGGGAGGGTGTAGCTGACCTCAGGTTATCACCAGTGCCACAGGATGCAGGGAGAACTGAGTGAGCTACAGACTGTCCAGTTGCCATATGAGTGAGTGCTGCCCAGTGCTGAAGACCAGGTGGGCAGAGTTGCATCAGGAACAGGAGGCCTGTGAAGGACCAAGGCGGATCCAGATAGATGGCTGTCTTCCCAACTGTCCTGTGTTGGCAGCTGAATGAACCCTTCTGTGGCTTAGACTCATCCCCAGGGAGGAGGAATCAGGAGAAAAATCTGAAAGAGCAATTTAACCTGAATGTGATTGAATTATAAAACTCAGCAGACTGAGAAATTACTGAAATGGGCTGAGTTTACTTGAAAGGGATTAAATGAAATTTCTGCCCTAAGCAAAACAGGGCTTGGAGTAAAACAAAATTAACTTTATTATAGAAAAATTTGTCAATTATACTTCAATAAAGCTGAAAAAAACCCCAAAGTTACATTTTTGCACCTTCATGTTCATATCTGTGAAATTTGTATTTGTTATAAAGTTCCAAATCCAGAACTGAATGAGGGAACATTATTATGTTTGGAAATGCAGCGGGGATTTAGATGGGGGTAAGTGTGTGTGTGTGTGTGTGTGTGTGTGTGTGTGTGTATGTGTGTAGCACCAGAGGCGTTATCATTTACTTTAGTTTTGTATTCCACTTCGGCCATAGCCAGCTGGGAGATGAGATATCAATTCAGATAAAATATAATATGTCCTGTTAAATTTGAATTTTAGATAAATGACAAATAGTTTTCTAGTATGTCCTGAATATTGCATGGGACCTACTTATCCAAAAAAAACTCTTCATTATTTGTTGGAAATTGAAATTTGACTGCGAGTGTTTGCTGAATCTGGCAACCTACTCTTTGGTGTACTTAGCCAGTGAAGGAATAAAACTATCCTGCACATTACTCCATCAGTCTGTGACGTTTGATAACAGATGGGTGCTGCACAACAGGTATTAATATTACATTTCATAGAAGAGGCAATTCTTGGTTCATCTTGATGGGTTGGGCTGGCTCTCTGAGACACCCAAATCAGGCCAAATGAAATGGACAAGTTTAAGAAAATTGCAAGAAAGTAACTTATTTAGTAACTTTTTCTAGAACACACAAACAGTAAGTGGCAGAAGCAGGTTTTCCAGGTCTAAATGGCCTTCACAATACAAATTCAACTTTTAAAGAACTTCTTACAAACATATTTATTGTATAAAGAAAAGTACGCTTAAAATCTGGGTGGTTAGGTAGCTGCTGCTGTCTTTTCTAATGTACCCTTCCTTTATGGCCAAGCCTATAAAAGGAACCTTAGAAATCTTTTCCAGGAATCATGCCTTTGAAATTAGTTGAATTATTTGAAAGAAATCATGGGATGCTACTTCTTTTTAACTTAGCATTTTATTCAAAGGATGTTTCTGAAATTAAACCAGTGGGGGTTTAGCCAAAATAGTGCAGTGACACAATGTTGTCATCTAGAGGAATGTTGTACTGAGTTAAATAGCTCTAATTATTAGCATCTTTAAAATCATAAAGCAATTACGAAAACAACTCACTTCTCTACTTCAGTGAAATACAGTTTGATTTTGTGAAGCATTTCACCTAGCTGGGATAGTTGGCTTTCAGTAACTGTTTTAAGATCCCAATGTCACAAACCTCCTTTCCTTACACTTAGTTTCCTCTTGTGTCCCAGAAAAATCCAGTGTTCTGGATCTATTTCCTTCAGTTCTCTGAGGACCTTGCTCCACTAAGAATGCCTGTTTTCTCTTTAGTTTCAACTTTCTTACTCATTTTTCCTCCCTAGCGTATTAACCTGTTAAAGTTTGGTCCACACAGCAACTACATTGGCAACCTTCATTCAAAGCAGTATCCTCTCCAGTAACAGTCCTCTCTCTCTTCTATTCCTCAGAGCAAAGTTTCTGAAAGATTTTAGGTAAGCTAACCTGCTTACTAACTACATCAGTTCTTGGACAGAAGTGAGGGAATGGAATATTTCCTGTAGCTAATTATTATTAACTGGTGTTGTCTTATTAAGTATCAGATACCATAAAAATCCCCAAATTGACCATGAAAATAAGAAAAAACAGGTAATATAAATATAGGTTTTTTTCAAATAGGTGTGAAGCCTATAAAATCAAACTCAATATAAAGCTATGTTATAAATATTCCCTTCATGATTTTTTTTTTTTTCATGGGTTGGCCTAGGTGAGGCTTCAGAAAATAGGAGACCAAAGAAGTGTGGTCTGGAAGGCCCTTCTTTTCTCAGTAAGCTACCTTCAGAAAGCACAAGCATTTTTATTTCTTCAAGGATCTTCAAACTGCATTCAGATTTAGGGCAATATGTTATTAACATTTTTGTGTATTCCCTGGACAAGGTATATAATACCTACTTTTTAACCTCCAATTTATCTTTTACTTCTCAGTAATCTGGTTTCTGCCCTTTAATTGCACCAACACTGTTCTTATTATGATCACTGATCCTACTGACATTTTTCAGACCTTTTAACTTAACTTCTATAAGGGGCTTAACACTAACTGGCCTTCCTTCCTATAAATCTTAATTTTCTTTCTTTCTTTTTTTCTTTCAAAATTTCTTCCTATTTGTCAGATCCTTTCTGGGTAAATGTTGATGTTTCCCAGAACATGATTACTTTTGCTTTTCCTTCCTCTTCATTTTTCATTTTTTCTATACCCTCTGTATACCCTATAAAATCATCTCATGTATACCCATAGACTAAATAACTGCCTCTAATCTGATGATTAGATGATTCCCATATCTTCATTTCTACCCCAAATATTCCTCTACAATCCAAACTTTATCTGGTTACTTAATGGGCTTTTCCAGCTCAACATATCAAAAACTGACTATTATCTCATCTTGCCCTCCATCCCTGTGCCTTCTTTCCACTTGTATTTCCTACTTTAGCAAATACCTGCTAATTGATTTTCTTGCGTTCAGTTTCACCCCTTTCTAATTCAGCTTATATATTGTTGCTAGAAATATTATTAAAAAATGCAAATCTGAGCATGTCCTCATGTAAAATCCTTCTGCGGTTCTCCATTGCCTTTAGAATAAAATCGAAATTTTATAAGGCATTTAAGACCCATCATCTTCCAATAAGAGCCTTGTTTTCAGCCATATCGGAATATTTATTGCTCTTCGAATATATCACATTTCCTCTGGCTTCATGCCTTTGCATATGCCATTACGTCTGCATGATTATTTTCTTCCCAGAGTCTCCTGGCCTGGCTCTTACTTATACTTCAAGTTGCAGATTTGACTGCTCCTAATTTGGAGTAGATGCCACTTTACACTGTCTTGAAAGCATTCCATGCATACTTTTATCACATCACTTGTCATAGTGTACTTTGTTTATTTTTCTGTCTCCTTTCACTATATAATAAGCTCCTTGAAGTCACAGAGAAAATTCTTTTCTCTCTATTCCCCAACACCTAGAACAGTGCCAGGGACAAAGTTGGTTTTAACATTTTAATGTCTAGTTGTCAAGTGCACAAGTAATTGCATAGTTCTGTATGTATCTCATTCTCTCTTTGTTTTTTCTGTGCGGGGGGTGGGAAGCCTTCATAATCTTCTGAGGCTATTTAATTCAGTTTGGTGTATTGTGTTATCATTTTCTTTTGCTTCACTGTTGTTTTGGGGGGATATTTTCATCAACTGAATTGTTTTGTTTCTTATTTCCACTTTCTTGTTGTATTAGTCTTTTATGCTTGTAGATTGCTTGAGCCTCTGCATTCTGTGATAATTTGGGATGGTTTTCAAGACTCCTAGTTCAAGCTCTTCTGTCAAGGTTGTAAAGTATAGATTATTTCCTGGATGACTTTTTTCAGAAGGAGTGGTGGGTGAAGGATTATTAATCCTTCAGTTTTAAAAATATTCTTTTGTGTGGCAGGATCCTGAATTTTCCTTTTTAATTTTTTTTATGTTAACTGTGCAGTTTTCAGAGTGTGTCTCTCCATTCCTTTTTACCCTCTTCTCCCCCAAGGCCTTTCTAAGACTGCCTCCTAGAGTCCGGGACACTGCTTCTTCCCTCTAGCTGGCTCTGATCTACCAGGACTTTTTTTCAGTAGTTTTGCAATTAGGGTGGAATTTCTCTTGATCTTTTAGATCAATTGTAAATATCACAGCTGGGTTCTCTCTTCAATTTTCAGTGCAGTTTTCTTCCCCAGACTGTCCTTGCTATCCAGGAAGTCTTGTATCAGGATTGTGAGGAATGCAAGCTGGGATTTGGTGTTAAGTTTCTATTTACAAGCAATTTGAAATTTAGGTTGTTCTCTCTTTTTTAGTTTTGTTGAAGAGAATAGGTTTTGCGTATAGACATACCTTATTTTATCGTGCTTTGCTTTATTGCTCTTCTCAGATGTTGAGTTTTTTACAGATTGAAGGTTTGTGGCAAGCTTGCATCAAGCAAGTCTATCGGTGCTGTTTTTCCAATAGCATTTGCTCACTTCATGTTTATCACATTTTGGTAATTCTCACAATATTTCAAACCATTTCATCATTATTATATTTGTTATGATGACATGTGATTGGTGATCTTTGATGTTACTACTAGGACTCAAACACTCAGATGATGGTTAGCATTTTTTAGCAATAAAGTATTTTTAAATTAAGGTATATACATTGCTTTTTTAGACATAATGCTGTTGCACACTTAATAGACTACAATAGAGCACAAACATAACTTTTATATGAACTAGGAAACCAAAAAATTTGTGACTCACTTTATTGCGATATTAATTTTATTGCAGTGGTCTGGAAATGAACCCACAATACCTGTGAGGTATGCCTGTAGTTTTATTTGCTTTTTAATTATTTTTTTGGAGAGTGTGCTGGGAGATTTGGACTTAATGTGGCTGCCATTACCTTAGCTATTCATATTTTGATCATAAATGTTTAAAAGGATTGAAAAACAATGTTCCCATTTATCTCCCAGTAATATAATTTATTTTTTTCCTTTGAAAAATATAATTTGAGATATTCTTCAATAAATGTTGTGACATTTCTGTTTGAATACATAAATTGTCCAACAGCATCAAGTTATAAAACAAATGTGGTGTTTACCATTAAGAAAGGTAGAGAAGAGGTAAGAATTAGCACCAGTTTCACTCTTGGACAAATTCAGATTAGGACATAGGTGCTAGAAAGCAAATTAGGGTCTTCAGAATTTATGATCAGTGGAAAAATGCATGAGAATAAAATTACATCAAGATTGGTGCTTTTATGCTAAAGATATCTGTGATGAGTTTTTTCTTCAAGAAGAGTAGCTAAGTACTAGGTGCAATAGTGAGAGCTAAGCAGTTTTAAAACAATTTGGCATTTCATTTTCATGATATTGATTTTGTCCGGATACTTATCTAAGCCCCTGAGGTGAGTCAAGGTGATCTTCTTGGCCTCTTTCCATGCTTAAATGTTTGGTTCTTGTCAAAAGAGCAAAAATCACGTGCCACATAAGCTTCCAGTGAATAAATGCTCAGATGCAAAATTCCAAGTTGCAACATAGGTTGAGGACTAATGGTTCATTTTTCTCAACCAAAAGGACTAATTTGCTCATATGGATGGCAATTGCAGAGGTTGCTGGGTGAGGAGTGGGAGAAATTATTCACTTATAATCAGCATTGAACCTTAAAAATGTATTTTAGTAATTAAAAATGTATTTCACTTTGAATTGCATTTGAATAATTTACTGCAAGTGAAAGCTAAATCTTAGGTATATAAAAAAGACTTCCAGGGCAATCTGTAACAGATATACTAACAGAGATATGAAGATAATTGTTTTATAAAGTGAATTTAGTTTGGTTTGCTGCCTATGTACTACTTGCTGTAGTGATACATGTTAGGGAAAAAGAATAAAATACAGTAAGAAATCAGCTGATTCAAGCAATCTCTGGCCCATACAGCCTTTTATTTTTTAAAATATCTATCTATCTATCTATCTATCTGGCTGCATCGGGTTTTGTTGCAGCACGTGGGGTCTTCACTGTGGCATACAAGCTCTTCTTTGTGGTGCGCGGGCCTCTCTTGAGTTGTGGTGTGTGGCATCCAGAGTGCGCAGGCTCAGTAGTTGCGGCATGCGGGCTCTCTAGTTGTGGCACACAGACTCAGTTGCCCCATGGCATGTGGGATCTGAGTTCCCTGACCAGGGATCAAACCCACATCCCTGCATTGGAAGGTGGATTCTTAACCACTGGACCACCAGGGAAGTCCCCCATACAGCCTTTTAGAGAGCTATTTATTTCTTTTCAATGTCTTCATTTCTTGTTTTTAAAAGTTAATATTCCCTTATTTTTCTGAATACCATTCTTATACCCCTGTACTATTTTATCCACATTTTTACTTATTTATTTCTTGTCTTTCTCTTCCTTTCCTCCCAGCACATTTTATGACCCCATACTGTCTCTTGTTGCCTGGGAACCACCAACTTAGAAACTTGACAAAGATCTGTATTTCTAATTTACCAACCTCTGCCTCCCTCACAGACATACTCAGATGCACTAATCCCCACTAAATTGTTAATGTGAGCAGGATGCCCTCCTCTGTCTGTCCCAAGCCTGGGATTCCTAGAGGTACCCTCATGTCTGTCTTCAGAGTTTAGAGCCCCCTCATCCTCAGAGCTCTAATAGCAGCAAGTCTGAACACTCTCTTGTCTTCCCAAAAGACATGCTGTGATAGCTAGGATGGCCAGAACTGAAGCGTGGCTCATCACTACCTTGGCTAGGGATATGGGATTGCTAGTCTCTGCTCTTCTCTCAGGAATAGGACTCAGGATTCTGCTCCTCCCACATGAATGAGGTTGCCTGCTGGACTCTTTATCAGTTATGTGCACAGCTCTTCCCACTAGCTGTAGTTATGTTCCCAGAGATCTAGGTTACAACTCCAGCTCCTCTGAGTGCATCCTCTTTTCCTCCATGGGTAACCACCCAGTGTATGAGGTGGTTTATTTTTAGACCTTAAACACAAATGGCCCACTGTCCCTGAAAGTAGTCCTTGATTGACTGGAGATTTTACATTCCTTTCTCCCTTTATCACCTAACTTTGGTGGAGGCAGCCACCTTTATGTTTCAGTGACTATTGACTTGGGCAGCTTGGCCAGAAGCCAAGAGAAGACACAAATTCACTCTTCCTTGGGTTTCTTGGTCTAGAGGCTGGCTGCCTCTCAGCTGGCAAAGGCTTAATGAAAGCACAGCAGGTGGTGCTGGGATGGTCAGGAAACTGTGCAGCCAGTGGAGGAGAGAGTTTTGCTGAGGAAGCTGTCTTACTGTCAAACCATAATCATCATGCTTAGGATGGTCAATTTTATTTAGCTCTTAACTGAACTACACACAGAAAACTGACACTTCCTGCAGGCTTCCTTGTTCCTGCTCTTTTTTCCACCATCCATGTGCTAGAGCAGCGATTCAGAGCTTAGTGCAGTCAGAAGCATCTTGATTCCTCTGAAGCCTTATCCAGAATGAGGTGTGCTGCCTGGGACATTGGTAGGGGCTATATCATGACTGGGGGCTCCAGGTAATCAACTGGAAGGATAGGTTTTAGTAAGTGCTTTTTAAATTTGGCACCAACATTATTGGAAGTTTGTATTCTTTTTTGCCAAATTAAGGTTGGGGAACATAAATGGAAGAAAGTAGAAAAAATGACTAAATGGTGAGAAAACACGAGTCACTGGAAAGAAATTGAATTTACTTAACCTTCAGAAGGGAAGGGTGAGAAGGGGCTCCATAATTCTTCATGCATAAAAAAGGAATTTTCCTTTCTTATTGTGGAAAATGGCTATTATCTACTTCTATGAATGCAGAGCAAAATGAGAAGGTAAAACTCTGTTATCCAGGTGTATGTATGCTTGGATGCAGTTAGCAATTAACTAGCAGCTTTCACTATCTCAGTTTGTGCTAATCACTTATTATTTTTTTAATCCTTGTTCTAACTACAGTAATATTATTATTTTCCTCATCTTACAAATGAGAAAATTGAGGCTCATAGTAGTTAAACTTGGGGGATACAAGGACCTACAAAATATGTGAGGGAAGCAGAAACTGAACACATATACAAATACTAGCTGTTAAAATAAGTCACAGATAAGAAATCAAGCAAGAATACAGAAATTAGGAATACATAGTAAAGCAAGAGTAGTGGTTAAGTGTTTAGCTGACTCTCAGGAACCAGAAGGTCCACTGGAATTAAGGCTTGGGGAAGGGCAGGGGCTCATGAACCCATATGGTAAAGCAAGGGAGTGAAGATCAGTATCCAGATAAGCAGTGTGACATCCACCTCAGATATGAGGAGACATCTGCAAAAAGACTTTGCTTAGGGACACAAACTTCAGCTTTATCCAGAGAACGTATGTGTATTTCTGGTTAAAGGAGACCCTTGTTCCCAGGGCTTGGGAGGTCCCACAAAGAGAACAGGTGAATGAATTTGGAGTAGACTGCTTCTGATAGCCCATCCAGTTGTGTAGGTGCCACATAAATTGACACCTTTGACTTCACAGCTTTGGTTGTGACTTGCCTTTTAAAATTCCCTTAGGTTTGAGTTGCTTTTTAGCAGCTTTATTATATAACAGGATTCTAATTTGGGATTTTTAAAATGCAGAAGGTATGGCATTACTGATATACCTGCAGGGGAAAATACTAGTCTTGGTGAAAGAAAAGAAAATCAACAAAGAAATGTTTCTTATCAAATGATGACAGCTGGCCTTCAAAGGAAGATACTTCTAGTTGCTTTATTTGAAAGAGAGCTTTTCTGAGTGGATTCAGATGAAAACTGGGCCTTTTCTGTAGATTGTGGGCTTGGCTAGGTCTGTCATTAGCCTCTGCTTCTAACTGGAAATGCTGCAGTGAAGACACATACTACTGTTCTAAGGGGATATTAACACCTGTTACTAGTAGAAAATGAAAAGCCAATGATGAGAAAATGAAATAGGGATTAATTTCTATCACAACCAGGTCTAGATTCCACTGTACCTCTGCCACTTGACTTGGGTGCTCTTGCCATGACTTACATGAGTCAACACAGTCACTAGAGAGTTTTAATTTTGTAGGCCAGCTTGCCATCTGAGTCTCAATTTCAAATAAGCTTCATATAACAAATGTGACATTGTTTCTGGGTATTTCATAAAACATGGGAAAGATATGCATTTTGGATGTAATGAATACAATCCTGTGGTCATTACCTTGGCCCAGGGCCCCTCTTTTTCACTACAGCTACCTTTCGTTTCTTTGCTTCAATATTTTCCTTGTGAAAATTGAGTAAACATATATACAGGTATAAAAGTGGAACAAAGGAGGACCTGATCAATCTCATTTAGGGAAAAGGTCATGAAGTGTTTTACAGAAGGTGGCTCTTCAGTCACATTTTGAAAGGTGGATGGGACAGGACAGGCAGAGAAGGGGGAAAACATAATTCTAATATATACTGATTAATATAAGTTCAAAAGCACAGAGATATGAAATAGAAGGGCAGGTCTATGAACCATAAGTAGTTTAGTATGACTGGAATGTAGGCTGTAAATCAAACCTCCCTCAAAAATGTGAGCGTTTCCTGATGAGTGAATCTGTTGTAGGAAGGGGGGGCCCCTTCCAAGACTTGAGAGTGGGTTGTTGTCTAACACTCGGAAGTGAATTGTCTGAGGAGACACACATGCTGACAAAGCAAGAGACTTTATTGGGAAGGGGCACCCAGATGGAGAGCAGCAGGGTAAGGGAACCCAGGAGAACTGCTCTGCCACATGGCTCACAGTCTCAGGTTTTATGGTAATGGGGTTAGTTTCTGGGTTGTCTCTGGCCAGTCATCTTGCTTGGCCCATAGTCTGACTCAGGGTCTTTCCTGGTGGCACGAGCATCTCTCAGCCAAGATGGATTCCAGCGAAAAGGGCTCTGGGAGGTTGGTCGTCTCCTCCTTCTTTTGTCCCCTCCTGAATCCTCCTGGTTAGTTTTTGGCGACAGCACCATGTTCCTTTTTGGGATCTCCTGTTGTGAGACAACGCAGGCAAGCGGGCCTGGCCAAGGTGGGTCAACAGTTCCCTAACAAATCCATGAAGTGTACCTTTTACACATCTGCCAAGGTGCCTAACAACCAGTAAATAACCAATCATTGAATTGTTAAATGGTGATTTTGGAAAAATATTCTAATTATAAGGATATAGTTTTTGTGGTGGAATTTGATTCAAGAGGGACACAGATTTGCTACCTTGTCTTAACAAAGAGTTTGCAGGAGACAAAAGAACGGTGGTTTTCATTACTGGTCTATGTATCTGACATTGACTGTCATTTTATACTTGTAGCAAACATTCTTATTCTCTTTGTAGAAAGACCCTAGAATAGTGTCTGGTCCTTAATCAGCACATAATAAATATTTTGACTAAATAATATATCTTCCTCCTCAAGGAGACAAAAGCATACAAAATTAAGGCCAAGATTTACATTGCTTCAGCTTCCTTTGGGAAGATGAAGGCATGGATGCAATAACTACTCGTTTTTCCTTTTCCTTTGCTTCTCTTCTTGTTTGAAGCCCCAGTTCCCTCTCTTTCTTATTATTCTCAACAAGAGGGATTTGCTACTCTGGTTAGAGGAATCCAATTTTTTTTTCAGTTGTTGAAGAGTTAAATAGAATTAAATTTTCATGTAATAGAATTTTCAAATGGGAAATTTGTGGTTGGGGAGGAATTACTAAATCCAGAGTTAAAACTATAGACTACAGTCTAGCACCATTGCTCCAGAAGAAGTTTAAGCCATTGAAATGCAGATTTAGCTTCATAATGGATGCTTGCTCTGTGAGCTTAGTACACTCTTAGTATGTTCTGATCTTCTAAGAGGAATAAAAACTTCTTGCTTACGCAGTGGTTTTGGACCAGGGGCAGTTTGCCCTCCAGTGGACATTTAGCAATGTTTAGACACATTTTTGGTTGTTTTACTGTGGTGAGAGGAGGGTGTGTGTGTGACTGGCATCTAGTGGGTAGAGGATGCTGGAAACATCCTGCAATGTGAAGATAGCCCCCGACAACAAAGAATTATCTGGTCCAAAATGTCAATAGTGCTGGAGTTGAGAAATCCTGTTTTAAAGTAACAGATATTTGGTTTGGTCTATTACCAGACTATTGAATGGTACTTCTCTTACATCCAGGAAGGACCAGATGATGAGGCCAGTTAGGTAATAGCTATACTCTTATTGCTCTGTGTGTGTGTAGCAAGCTTGCTAGATAACACAGTTCTAGTATGTTGGGTAAGGTAACATCATTTGTTTAAAGCAGTTTGTGTACCTAGACAAGCTCCAAGTGATCTTTCAGGTACCTAATGTGCTTTGTGCCTTTAAAAAAATCAACTAAACTATGTATTTACCTGAAAGACTGGAGTGACTTTGAAAAATTGATTTAAAAAAGGTTCTTAAACATATGTATGTTCCTCAGAGAGTGAATGCAGGAGCTTCACAAAGGATTAAATTGATTTGAACTTTAGAGGGACTAAAATGTCCTTCATGAGAAATCCTTGAATTTCCATTTTTTTAAATTTCACATATTTTGAGGGATGTTAGGATGTAGAAAGAAACTTAAAAGTACGGAGAAAAATCAGGAAATCAGAATGATTTTAGGTTATAATGAATAGCACTATGCATCTTTTTTTAATACCTTCTGCTCTCGTAATTTTTTTATGCAGTGCTCTTTAAAGGTTTAAGGGACCAGAAAAGATTTCTTAGTAAGAGTTTTCAGCTCATGAAATGTTCAGAACCAATTAGTATTTGTCCCAGGTACACTTTTCCAACCTTTCCTTTTTTCCCAGCTACCTCTGACAGTAGATGGAAGATACAACCATCAGTCTCAGAGCAGTGTGATTAAGCTTCCTTATACCAACACAAGTTTTCATCAAAGGAAATGAAAAGAAATAAGAAAAATGGGTTGTTTTAATTAAGGTATCAATTACCTTTGTGACAAAGAAACCCCCTCATTTCAGTGGGGGGCTCACAATAGATGTTGTTTCCTGACTTATCGAACAATCCAATGTGTGTTCCTGCTTGCTGGAGAACTTTCCTCCACCTGGTGATTCAGGGATGCAGGAATAAATTCAGCTTATTCCATGTTGTGGCCACTGTACTATCTGCTTCTAAACAGTAGAAGTGGAAAGCAAGGGGGCCTGAGCTGCATCTCAGCCACAATTCTGAGTTATGGCAGGGCAGAATGTGCCATGTAAAATTTGTTCAATTTCTGATAGACTTATTTCTTAACTCTCTTTGGCTCAATATATATAGTTATATATCTGTGATGGTGGTACACATATTTAAAACAATTCTTTAATTTTAAAAATTATATTTCCTACTCTGTTAAGAAAGGTGGAGTTTTATAGCTATAAAATTTACTGAGTTCATAATCCATGTCAGTTTTCTATGTATTTTTTTGAATGTACTAACATGAGTTCTACGTGTATTAACTCATTTGATTATCAAAATATTTTAATGAGGTAGGTAAAAATATTACTCAATTTTGGAACAAATCATGGCCCAGAAAGGTTAAGAAACTTAATGTCATGTGGTTATGCACAGTACAACCCAGTGAAGCAACTACAGAGCTCATGTTTTTAAAGGCATTTCCATAAAATGTTAAATAAAAAGGTTATTTAAAATGTTCAATAGGGCCTCCCTGGTGGCGCAGTGGTTGAGAGTCCGCCTGCCGATGCAGGGGATACGGGTTCGTGCCCCGGTCTGGGAGGATCCCATATGCCGCGGAGCGGCTGGGCCCGTGAGCCATGGCCGCTGGGCCTGCGCGTCCGGAGCCTGTGCTCCGCAACGGGAGAGGCCACAACAGTGAGAGGCCCGCATACCGCAAAAAAAAAAAAAAAAAAAAAAAAAATGTTCAATAAATGGGAATCAGATGATTATTTTAGTTGTAGGGGCTGTATGAAATGATGCATAGGGAATATATAATGAAGGAATTTTAAAAAGCAATATTTAAATGGTATGAAATTCTAATAGAAAACAAAGTCTAAAAGTAGGGAAAATTATGAAGGACTAAGATCATCTAAACTTGAACAGGGCTGATATCATGGTATCTCATATACATTATGGTTGTTGGGCATGGGAAAAGGATGGGAGATTCTGTCAATGTTTGGTTTACCAAGATAGTAATGTATAGTCAAAAACTTAATTAAGCATGATCAGACTGCAGACTTTTAGCGATTAAGGTAGCTTTCTCTCTGAAATTTTTAAATGTGATTGTTATGAGATTTGACTCCAGTTCAACATTTTTCTTTTTGTTCAGTATGCCTTTTGCTTTCCAATCTGCTCCCTCATAATTCTACATTTAAATTAGGGAGCACCCACTCATTATTATTTTTTATTGTGGATTTTCACTATAATATGACTAAGATCATTTAAAGCAGTGTAGATTAAAGTCAGATCTTTAAGTTATGGTAAGAAACCTGTACGAAAGTGATAGAAATCTGGGAAGACAAGAAACTATTGTGATACTTCAGAAACAATTTTATGTGTATATACTGGCTACTGACAGACAATATTTAGATTGTCAAACATTGGCTTACATCTCTAAGTTTGTGATATTTCTCTACATTCCTTTCCCCTTAAGCTAATTTTCTCCCTCTGTAGAGATAGACAAACTCACATTTTACTCTTGCAATCTTCTTTGGAATTGTTCACACATGAATGTACTGCCAAATTTGAAATTCCTCTTAGTGAGAAAAATATATCCTAGTTTTTGGCTTTGCATATCTGATTATCCTAAAAGCAATGGCAACACCAAAACTTTTCCAGAATGAAACAATTATAATTAAGTAGTAAGAGGAGAAAACAATTGGTTATACTATAATATTTACACTTCACCATTATATTTGATTAGTTGGCTAAGAATATAAAGCTATTGCTGGGTTAATTGCCCCCGAAAACTTTTGTTGTGTTCTTTTCTAACTCTAGTTCATTGTTCTGTGACACAACTTTGAGCATATTTAGATGCTTACATTTTAAAAAGGAATCTGGGCATACTTCCCCTAAGAGATACCATTAATAACGCATCCCGTATAATTAGAAAAAAAAGCATTGCACAGATGAGAAGAAAAAATGTGTTATGGCAGAAACAAATTGTGATGCATATTAGGATGTCTTTAGATCCAAGAAACATTTGATAATTGAGTGCAATTAAGTTCAGAATATCTCAGTTCTTCTTTGGACACATATACAAAATTTTAGATGCGAACTGAAATGATATTGTGAAAAGTAACCTGACAGGTAGACAACAAACCTGTAGAAATTCTATAGAGAAAAAACCATACAGGTGAAAATAATATCTAAATTGAAACAAAAATATGACTTTAGGAGGAGAGGAGTTGTTCTCAGTTGACAGGATAAATGGCAGTCTTTTGATATAGGGAAAAATAAATAAATGCTTTATATTCATGTGGTTATTATTAATGTCTGTGTATGTTCAGTAGAGAGACTGTTTTTCACCTCCAAATAAAAAGAACATTCCACAGTCTCCTATATGTTTTATTTTCCTGTTGTTTATTTTCCTGATGGGCAGTAGTTTTCTCCCCAGGGTGCTGAGTTGACCTCCAGGGTGAGTTATAACCAAAGCTGGGGACAAGGGCATACAGTAGTATCAAGGATAATTGTTTTATGGTAAATCTTTCCCTGAAAGCTATCAAGCCTTTCTGAAATGCGCTGTTTACTTAAAACCTCTATTATTTATTTGTTTGTTTGTTTTGGATTTTCACTGTTTAACAACAGGCATCATAATTTGATGTATAAGCTAAGTAGATCCTGGTCTTACAGATAGCTGTGTTTTAGGAAATAAACTTTACTAGGAAAACTGATTGTAGTCTCATTCTTTCCCCCTCTTTTACTTTTCTTTTCTCATCTACAATCTGAAATACAAACTGTTAAATACTCGGGGAGGACAACCTTGAAACCATCATTCTATTGCATGAGAGTATTATAGCTGATACTCATGTTGAGTAAAGTTGAAAAGTTGTTATGTTTTTAGGCTGGAGAATGAGAGTAATATAACTACTTAAAAATTCTATATAAAAAAGGATTCCTTTCTAAATAGAATGCAACCTTTTTAAAATACCAAAAGTTTCCTTTTTAAAATAAATTTATTTATTTACTTATTTATTTTTGGCTGTGTTGGGCCTTCATTGCTGCACGTGGGCTTTCTCTAGTTGCAGCGAGTGGGGGCTATGCTTCGTTGCAGTGTACAGGCTTCTCATTGTGGTGGCTTCTCTTGTTGCGGAGCACGGGCTCTAGGTGCACAGGCTTCAGTAGTTGTGGTGCATGGGCTCAGCAGTTGTGGCACATGGGCTGAGTAGTTGTGGCACACGGCCTTAGTTGATCCATGGCATGTGGGATCTTCCCGGACCAGGGCTCGAACCTGTGTCCCCTACACTGGCAGGCGGATTCTTAACCACTGCGCCACCAGAGAAGTCCCTAAAATATCAAAAGTTTCTGTTTATAATGATCCCACATACATAAGGCCTTATTATTTAAAATGATGTGAAATGTCATTGGATCTTTCTAGCTTGAAACTGAGTGCTTCCATGGCACCTGATAGAATTGATGCTAACTCTCAATTACCCACCTGTGGTTATGAGAGAGCAGAAATGAAGGCAATTGCATTCACAAAACATTAGAAATCTTTTAAGCATTTATTACAGTTTCTTCCCCATCAAACATTTTCCCCTTGAAGCTTCTAAGAAGGAGCAATCCTGAATGATCTGTACTTTAAAAAAATTTCTTACCTACACTTTTGATAGGTATTATGGAAATGGTTTACATAGAGGGCTCTAGGTAAAAGGGGAACAGAACAAAAGTCCAGAGATATACACATCCTGAATAATCATTCCCTGGAGTTCTCTCTTGGGGACAAAGTGCCCTTTCTTTTCTTCATAGGATCATTTCAAACCCTTTTGTGTTAAAAGGCCTGCAAATTGCTAAAAGGCACTTACTACAAAGAGGGCTACATAGACGCCTGCTTGTCTTTTAGCCTTATTGAACTCTATAGTCAGTGAATGTACAAAGTACCCTGGAAGGTTGGCTGGGAAGTTCAAAGAGGTCTGAGATCAGCCCTACTTTCAAGAAACATACAGTCTGTCTGCTGTTCCTATAAAACAATAGCAGTAGTAGCAGCAGCAGCAGCAACAACAACAACAGCACAAATTACGTGAGTAAACAGTATGTGACAAGGGCCTTAGGAGTGATATAAACAGTAACTTTTATTTTCAGAGTCACAGGAGAGGTAAATACTGGAGACTAAAGGGATCAAGGAACTTTTTATTTAGAAGTTAACTTATTTTGTTCTCTGGACGTAGAACAACATGAAGAATTTAAATTGGTAAAGAAGATGGGGAAAGAAAGGCTACTCTAGTGAGGAAAAGCTACGGATGTGAATAAGGAAAGAAAGATGATTCAAGTGCAACAATGAGTGCATCAGTTTATGGGATGATATATATAGAAGACAAGAGATATAAAATGGGAAAATCAGTGGGAGCCAGATTATAGAATGTTTTAAATTACAAGGTAGAGTTTCATTTTTAGATAATAGAAAGCACTGGAAGGATTTTGAGTGGGAAAGTGGCATATGTAACACAGTGTTTCAGAAAGATGCATTTGATGGTGATAAGGAGGATGAACTGAAGTAGAGGGGATTAGAGGAAGCTTGTTTCAGAGATAGACCTGTGGAATCATAGAAGCTAAGTGAGGAGCATGAGCAAGGGGTAGAAGGATGTAGAAAGGGAAGGTAGGACTGGAGAAGGCTTCATGTTGGAGAGGTTTTCACAATTGGGCTGAGTCAAAGTATGAGTAACAAGATTTGAGACATTTTCAAGATTTATATGCCACGTGTACTATTATTTATCTATTTGTAATTTTATTTATTTAAAAAAATTTATTTATTTATTATTTATTTTTGGCTGCATTGGGTCTTTGTTGCTCGTATGGGCTTTCTCTAGTTGCGGTGAGTGGGGGCTACTCTTCGTTGTGGTGCGCGGGCTTCTCATTGCAGTGGCTTCTCTTTGTTGCTGAGCATGGGCTCTAGGCACGTGGGCTTTAGTAGTTGTGGCATATGAGCTCAGTAGTTGTAGCTCACAGGCTTATTTGCTCTGCAGCATGTGGGATCTTCCCAGACCAGGGCTCAAACCCATGTCCCCTGCATTGGCAGGTGGATTCTTAACCACTGTGCTACCAGGGGAGTCCCTATCTATTTGTATTTTTAAAAAGCATTATTAGAGAAATATTTATTGCTTCAAATGCTTATATTAGAAAAATGATACAGTATCAGCAATTAATGCTATATTACTATAAATCCTTAAGACATTAAAATTTGAGAAGTTATTATAAACAGATTTATGAGAATAAAGCCATATTTTGCTGTATGAGTTTCATTCTATCCACAATAGATTCGTCCAGGGATGCATACCAGATACCAGATCCAAGTTGAGCCAATCAGAGTCCTGCCCTGAGATTTTGTATGAGACTAAAATTTCTGCTTCATTCTAAATTCTCTTGAAGAGAAATATGCAAATTTGTGGTGCCATTCTTCTTCCATTCCTGTTTAATAATGTGCCCTTAAGTAATATGAAAAATACTTATGAATTCAGATCACTGTGGGTATGTTTAACATAAGTAAGCATTTGGGAGTGAGTGTTAGTTGACTGAGGATATCGATTACCTGAACATTGAATGGTAACACTGATTTACAGCACTTCCTACTGAAAAAGTAGAGCTGGAGAAGGCATCTGTCAATGAGTGTTCAGTGCAGGAAATAGTAACCACTCTAGGTATTATACATTCAGTAGGAATCAAGGGACTAGAGAGATGTAGGTGGTTACAAAACCTGCAGGAATGGCTGGGACAGTGGAAGTCAGAGGGGCTGTTTCTGAAACTGATATTCAGAGCTGATATCCAGAGCTGAGATCCAGAGGTCATGAAGCTGCTACCACCAACTACTATGTTACAACAGCTTCCTTTCACACCCACAACATTGGCATCTGGGAGTATAATGAGGCATCTGGTTGCTGCAAACATGACCCACCAACTTTCCTTGCCAGTACTAACACAGTGAGAAGATGGCTTCTATCTCCCTTCTTGCTTTATGAATCTCAAGCATGCACCCCATTGGCAGATCCTGTTTGCATATAGGATATTCTAGCTGACTGGTAATGGGGAAGTGTAGATTTTAGCTTTGTTGCTTCTGTGATAAAGGAGGGCAAGGAGCTGTGCAGCTCTTGTGATAGGGATGAAAGAGGGTGGCAGTGGATACCAAGTCCCAAAAGAACATATTCATCACAGGGTTAAGCAGTAGCAGTGGTAGAAATAGCCTAGGTATGTTTGATGCAATCCCAAAATCTGTAACAGAGCAGTGCTGACCTCACTGCTTTTTGCTGTTGTTCCCCCAGGGATATGGTACATTGAATCTGAATTGAATCTGAGCTTCTCTTGATTTATCAAGGAAGTCATGCAATTATTACACTATTCTTTGGAAAGCTGTGATTGAAAACAGGGTAACGTTTTTTCTGGAGGCTGGTCAGTGGCATAGTTGACCTCAGTGTGGCTACCCAGGCTTCTTCTTCTGTGAACTCATATTTCTTATGTGAGAAAATAAAGGTTAGCCAAAGCTTCTCTTTCTAGGACTAGCCATATCCTAACTCGTCATGTTGATTGTCTTGCTGGATGTTTAAAGGAGTATATGGATGTTTTAAAACAGAATATTCAATGATATGAGTACTAGATTAATGGTATATTGCTGAGGTGTACTGACTAGGCAAGACTTGCACCAAATAGAGCCCAAAGAGGAATAGAGAATGGGAAACAAATCGTTTAATGATTTCTTACTCTGCTGAAATTTTACAGTAACCTTCAGTGCCTCTTTTGTAGTCACTCTTTGTAAACTTTTTTGCTTCTCTATTTATTCCTTTTAGGTGATTCAGAAAACTGTAAATAATGAGGCTGTCCTAATTATGGCCATATAATTAAATGCCAAATTGAAAAAGGTAACTTGTATACCACATTGACAACTTTCCATTTTTCTTTACCCCATTATTGTTATCCCATTTTTTTCATAGACTACATGATAAGTAGGTCAGGAGTAGTGGGTTTGGGGAGCATCAATGATAGGAACATAAGGCAGATACTTAGGATGTCCTTCTAAGATCTTGGAATATAATTTTTATGGTCAGTGGTTCTCCAAATGTCCTGCTCTGAAGACTCACTGAAAAAGAGAAATAACCTAATATGTCAATGTTCTTGCAATATCCCCTTGGGATATTTCCCTCTATAGTATGTTCATTCTACCCTACCAAGCCAAATGTTCAGAAAAGTGCTTGTTCCTAGACTGTAGCTTGAGAATTGCTGTTCTAGGAAGAAATTGACTTTTTCCCCAGCAACTTTTAGTGAGACAGAATGCCTGACAATTTAAAGTATCTAAGTGGTATAAATTCTATAAATTCAGCACATTTAATCTAAATTTCTCACTGATCTTGCTTTTAATGCCAGCTTCACACACCACCAACTCACAAATCATATGACATACAATAGGCCTGGATGTTCACATGAGAGGACGTTATTACCTTAGTAGTTTACTGTATAGCATTGGGGGATTTTGAGTTGTCTTTTCTCAGAGATCTTCTAACCTGGACACAATATATTTTCATTTCTTTTTGTTCTATTTTTTGGTTAGTATCTTCTACTATGAGTAATATCATCTCCATAATGAAATTTGTATTGAAAACTAAATGGCCTTTTATTTTTTTAAAAACGCTTTTTTTTGATACTCCCTGTAATCAAAAGGATGCCAAAAGAAGTCTCAAGACCCTCAGCAGCAAAAATAAATACATGAAAAAATCTTAAAACACATTACCATCCTAGAAAGAAAAGTAATGAAAATGAAAAAGTAAGTAATCTATCTTATTTATGTTTTTTCCCTTTGCAATAATAATCTATATGTCTTGAAAACCTCTCAAGTAGTTTCTGTTAATTGTAGTGAATCCTTTTTTGAGATAGATAGATAGAAATGGAGATTATCAACTACCAAAAATCTCTTGGGCAAATTTAAGCAATGTGTATATCACATTTGACATACTACTAGTATTAGTCAATTACAACACTGTTTTGTTTTGTTTTTCTTCCATGGACAGTGTCTTGGGAATAACATCAGCTCATTTGAGTTCAGGTTCAACCAGTGGCCCTATGTCCAGAAGTTAAAGTTTAAGCTTACCTCTAATTCATCAGTCAGAATAAAACAAAGTTATGGGGAAGTACTGCCTGCATTCTTTGCCCTTCTCCTAGGCAGTGTTAAGTATATAAACAAATGTTGAATACCTATTTAAAGAATATTGGTATGAAGGAAGGGGCACTCATATGCCTTAATCTTGTTGCTGGGGCAAGATGAGGGAATTATGAAAATGCAAAGAAGGAGAAAGAATTTATGAGAAATGGTAAGAATGTGAGGATAGGTAAAGAGAGTCATAAAAATGAAAGTTGATATACAGTACTTCTGGAGAGAGAAGGAATATGTGAGACCTTTGACTTTGGAGCATGCTTGGTTGGAATGCAGAGTCATCATATTCAAAGATGGGGGTATATGAAATAGGGTTAAATCTTTGTAAAGCAAAGGAAAAGTTTAGGCGTTTTATCTTTGCCAACAGATGAAAAGATAATCTTAAGGCATATGTCAAAGGAGTAATTTACTTACATAGTAATTTTAAAAAGTGATGAAGACATTTTGCTTTTGCTCCACGAACATGAGACATGTACAGTTTATGATCTGAGGTAGTGAAAATAGTTTTCAGGACATGTCACAGCCAGTCATGAATTCTAACTCATATTCATTTCCAATAGAAGCATTACTATGCAGGAGAGAAAATAGAGAAGACTTATAAAACATTCATCAAAGAAAAAATGCAGTGCCTTAGCTTAAAAAGATGAAAACAGCCTATTTGAGAGAGAAGCTCAAATTAATTTTCGTGTGTTCACTTTTCTGCAAAAGCTGCCAGTGGTGGCTGACCACATGGGTAGAAATGAGACATTGATATTTTCCTATCCCCGACCCCTCCACCAATGCAAAGCCTGATATTCAAACACAATGTGAATGCATCAATCTTGGATCTGCATCCTCTTGCCAGCTCCTCATTACATGGGATGTTCCACCGTAGACCATTATAATTTCCTCCAGACTCATACTAATTGTGGGAAAGGATTCTATTATTTGGGTGAAAATAATGAGCATACTACAGGAAAGATAGTGAGTTTCTAGTGATAGCACTATTGTAGATATATATTGAATATTCAATATGTGGTTAAAATAGACATGGTGCTCAATTTATGTATTTAACAGTGGTAGCCCCTTTTCACAAATTTGTTCTGTTTTAGGCATCACCTTCTTAAAACTGTTGTTTGATGCTGTTGCCATGGTGTGTACTTTCTTTTACCACCAACTTCTAGGGAGTTGAAGAAAAAGTTTTGTTAGAGGAAACAAAATGAGAAAGAATCTATGTTTTGGGGGATGGAGAAGGACCCTGGTCTGTGATTGTAAATAGTGGTGGCTTCCCAGAAGCCTGAATTCCTAGGTGAAGCTCTGGACACATTTTCCCTTACATTTCCCTTAGAAATGTTTCCCTGGAAATGTTTTCCCTTATACCTTAGGATACAGCATAAGCAGTCCCACACTTATGAACAGATAAGCATAATGGCTGATGCTGCTTCTGCAATTCCTCCTGGAGTTTGCATAGGAGCTTTTACTACCAAGGAGTCATAACACTCTAACGATCCTCTTTCATCAGTGGACACCTTTCCTCTACTCCTACTCTGTTAAGAGTCATTACTGTTAGAACCTTCTTTTTCACTTCTAGAAATTGCACATTGAAACCCTAATTCCTATAGCCAGAAAAGAGCTTGCTTCTGCCCTAGAATCCCTCATGTGGTGTAAAATAATCCTAAAAGCACTATAGGTATTTTGCACTAGCTGTGCTGCATACTGGCCATAGACCTTGGGCAAGCTTCCTTCTTTCTGGTCTTGTAATATGAAGTGACTGGAGTAGAGGAATTTTTTTTTAAATTTTATTTATTTATTTATGGCTGTGTTGGGTCTTCGTTTCTGTGCGAGGGCTTTCTCTAGTTGTGGCAAGTGGGGGCCACTCTTCATCGCGGTGCGCGGGCCTCTCACTGTCGCGGCCTCTCTTGTTGCGGAGCACAGGCTCCAGACGCGCAGGCTCAGTAATTGTGGCTCACAGGGTCAGCCGCTCCTTGGCATGTGGGACCTTCCCAGACCAGGGCTCGAACCCGTGTGTCCTGCATTGGCAGGTGGACTCTCAACTACTGCGCCACAGGGAAGCCCCTGAGGGTTTCTTACATGGTTCCCAGTTCTACCATTGTGATTCTTGGCGGTATGGATGCTCTGCTGAAGTTGATGCAGCTGATTAATCAGGGCCTCCAAGAAGCATATGCCAACTGAATAAAAGAGATTTATTAGAGGATAGAGCTTTGATGGTAAATGGGGAGGGGGCCTAGGGAGGCTGGGAGAGCTATTACTTTTCGAATTTATGTATCAGCCACTTTATATACATTACTGCATGTAATTCTCACAGTTACTCTATGTGATGATGCAGTAGCAGAATAATGGTCCCCCAAAGATATCCACGTCCTAATCCCTGTAACCTATAAATGTTATGTTATATGACAAAGGAGAAATTAATGTTATGGATGCAATTATGGTTGTTAGTCAGTTGACCTTAAGATATGGAGATTATTCTGGGTTATCTGGGTGGGCCCAATGTAATCACAAAGATCCTTAGAAAAGGAAAAGGGAGGCAGAAGAGAGAGAAGCAGAGATCGTATTGTTTTAAGCCACCAAATTTGTGGTAATTTATTATATCAGCAATATAAAACTAATATAGATGAGTGGTTTTATTCTAAATTTATAAATAAGAGAACTGAGAGCCCAGTTAAGTAACATTCTCATGATCACAGGGCTAAAGGCAGAGGATTCAAATCCAGATGTTTATTCCCAAAGCCTACACACTATTTGGTATGTTGCCTTAAATTGTTACCTGGAATCCCTCAGACATCCTTGGCAGGTCCCTGGCTCAGGACTTTCTTGCCTGTCTTAGTGGGCCACGGTAGTGTCTTTTCCCATCTGGGTGCCTTTATTGATTGCTCAAAGTACCTTCAGTCTTACTGACCACATCTTGGCTCTAGCTGGGGAGTACTTTCCATGCCTTTCTATTCAGAGCCTTGGAAATGTCCCCAGCTATGGAGTTCTTGAAACCCTAGTGCTGCTGAAAGTCAGGAAAAAGGAATCGTGTCTTAGGCATTTCTTATATTGGCAGCCCTTCCTTTTTATCCATTGCAAATCCCATTTTTCCACCTATTTCCATTCTCTCAAACTGCCTTGCCCTGGATGCTTACTTTTTGTTCCCCTTAGAAAACATGAACTGAGTAGAAAATAACACAGGATTGCACATTCTTTTCTTTCTTTCTTCTTCTTCTTTTTTTTATCTTTCTAAGCCTATATTTGGCTCACTACGTATTTTCAGGGCATGAGAAACAGAATGTCCAGTCCAGTAGTCACTCTGGTTACCTTCCTCTTAACATCTTTTATTTACTTTATGGGTTAAAAATGTTTTTCTGAGCTAGACTATGAATTTAACAATTCTTTATAAGATTGTTTTCATTGGAAACGTATTATAAATTACATCTAACAGATAGGACAGAAGTTTAAAAAAGTTTTTGATCATAAATTGGAGCCTGATGGTATTTACAATCTATTAGTGAATTAGACTGCATAGCGATTGCTGACTACACTGTAGACTTTCATACACAGAAAGCATATTCCATTTTAACCCTAAAGAGTGGTTTTGGCCTTATCTCTTGAGCAAAATATGGGATGGCTCAAATAAATCAGTTTAGTTCTATTTGTTTTATGAGCTGTGCAGCAGTTGAAGCACAAGTTTAATGACTTATTTCACATGTTTTCCCGTAAGTCTTTCCTGGAAACTCAAGACATCCAGAGTTATGATGGGTTATCAGAAAAGGGGAGGACAAGGTACATTATTCCAGAAATATTACTACCCATAGGAGTGCACAACAGTTGAGGATTTAACTATTTGGATTGTTACTTTGTATTAAATGAATTAACATATGCTTCAGGTTTTGTCACAAATGAAAAATTTTTTCCTCGGTGAGATTTAAGACCCTCGTTTTTTTTCTGTTGGAACTTTATTTTATTAAAAAAAATTTTTATTGGCATATAGTTGATTTACAATGTTGTGTTAGTTTCTGCTGTACAGCAAAGTGAATCAGTTATACATATACATATATCCACTTTTTTAAAGATTCTTTTCCCATGTAGGTCATTACAGAGTATTGAGAAGAGTTCCCTGTGCTATACAGTAGGTCCTTATTAGTTACCTATTTTATATATAGTAGTGTGTATATGTCAATCCCAATTTCCCAATTTATCCCTCCCCCCACCCCCTGCTTTCCCCGCCGTAACCATAAGTTTGTTTTCTACATCTGTGACTCTATTTCTGTCTTGTAAATAAGTTCATTTGTATCATTTTTTTAGATTCCACATATAAGCAATATCACATGATATTTGTCTTTCTCTGCCTGACTTCACTCAGTATGACAATCTCAAGATAAGACCCTCTTAATTCTTGATGTATTTTATTTATTTTTATTATTACACTTACTATTTTCGTTATTTTTCTAAAACCTGAAAATTGTTTAGGATCGAATTCTGAGTTTCTGTTTTTGATCCATAGGGTCAATTAATTATGGAATATGTGTATGAAGTTATGCATGGCTTGATTTTTTAATATAAACTTTAAATTTTAGAATAGTTTTAGGTTTACAGAAAAGTTGCAAAAGATAGTACAGAGAGTTCTTCTATGCCTTCTTCCACTGTCTCCTATTGTAACATCGTACATTATGATATATCTGTCACAAATGAGAGCCAACATTCATACATTATTATTAACTAAACTCCATACTTCATTCATATTTCCTTAGTTTTTCCTTTACTGTCCCCTTCTGTTCTAGGATCCAATCCAGGTACTACATTACATTTAGTCATTAGTATCCTTAGTCTCCTCTGCAGTGTGACAGTCTTTTAGACTTCCCTTGTTTTTCATGACCTTGACAGTTTTCAGGAGTACCAGGCAGATATTTTGTAGAATTTCCCTTACTTGGGATTTGTCTGATGTTTTTCTCATGGTTAGACTTAGGTTATGGGTTTTGGAGAGGAAGACCACAGAGGTGAAGAGATAAATTAGTTGAAATTCTGTAAGGAAGGTGGTCTCTTTTCCCCCATTTGTTTATCATGGCTTGATTCTTATTTCTTCCATAGTTCTAATCTTTCTTCCTTGTCAAGTACAATATGATAGAGAAGATAAGGAATGCATATAAAAAACTGCCGTATTTCATTGTATTTAAGATGTCATCACTTGGAAGACATTTTAATTTGAGAAATGTAAAAATGTGAAAAAAATCTGTGTTACAATTGATGTCATACAATATAATAAGAAGTCTAATCTGATTGTCTGAAGGACAGTTTCACAAATTCCTTCAGAAACACTTTTTACTCAGTGTATAGTGAAGAAATTCTTTCTTAAATTTTGGTTTCAGTAATTTAGGATAATCTTATCCTGTTTTACAAGACTGGAAATATCACCCCAAATTAAATAACTTCAAAATTCCTTATATGTGTAGTAGAATAAACTTTTTAGATTTGGGGGTTATTCTTATTTTGTAATTATATAAATTGTGTTTTGTACATAGTAGATTGGTTATATTTTATTTAAGGGATTACAGTGGTACAAAAGGTTTTGTCTTTTCAATGCAAATTGTGTACGGATCTCTGTTAGTTATTCCATTTTCCTTAGTTCCTTCCTACTTTCTTTTGTTTGACTCATTTTCTTGTACACTGACTCCATTTGTAGAGATTCACAGAATCATAAAATATTACAGTTGAACATCTTTAGAAATGATCTAATTTATTCCTCACTTAATAAGGCACATAAGAGACTTGGCACAGGTTATCAGCTAGCAAGAACAGGGTGAGATTGGAAAGCAAGACTTTTGAACGTAAGGCCAATATTCTTCTCACTATACAACAATGCTTCATTTTTATTTGACTTGAAATTTTCACTGTGAATCAGCATTTCATTGCTTTGAAATAGAGTTTTTTTTTTCATGTGGGGAAAACTAGATTGCTTTAGTTTTCCTTTCTCTTTGACTTTGGCCTGAGCTTTCCAATAGAGCCAGAGAAATTTACCCCTTGAAACTTGTTTTCAGCATTTTTATCATCATAGAGGAAACATAGTCTCCGTTGTGAACTGAATTCACTTATATATGTATTTCTTAAATAGCCAAGAGAATTCCGATCCATCTCTTGTCTATTGAAGCCTTCAATACATTTTTTAATCTCTTGGATCAAGTCTAAAAAATATTATTACAATGAAAATTGTACCTTAAAATTAAAGGAGAGGCAGACTGAAAGTGTTTGAGAGTCTTGAGAGAATTCACTCATCTTTAACACAGTGATTTTGACTGATAAATAGAAACATTTCTTTCTCTGTAGATTTCATATGATGTTATCACATATGCAATGTATACTTTATTTATATCATTCACATGCACAGGAATTTTTATTCTGTATGTATTTGGTTTCTGAGAAATAAAAAAAGTAAATAAAAAGAACAGTGTTTGTTGTTTTAGAGTATATGTATGACTGTGATGGTTTCTATCCACAGTCCCATGAAACAGTATCATGTTGTTCTAGGACTGATCGCTTTTGCACTTAGGAAATTGGACCTAAAATATTCAAATTCCAAATTAACAAAGTGGAACTTCACATAATACTGTTTACAAGCTTGTTTTGTCATGATGCATTCATCACAACAAGGCCTTGGTATCTTGCAGATTTTTTCCTTCCACTCCTTTCTGCCCATTTTTGCTTACAGCAAACTGTTCTGAATTCTTTAATAAAGTCTTACTCTGAAGTAGTTCCCTTATTTTCTTTTCTTTTCCAAATGGATGCTTCACTTGTTTTGGCAAAATTGGAATATGGAAAGTGAAGTTTGTTTTCCATGCTGGAAAAATGTTGCAGTGTCCTTGTCGATCTAGATCTGACTAATATTTTACCATGAGTTTGCAACAACAGTCCTTGCAAGGGCAAAAGCAGAAGATAAACCTTGGAAAGTTTCCCACAAACCGTGTACAGTATTCTTTCAGGAAGTAACATGGTGAAGTCGATCATTTGACACTCATGAGTGTTTATTTTCTAATGCATAGCCGATGATTTTTATGTGTCTAATGAATAGAATTCCTTATACAACCTTTGTTTCTTCAGGCCTCACCAGAGTGTAATAGAGTCATCATCATCATCATCATCATCATCATCATCATCACAATGTCTGACTATTTCGGCATTGTGGGACTTTCACATGTTTTTCACATGTATTTCTGAGTTTAACACTCACCAAACAGTCACTATTTTCTCTCTGGCTGGTAACTGGCTACATGGGCCCAGTTATCAGGCTGATGAGCAGTGGAAGTAGCTGGCCTAGTGCCCAGACTGTAGTGCTTCTGTATCACTGGCTGCCTCCCTTTTGATCTGGTAACATAGTAGAAGATACTGGTTCTCTACTGAGTGTCAAAGTAACATGCTGACAGCCACATGTTGAAGTGTGGCCAACACTCTCCCCACTGCTTGTGCCAAGTTGTGTTCATGGTTCCTTGTAGAGATTTCACTGATGTGGTTATATTATTTTTTTATTTGCCATTTTGTTGCAGTCTTTCTCTCCCACCGCCAGGCTTTAGATGAGTCTGAGGGCAATCTTAGTAGCACATTACTGTGCTATTTCAAAATCATTCTTCAACTGCAGCGTATTATCTGTGCCTCAGACTTGTGTACCTGACTATTTTTTTCTTCAAGGTGAGTTCCATTAAACAAGTTAAATCCTCCCCTCCTCCTGGACGTGTCTGAATTTCTATGGCCTGCACCAGGATGATTAAAGACCTTTGCAGCCTTAAGCACGCTTATATTTGGAGGCCTCAATCACCTCATAGCAAATATATTAAATGTACTCACGATCTAACACTAAATATAGTTTTTGATATAGAAAAATTTGGAAAATTAAAAGAAAAATTTATTGGAGTATAGTTGATTTACCATGTTATATTAGTTTCAGGTGTATAGCAAAGTGAATCAGTTATATATACATATATATATATATATATATATACATATATACATATACATATACATATATCCACTCTTTTTTAGATCCTTTTCCCATATAGACTGTTACACAGTATTGAGTAGAGTTCCCTATGCTATACATTAGGCTCTTATTAGTTATCTATTTTATATATAGTAGTGTGTATGTGTCAACCCCAATCTCCTAATTTATCCCTCCCCCTTTTCCCCCCTGGTAACCATAAGCTTGTTTTCTACATCTGTGACTCTATTTCTATTTTGTACATAAGTTCATTTATACCATTTTTTTAGATTCCACATATAAGCAAAATCATATAATATTTGTCCTTCTCTGTCTGACTTACTTCACTCAGTATGACAATCTTTAGGTCTATCCATGTTGCTGCAGGAAAATTTTTTTATAAATACATCTTGAAATTACATTCTTATGAATACTAATTTACATGTGCTGTGATTTCTTTGCCATCATTATGTACCTTTTGGAATTCTTTTGTCGTAAGATCATCTAGTGTACAAACTTTTTGTATATAATTAATTATTTATAATACTACAATTTAAAGTGAATTGAGTGACCATAATAAAATTGTGGACAATTTTTCTTTTTATATTTTGATATTGATATAAGTTTTTCATAGACTCTGGAAAAGATTCTAAGTCCCCAAAACTCTGCCCATAGTGCATAGTAGATTAACACCACCCTGGAATTCATAGCTGCTTTGGATACTTTAAATTGAAGTATTCTAGGTCTATCCACCTCATTACAAATAGCTCAGTTTCGTTTCTTTTTATGGCTGAGTAATAGACCTAGAGTCTGTCATACAGAGTGAAGTAAGTCAGAAAGAGAAAGACAAATACCATATGCTAACACATATATATGGAATTTAAAAAAAAATGTCATGAAGAACCTAGGGGTAAAACAGGAATAAAGACACAGACCTACTTGAGAATGGACTTGAGGATATGGGGAGGGGGAAGGGTAAGCTGTGACAAAGCGAAAGAGAGACATGGACATATATACACTACCAAACGAAAGGCAGATAGATAGTGGGAAGCAGCCGCAGAGCACAGGGAGATCAACTCGGTGCTTTGTGACGGCCTGGAGGGGTGGGATGGGGAGGGTGGGAGGGAGGGAGATGCATGAGGGAAGGGATGTGGGAACAGATGTATATGTATGACTGATTCACTTTGTTATAAAGCAGAAACTAATAAAAAAAATTAAAATAAATAAATAAATAAATTGAAGTATTGCATAGAGAGTCTTCCTTTCCTTCCATTCTAAGTACTTACTGAGCCCTAACTGTGTGTTTGCAACATCATAACGTGGATCATTGTGCATGGCTCTCTTGTTTGGATATTGTAGTATAAAAGTAAAAGTGATGAAAAATTTAGACCTTTATATAGCAGCACTGAATTAGTAAAATGGTAAAAGGTAAAGTAGGGGAAAGTAGAGATTTCCTATAGTTTTCTTACTCCTTCTGTAAGGCATGGCACACTAAGTCTCAGATATGAGATTATGTAGGGGTCAGAACAGAAGAAGCAGCAATAAAACATCAAATTCCATTTGAAAATCAAGGGCAGAGTTGAAGAACAATATAGAGGCCAATTATTGGCTGTCAGGAAGTGTGAAACCAAGAACTCAATGGATTGGATACCAAAAGCAGAATATAGGAGAAGAACAGAACCTGCTTCACATGTCTCTTTGCTAGATGTATTTTCTCTTTCATGAATTGTCTGTTTTTGATCTTTGCTTATTTGTCTTTTGAGATTTTAGTGTTTTTCTTATCTGTTTGATTTCTTTGTATAGTCAACATATTATACTAGATCTGTCATATTTACTGCAAAACTTTTTCTCAAAATTACTTTTTACTTTGGATATTTAATGCCACATATTTCTATTCCTTTAAATTTTTTTCTATAGTTTCTAAGCCTAGAAAGTCCATTCCCTCTATATCAATAATAAATAGCCATTTTTCTCCAAGTTTTATAGGATTCAATCTGTAACTCTGTAACTCATATAGAATTTTTTTTAGTATATATATAAATCAAGTGTTCAAATTAAGTTTTTTCTCTGAATGTATAATCTGTTATTAGAAAACCACTGAATTGGGTTGTTTTTAAAATTATGAGTTAAATTCTCTTTCTATTTTAAACTAGCTATCCTGTTTTATTAATCTACTTTTATGTCAGTTTTTCTTTGTTTTATTATTACAGTTTTAGGATGCATAATGTCTTTTTTTTAAAAAAAAGACTTATCTTACCTGCTTAATTTTTCAGTTGAATTATTTTGCCAAGTTCTGAACAAATTTACATTTGTATTCTGATTGGAATTGCATAAACCTATAAATGACAGAATTCCTCATCTTTACTTTGTCTTCACGCCCAGGATCAGTTTTTCCATGTAAGGGCATTTATTCACATATTCTTTAAAAAAATTTTTTTTGGAGTATAGTTGATTTACAATGTGTTAGTTTCTGCTGTACAGCAAAGTGAATCAGTTATACATATACATATATCCAGTCTTTTTAAGATTCTTTTCCCATATAGGCCATTACAGAGTACTGAGTAGAGTTCCCTGTTGTATACAGTAGTTCCTTATTAGTTATCTATTTTATATATAGTAGTGTGTATATATTAATACCAATCTTCGAATTTATCTGTAGCACCCCTTCCCCCTGGTAACCATAAGGTTGTTTTCTACATCTGTGACTCTATTTCTGTTTTGTAAATAAATTCATTTGTACCATTTTTTTTGGTTCCACATGTAAGCAATATTATATGACATTTGTCTTTCTCTGTCTGACTTACTTCACTCACTATGACAATCCCTAGGTCCACTCATATTACTGCAAAATGGCATTATTCCATTCTTTTTTATGGCTGAGTAATATTCCATTGTATATATGTACCACATCTTCTTTATCCATTCCTGTGTTGATGGACATCTAGGTTGCTTCCATGTCTTGACTATTGTAAATAGTGGTGTTATGAACATTGGGGTGCATGTATCTTTTTGAATTATGGTTTTCTCTGTATATATGCACAGGATTGGGATTGCTGGATCATATGGTAGCTCTATTTTTAGTTTTTTAAGGAACCTCCATACTGTTCTGCATAGTGGCTATACCAATTTACATTTCCACTGTTCACATTTTCTGACACTTCACTTTTCATTATTAAAGATCAGTTCCTCTTCACCCGACAATTATCTGATTAGTGGGATAAGACCATGTGTACAAATGTTGGTACATGAGGATGACAACTCTCTGTCACCAATTACAAGTTTGTAAATATTTTTAAAGTAGAGGTAACAAGAGGCACTGAGCTATAGTAAATTTTTACTCAGGTATTCCTATAGCTAAATGCTTAGCTCTTTTATAGTTCTAACTATACAGAGTTGCACTTTCTGTGAAATTAAGTGGCTCATTCTAATAGCATTTTAGTTGAACTTCTTTTAGTTTGTATAATTAATAATGATCTTTCATTTATTCACTGAACAACTGATGTTGTTTGTGCTACACTCTTCTAGGCTCTGGGGATACAAGAAGTGAATGAAACAGGAAGAGCTTCTGGTCTTGTGGTGATTTTATCAGAGTCAGGGAGACAGATAATGAGCAAATAAACGAATACTTATATGCCAGGCAGTGATAAGTGCTATGAGGATGAATAAGGCCAGGAAAGAAGAGGACATGATTATTGAGGGGTGTTATTTGATACAGGTTGGTCAAGGAAGACCTTTTTGTAAAGGTGACCTTTGAGAGACAACTGGGGAGGGAAGGAGCCATGCAAATGTGAGAGGTAATGATAAGGAATGTTCTAAACAGAGGGGATGGGCAGAGCAAAGGTGGAGGCTATTCTTTGAAGGAGAAAAGGGAAAGGGAAAAAGTGGTAGGTGTTGGAGAAATATAATTAAAAACAAAATCTTCTCCCAACCCTAGAGACTCTCTCCATAAAGACAGTAGAGAGAAAAGTTTTATTATTGATTGTGTATTAAACCAGAATGTGGTATGCATCATAGGCAATCTACTAGGGGATTGCAAAGACAGAAGGAAATCTTACTTTTTTATGGAGCCTAGCAGATGCAACCCATTACATACATGTTTTCAAGATAAACAACTAGTCCTCAAGGAAAAGGACTTAGCACCATTTGTCACATATAGTTCATCTTAGATTCACCTGGTAATTGGGGTGACCATCTGTGTTAGGTAATTGGCTTTATGCAGAGGGAAAACAAACTTCTCATATTTTAATGACAGGAGGTAGATTTGCAGCTTGGAGCAAGGATGCCCACCTATGTTAGGCTCCAGTCCTCTTGCAGAAACTGGCAGATGGGGTGCCTATCTCCTTTTTTTAAGCTGAAGTATAGTTGATTTACAATATTATATTAATTTCAGGTGTACAAATAGTGATTCAAAATTTTTATAGATTATACTCCATTTAAAGTTATAAAATCTTGGTTACAGAAACATACTTAAAGATATGGTGCTATCTCCCTTGAAGTTTACATTTCAAAGAGTTAGCCCCTGGGTCTGTAAGAAAGATGTTCCTGGGCCATAAAGCTCAAAAGAGGTCTTATAATTACATGTTTTCTAAAGAAAATGCTCTAAGTACAGGGGGATAGGGTGGGATCTCTTCCGTCATTTTCAACAGGCAGAATTAGGCCTCTTATTTTTAGTTTTTATTTGTTCTTGCATAGGCAGTGTGTCAGAGAGAGAATCAAATGATATGAAAATGGTCAGAACTTTAGATTTTTCTTTGATCGAGATGGGGGCCCTGGGGAGTTCTAAGCAGAGGAATGAGATGTTCCTTCAGGATTTTAGAAGGAAACCCTTTCTCCTTCATGGAGAATTGAAGAGGCTGACCTAGGAGAGTTCTGGTGGAGGTCTCAGTCCTTGAGGGTGCTACAGGGGGGATTTGGGGGTGGGGGTGGGCAGGAGAGGAGAGAGCACTTTGCTTATGGATGGATTTTAAGGGGCACAGTGGAAGGGTTTAGAGGTTAGGAGGATGAGTAAATGTACAGAGCTCACAAATGACAGATACCATTTAAAATCTAGGCATCTCTCTTCACATACACCTTCTCTACCATTCTGTATTGTAAGGTGTTTGAGGACAGAGACTATATCTAATGTTCATTGAATGAAAGATTAACCTGCAAACTATGGCTCATTATCATCTGAGGGAATAAATAGATCAGTGTGTCAACTGGTTTGCCCCCTTTTCCTTTTCTCTCTCAGATATTTATTGAGCATCTGCCATGTACCAGATACTAGGATAAAATGACTGAGAAGCTTTTCTGCCCTCAGGAAGTTCACTGTCTACTTGGGGAGATGAATGAATGTATGGACAATTTCAGTGCAAGGTGATAAATTCTGTGATAGCTATGTGCTCAGATAAAATTTATATGCAATTCCATAATTGTATCTCAAATATAAAAGTTATATTGGTGATATTATTATACAAAGAATGTCTACTTATACACAGGGTACTTTTGGCTTTGCCTTAAAATACTGGTATTGCTTTAGGAACTAAAAAGACTTCTTTCCTCCTTCCCTTCCTTTCTTTCCTGTGTGAGGCTTACTGTCTGACTCTGCTATAGACAAAAATCTTTTAAGTTGGACTTAATTTTAGATGCTTAGTGATGTTATAAAAGAATTGCACTGTCAGGATCTGATGCTAAGGCAGGTAAGGCCTGTGTACTTCCTTCATTCAGCAGATGTTGAAGAGAGCCTGCAGTGTGCCAGCTACTGTTCTGTGAGATGCAGCAGTGAATAAAACTAAAAAATTCCTGCTTTCATGTAATGTACACACTAGTGATAATTTTGGCAGCTTTGCCTCAGAAGTTTTTCTCTTTTAAGGCAGGGGTAGTGGAAGTGGTGCTAGTAGCGGTGGTAGTTATAAATGCCCCACCATAACCCAGTTGCCAAGTGCCTCATAAGCAGGAATGACCTCTTTACCTTGAGCCAACAGTGCTCCCCTCTTTCTTCTTAATTCATTTACTGGGCCTCAAGCTTATTGTTTATTGCCCTTTTGAAATCTGTCCTTAAGAATAAAATGCGAAAGAATGAATGGAGGTATGCTGAGTTTATATATGTTGTAGAGCAGAATGAATGTGGGTTTTACTTCAGAGCTCTTGCCAGAAAAAAAGCAGTAATTACATCTGAAATTATAATAGAAATTGAGTTTAAAACTTAAGAGAAAAAAGACCTCATGTCTTAACACCAATTACAAACAGAAGTTAAGTGAGGAAAGAAAAAGAGAGAAGTCCTTTAAAAAGCTAAAAACATTTGAATATTTAACAAAGAGAAATGCTTTATTAGTAGTTTGTAGAACAATGGAGCATATTCCTATAGCAATACATCAGAACAATAGGCATAATGTCACACAGCTCTGGAAGTAATCTGTATACCTGTCTACTCCTTTGTTATTGTTAAGATTGCTTTCTAATTTGACAGGTGTTCAGGAGATAGAAGATTCAGGCAATGTGAGTTGAGATAGAAAATGGTAGTACTTTCAAAAAATACTTGTAGGGGCAGCTACAAGGCTCTGCCAAGTACTAACTGCATGAATTTGGTAAGCTGTGACCTTTTTCTGTCTCAGGTTCCTTATCAGGTTTCCTAATGAAGGAGTGAATCAGGTACTTTTTCGGATCCCTTATAGATTCCAGCTTTAAATTTCCATGACTTGCTTTGGGTTTTGGTATGAATATAGTTGAGCTGTTGGGGATACATATATTAGGAACAATTTCTTTATTAGGATGGACTTATACACAAACACACACACAGACAAAAACACATAGATATATAGTACCCTCTAAGTTTTTATGGTTAATATATTAAACTGAGGAAATAACAGGGAATGCTTTCCACACTTAAAATAGATTTAATTTGGACACTGTTAAAATGTGTACATATCTTATGATAACTTCCTGTTTTCCTGAAGGAAAAATAACCCTTTTATTTATTAAGCATCTATGCTATATGTACTGTTTGTGGTGTTCTTAATATGTACTAGAAACTGTGATAGGTACTTATGGACTTCATTTTATTTAATACTAATGACAACTTTATAAGGCAGATGTTATTATTGCCAACTTCCAAATGAGGAAATTGAGATGGAGAGTTGAGGTAACTTACTCAAGTCTTCTCAGCTTTTAAGTAACAAACACTTAGGATTCAAATTTAGGTCTGACTCATTCCAGAGCTGTGGCTCTTTTATTCTTTTAGATTCTAGGGACAAATTAAAATAGAGTCAAATGCCTGTCTTGAAGGAGTTTCAGATTAATAGGGGAGACAAGAAAGAATTATATATGGTTCAAGAGGAAAATGTCCCTGAAATGTCAAAATTATAAAAGTGTGCTGAGGAGGTTGTTCTCAGGCTAGGCAGAAAGCTCAGAGGTGAGAAAGAATGTGTTGGAGAGGGAGGTACAAGAAGCGCAGGCAGCTCTGACTGCCTAATAATTAGTGGATGTAAAAGTCTGAACTTTGGGAAAAGTTTTTTGAAACTCCATTTTTCAAAGAGGTAGTATGGCTAGGAGTAATTCAGATATGTCCACTCCAAGATCTTGTGGGAAGTAATGTCTAAGGAGTATATAATGATGATGCAAACAGAAACTTTCCACTGTTTATTCATCTGTTCATTTATTTGTTCATTCATTCAATACTTATTCATTACATATTCATCCAATAATTACATATTTCAATATATATTCAGTTCATTGAATACTTACTACAAGTGTTTAATGTGTTTGATACAGACAATACAATAAAATATAAGATTTATTTCCTGCCCTCATCATAGTTTAATGGGGAAGGCAGAAAAATAAACAATTATTATACAATCTGATAATTGCAACAACAGCTGAATAACTAAAACAAGAGCAGCAATTGTGTTTTCATTTACTGAACAGATCCAAGGAACCTCACATTGTGTTTAGTTGCTTATATACATTGTGTTATTTCATCTTGACAATGGCTTTGTAAGGCAGGTGTTGCTATCCTCACTTTACACACAGAAGCTGGCACTCGAAGAGGACGAGTGACCTGCCAAGGTCATAGAAATACTGAATGTAAACAGGGTATAGTGGAAGCGCATAAGAATGGCACCTAACTAGCAAGAAGTCCTCCCAGAGTTATTGATGTACTTCCTGGGATCTAGGAACAAGGACTAGTTGTCTGTATAGAGAAACAATGGAGGGTACAGGTAAAGTTAGAAGAGAAGGGACATGGAATTGGAGCAGTGTTGACCTGGAGGCAGAAAAAAAAAAAATCAACTCATTTAAGAACCTACATGCAAGTGATTCAGTGTGGTTGGAGATGAGGGGCACACAGATCAGCAAAAGATGAGCTTCGAGAAGAGTGGGTAACTACTCATGCAGAATCTTGTATGCCATGTGAAGGTGGGGAGTTGTGAGAGGTCTCAAATTACCCAACACCCTGGAATCCTCCTTGATTTGGATTTGAGGATGGGTTGTTCTCTCACTTTTTGTTTATTGTGATCAGTCTGACTAAAGATTTATCCATTTTATTGTTCTTCCTCAGAGTACCAACTTTTGGTTTCATTCATTTTCTCTTAAGTTTTTCTGTTTTCTTTTAAAAATTTATTTCTGATCTAATCTGTTAAACTTCCATTCTTCTGCTTATTTTGGCTTTAATTTGCTCTTTTTCTTTCTTTTTTTATTGAGGTGGACTTTTCTCATTTTCTAATATAGGTATTTAGTGCTATAAATTTCCCTCTAAACACTGTTTAATTATACCTGCTAATTTTCATATGCTATGTTTTCATTTTTATTCAGTTCAAAATATTATATTACCCTTTTGGATTTCTTCCTTGACTTATGGGTTATTTAGAAGTGTGATATTTAGTTTCCAAATATTTCGGTTTTTAAAAAAATAGTTCTTTCTGGTTTTACCAAGGTCGATAATCCATGAACTGAGTTGTAAAGAATGAAAAGGAATTAGCTAAAAGGAAGGGTCTCTTCCAAGCATAAGCACACATATCAGAAACACTCACATAGGTGTGAAGGTGGAAAGAAAACAGTGCTTTTTGTAATTAATTTCTGATTTAATTTATTGGGGTCAGAGAAGATACTCTGTATTATTTGATATCTGTTAAGTTTGTTTAAACATTTTTTATGGTACAGAATATGACCTATATTGAAAAATATTCCACTGCACTTAAAAGAAATGTGTATTCTGCTGTTCAGTGCAGTATTCTGCAAATGCCAATTAGTATGTCAATATTCAAGTCTTCTATATCCTTACTGATTTTCAGTCTACTTGTTATACTGTTATTGAGAGAGTGGTGTTAAATATTCGGTAATCTTTGTGGATTTTTCTCTTTATCCTATTAGGTCTATTAATTTTGCTTCATGTATTTTTTTTTTTTTTTGTGGTCCGCGGGCTTCTCACTGTTGTGGCCTCTTCCGTTGCAGAGCACAGGCTCCGGACGTGCAGGCTCAGCGGCCATGGTTCATGGGCCCAGCCGCTCTGCGGCATGTGGGATCTTCCCGGACCGGGGCACAAACCCGTGTCCCCTGCATTGGCAGGCGGACTCTCAACCACTGCGCCACCAGGGAAGCCCTGCTTCATGTATTTTGAGCTCAGTTACAAGGGCATAAACGTTCAGGACTGTTATTTCCTCTTGATGAATTGACCCCTTTATCATTAAAGAAATGACATTCATTCATTATTTCTTATAATATTTTTTCCTCTGAGATCTACTTTGTCTGATATTAATATAGTTACTTCACCTTTCTTTTGATTATTGTTAGCATGACATATCTTTTCCTAGCCTTTTACCTTTAACCTATTTATATTAATAGTAGTTTTCTTATACATAGCAAATATTTTGATTTTTATTCAATCTGAAAAGCTCTTCATTATAATTTGATAAATATGAAGAATATTTATATTTAATGTAATTATGGATAGAGTTGGGTTTAAATGTACCATCTTGTTATTTGTTTTCTATTTATCCCACCTGCTTTTTCTTCCTTTTCCCCTCTCTTTCTTTCTTCTTTGGGGTTAATTGACTTATTTTCAATATATATTTTATCTCCTTTTTGGCTTATTAGTTATGAACTTTTTTGTATTATAGCAATTGCTATATATATATATATATATATATATATATATATATATAGTATATATCTTTATCACAGTTTACCTTTACTTCATGTTAGAACCTTACAACTCTATACTTCATTTCTCCCAGCCCTTGTGCTATTGCTGGTAACACATTATACATTTGTTATAAATCTCACAATGCACTGTAATTGGCTTTTCTTTTTGCTTTAAGCAGTCAATTTTGTAGTCATTTAAAAAATGGGAAAAATATTTATATTTACCTACATATTTACCATTTCTGGTTCTTTTTATTCCTTTGTTTAGATCCCAGTTTCCATCTTCTATTATTTTCCTTCTTCATGAAGGACTCCCTTTAAGCATTTTTAGTGACAAAGGTCCACCGGTGTTGAATTCCTTCAGCTTTTGTATGTCTGAAAACATCTTTGTTTTGCTTTTCTCTTCAACACCTTGAAGATGTTACTCCAGTGTCTTCTTTAAGTTCAGATAGCTTTCTCTCCACTTCAGCCACTTACCCCCAGGACCACACCTTGAAGTTTGTCATTTATGTGTGTTTTGGACAAGTATTTATTGAGCATCCTTTTGCTGGGCACTTTCCTATATTCTGGGGATATACAACAATAAACAAAATATACAAGGTCATTGTTCTCATGAAATTTACATTCAGAAAAAAATATATATATGGATGAAACAATAAATGTTAGTATAGCAAGGGATGCCAAAGGTGAAACACAGCATACTATGGTCTTGAGTGATGGGAGATTCTGATCACTCAGGGTATCTTCTTAAGATATAACTTCTACAATGAGGACTAAAAAAATGAATAGGAGTTAGTAAAGTGAAGTGGATGAGGAGGGGGAAAGCAGGGTATATGGTGGAGAAGAACCAGCTTGTTTGAAGGCCCAGAAGCAAAAGCAAACACAGTGTATTCATGAATGAGGAAGGGGGTTGGGGTGGGGGAGAGAGGGAGAGAGAGAGAAAGGGAAGGGGGAAAGGGTAGGGGAGAAAGAGGGAGAGGAAGTGGAGAAGTAAGGGGGCAGATCCGATAGATCAGGCTGTCAGGGCATCAGGGAATGCTAAGAATTTTAGACTTTTTTGTTGTTGTTGTTGTTAGACTTTTTAAAAAAAGGGTAACCAGAAGCCATTACAGGGTTTTAAGCAGGAGAGTGACATGATAAGATTTGCATTTTAAAAAGATCTCTAGCTGTGGAGAGTAAATTTGGTGTGGGGTAAACAGAGATGGAGAGGCAGGGTAGATAATATTGAGAGACTAATTAGGAAGCCACTAATTAGTGTTGGTCCAGGAAAAAGATCATGGTGACTTGGGCTTCAAACAATGAGTGGATTATAGCGCTCTCTAGGGGCAGAAACTAAGGGAATTTAGGTTGGATGCGTGGGCTAGGGAAAATCCTAGAGTCCAGATGGTGCCCAGGTGTCTAATTAAGTGACTAGTGTTTACCATTTACTAGGGTAGCAACACTGGAGGAGGAACATGGTTGGGGAAAAGATTTAGTTTGGGATTATGGAATTGAATTGTGTGGGACAGGGGTCCCCAACCCCCGGGCCACGGACCGGTACTGGTCTGCGGCCTGTTAGGAACCAGGCCGCACAGCAGGAGGTGAGCGCCGGGCGAGCCAGCGAAGCTTCATCTGCCGCTCCCCATCGCTCCCCGCTGCTCACATTACCGCCCGAGCCATCCCCCCCAACTCTGTCCGTGGAAAAATTGTCTTCCACAAAACTGGTCCCTGGTGCCAAAAAGATTGGGGACTGCTGGTGTAGGAGACAGTGTTTCTGTCTCTGGCAAGGCTCCTGTTGGATTAACTCCTTTTCAAATCATGTGGGTTCACTTTCATTCTTATTTTTCTAGAGAAAAGTAACACTCTTAACCCTATCTCTTAAAAAAAAGATCTGTTAATCTTAATTGAATGGTTATTTAATATGGAAGGAATACATATTAGCCAGGAGGGTCCCAGTTGGGGGTTATTTCATATTCTCAGTATGCCAGTTATTTTGTATCTTCTGCCGTTTGCTGCACAGTTGTGTCCATATCTAAGTGGTTAAAAGCATGGAATCTGAAGCCAGATGGCCTGGGTTGAATTCCATCTCTGCCATACAAGTTGTGAAACCTCAGTTTGCTTATCTGTAAAATGAGAATAACACAGGTACTGGGATTGTTATTAGAGCTAAATAAGTTATTTCTCATAAAGCATTGAGAAGGGCTTGTGAAACACAACCAGGAGAAGTGGTTTACACACTGATACTTGATGTTAAGTGATACAGAAGTTTGAATTCACAGATTCTGAAAAGTCCAAAGGGAGCCTTTTTTAAAAGCAAAGTTTACGGTACCCAGGGAATGAGGCTGCACAGATAACTACCATCCTTCGTCATTTCAGGATAGGGATGTACTTACTTCAAATGCTGACATTAGAAGGAAGACGAGTTGTATTTCATTATTTGTTGACCTAAAGTGATATTGAAAGCTAAAATAAAAGAAGCTGCGAGTGATTCCTCTGCACTCTATCTATGATAATTTGAGAAGGGTAACTGGCAGGAGCAGTAAGGCAACTGCTTTCCTTTAATGGCTGAATTCACCCCTCATGCTGTTTAATCCATTTTGCTGGCTAAGGAGCTGTCTGAAGTTTCAGTTATAAATTAACTTAGAGGAAGTAAGTAAGAGCCATAAATTCATCTACTATATTTGTTGAAGATAATATCTTTAGCTGCCTTTAGGCTTGGGATACGAGAATATTTTCTTGCCCACTCTAAGAATTGTTTTCATCCTAGACTAAAAGTGTGAGTAGGGTGTGTGTGTATGCATGTGTGTGTATGCACGTGTGTGCAGGTATGTACGATGCATGCTCATTCGATGCATGTGACCAATTTCTCACAGCCCATAATTACATGTAATATGATGTCTTTTTATCCTCCACCAGAACACAAACTGCATTAAAGGATGTTTTTCACCTGCTTACTGCTGTCTAGTGCTCAGTATGTCTAGCACACATCAAAGGCTTAATAAATATTTTTGATTAAATGAATGACTTGAATATCCATGAAGAAGGAGATCAAAACCATTTTCTGGTATCTCCTTACATCTCCCTTACATGTGAAAATTAAAAAAAAAATTGATAGGCTATCATTAAATATATAAATTCCCTCTACTATTAAATTTAGAATTGTACTCTGGAGTAGCAATTCTTAATCATAACAAGATCCCATATTTGCATTAAGCTAGAAGAGATCTGAGGTCATCTAATTAATACAATCCTCACCATTTACACCTGTGAAAATAGAGACTATGAGAGTTGGAATGATGCTGTCTTGATTACATGTCTGGTAAATTTATATTCCAAGACTACGGCCCAGGTCTTCATATTACTAGTCCAGTACTTTTGGGGAAAACAACTGTGCTCCTTGAGTTGCACTGGGTAATTGTGAATTGTGTAATTATGTGGCTAAAGCAGTAGATTAAGGACATTGCATTTTTTGTCATATTTGTAATGTTTCAGAATAGGAGGACTATGGAGCTGGGAACCAAGTAGCATTGCAATCTGAGAATGAAATATGAAGGATTTGGACAAGGGATTTGCCAGTGTAAACCAAGAGAAAATAATATGCTCCTCTCATTTAAAATAAATTTCACGTAGAAATATCAGTGGAACACTTTCCTTTATCATTTAACTCTTGGTGATTCTCTTAGTTGATGACTCTGGCTTCTAGGCAGTGAGAGAAAAGGAGTTGGGGGGGAGAGAGAGAGAGAGAGAGAGAGAGAGAGAGAGATCGTTTTTTCTTATACAGTTTTGTTTTTTCTTTTTAAGTGCTATACAATAAACGAATGCTTCCAAATTGCTATGCTTACTTACGTTGAGAGGACATGTATAATTGTTTTTCTCAGGAGAATAGTCTTCTAGATTATTCTCTCACCAGTTTGAAGATGGTGAATTCTGGATTGGGTAGAGTATCAAGGGCCTTGACATGGGGGAAAAATCCCTGCAAACCTGGATGTTTTTAATACTTTACTTTTTCTTTTTCCTTTTTGTTCCTTTCAGTGTCAACTTGGGGAGACAGTTTTTAAAAATTGAAGTATAGTTAATTTACATTTTTTCAGGTGTACAGCGAAGTGATTCAGTTATATATATATATATGTATATATATATATATATATATATACATATATATATATATATATATTCTCTTTCAGATTCTTTTCCATTATAAATTATTGCAAGATATTGAATGTAGTTCTCTGTGCTGTACAGTATATCCTTGTTGTTTATTTTATATATAGTAGTATGTATCTGTTAATCCCAAATTCCCAATTTATCTCTCCCCACCCTTTTCCCTTTGGTAACCATAAGTTTGTTTTCTATGTCTGTGAGTCTATTTCTGTTTTATAAGTAAGTTCCTTTGTATCATTTTTTTTAGATTCCACATATAAGTGATATCATATAATGTTTTTCTTTGTCTGATTTACTTCACTTAGTATGCTAATCTCTAGGTCCATCCATGTTGCTGCAAATGGCATTATTTCATTATTTTTTAATGGCTGAGTAATATTCCATTGTGTATAAACTATACCACATCTTCTTTATCCATTCTTCTGTGGATGGACATTTAGGTTGCTTCCATGTCTTGGCTGTTGTATTGAGAAAGTGCTGCTATGAGCATTGGGGTGCATGTATCTTTTCAAATTAGAGTTTTCTCCAGATGTATGCCCAGGAGAGGGATTGCTGGATTGTATGGTATAACTCTATTTTTAGTTTTTTAAGGAACCTCCATTCTGTTCTCCATAGTGGATGCACCAATTTATATTCCCACCAACAGCGAAGGAGCATTCCCTTTTCTCCACACCCTCTCCAGCATTTATTATTTGTAGACTTTTTGATGATGGCCATTCTGATATGTGTGAGGTGGTACCTTATTGTACCTTTGATTCGCATTTCTCTAATAATTAGTGATGTTGAGCATCTTTTCATGTGTCTTTTGGCCATCTGTATGTTTTCTTTTGGAGAAATGTCTATTTAGGTGTTATGTATACTTTTTCTTAATGTTGCCTTTGATTTCTGTTTCTAGCAAGTGCAAATAGAAATGAATAATGATCAGATTGTTTTGGAAGGTTGATGAGTTCTACTAGCCAATGATGAGTTCTACTTAGCAGACTACATACAACACAAATAAATGCCTTCTATTTCTTACATTGAGGAATCATTAATCTGTTCACATTCTCCTCAAAATTATTAAGAAAATAGAATTCCTGGGATTAAAACATCTTTATACAGGAATTATCACTTCTTGGTTAATAACATCACACTACAACTATTGTAGTCAAATTTTAATATCAGTTATTCCTATTGAAGCTATTTTACCTTTATAATAAACATTTTAAAATACATCAAAATATGGAAAAAAGATGGATACAAACCAGATCATTTTATTCTTAATCTATTTTAATGAAAGTAAATGAGAGAATTTTGAGGGCTTATTTTGATACTTTGGGGGCTTTTATCTGTAAGGAGGGGCTAAAGTTTTAATTAGTAACCTAATAAATACTTGAAAAATACAAAGAAAATGCCACTTCATAGGGTTAATGTGTATGACCATATCCCAAGAAGGCTAAAAACAAATATAATCAAATTCTGGAAGGAGTACGTTTTTTGAAATTGGCAGGAATAAAGAAGGTGTTGCCAATTATTCTGTTTTGACTGAAACTACTTTGGTAATTAATCCATTTCCCCAGATATTTGTCCATTTATTGTGCTATATTACAATGTTAATATTTCTCTTTACAGTTGCAATTATTATAGTTGTGCTCTGGGTAAAAACCTATTAAAATATGTTCTTAATTAATTTGCATGTATATAGTTCTATATCTAAGGCCCATTAAAAATGATTTGTTCATTTATATATTTTCAACTCATTAATAGTTATAACTGATTTCCCTTTTATTGTTTATTAGTTAATAGAAAAATATTTTAGATAGTAAAAGTACCCCACAATTATAAAGGCAAACTTATGGAATTAGGTAAGCACATTTAACTTACTGTAATAATCTAGGGTGCCAATTGTTAATTTCTGAGCTGCCTCTTTTATGTGTTCTGGAGTTGAGAGGTTTGATATCTTTATTCATATAAATACTGTTTGTGAATGATTATGCTAATTGATTTCAGATTCTGATTTAGATATAATACTATTAGTGATGGCTCCTGTTTTCCTCCCAGCCCTTGTTCTCAAAATGGTAGACTAAATTTCTAGGGGAGACCTGGAGGTAAGGGGGAGGTTTGGTGGGGAGACATTTTCTGTAGGAGCAAGGAGATGAAAGGTAGACCCTGAGCCCAGGCTCCTTGGAACGGGTTAAGAGGACTAGAGAATTAATGGAGGTTTTCTGTAATCATCACTACTTTTCTGCAAGTCTAGCCATCCCCAGGACTCAGAATCATCCTCATCTAGACCAAAACCTGGAGAGAACAGCATTAACAGGTGGTACCAAACTGAAGACAGAAATGGATGGATTTGAATCCCTCAGACCCCCCTCCCCCAACTCACTGATAAATTTTGCCCTGCTCCTTTTACTAATTTAGACATGAAGAGACCCTACACCTAACAAGGTTGAGTATTTTGAATCCTACTTATTTTGTTTATTTTATATAAAACGTATGTATGAGAAAAATATGTAGGACAACTGTAAAAGTTGAAGGAAAAGTAACCTCTTGAGAAAGCAATGGGATTTCTCAGCAGTATTATGAGTTTTTACAATTCTTACAAAGCAAAGGGGTCAAAATTTCATGAATTTGTTTAAGTAAGGCAGGGATGCTATCCTATTATATCAAACAATATGTTATATTTAATTACAACTTTGCCTTCTTTTAGTACTTCCTGCCTCTGGCATATTATTCCCTCTAGGAATATTCTGGAACATAGAAACTTATTTGGGGCTTGGACTCAGAGTGGATTTCTAGGGCAGTGAGGTTGCCTCACTCTTGCAGGTAGGGATTCCTAGAGGAACCATCTAGCTATGGTGTGTGCCTAGTCACTCCACTTTCATTTAGGCTTTTGCTAGAAGTAAAATTAATGGATTCTTTAGGCATTTTCCAAAAGATACCTGGTGCCTACATAGAGTCAGGTAGAATAGGACTCAGATATGACCATTAGTGACATATAATAATTTTCCTAAAGCTCATGAAATGAAACCACCTGGTTTCTGTCCATGTATCTTAGATAAATGAAAAATTAATTACCCTGCACTAAGTGAAATGATAAGAAATGAATGCTCTATTTCATAATCATGTTGACAGTCTCTTGATAACTGAGAGACTCTAGAAAAAAATGGAGTTTCCTATACATTAGAACTTTCAGCCTAGTGTATCATGAATGTGCTGACTGGTTAGCTAGTGAAATTGCATCTTTGTTTCAAGATTTTCTTACAACTTTCTACTACTTATAACTTTCTACTCTTACAAAGTTACATTAATTCCAGCTTTAATTATATACATTCCCCCATATATAGTTTATGGGGGATTGTCAACAAAGAGTTGTATTTGGAAGTCAGAGGCTAATTTTCCTAAATAATTTTCTTATACCTAAAGGTGATTTTAGGGAGGCATCAGGAACCTTGCTAACTCAAGTGTGGTCTGTGGACCAACAACATTGACATCACCTGGGAGCTTGTTAGAAATGCAAAGCCTCAGGCTCCATCCCAGACCTAGTGAATCAGAAACTCTGGAAATATGGTGCAGCAGTCTTTGCTTTAACGAGGCCTCCAGGTGATTCTGATGCACGCTAAAGTGTGAGAATCTCTGCTTTGGGGCTCAGGTATCTTTTTTGGCTCTCTTCCCCTGCAAACACAGGCATTCTTGCCAGGAGTATTGCTGCTGTGACTTGGGACCTTCAAACTTGAATCTTAAGTTGGGAAGTATATATGATCAATATTCTTTTTCCTTACATTTATGTGTGTCCATTACAATTCCCCAGTGTTGGGAGGGTTTGGAATGATAAAATACAGAGTTTTGCATTCAGTTGGGAATCCTGCAATGAGAAAAGAATGTAAGAGAGAGCACTATGATGTGCTAGCTAATCACAGTGATTTTTTTTCCCAGGAGTAATTCACAGTTTACTCTGAGCATCATTTTACTCCTCAGTGAGAAATTTTGACTCTGCCCATGATTGCTTTTAGCTGATTGTACCACACAGGTGTTTTTTGATCCTGAAAAAATGGAGAAAATTCCAATAACTGTTAGAATGAGAACAACAAAAATCTTCCATTTGGAGAAATAGAACAGTATTTCAGGTGTTCAGGTAGAGGGAAATCAGGGAAGAAGAAAAGATGGTAAAGTAAGCAATTTGGTGAAAGTTTTTTCTTTTATGGCAAAAATGACAGTAGTCCACACACTCTTGGATCATTCATACCCAAATTATAAAACAAAAAACCCTGTTTTATAATTTGGGTATTGTTTTTTCCTATTCATTACCTCCAGAGTGGCCATTTCCTTATGCATCAATTAGATTACAAAGGAATTTATCATTATAGTCCAAAGCAGGATTCTTTCCAATTCCTAAAATCTACTTTTCCTTTTTAAAAAGAGTTTTCTTCTTTGAAAAAGATTCCTCACTTCCCTGAATTCCCACCAGTAAGCCAGATGAATTTTTGGAATAAATGCTTGCTCTCCTCTTTTAGTCTCCCTCCCCTCAAAACTAGCTATTTAGTGCTGCCTCTTAAATGAATTTTAACATATTATATAGTATTGTTTCCATTGCAAACAGTTTCAAAATACAGGATCTTATTACTTATAATAATCTAGATTTCCCACTATGTTTTTTTTTTTTACTTCAGAGATAGTTCCATGCTTACTCCATCTAAGAAAAAGCAAGTTTTAGACAACACTTATAATTTAAGGGAACAAACAAGTACTTAAACAAATTTCCAAATAGGTTCAACCACTCTTTCAAGTTATCACTTTCTTGACACATTCTTAGTGAGATAAGACAAAAGTATTTCACCTAACTTAGAGTTGCTGCAGGTGGCTATTGCCAGAACAGACATTTCTGAGTGGTCTTTTCTGTGGCCTTGACAGCTCAATGAAATAACAGAGGCTTGACAGACTTCAGCTGATATTAGAAAACAATATAACCAATATATCCTATGGATGGAACACATTAAATTCCCATCATGCTATCTTTGGCAGCTGTTCATGGACTTGTTAAAAATTCCTTGGCATTTCTTTTAAATAATAACTGATAACTCTTCTCTCTAGACCAAGATTAATTTTCCTTTTCTTACTTGTTTTAATGGCCAAACTTACAGCGCAGTGAGTTTTAATTTCCCTACTTGGTCAGTATATTCCTCAGAGATGTTTTTCAATTTATGAAGTAAGAAAAGTGATTTTTACAAAACATACATGTGGTACTTAAACATTAATAAATAGAAAAAAATTTACATCTTTACAAATTTACAATGCTAATCAATGAGTAGACAGACCCAGGAAACTTTAGTACTATTAGATTATGTTTTTCAAACTGGTCTAGATCAAGCCAAGCTAGAATATTCTGTTTTATAAGTAGAGAAATCCCACAGTTGAGTCTACCATGTTAACTCACTTATGTAGGTTGAATAAACTTCTCCGGTTAAATTGACTCCCTTGCTCCCATGGTCTTCTCATTTTCAGTCTGTCTTTCATGTTGCCACATGGTTATCAGCCAAACATACTGCTTCATTTCTCTGTTTTGAAAGTGTTTCTCGTTCCCCATTGCTAGCAGGATAAAGTCACTATAATCTTGTTATCATAGAATGTAAACTTCTTCACAAGTTAGGCCTAATGTTCCAACATCATTTTCTGCTTCTTCTACTCATTTCTTCTGTGTTCTAGACACATGGGAGTTCTTGCTTGCCTCTGAACATACCATATCCTGGAACATTCATGAGTTTGTTTCATGATTTATGACCTTCCAGTAAACTCTCTTCCTTAGGGCCTGCAATGCCTTGTGATTAACACAGGGTGACCCTAGTTCTCCAGTAAGCCAGGGTCTCTGGTCTTCAAGGCCCTTCCAGAAACAGGGTGAGAGAATGTATAGTGTATACAAATCTCCTGAATAAAGTATTTTTATTTAGAAATCATGTTTTCCGTGCTTTGTATAAATGAATAGGCAACAGCTTCCCCCTCAGAACAGAATATGAGGTAAGGAAGTTGTGATTGGAAAGCCCCTGGGCCGATAAGTTTCACTCTGCTAAGAGCAATAAAAGTGGTCATAGTATCTCTGTCTGTCCCTCTTCATCTCAGAAGAGTGACTCATGGTCTCAGTGGCTCAGCTGTGGGTAGCAGATGACCTCTCTGCTCATTACAGAGTGAGTGAAACCAACTCTGGGGCTTTACCCCACTTGCGCACTTTAAGAGTCCCACCTTCAGATGGAGGGCAGAGGCAGAGCAGATAATATATGGATATTGCTTGCTGCCATATTTGATAGAAAGTTCAGGAAGTCTAAGTCCTTAGTAGCTAGACTCTGCTTCTGCAGTTTTCTTCTCATCAAAAAGCATCATAGAACAACACTGGCCAAAGAGAAGAAGCAATCCAGTTTTGCAGAACAAAGCATACATTCCATCTATTCCCTTCATATGGAATTACTAATTCCCTATTTTCTGCCTGATCATCCACTGTCTTTGAAGTTTCCTGAGTCTCTACACCCCATCCCCCGCTACCAGGGAGAACACCTCTCTACTAAACTATGCTCCAGCAGCTCTTTTGTGTATACTTCTATTTCAGACGTTTCATATTATATTTGCCATTGTTACTCATTCACACATGTCCTTCACTAACCTGTGTTTCATCTACCTTGGTATCTCTGGCACCTAGTATGGTGCTTGGCCTATGGTAAGTAAGTAATAAATGTTAAGTGAATGAAGGATATGGCACAAATGAACAAAAATAAGTTGTCATCTTTGAATTCTGCTGTGTTGTTAAATTTCCCCTATTGCATTTCACAAATAAAACAAAGTAACTTTTATTTCATGTACTTTATTTCAATTTCATACTTATTGAGTGCCTTAGAAGTTACTATGCTAAGTGCTTTAAGAAACACACAGATATCTAAGTCCCCAATTAATTCTGGAAGCATTTCTAATACATATTTTTTAAAAGTAATAGTAGGGACTAAATAAATTTGAGTTGAATGTAATGTTTCTTGAATATTTTCACAAGGACTGGGCAAGTTGGCAAACCATTTATTTATTGAACAAACATTTATTGGGCAGCAACTATGGGCTGAGCTTGGTACTGGTTAATGAAGATCAACAACACCATCAAACACAGTCCCTGTTCATGGAACTTATAATTTAGTGTGTGAGAGCAATTAAATAAATACAGAAATAATTGTTTAGAGAGTTGTGTTAAGTGGTAGGAAGAAAATTGTCAAATATAATCATTATATTTTTTTCAGTTTTGGAAAGAAGCAGTATTTAGAAATTGGTTGCCTCAAAATATAAAGAAAGGTATTTGGAAATTTATTCTGGGAACCTTGAAATCTTAGCAAATGCTGTATAATCAGAACCTTTCAGTTATCTTTAAAGATATTAATAAATAAAGCATTATTATAGGAACAATTTTAATAATGGGAATGAATTAACTTACTTTCTATTGAAATTTTTATTCATGATATTTGTAGAAGCAAAAATAATATGTATGTATGTAGAAACTCATATTTATATGAACATCAAGAGAAGAATAGCCATACATTCCCAGCAGATTAGCTGTTTCCCCCGTCATATCTGACTTTCATTTCATCTTTAATAGTTGTTTTCTTATAATGACAAGAGCACTGAATTGGAAGCTTGTAGAAGAATTTTATTATCTTTTAAAATCTGTTGTTGAAAGGAATTGGGACTGAATGCTTGTTGATAAATGTTAACAGTAATACGAAGTGTCTAGAAGAAGGCATCCATTTGTTTATTCATGTAAACATTCTCATCAGTCATGCCCAGGAGAAAATGGGTGAAGATGGGAGAAAGTAATAGAGTACTCATTAGAGCCATTTTCCCTAAATTTCATAGACCTGCTAATATTTTGGGTACTTACTAATTTTCCTAACTGAAACAGCATTAATGCTGTCTTAATAAAAAGATCCAGAAAGATCTATGTCTGAAATTTAGAAAATATTTCAAAAGGAAGATGGTATGTGCATTCTCTGTTAGTTATTATTTTTAGGCACTTCCATTTATGATTACAGTAGTAGTTTGTATGAGCTGAGTGTCGCCAACCTTCATTCATTCATCAAACATTGATTGATCAACCATTATGTGCCAAGTTCTGTTCTTGGCACTGTAGGTATGTATCTATTCTGTGAATCTGAGAAAATAATATACACTATCATCAATCATCATAGTAATGTTAATTTTGTCTAATGTACTGCCATTGTGTTGGCTTTTTTCTTTATATGGTGTGTTTGGTTGGGAGAAGTTTGTGATAAGACAATAAAGTGGATATTCAGGTTCTTATTCTGAATTTGGTTTAAAACTAAAGAAGCCTTTAAAATGTGTATTATTTCTGAATTAGATAAATCTCTGTCTTGGGAATACAATCCAAACTAGCTTTTGCTTTCCTCTGGGTTAGCTCTGTTCTTAGGCTGACTTTCTTCATAGTAGCAAAGAGGGTTCTCAGCAACTCCAGGCTTACTTTATTGTTGTTTTTTATTCAGCTGATGATTAACCTCTTTCCCCATGTCAGTTCTCCCAAACACTCCGATTGGCTCTGCCTGGGCCATGTAAAACCTTGGACCAAGATGTTCTAATTGGTCAACCTAGATCTTGTGCCCATTCCTGAGAAGAGAAAGGTAAGCTGAAAATATTAACAGCCTTTATAGAATCACATGAAGTGAGGGAAGGTCATTGTGCTAGTGGGAAAAAAAGGTGCTGTTTCTTGGAGAAGGACTAAAAGATGCTGGCAGATAAAAATAACAGATGTCTACCACAAATAAATGTAAAACTTAATTGTTTTTGTGACATCTGAAAAAACTTCCTAAATATATTAAAAGTAATCTAGAATGTTATATCACTTTGCAAAATAAAGTTGACCAAATCAGGAAGTTCTAAAGTATTCAAAAGATCTATTCAAAAGATCAAATACCTTTTCTTCTTTGTTGAATGACTAGGCATTTTAGAAAGAGCACTCCTCTATTTCTCTTTGATAGATGCATTTTTGGGTAACTTTAAACTTTGATATAATTTCAAAATTACAAAAATGTTGTAGGAATAGTACAAGGAACATTTATACTATTACTTATATATATTTTACCCAGATTTATCAATTATTTACATTGTGTATCATTTACTTTATTATTCTCTTTCTTTTTCTGAACTTTTGGAGAGTCAGTTGGAGACACTTTGATCCTTCACCCTTAAAAACTTCATTGTATATCTTCTAAGAACAAGGGCATTGTCTCAAATAACCTCAATATAGTTATCAAAATCAGGAAATATAACACCGATAAAATACTCTTACCTAATTTAGAGTCCATACATATTCAAATTTTGTCATTTGTCCCCAAATTGTGACTATTTTTCACAGTCCAGGACCAATCCAGGGTCGTGCATTACGTTGACTTTTCTTGTTTCTCCTTTAATCTGGAAGAGTCTCTCAAGCTTTCTTTGTGTTTCTTCACCTTGTTTTTTTTTTTGTTTTTTTTTTTTAAGAGTATAGGCCAATTATTTGAAAGAATATCCTTCAATTTGGGTTTGGCTCATGTTTTCATGATTAGATTTAGACTATACATTTTTGACAGAAATAGCACAAAAATGATGTTGTGTCCTTTTCAGTGTGCACATGATGTTGTTTATTCCAATATTAGTGATATTACACACATACACTTACATCTGTGTTTCTTTATTTACATAAAAATCTATGAGTTTATTCTGATGTTACCAATACCAGTACATTAATTTGTTCAGCATACACCTTTCCTTTTTTCTTGAGTTTATATGACATGCAGAGTACCTTATTAGTTACTCTGGAAATTTACAAAGAATATAAGGAAATATCTGTATCAGAAAAGTCTTAGTAATATGACTGACTTCTTTCATTTGGTGATGAAAAACATAATTTATGAAGATTTGTAAGTAGTTTAAGAAGAAATCAATATTCAGTTTATTAAAGAAACCTAGAGAAGGATTTTTATATAAGCTGAGTACTTAATGTACCTAAAAACACAAAGCCCATGAGGTATAAAGAGGTGTACATGGTCCTCATGTGATTTGGGAAAGGTGCGCTTGTGGTTAGTCTTCTGAAACTGATATATTATTGTACTAGAGGCACGTTTATTCTTCAAGTGCAACTATGAGGATGTTAGAGCAGATGAGGTTAGTCTACAAAAAAACCCACTGAAATACTAGGTTGTAGAAAGAATTTAACTTCATGAGATATCCATGAAATTATAATTATAGGGAAAAATTTCCAAGGCTGAATTTGTACTGGAATGTTTTCCAGTTTATAGTGACATTCCTTGCTGTTAAATGTAACTATCTGCAACCTGCAAAGTAGCAGTGATGTTCAAATTTTTTAGTTCTTTTACTTTAGTATTAATGAAAGACCTTGTCTTTTGTGTCAATCCATATAATAATAATCTATCCTCCATGGATTTTATTGATGACTTTTGATTCAGATGGTTAAGAGGAATTCACCTTCTTCCTTTTCTACTCCCTAGACTTTCTTTAGTGAACAGGAGCTGTCAGGCAATGTTCTAAAATTATAAGATAAAGGTAATGTTATTTCATTATGAAGCAGAGACATTTACATGTATACTGTATCTGTGGCATACTTCATTATTTTATAGTAAATTAATTGAAATTACTTTTCTTAAAAACAATAGCAAAAACTTTTAACTATTGATAGAAGACAATCCTTACTTCAGCTTAGACTCATTAGCCCCTGAATAATAGGCATTATACTATATTAGTGATAAGAAGGGGAGAGTCAACAATTTTATTAATTCATTTAATGTCTTATAACAAAACTCTGTGCTCTGAGAAAATAAAGATAATAATAGCTAACTCATGAAGTACTATTGCATACCAGAAAACATTCTTAGTGTTATACATATTAGCACATTTAATCCTCCTAAAATTCCTATATGAGGTAGATACTAATATTACAATTTTCAGATGTAGCACAGAGAGGTTTCATTACTTTACAAAGTCACAGAGCTAGAAAAGGCAGAGCTGGGACTTGAACCCAGGGCATCTGCCTTGTGAGTCCATTGTATTAACAAATTACCTCTATTCAGTTACTAATTAGATGAATTTATTCCTGCAAAGTTTTTGTACTATGTTATAATTTAAAATAATGTATAATTTAGATGTTTTAAAGATACTATTTTAATAATAATAATTTAAAAATTTATAACATTGTGCATAATCTTTACAACAACCATTTGTTAATTCTTCTTAAATTTGTTTTAGGGGATTGAATGTACAAACTACACAAATAGATCTAAATGCTCTTTCACTAATAAGAATAAAATACTGCTAGTTTGTTAGTTGATATTGGCTTTTAATGTATCCTGTTTAACCCTGAAGGAACACTAGTACATTAGATATGTGCCTAATTAAAGGAAGGGAATTTTATGAATATAGCTACTGTACTGTTATTTTTGTAAAAGAATGAAATTTGAATTATAACTCTGGAGTATCTCAGTTGGCACATATGTTCCCTGGCAAATGAAAGATTAAACCTACATTGGTTTCTAAATTTCTGAAGACCATTGTTTTGCTGATATTCATTTACATTCTTCCCTGAATATGAAAAAGTGCTTTAATTTATTTGCAACTGATGACAAAATTACTCTATAGGCATGTATAGAGGAATGAAAAGAAATCTTCTTTTGGTTTGAAGGCAAGGTTGATGCATATTTTGGTACTATCCTATCTAATTAGATAACTCATTTAAGATTTATTCTGTTAAATGTCTTCATAGTTCCATTTTATGTGAACGGAGACGCAGTGTAGTGTAGTAGAACAAGTATTAGATTAGTCCTAGTTCCCAGCTATTAGACATGGAATTTTAAATAAAGTCATTTAACATCTGAGTCTCAGCTTCCTCATTTGTAAAATGGGACTATTAATGTCCTCCCCCCAACCTCACCTAGTTGTAAGGACTGACTGAAACATTGTATGGAAAATTATTTTTAAGCATTTTCTGACATGTTAAATGTACAGTCATTGTCTTCATTAATGAAGGTAGAGAGCCATAAAATTTAGTTTAGCTTTATTAGACATTACAGTTGACCCTTCAAGAAGTGGGAGTGATGGAATGGGGGGTCAGAGGGAAGAGGGGGATTGGGGCCCCTACCCTTCGTGCAGACATAGAGCTTTTCAGTGGGTGGTATATATCGATGGTTCTACATCAGTGGATTCAATCAACCTCAATGGTCTAGTACTATAGTACACATTTATTGAAAAAAAATCCATGTATAAGTGGATCCTAGAAGTTTGAACCTGTATTGTTCAAGGGCCAACTATATTTTTAAAATAATTGAACTATATATATAAATAACTTTATTGTAGTATAATTTATATACCATAAATTCACCCATTTAATGCATACAATTATATTATTTTAGTAAATTTACAGAGTTGTGCAACTATTACCACAACCCAATTTGTGGAACATTTTCATCACTCCCAAAAGATCTTCTATGCCCATTATTATTCCCTGTACCCACCTCTAGCCCCATGCAGCTACCAGTCTACCTTCTGTTTTATGGATTTGCCTTTTCTGGACATTTCAAATAAATGGAATCATATAATATGTGTTCTTCCTGTCTGGCTTCTTTCACTGAACAAACTGCATTTGAGGTCCTTCCATTTTGTAGCATGTATCAATACTTTATTCTTTTTTATTGCAGAGTAATATTTGTTGTATGAATATATCACATTATATATTCTTTATCCATTCTTTATCCAGTTGATGGACATTTGGGTTGTTTCCACCTTTTGAACATTGTGAATATGTTTTTATGATCATTGTGTACAAGTTTTTGTGTGGACGTACAATTTCATACTGAACTATACTTATGCTGATATTTGGATGGAAATTTGGTTTTATTCACTATATGTGAGACTTCAAGTGGAGAGATTAAATTTAACATATTTTCCTCATAGTTATACAGTAAATGGGCTGTCCTCATTAAGGTATTTTTTCTCTTATATACAGATGAAACATCATCTTTATAATATATAACCTTATCGTTTCTGTTAGAGTTATTTCCTTTCTCTTGTTTTATTGCATTAAAAAACACTGACTTTCTAAAGGGATCTTGTAGGGTGGGTCCACTCTGAAAACTCAGACCCTGATTTAATACCTTCCCTTTCCTCAGGCTTTTGCTTCATTTAGATTTTCATTAGGTATTTTGGTTTTAGTATTGATAATCCCTGGCTTTTGTACTATCCCTGGCATGCTTATGATATCACTGTCTTAACATGTGATGACTACTAGTAATTGGTATTTTTGTTTTATTTTTTTATATTTTTAATTTTTGTTTTGGCCTGGGAATAGTCTATGTGAAAATTTTATATCTGAAATAAACGTAACACTTAGTAGTCCAGAGTCGTGTTATTGGATAAGCTCTCACAGTTTAAGATGTTAATAAAGACTTTTAGTTGACAGTTTCTTAATTTAGTTGTAAACGTCTCTGTAATTTAATTATGAAGTTCTTTTCCAAGTTGTTGAAATTTAGCCTGTGTGGTTTATTATGAATGAAAAGCCCAATAAAATTATATCCTAATAATATCCTATAGGGTATTATATTCCATATTGTTAACACCACTTTGGTAAATAATAGGGTGGTATAACTGCCTATAGCAATTGCACACATACACTGAAATCTACTTGTTTGTGTGTTTAACTTTGGGGTTATTTGAAAAAATTGAGTGGTATATTATTTATTAGCCCTTAAAGGTTTTTTCTCTTGCAAATAATCCTTTGTTTGGTAACCAAATAAAATGGTATGATCTCAATATCATCTTTCCCCTAAAGGGTTCATTCCATAGATTTTAGGATATGCTGTTTATAGGGTGACAGGATTTGATATATGGAACCACTTTTCTGTGAATTTTTCATTTTGTTATTCTCATAATCAACACAAGATGTCACAATAAATGTATCTATAAGCTTATTTCTGATTTCTTAGTTATTATTTCTTTCTGATTTCACAAATTGTGAAATTTATTAAGTTCATAGCTTCTTATGGTACAGAACATTTGTGAGTGATAAAATAGATTGTTAGATATGGGTACAAATAGTTAAAAATGATAAGCACTCACAACAGAATTAAAATTCTTATTGACGTCTCGAAAGTTTTGGTGTATGTATTTAAGAGTTTATTTGATTTAGAGGATTTTAATCAGGATATAAATTCAACTTTTTCTGACTTTGTAGTACATGCAATGAACACTTGATCAAAGGCACTAAAGTAAGTTTTAATATGAGATTCAGATGTCTGAAACAATCTCTGTTACCATGATGCTTATAGTTATTTGGGAGGTATGACAATTATCAGAAACATTAGACAAACGTTGGTAGGGGCCCTAGTGGAGGAAGAGATCTTCTATAGTTGACAAGGTCAGGGAAGCCACCACAGCATGTTAGTTGGTCCTTGAAGATCAGGTATAATTTTAACAAGGAGTGATGGAAGGTGTTCCAGTTGGATGAAACCTTAGAGAAGTTGTAAAAGTGGAAAAGGATAAAATATTCAGTATATTTGGATCAAAGGATAGGAAATGGTGTTGAAATGTTAGGAAGAGTCAGAGCGTGGAGGACCTTCAATGCCTTAGCCAAGAACTGCAAATTTTATTTAATTATGAATAAAATGATTTAAGATTTTAATCAAAGAGTCTAGGCAGTGGAATGTAGCAAATGTTTAAAGAAAAATACTGATAAAATTCTATGAAAGTAATAATAATGCTTTAAAATTTGACCATAAGTGGTATTTGTTACTCTTTAATAATTCAGTTACATTGCTTTCTCATACTTATAATAAAACACAATAAAATTATATAGCTGGGAGGATAATTTTATCAAGATGATGATGATTATAATACTATATTAATGACAGTATCTGTAAAATTTTAAGTCAATGTTGGAAGTATCTCATTTAACATTTTATTTTTGATGTTCTCTTGAATAGTCTCATATCAAATAAATTACACATTTAAACATATAACCCTATTTCTCTAGATTAAAACTGAGCTTGAATTTTGTGTCTTCTTAGATACAATATTTTATTTCATTTCTGAATAACTGATGTTTACAATTTAATGTTGGTATTTATCTTTAGATAATTTTCTGATTTTTTAAGTCACAGTAATACTCTAAAAAATTCACTTACTTGGGACTTCCCTGGTGACGCAGTGGTTAAGAATCCGCCTGCCAATGCAGGGGACACAGGTTCGAGCCCTGGTCCGGGAAGATCCCACATGCCATGGAGCAACTAAGTCCGTGCGCCACAACTACTGAGCCTGTGCTCTAGAGCCCATGAGCCACAACTCCTGAACCTGTGTGCCACAACTACTGAAGCTCACGCGCCTGGAGCCCATGCTCCGCAACGAAGAGTAGCCCCCGCTCGACAAAACTAGAGAAAGCCTGCATGCAGCAATGAAGACCCAATGCAGCCAAAAATAAGTAAATAAACTAATTTAAAAAAATTCGCTTCCTCCCCTCCCTTTCTCTCTCTCTCTTTCTCTCTCTGCATATATATATGCAGTTTGAGATATTGGAAAGTTCACTGAAATGGAAACTAAGACTTGTGGCCCTGCCATTAGACTAGATGTAGCCTGAAAGCCTCTCTTTCCTTGTTTGTAAAATGGAGAAATAATTTGATACATATAGATTGTTGGGGGATTAAGTTAGTTAATGGATTTAATGTAAATGTTAAAAAATCTTAGCAATTATTGCTAATGTAACTTTATCATTTAGAATCTATGTTGTAATCTGAAAATATTTCCTGTTATTCAGATTCCCAAACTTGTTCCATCATGGTTCTGTCTAGTTCTATTTGCACTCTTCCAATATAGATATCACTGTGATATGTTAATCTAACTTTAAGGGGAAGTACTGGATCTAAATTTTCTACCACTTTCCTGCCTGCTGCTATCAACACCATAGTGTTGATATTTTGTATTAACACTGTGAAAAGATTTATGAGAATAGTTAGTTCTGTGTTGCTTATATTAGAGCTGGTTATCTCAATTCTTACTTAGTGGGAGGTACATCCCCTGCCATCATCTGGCTCCCAGTCCACAGCTTTAAATTATGTGAAGGAGAAAATGATTATAAATGGCTCCTTCCTGTGGTGTCCCTTATACTTCCTCTCCTAACAAACAGTCTTTTAGATTTTTTCACCAGTTTCTCCTTGTGTTGCAGTCTAGGAGAGATGTCCCATCTGGTGATCAGCTTGCAAAGAGATTCCTTTAAGAATCATTGGCCTATGGTTAAGAGTTAGATTTATTTTTAGAGAAGAAACTTTAATTGGTTATATTTTTACTGAATAAATTTTTTAGATGTGAAGAGAAACTGCTATGATTTTGTTTCATTTTAAGGGAAAGATACTAATAAAATATATATTTGGGAAAATATTGCACCTAAGTATCATTTAAGATAAATATGGGGGTATCTATATGAGTAAAAATCAGAATTAAAATATAATGCTTCCAACTTTCCTTTTTATTGGTGGTGAATAACTGACATAGTGTATCATGTTTTGGACATGTTAGGCACATAAGCCAAATTTTATAGAATTTTTGATTTATATTCTTATGAGAGCTTTTCAGTTTATCAGTTCTTTGCCTTTATGTGCCTGCTGAGCATGAAAGGCACTTTTGAGCTATGCAGTAATAAAAAAAATGCCAAAGAAACATTGGCCCAGGGGATAGGCTTTCTCTAGAAATAACTTTAATAACTGTAGTTACTGTAAACAATTTTTTATGGATACTTGATGCTTCCTCCCTATATTTTTATTTGAGTCAGTAATCAAAATCCTGTTTGACCAGTATTCTAGAGTGAGAATCATCATTCTAATACAGATATTATAATGTGACAGCTGGCTGAGTCATAGTGGTTCAAAATGACCTTAGCCAGTATTGTTCAGGAATATTGTAAGGTTTTGGAGAATTACTCTTTCCTTGCCAAAAGGTAACTCTGTGTAGGTACTGTGTAGGGCTAAGATTCCTAAGGCATAGTTCAAAGCATTCATGCCTCTCACAGATATCCATGCTATTTTTCATTTTATGAAAGATTTTCTGTATTTTACAACACTGGTGTGAGCTGCTGTTTTATAGTAATGCCCAACTCCCATGCTGATTTAGTTAATAGACTTCCTGTTGCAGGTCAGAACTTTCGATGACTTAAAGGAGCATAGTTAGGCAAGGGAGAGGATTGGAATGAGGTCTGAGCAAGTGCTTAACTTTTATGAGAATTTTATATTTTTTTAACAGACTTGAATGAATAAAAAGAAATTTATGGTTTGCTTTGAGATTAACATTATGTGGAGCTCATGTTAATGCTGTGACTGGATTTCTTAAGTTATTTACTATCAGTCAGGTGATTTGTAAGTAACAGACATTATTTCCTACCTTTATCATCCTCAGTGTTTTAGTCATAAGTAAGTGAAAACTCTCATATTCCATTTACACACTCCAGTGTCACATTTCTCAAAACATATATTAAGACCACTGGGATTAAATTATGTTTTTTTTCTCTTTTTCCTACAGTATTTTGAGAAGGATTCTCTCCCTTTTGCTCACTTTCCTCAGGGATATTTTGTCACAGTCTGTTTTTGCTGGTGTTTAATGAAGTCCTTTGACACAGTTCAAACAAGTATTGAAGTTAAATCTTAAGGTAAAAGAATATGAGGAAGGGCCATTTTGCCATCTGAAGAGAGGGGAGGAAGGATGGCATGTTGAAATGGCAGAAAGAGATGGACATGTAAGGGAATGTGGAACCTGAGACCTGTGTGTGATGTAAGGGCCGTATAAGGAAATATTTCTGCTCAGAAGAATTTCCAAGAGTTGAGAACAGGGCTGAACATAAATAAAATGATTCAATGTCTGGATATAAAAAGTAAGAACTCATGCTTTAGTTCAGGGTCTCCAAATAAGTTGTATATTTTTAGAAGCATCTTCCCTACAGTGCATGACAATTTAGATATCCATGATCAGGGTTAACATTGTAGCCAATTGATAAGTAATTTTTTTAACTCTGGAAGTTAGTATAACATTACCATGTACGTATATTGTATATTATAGTTTCTGAGTGCCTTTTTCTGCATTTCATCTTTAAATCTTCAAAACAGTGTGGAAACATAGCAGGTTAGATTATATTATTTCCATTTTGTATATGATTTAGATATCCCCTTACTACCCTGGGTGCATCTAGGAAGCCACATGGATATTAAAGCTCTGCTGCAAGGACTTGTAGACTCCACTTGCATAGCTGTGAGACTTCTGCAGTCCTCCAGTACTCCTCAAGTTATCTTTGAGGTCCTGCAGGGTGTGTCCCCACCAGTCATTATGCTATCACACCTACTGCCAGACCTTCTGTGGGCATGTGGTTCTTGGGCAAAGCTGTCTTGCCCTGGTGTGCTGCTGCCTGGAGCTCAGGGTTTAGAAGAGTGGAGTGGGGAAGAGGGGAGAATGGATGAGGAGTTGGAGAGGTGTCCAGTAAGTTATTCCTTCTTCATTTAAACTAGTGTTTCTAACTACATACACACATGAATTTTTATAGTCAAAGGGTAATACTGCAAGCTTTAGCCTATGAAAGTTTGTGAAGAAGGCCAGAAAGCACTACTGTAACCAATATCTGATGACTGAAAGTTTCTCTGTAAAGGTCTCTATAAGGATTTGAGACACGTGAAAAATGATATTTGGTTCAAGTGGTCTTTTGGGTCCAAATTTCCCCATTATGTTTTTGTAGTTTTTGAAAGAAAACTTCTAAGGTTTAAAAAATTAAAAAGTCTTGTTCTTGCATAAGTGAATTCTGGACAGATGGAGAGAAGTCCCTTCTTGTCCACTGTGAGACAGTAGGCAGATGGTTGGAACCACAGGAGGCCTGGGATGCTGTTATTCTATACTGAGGTCATTAGAGTTACATAAAGTTAGCCATCTCATGCTCTGTGTAGCATTTCACATTCGAAGAAACAAAGTGGTATCCAAAATAATTGAAAGTAAATTTAAATCTTTACTACTTTGTCTTATCAGACAGCCAAAGGCGAATAACTGCATACAACAAAGTAAAGCTTTCTTAAATATTTTTCTCATTCTCTCATTTTCAAGATCTCCCACATGTAGCAGCTATAGAATTTTTCTCTTTTCTTACAGTGATATAAGCTCCCAGAAAGCTCTTTCTCCAATCCAAGTCATACAATCGCCCTATATTTCTTCCCTTTCCTTTCTGGCTCAGTTTTGTTAAATAGATGAAACCAGCCTCAGCGACCTATTTTATTTTTCTTCTCTCCCAGTACTTTGAGCCTGTGCAATGGGTGGGGGCCTGAGAATTTGTTACACAAACAGTAATCTGTTCTCTTAGAGGATCTAGAAGGTTATAAATATATAACTCAATATTTTTCTTTTATTCCAAGAGCAATAAAAACCAGATCTTTGAAAATACTGTTGCATATATTGTGTGAATGAAGAATGAAGATAGTTGTTTATTAGCTCACGTATGCTTTTTAAGATGTTTTGGAGAAATCACCAAAACATCTTAATACAAAGGATAACTGTATTTCTCTTAGGCAATGAAAAAAAATCCCTTGGAATTGTAAATTCTATAAGTGATGTTTTCTTATTTGAAGTTGTCTAATCAAAAGTAAAGAGCCAAATTTGCAGCCCACCCCAGTAATATATAGCTAACCTTTTCTTCACCTTAATTTTTCTTTTGACCAATTTTTAATTGTGCTAATTTGAATTTTATGTATCCCTATAAGCCACTCTATAGCCTTTCTGGTACAAGGTGATGTATAAATATATAAATAATGATGAGGAGCAAAACAGCAAAGTCTCTTACACAAGTGTAGAATTATCTTAATTCTGTAGAATTTAATGGTGCAAAGAGTTAAGGAATCAGTTAGTGGTCCTTAATATTAGAGCATTAATCCTGACTTAGAAATAATCAGGAAAGCTGTTCTGGCATTAGGTGGAACATAAATTCCAGTAACCTGGAGGAAAGTTAAAAAAAGCTATAGATTATTTTTACCTACATATTGCTTCTGTCTCTGATTCAATGTTAGAAGTGGTTTATTTTTGCTTTATTTGATATATTCAGTGCTTTGCATGGTGCCACCATTTAGTAGAACTCAGTACATATCTACTGGCTGATTATATATTTGAATTTATTGTTAACTAGTCATTGAATTTCAAGATGTACCTGCCATAGCTCTAGTTAGGGTAGTGAGTTTAAGTGGAGTGTAAACTTCTTAAAATTTAAGGACGATATTCTAGTTTTGATTCTGATTTTATACTAGCTTTTGAGTTGGTTTTTGGTGCCTAATACATGATCAGTTAGTACTTGTTATGAGACCTCTCATCATGTAGTGGTGAGAATATCAATTTGCTGTTAAGTAAACGAGTTCAAATCCCAACTCTGTTCCTTATCAGTATGAACTAATCTCTCTTAGCTTTAGTTTCCTCAGCCATAAAATGGGTGTAGTAATAATTTCTTTCCAGGACTGTTGTGAGCATAATGCATGTAAAGCTAGGGTATGTACTGAACAAATTGGCTGTCTCTATCTTCCTGTTGAATAAATAGGTGAAGAAATGAATTAGAACATTATACTTCCTGTTTAGAAACATATTTTAAACTAATTATCCAGTTAATTTTTAATAAGATAAATTAAATTTATTAAGAAATATAATGTTAAGACTAAGTAAGGAATACAATTTCAAGACTTATGTGAAAAGTTCATGCTTTGCCATTACACTACAGTGTCTTCTTATGGAGGCATATACATGTAAATGTATAATAGAGTAAAAAACAAATGGGCCCACGTTTAGCAGGTGATAAGAACTATGTTACCAGGGAGTTCATGGCTAAACCTTGGAGATTAATAATAGTTCTTATAAGCCAAGGTTTTCTAAAGTAATTTCTATAACATACCTTCATTAGTTGATTTTTAGTTTACTCTTGTTTTAATTCTTATTATTTTATGTATGTATTTATCATACATTGCTTTAAATCTTTTAGAAAATAGGATAAATTGATAAAAATAGATAGGAAAATTGATTTAAAGAATGCAATTTCATTAAAAATTTTAAGTGTACCATGTAAGCACTGTGACTAACAGGACTCAGTGCCTCGGGTTCTGTGTTGGCAGGGATCCTTTGATTTATGGAAATTATTGTACTCCTTTTAGTAGGTGTTGCAAGAATTAACTAGACAAAGCATTCTGGAAAACTGGAGAGAATTGGATGGCTGAAGAAAACCTCCATTCCTAACTATGTTTAGTTTAAACTAATTAAAAAGTTGGTATAAAAGAAACTAATATTGGTTTCTGATAAACTGTCAGTGGAGCAGCTTCTGTGGACAAAGGCTTTTTAATGACCTATTTGTCATTGGATGTGGTTTAAGTGAAGTAATGTAATAATTTTAAGTATTAAAGTAGTTACCAAAGAACTTCCAATGAATGTGTGAATGTGATGGATAAGCTCACAGCTGGATAGCAATATATTTCCAATTGATCCTACAAGAAAGGAAAAAAAAAGAAAGAAAACAAGGCAGTAGGGCAATGATTGATTAACAGGGCTTCACATGTCAAGAAGGGCTAGAGATTCTGTTTCTGAGTGAGTGTTTTCAATTCTAGAAAGCACCCAGTGCTTGCAGCTTTTCCTTTGAAAGTGGTTATATGGAAATAGGGTGAAACTGCAGAATTTCCATATGTTCTGTATGCAATTTCCATATGTTCTGCATGCAATTTCTATAGGCAGAGAGTGCATGGATAACAGAAGTTAAAATGTATTATTTTTTGTTTTTTGTTTTTTTTTTGAGGTACGTGGGCCTCTCACTGTTGTGGCCTCTCCTGTTGCGGAGCACAGGCTCCGGACGCAGAGGCTCAGTGGCCATGGCTCACAGGCCCATCCGCTCCGTGGCATGTGGGATCCTCCCGGACCGGGGCACGAACCCGTGTCCCCTGCATTGGCAGGCAGACTCTCAACCACTGCGCCACCAGGGAAGCCCAATGTATTATTTTTTATATGAAAGGTAGCAGAGAGGAGGGTGGTGGTATGCTGAGGGGGTGGTGTATTTAGCTTAAGCTTTGAGTTAGATCTTCTAATTAACCTCTTACAATTTTTAGAGCTACATAAAGTAGCTGTTGACCTTGCTTTACTGGAAAGAATTATAATACACAGAGGAAGGGAAACAAATCTCAAGAGATTATTAAACTTTCTTTAACAGAAGGCTGTGAAACAAAGTGTCTAGTTCTTCATATGGAGCACAAAATAGAGTCCTTCAGATTAGAGTATAAGGGACAGTTAATACATAATGGAAAGGTCTTAAGAAGCAGAAGATTGAATTTCTAGACCACGTTCTGCCACTAAATTGCTTTGCGACCCTAGGCAAGTCTGGGTTTTAGTCTCCTTACAGATTGTCTAGCTTTGAAACCTAAAAATTTTGTGAAATTCTTTCATTTTATTATGCAGATGTTTCCCCTTGAATTTTCAGTGTTTTTGTGACCAGGAAATTGAAATATTTGTCTGTATACTTAAAATACTATGGAGGCTTCCAATTCATATCTGTGAAATATTCTGAAACAGAATGGGGGAATTGATTGCTTCATAAAATTGTGAGTTCTGGGAGGTTCTCAAGGAGAGTAGAGACACTCATCAGAACCATGGTACAGTAGTCTCCCTCTACCCATGGTTTTGCTTTTGGCCATTTCAGTTACCCATGATAAACTTTGGTCTGAAAATATTAAATGGAAAACTGCAGAAATAAACAATTCATCAGTTCTAAATTGCATGGTGATCTGAGTACTGTGATTAAATTGTGCTCCTTTCCACTCTGTCCCACTTGGGACGTGAATCATCCCTTTGTCCAGTGTATCCACGCTGTATTAAATACCCGCCCGCTAGTCACTTTGTGGCGATCTTGGTTATCAGATTGACTGTTGCAATATTGCAGAGCTTGTGTTCAAGTAACCTTTATTTTACTTAATAATGACCACAAAGCACAACAGTAGTGATGCTGGCAATTTATATATGCCAAAGAGAAGCCATAGCATACTTCCTTTAAGTGAAAGTTTTCAACTTAATAAAGAGAGGAAAAAAAATCTGAGGTTGCTAAGATCTCCCATAACTTTTATAACAGTATATTGTTCTAATTGTTTTATTTTATTATTAGTTACTGTCGTTAATCTCTTACTGTGCCTAATTTATAAATTAAACTTTATCATAGGTGTGTATGTATAGGAAAAAACAGTATATGTAGGTTTCAGTACTATCTGTGGTTTCAGGCATCTACTGGGGGTCTTGGAATGTATCCTCCATGGATAAGGGGGGATACTGGACTGGGGGCTTGAGGTCAGGTTAATGGATTTGTTATTTGGTACTCCAAAACACTGAGGTTTTAGGATTCTAATTCTTGATGATTCTTTTTAGTGACCCCTGCTAACCCACTTGAGCCTCTAAAAAGTTACAAATGAAAAATGAAAGGTGTACATGGAAGCAGCCCCTTAAGGATTTCCCTTCTCTAAGACTGCAAATGAGTAATTGGCTCTTGTGAGAGTAGTTGCTTTCCCACCCTCCTAGATCCTACCCATCCTCTAAGACCAGTTTCTGGCCTCCACTTTTTCATGAAGTCTTTCTTAGGTATTCCAAACTATCTTTTTTTTCCTGGTTGTCCTTGGCACTTACTAGCAAATGTTGAAGCATCTGTGTGAGAACATATATACCGCTCATTTAGATACTTGAGTATGTTAAACTTTTCCTTAGTTATAAAAAATATTGGTCTTTTAGTATTTCATGAGCATGGCGGGGATCATAACATATATTCCTTCCCACCCACAGCATACAATATTTTAGGTACCAACTTAATGAATATCTGTTGAATTAACTTTTACATGAAGCCCTGCCTTTCAGAAGATTACGGTTAATCTCTAGGCATATTCTTTTTTTTTTTTTGTGGTACGTGGGCCTCTCACTGCTGTGGCCTCTCCCGTTGCGGAGCACAGGCTCCGGACGTGCAGGCTCAGCGGCCATGGCCCACGGGCCCAGCCGCTCCACGGCACGTGGGATCCTCCTGGACTGGGGCACGAACCCGCGTCCCCTGCATCGGCAGGCGGACTCGCAACCACTGCACCACCAGGGAAGCCCTAGGCATATTCTTTTATTCATTGAATAGTAATATCTTTTTTTTAAATATAAATTTATTTATTTTATTTTTGTCTGTGTTGAGTCTTCGTTGCTGTGCACAGGCTTTCTCTAGCTGCGGTGAGCGGGGGCCACTCTTCGTTGTGGTGCGCGGGCTTCTCACTGCGGTGGCTTCTCTTGTTGTGGAGCACAGGCTCTAGGTGCACAGGCTTCAGTAATTGTGGCTCGCAGGTTCTAGAGTGCAGGTTCAGTAGTTGCGGCACACGGGCTTAGTTGCTCCGTGGCATGTGGGATCTTCCTGGACCAGGGCTCGAACCCGTGTCCCCTGCATTGGCAGGAGGATTCTTAATCACTGCACCACCAGGGAAGCCCAAATAGTAATATCTTGTGAAAAGTTTCTACTTGATTTTCTTTTTCATTCCTATTTCAGAGGTTACAGTAAGTTCTCTTTTTTTCTGATATTGTACCTTGGAGTTTCTTAGACTTGAGAACTTTATCTGATCCATTTTGAATAAAAATATAATCTTCCAGAAATTGGTTCCTAAGACCTCTCAGATTCCTACTATTTCATCTTTAGCACAATACAAAAAGAACATTGCCTTGTATGGAAATCAGGTTAATTTGATAATAGGCATATTGTCTCTCTTATTATATTGTTCTGTTTGCTCTGCAGATTAATTCTATGCTCCACTTAGGATTTTACCTCTGTTCTCTAAAGTCTTGGATTTCTTATTTTGATCAAGTGGTTTGTATTAAGTTTGGACCTGTCACATATTGACCCTGTTTAAAGAGAAAAAGTGACTGAGAGCCTTTAAAATCTGAATTTGTTCCTGCTTTGCCTTTGGGAAAAGAAACATGTTGCTGTTCATCGTGTTCATGTGATGATTGCTAAAGATATATATTTTCAGTTCTTTTCTCCCACCACTTTTTCCCACATGCTATATTCTTGTTTGTATTTACTCATATTAATAATATCTTTGTATGAAGCCTTACAATTTATAAATACTTTCATGAGGATCATAACATATAATTATCAATGGCTGCCCTGTGCATTAGGCAAGCAGCTATATCACTTTCATTTTTCAGAGGTTGAAACTGAGGCTTAAGGGTTTTAAATGACTTACCCAAGCTTGAAACTGGAGACAAAACACAGGTATTCTGACTCCTAGTTTTATGTTCTCTTTGCTATACAGTGTGGCCTTTGAATGATTTAAAAAAAAACAGAACAGAATTATGCTAATAGTGAATTTTTATGTGTTTATGTATGTAGTGAGTGTTTCTTACAAAACATCAAATTTTATATTTGGAAGTCCTAGACATACGTTTTTAGCTCCTTTTTAAATGGTTGGTGCATAGTTTGGTGCATAAATACAGCAAAGAAGTTCTGTATTTGTCATTGTGGGCAAATGACAATAGAATTTGATGAATGGCAACAGAAATGCATCAGGTGCCTGTTATCTGACATGAATCTCATAATTGCTCAGTTACCCATTCACAGTCCAAAATGACCCTCAAGAAATTGCCCTTTTGTTCTACCTGTTATGATAGCAACTAAATACATTTTAAAGAGCATAAAACATTCTATAAAATAATACCTTTCTGCAGAAAAAGAATAGACTGAACCCAAAATTTGAACCTTAGTTTTCAGCAAACCTTAAGAGTTTGAAAATAATTTATCTGAAAATTTCCAGAACTGTTACTTTAATCAGTTGTTAAATATCAGTGTAAAGAAAATTTTCTTTGGAAAGTATTAAGATGAGAAATTCAAGTTTATCATGTGAAATTACTTTAACTATAGCATCTCCGTCTAGACATGCTGAACTGAGAAGACCTGGGAGGCTTCAACTAGTCCCAACTCTTAACCTGTTGTGACAAACTTCCCTCTTGCTGGCTTCTCATTATCTCCTTCTTAATAGATACCTTCTTTCCTCTTTCTACTGGCTGCTATGCACACATTTTACTTCCTAGTTCATAAGTTTTTTTTCAGCAGCAATCTCAGAGGTTGAATCTTTTTATATCCATTTGAAAATCTGAACATGTTGCATCTGCTGGGGCTTATATAAAGTTCAGCAGGGTCCATGTTGTTTATGTACCAAACAGAAATCCAAATTAAAGTATTTTAGACTGGTTAGGATATGTTCTTCCCCAGAGGAAGAGGCCTCTTTTTATCTGCACATTGGATTGCAAACATGCCTCTTTCATTTTAAATGTAAGTCAGAGAGTCTTGAATTTATACCACTGGCTTTGTATAGATTCAAAAGGCATCATACCTATGGGCTCTAACATATATCTCTGAGCTTTGACGTATATTGAATTTCCCTTATCAAGGCCGTAATATCTCTGAAGGACCCCAGCAGGCTAGTCAGGAATGGCTTTTCCTGCAAACAGCTGAGATTGTTGTCTGTAACTAAACTGCTTTCCTAAGTATTCCCTGAAGAAGGTTTCCAAGATTTTTCACTATGTTAGTCTCTGATCAATAGCTTTTTAGTTTATCTCTCCACTCTATAGAAAAAGAGAGGTACTTGGCTTACCAGCTCCTTTTGTTTGCTTCCTAACTTAATATCTAATCATAGCATAATGTAAAGCAGAATGTGTGATCAGTGGGTCAATTAAAGAAGCAAGTGCCACTTTTAAAATTGTCTACTAAGTCCCTTAAAGGTAGATCTTCCCACTGAGATGTTAGGTTTTGCTTTCCTGATAAAAGGCACAGATGTGGCTACTGCTCACTGCTTTCTCCTCCATCTCTACATTCTTCCTTGAATGTGGTAGTGATGCCTGTAGCTATAGCAGCCATCTTGTGACCTTGAGGCTATTAGCCCTTGATGTTTAACTGTGGGCAGTCATTTTTATAAATTTGATTTCAGGAAAATAAACTACCATTTGTTTCAAGTTTTGTTAGCCAAAATAATTTCTGATTAACATATGATTGTCATTGACCACTCTCAGTGAGACAGAGGAGTATTTTTTTCATCAAGACAGGGTTTCTCAACCTCAGAGTTATTGACATTTAGTGTTGGATAATTTTTTATTTTGATGACTGTGCTATGCATTGTAGGATTTTAGCAACATCCCTGGTCTCTATTCATTAGATGACAATAGTAACCTTACCTACCCTTCAAGGTTCAACTGATGGATAATCAGCTTTTGTTTGTTTGCAAAAGTCTTTATCTCTCCTTTACTTCTGAAAGGCAACTTTGCCAGGTAAAATATTCATGGTTGGCAGCTTTTTTCTTTCAGCACTTTGAATATGTCATCCTACTATTTCCTGGCCTGTAAGATTTCTGCTGAGAAAGCTGCTGATAGCCTTTTGGGGGTTCCTTATATGTAATTTTTTTTTCTCTTGCTGCTTTTAAAATTCTCCCTTTGTCTTTGATTTTAGACAGTTTTATTATGATGTGGCTTAGAGAAGATCATTTTAGGCTAAAATTCTGGGTTTACTTATTAGCTTCATGAACTTGGATATGCAAATCTCTTCTCAGATTTGGGAAGTTCTCAGCCATTATTTCTTTAAATAAGCTTTCTGCTCCTTTCTCCCTTTCTTCTCCTTCTGAGACTCCAATAGTATATAAATTGTTTCTTTTAATGATATCTCATAATTCGTGTAGGCTTTCTTAACTTTTTACAATTCTTTTTTTTGTTTTTGCTCCTCTGACTGGATGATTTCAAATTAACTGTATTCTAGGTCACTAATTCTTTCTTCTGCTTGATTGAATCTGCTGTTGAAGATCCCTATTAAATTATTTTTTATTTTTCAACTCTAGGATTTCTGTTTGTGTGTGTGTTTGTTTTAATGGTTTCTATTTGTTTGTTAAACTTTTCATTTTGTTCATGCATTGTTTTCCTAATTTCATACAGTTTTCTATCTTTGTTTTCTTGTAGTTCACTCAATTTCTTTAAGAGGAGTCTTCTGACTTTTTTGTCCGACAGTTTATAGATCTCTATTTCTTTACGGACAGTCATTGGAGTTTTATTAGGTTCTTTGGTGGTGTCATGTTTCTTGATTTTTTTCATAATCCTTGTGGCCTTGCATTATTGTCTGCGCATTTGAGGAAGTAGGCACCACTCCAAGTGTTTATAAACCGGTTTTGGCAGGCAGAGCCTTCACCAGTCAGCCCATCCAGACATTCTGCTTGAGCTGTATGGTTGTCTGTGGGTGAGCTTGCTGCTGGAGTCCTTGGGTGGAGGTCTTGTCTGGGTCAGCAGTTGGGTAGGCCTTGTGCTTGGGTACTTGGAAATCAGCCTATATTACCTGGATCTGCTGGGGTGGGCCTGGTGTTTGAGTCTGTAGTGATGGGCTTGGGACCTGGATCTTCATGGGCAGATAGGAATCTTGCATTCACATGGGCTGACCAGACACTGGGGAACACTGGGGTGGGCCTGGCCAGTGGTTTCACTGGGCCAGTTTATCACTGATATGGGATGGCAGCCTGGTTTTTCAGGAGTCAGCCTGGAGATTGGGACCATGGGGTCTGGTCTGGCACTAGGCCAAGCCTGGGGCTTTGGGGCTTAGCTTATAATCCAGAACCTTGTGCTCAGCCTGGAGATTGAGTCTGTGTGGGCAGGTCTGATGCTGGGATGGTCCACGGGTGCTAGTCTTGAGGCTGGGGTCATGGGGACTGGCCTGGTATTGAGGTGGCCTAGATAATAGCCTGTGGGAACCAGTCTAGATTCTAGGTCTGTGAGTGTTGGCCTGGTGCTGATGTGGGTTGAAAGCTTGAGCCTGTGGTAGCCTGGGTTCTTGGAGCTGGAGCCTCAGGAACTACTTGGGGTTGTGGGAACTGGCTGGCACTGGGATATGCTGGAAGCCGGGTTTTGCAGGAGCCCGTTAGGAACCTGGTGTCATAGGAGCTGCTCAGGGCTGCGTGAACTACCTAGTGCTGTGGTGAGCTGGGATCTTGGTGCCATGGGAGCTGGCCGGCACCATGGTGGACTGGGAGCCTGGGTTCAGTGGAGTCCACTGGGAGCCTGGTGCTACAGGAACTGGGGCTATGGGAGCTGGCTGGTGCTAAGCTGTGATGGGAACCTGGGTTTTGGGGAGACTGCTAAGAGCCTTCTTGGGCCGCAGGACCCCCCTAGAGCTGTAGGAGTTGGCCCAGTGCTGGAGTGTGCAGGTGCTAGGGTCCATGGTGGAGTTGGGCACTCACTTCACTCTCCTTCTCTCACAGGGAGGGTATCTCTTTCCAGGTTGGACCACCTGGACTTGAGGGGAGGGTTATGGGAGCAGTGTGAATCTATCTTTCCTACCATCCTTAACATGTGTTTTCTTATTTTTGTGCTTCACTCAGTCACTGTAACCTCTCACCTAGACTCCTTAGCCCTTGTGAAGTTACTTTCACTCACAGATTGATTCAATAAATTCAGATTGATGATTTTGGGAGAGGATGGGCTAGAAATTCCTAAGTGGCCATTTTGCTGACATCACTCCTTGCTCCAGCTGGGTTTTAATTAGAGCAAAAAGGTGGCAACATTATTCAGAAGGATATGGAACATATAAGGGACTTTATCATCTCAATAGAACACGGTATAATGGGTTCTGAACTTGGGCTGGGTATAGGAAGATAGGATAAGATTAAGGGATGCATAGATCAGAGATTCTAGTGGTAAAGGACAATCTAGGAACTTTGGGTTTCCTGTGGTGACAGAGAACTTGATGGAATTATTTTTGATGGTCTCCAAAGTTATAAGGCTGTGAATGTTGTGGGGATGGAGCATATAGAGCTTTGGGGCTATGACTCCTGCAGGTGATAGTGTGGAGGCTGTGAGAGGACAGAGTGACTTGGAGAATAAGAATGTGTGGGGTGCCCTTTTCACTATAAATTATATACACATAGTGTTGAACTAATACAGGATATAAACAGTATAACATACGTAAAGGAGAATGGGATAAAGATGAAATAAGCAACATTTTAAAAAGGTTTGTTAATCACAGTAGGTTTGGGCTATCATTACATGCTATCTCAAGACACTCTTTGTACTCAAGGTGACCTTTACCATTAATGATGGTGTATTGAAAATCCATATTTTAGTAATATTAAAATTTTTTTTGCCTGAGTTCTTGTCAGGTCTGACTTAAATCATCGATGAAGAACTCACAGTAGGGGCAGAGGTGACAGCTTCGTCGTTTCTTTGTGCTTATGTTGTTAGTGTAATTGTCAATCCAGTGTTTCTTTGCAACAATGTTTTTTTCATTTTTCTATTTTGTAGGCTTAGTTTAGATAAAACTAGGTAATATAATCTGTAAATTAACTGTGGCTATACATACTATGGTACTTTGCAATGTGCTGTAAAGCTAGGAGAGGAGTGAGGGCTTCACCGTCAACTCCTCCCACTTCCTTCTACATATCTCATGGCTGTCTTGTTTACAGTTGACATACAGACAGGGGAGGGACCATTGTAATCTCTGTTAAATATCAGTAAAGCTTAATTTCTTTCTATTTTTTTGATAAAATAGACATTCTGAAATTTTCTTCTCACATCCTAGTGACATGCCCTATTTCGGTGATCATTGATAAGCTTGTGCTTGTTGTTATTAAAAAGGAAACGGGAATAAATAAATCAATGTTAGTCTTAAGATATCATTTGGAGAATAACTGGATATTAATATGGAATTTGATTAATTAAATTGGTAAGCTTATTGGTCTAGAATTTGCATGGTCTTGCATAATCATTTGCACATAGATATAGGAAGCACTTCATTCCTTTTCAAATGAGAGGTTGATGCCCTAGATTGTTGTTGGCAGAGGTCTCATGGAAAGCTCACACTGTCACCCTAATTTAACATTTGCTTTATTATAAAAACAGCAATTAAAGAGGACCACCCATTGTTCTCAATATTTGAGTGCAGTTTTGAAGAAAAATTATCTTTCGGTGTACATACTTTTCCTAGCCTAATTTTGTAAGATTTTTTCACTCATTCATATGCTTACTTTTGCTTGTATGCGGTTGCATTCCCTAGATGTATTGTTTTGTTTCATAGATAATATAGTTGGTGAATATTAATTAGATTGTAGAATAAATCTATTGCTGAAGGAGCCTTTTGGCTTTCTACCACCTTGAAAACCTTTAAATGTATATCAATGAAAATTTTTAGTATCTCCTTTCTTTGTCATGTTGTTTATTCTCCTCTTTAAGAAATAAAAAAATATAAATGAATAATTCAGGCTTCAAACATACAAATGGGGAATTCAGCCTAGATATTGGCAGCATTTATCCTTGCAAGTCTCAAGGTACTTATCACTTTAGTTGCTAGGTGCTCAGGAAAAGGATGTTAAAAAATAATAAACTCAGCAATAAATATTCCTTAATTTAACCTCTGCTGCAACCATCTAGGGTTATTTTGGAGAGTGTGAAATGGTGTGTGTACATTGGGTCCATTTATCTCCCAGGCCCATTGGCTGATCCAGTTGGGTAGATCCATGTCCTTTTTCTTCTTTGGTTTATACTATGCATTTGTTAGCTCCTAAGCAGGTATACATGCTCAGAAAGCAAGCCTTTTGTAATGCTCCTAATAATAGTGAAATTTGTTTTCGAAAGGCTACCCTCCTGCTGATTGTTATTGTAACAAGTTTGGAGGATAGTCAGGATTGGGGCCAAGAATGGGGATAGGGTAGGTTACTAGTCAAAAGATTTAATTGGAAATGCCAAGAGCTGCTTAATTTACTTTTCAAAGAGAAGTTCAGGTTTCTTCATTATAGGCTCATTATAGTAGCCTCACTGGTGGACCCCTGAGACTCATTTTTCCAATAGAAATATCTTCCTGTACACTCCCATCTTTGACACTCTTGGTAAACTCCTGTAGAAATTATTTATCTTATTCATTCATTCATTCTCACATTCATTTATTCATTTAACAAATATTTATTGAGTTCCATGCATTATATATTATGCTGGAAATATTTTTACAAAGCATGGTACCTGATTTCAAACAGTATAAACTTTATCCCACCATCTAAGTCATTTTATATTTGGCATATTAATTGGCTTTTAGTCATTTATTGTGTATGTTCTATTCAGCTCTTTAGAACAGTTCTCAGTTGCTGATGATAAAAATGACTTGCTTGTCAAGTGAGGCATTTTAGACAAACATCAAATTTAGCTATTGAATTACTAGCACTCTCTCAGAACATGCAAGTTGCATAACAGGATGTGTTCAATGGTACTTTTTAAACACAATAATAAAACGCTAAATGTAGCATTGAATTACAGTTTAGAGAGTTCTCTCAAATACTGTAATCTAGTGGTTGTCACCCCAACTGCACAGTAGAACACCTTGGGGAGCTTTTTTTCCGATCCATGCCCCACCCTAGACCAATGAAAATAGAATTTCAGTGTGGGGGGCAGCTGAGTTCTGGCATGTAGCAGGCTTGAGATTCATTCCTATATGGTACCTACCCCAAGAATAATCATGCCAATATTTTTCAGATAACGACACTGACATTCAAACAGGTAAGGTAAGTTGTCTAAAGCCATGGAGCTAGTAAGTGGAAGAGGCAGGATCTGAACCCAGATCTTCTAGCTATAAAGCCTTTCCAATTTCAAAAACATGGTGTTGCTCCTCAAATATGTAGCACTTGTGTTTTTTCCATACCATTTTGTTTTTAACACATTCTGATGATTTCTTTCCTGACACTTGACCATGGTGTACACACCTGGAATTAATATTTGTGATGAATAGAATAGAAATAAGGGAGGAAAGAAGGTCCCCTGGGTAGTCTTACTTCATAGGGCTAGAAGTTTCAGGAAAGCACTTGAAAACATAGGAGATGGTAGGAATTCTATCCTTTCAGAATGGTCACTTTTACTTGTTTAACCCATGGTGAGTGCTTTGGGATGATAGTCAACCTTACTAGAAATAGTGAGTTGGAATTATGTGCTATCTGTGACCACAGCTAACACACAGAGGAAATGAGACATTCATGCTTTTCTCTCTTAATTTTTAGTAGGATGATTACTTGCAGGGACTTAACATGAGCTATGAGAAGACCTGTCTTCTTTTCTTTTTCTCTCTTTGCACAGCCCTTTATGCAAAAATCAAGGAGTGGACTCTTCAATCCATTCAGCCTTCCATTTATTGCTGTTAGAATTGCAGTTATCACTGAAGGCAGATTTTAGGGAGTCCTAGGATCTTGTTGATATCCTTTTTGTTAGATACTCAGACTATCACTTTTTCCTCTGGTCATCCCTGTACCCTGAACACACTTCTATCATCACACTTAAATTATTGTATGCAAGTGTTAACTGTTTACATGTCTGTCTCCTGCTAGTCTGTACATTCTTTAAAGGCAAATATTGTATTCTTTTTCAGTTCTGTTTACCTAGTGGCTATAACAGTACTTGGCATATAGTAAATACTTAATACATGTTTGGTGAATTAAACTGTATTTGTTTTTTGATGATCTTTTATAGGAAATGGAATTTTGAGCCTGATTTCTGTTGATATTAAATTATTCTCTCTAGCAGAGTGTGTCAGAGTGTTTCAGAGAGTGCATTAAAATATCAGCAGTTATCTTCTCAGGCCATCAGTTTTCTTCTTGTTAAGAAATAGTATTTATCATAGTAAATAGCCCATTTGGGGTGGTTCATTCAGGCTTTAGTGCCAAATTTAACATAACAGGAAGTAACAAATCCTCTTTTGGCCAAAAGTTCAAAGTTTGACAGCTTCTCCTAGAAAGGTAACTTTGCATGAATTTACTCCACTTTATTTGTAAAAGGTATAAAAATCTATAAACATTTTATAGCTATTCAGAGGTGGTAAACAACATTATGGCCAACCACTTATGCTTTTAATAAGCATGTTTTTATGCCTTGTATATAATTTTTGAAAAATTATAGCCTAGTTTGTGGTTTAAATACTCAGTTACATTATCTTGTTTGTAGATGGTGCTCTGTGAAGTGATGTTTCAGTGGTTTTAACATTTAGAAAATGTGAAACTTTGCCTTATGCTTAGTTGTAGGAGAGATGTTTCTTTTTTATTTTAAAATTTATTTTAATTTAAATATAGTAAGATTCACTTTTTTAGTGTACAGTTCCATGAGTTTTGGCAAATGCGTAGGGTCACGCCACCATCAGCAGAATCAATACATAACATTTACAATACTCCTCCCCCCAAACATTACGTTATGCTATCTCTTTAAAGCCACAACTTCCCCACCTTTCCCACCTGACAACCACTGATTTGTTTTGCCTTTTCCAGAATGTCATATAAATGAATGGAATCATATACTGTTTAGCCTCTGGAATCTGGCTTCCTTCACTTAGCATAAAGCACTTGAGATTCATCCATTTGTTGCATGTATTAGTCAATAGTTTGTTCCTCTTTATTGCTGAGTAGTATTTCATAGTATGGATGTACCACTGTTTATCCATTCTTCTTTGAGGGACCTGTGGTTTGTTTGTAGCTTTTAGTGATTATGAATGAAGTTGATATAAATATTTACATATAGAGCTTTTTTTTTTGGTATGAGCAGAGGTTTTCATTTCACTTTGGTAAACACCTAGGAGTAGGATTGCTGGATTTTATATTAAGTGTATGTTTAACTTTATGAGAAACTGGCAAACCATTTTTCTTAGTGGCTGTACCATTTAGTCTCTTACCAGCAACTACGAGAATTCCGGTTGCTCTGCATCTTCACCAGCACCAGGTGTTACTTGTTCTATTTTAGCCATTCTAATAGGTATATAGTGGTGTTAAGATGTTTCTCAATCATCTTGGGTAAATTTGTTGTTGGTGGTAGGGTTTTTATAACATAAACAAATGTTTTTTCTTACTTTTTGTTAATCATTAACACAGAGATCTTTGTGCCTGTAATTGTAAAACTTAAGTGTAATGCTGGTATTCCCGGTGACTGCTTTAGTCTGTTTATCAGGGAAAACGCATAGTGCAGTGAGGAAGTTTAACTGTTGCTATAGATTAGTACTGAACTTTTGTGACTTCACACTAAATGAAAGCAACATAGGCCCCACTTAACTACAATTTTAATTCAGTTTCTCACTTCTCTGGTCTCTCCTGCTCATTGTTCCCCGTGATCCAGCATTTCTACAGTGCTGCTTTCCTCATGCCATCATTTGTTCATATTCCCTCACTGACCATCACAACCCTGATATAGTCTAGTGCTTATGTACAGAGACTCTGGCATTAGCTAGACATACTTTTATTCTCAGCTCTGACACATGCTAGTTGAGTGATCTTGACAAATTAATTTTTTTAAACTTTAGTTTCTCATTTTTAAAATGGGTAATGACAGGGCCTGCATAAAGCATTTTGCACCAAGTGGTCAGGGCTCAATCCACGTCAGCAATTAGTATTTGAACACCATCTGCCACAGGACTTTTATTTGCCCAGCCCCTCTGCCACAATCATCACTGCAAATCTTCTAACATAAGTAAGTCAGTCTACTGAGTGCCTTGACATCTTTGCTTGGTTCTTTTTAAAATTTTTAAAAAAGTCTTTATTGAATTTGTTACAATATTGCTTCTGTTCTATGTCTTGGCTTCTTGGCTGAAAGGCACGTGGGATCCTAGCTCCCCGACCAGGGATTGAACCCATACCTCCTGCACTGGAAGGGGAAGTCTTAACCACTGTACCACCAGGGAAGTCTCCCTTTACCTGGTTCTTGCTTGCAGAAGTTCCTGTTTAGGTGCGATTAAACCATGTCTGAGTATGGGTGATCAATAAGTGGGTGAGTCATAAGGAGTTGCTTTGCCTGGGAGCTCTAGGCTGAGGCTGGAGGGGAGCAATTAGCGAAGCCTCTGGGAGTTACCCTGGCACAGCCATTATAGCATGCCATTTGTCTCTTATACTGGCATTCCTGGCCTGGTGAAGAGGGACACAGACAGGGCTGAAGAACCTGTTTTCATGAGCGTAGTGTTGGTGCTTAGTTGAAATAAGTTGCCACAGAGTGGGGAAAAGAAGGCTCCATTGCACTCTCACTTGTCAGTGTGATTTTGGCTCAGGAGGACTCCAAGGAGTGCAGGGCACTGTGACCCCCTTGGGGGCAGGCAGCTCTTGGAGGTCACCTCTCTATGGTCTGTCCTGAGGGCACCAGTAGTAAGGACAACCATGTAGCTTTATTCTGTCCCAGAGAGGGGTTCCCAAGTGGAAGTCAGGAATGAATGATATTGAGACTCTTTGAGGATTTACAGACATTCTTAAGGAAGGAGGCCTGGCATTAGGTTGTGGGGCTAAGAAATTCACGCTATTTCTATTAATAATCTTTCATCCATGTCTACAATATTAACGAGGCCTGAAAACCTCAGACTAGACCTAGAAGTCTCTCCACATAATCTGTTCCCTTTAAGGAGGTCTAAGCCTTACCTCTTCCAAATGAAGTCCAGTCTTTTGTTTTTGTTTGTCTATGCTTTTAAAGTGTATATATGTCTTAGCTCAGTAACTAGATTGTAAAAACCAGGAGACCTTATTGTTTGTCTTGCCATCCCTGTTTGCTCTGTTTACCCTCTTCCTGCCTTTCATAATGAACAGAAAAAAATGTTATTTGAATTGAAGTTTTACTCTAGGATTTGGGGGTCCTAATTTCTGAAAATTCTCTTTGCAGTAAGATGCTAAATAAACATGATTATTTAAAAATAATATTATTATTATGAGCAGATGTAAACTATTATATAATAGGAGGGATAAACAAGAAGGTCCTACTGTATAGCACAAGGAGCTGTATTCAATATCCCATGATAAACCATAATGGAAAAGAATATGAAAAAGAACGTATATATATATATATATATATGTAAGAGTGAATCACTTTGCTGTATACCATTAATTAACACAGCATTGTGCATCAACTGTACTTCAATAAAATAAATTAAAAAACAATAGTGCTGAAGGCTATGCACCATTTAGTTTCTATTGACACCAAAAAAGGAAACATCACACATGACAAAATCTACTAGATGTTTTTCTTTCTTTTATAAGTGAAGTATTATACTCATTATAATATTTTATTCTATTTATAAAGCCATTTATTTAAACCACAGCCTATGTAATATTGTTTAACAACTTGATACATTCATACCAGTTGAAATTCTGGAGAAATAGCAACAGCCCGTGAATTATACTGGTTGTGCTGCAATTAAAAGGAAGCCTTCTTTTTTTTTTTTACATTTTTATTGGAGTATAATTGCTTTACAATGGTGTGTTAGTTTCTGCTTTATAAGAAAGTGAATCAGTTATACATATACATGTGTTCCCATATCTCTTCCCTCTTGCATCTCCCTCCCTCCCACCCTCCCTATCCCACCCCTCTAGGTGGTCTCTCTGCTAATGGATGGGGTTATGTTCCTGTCTTGCTAGTTGTTTGGCCTAGGGTATCCAGCAATGTAGCTTGCTGGTCGTTAAGTGAAGCTGCGTCTTGGCGTTGAGATGGAGATCTCTGGGAGATTTTCGCCGTTTGATATTACGTGGAGCTGGGACGTCTGTTGTGGACCAGAACTTGGCTCTTCCACCTCAGAGGCACAGCCATGACGCCTGGCTGGATCACCAAGATCCTTTCATCCACATGGCTCAGAATAAAAGGGAGAAAAAATGAAATAAAGAAAGAAAGAAAGAAAGAAAGAAAGAAAGAAAGAAAGAAAGAAAGAGAAAGAAGATAAAATAAAATAAAATAAAATAACGTTATTAAAATGAAAAATAAAAATAATTATTAAGAAAAAGTTTTTAAAAAGTAATAAAAACAAACAAACAAACAAACAACAACAACAAAAAAAACGGAGAGAGAGAACCCTAGGACAAATGGTAAAACCAAAGCTCTACAGACAAAATCACACATAGAAGCATACACATACAGAGTCACAAAAAGAGAAAAAGGGAAAAAAATACATGTATCTTTGTTCCCAAAGTCCACCTCCTCAATTTGGGATGATTCGTTGTCTATTCAGCTATTCCACAGATGCAGGTACATCAGATTGATTGTGGAGATTTAATCCTCTGCTCCTGAGGCTGCTGGGAGAAATTTCCCTTTCTCTTCTTTGTTCGCACAGCTCCCGGGGTTCAGCTTTGGATTTGGACCCACCTCTGCATGTAGGTCGCCTGAGGGCGTCTATTCTTCGCTCAGACAGGACGGGGTTAAAGTAGCAGCTGATTCAGGGACTCTGGCTCACTCAGGCGGGGGGGGGGGGGGGGGGGGGGAGGGAGGGGTACCGTTGTGGGGCGAGCCTGCGGCGGCAGAGGCCAGGAAGCTTCAGTGTTCTTTAACTCCATTATCCTACTCAGTAAGCAAACAAAATAGTATCAGTATGAAACGTCCATGTACTTTTGGAGTCTTCCCTATTCAGTTTTCTAAGCTTCATGTTTCTGAGCTACTACTATTATCATCTTACCTGCATACAGTTTCTTAAAATGTGGAGGAAAAAAAGTACAATTCCCTGAAGCGCATTCAAACTACATCTAGCATAAAACCAGCACACAAAATATATAAGCTGTCAGTGATAAATACCATGTATATCAAACTATAATTATCATAAAAATACAGCAAGAAATCTTAACATCTCAATGTAAGTGTAAATCTAATGAGACAACAACAGAGTTTCTTGGAGGATAAAGCTGTATTGACCCATTGTTAACTTTTGATCCCAGCTTATTATCTGAGTCAGCCAGGAGGTTTTCAGTAACATCAGCTTTTGTAGCCTCAGTCCTGCTGGATCATCAGAAGCTCATGAATGTTGGAACTTATAGAGAGAAGGAGGCACTAATGTACATGATTGGTTGTTTTCTCTTTCTTTAATTCCACTAGTACTTGAAGAAAAAGGAAATGAATGTACTACAAATCTTTTCTTTTAAAAGCAGTCTTACACTTTTCATTGCAGTACCATTTTGGTAAAGTTAAGTATGCATAGACTCCTCTTCCTGATTTCCATCATTTAAAACTTAAACCTTTCCCTTCCTTCCCACGTTTATGTTAACTTATATACTGACTGTGTGGATCATATGGTATCTTCAGAGAAGCTGGTATGTAGGGATAGCACATAAAGATTCATAAAGAATGCAGAGGCATTCATGTGCTGTAGCTTAGAGCTAAATTAAATTAAAGGTAGGAAAAAAAAAACCTTTCATGGGTGTGAGCATATTGCTTATTGAGTGTTTGGGAGTTATTGAAATAGAGTTCCAGAGTTAAGACTGTAGGAACATTCTCACTGAGAGTGAGAAGTCTCCTCCGGCTCATGGAATATGAAATGATGTGAAATATATATATCTTTTAATTTGAAAAGGAAATGAAATAGATCCAGGTTAAGAAGATAAACTGAACTTGAGTAGATTTCAAGAAGTTTAGCATAGTTCCATCTGATTTTATTCTACATCTATAGAACAGGAAAGTTTTTTTAGTTAGCATTTCTCAAAAAGTGAATTGTGTTTCCATGGAAATGCCGTTCATCCTGCCTAAATTTTACCATGAGAGACACCTTAGGTTCTTGTTAAAATTGTGGATCAACACTTACTGTATAGGAGTAGGACATCTTAGAGAAATATATGCCTACAGTTTACAGAAAGTGGTTTTATCTTTTTCTTTTCAAGTACTGGAGCTGTTATAAGGAACATGATTTCCCAATTCACCTTCCTTTAATGAGTCCTCGGGTTTGCCATTTATATTTCCAAACTCAACCCCACTATGGCTTAGTTTTTACTTTCAACACTATTTTATCCTAGGGAAAAAGAAGAGTAGGTATATGCCCTTTGGTTTTATTTTATTTATTTATTTAAAAAAATTTGTTTTATTGAAGTATAGTTGATTTACAATGTTGTGTTAATTTCTACTATACAGCAAAGTGATTACATTATACATATATATGTATACATTCTTTTTCATATTATTTTCCATTTAGGTTTATCACAGGATACTGAACCTAGTTCCCTGTACTATACAGCACAACCTTGTTGTTTATCCATTCTATATATAATAGTTTGCATCTACTAATTCCAAACTCCCAATCCATCCTTCCCCCACCCATGGTGGTTTTATTTTATAAAGCATCAAACATATGAAGTAGAAAATCATTCTACTTTGGGACAGAGATTTTCTGGGAAATTTAATCCTTTATCATTCAAGGTAACTCAACTAGAACACTTTGGGCCAAAGTGATTGTGGCAGGCAGCCTCCTTAGTTGCGGCTCACCGGCTCCTTAGTTGCGGCATGTGGGTTCCTTAGTTGCGGCAGGTAGGATCCTTAGTTGTGGCATGCAAACTCTTAGTTGAGGCATGCATGTGGGATCTAGTTCCCTGACCAGGGATCAAACCCAGGCCCCCTTCATTGGGAGCGTGGAGTCTTAACCACTGAGCCACCAGAGAAGTCCCATGAAACTCGCTTTTAGTGATAAATTCCAGATGTTCCCAACTTCTTTAAAAATACTATCTTTTGTATTCTAAAGCATGTGGAATAAGTTGGCTTTGGTGAGGTTATGTTTGGCTAGAAAAGATGCCATATCTCATATCGAGGATATTAACAGATATGTATTCATCTTACTCTGATACTAAGTAAGGAAAAGATGTTCAGCTGGTCACATCATTTGAGTGAGTGATAGAATTGCTTTCTGGGTCGTGCTGTTCTAATTCTGAATTAGCCCTTCCTGTTCTTATTTTTTTCCCACTATAGACAAGAATTCTATGTTGTTTATTACTATAGCATGGGTAGACAAACACTGGAGATAAAATAAAATTAACATGCTTCTAAATAAGTCCTAAGTGAATTGTTTTATATTTGTGATATTTCCCTGTGGCTTGTGCCTGGGGCTTCCCACTGCACATTAAATGATGTTGGGAAATGGGAGCATGATGGTTTATTCATTTTTCTTCATCCTGTATTTCACAAGCTTAGACTATGGCAATTGAAGTAAGATAATCATTTTGTGCCAGAAGAAAGATAAAAGAAGAAAAACAGTTTGTCAACAGGAGCTTAAATTTAACATTAGAAACCTGGAAAATATGGGGAAAAGGTGACATCTGAGCAACACTACTCCAGTAGGGTAATCTGATAGCTTTTCCACTACTGATTTATTTTTTAAAAAGTCACATTTGTCAATACAGGCTTAAAAGTAATTTTGAGTATATCTTGGAAAAAATAAGTCAGATAAATTTTCCTTTCACATTATTTTTATTGCCTGATTTGTGAGATAGTCTCTCAGTATTTCCAGGTGAAGGTGGTTTTAGCAAGCATGAATTCCACTATTTTGTCCACAGGGTTAGTGGAGAGGGATATTGAATTCTGATCTTAGCTTTGATGCTAAAAGGTTTTAACAAACACACTTTCTCTGATTGCTTTTCCTACTTATCTGCATTCTATTTCTCTCTGTCAGGATGAAATATTAATTTATCCCAGACATTGTCTGAGGAAGGTTTTAGGAGTGATCTGTGTATTTAAATTTTCTTGTTAATGTGGTAGCGAATTAGGACCAGTTTTTGGATAAAATAGAACTATATACAAGTCAGTTCTTCTTTATTTTCATTAAGAATGGGACTGGGATGGCAGCAGCATGTCTGTGAAATCTGTAGTGGTAGCTCTCTGTTCTTTAGAAGGCCTCCCATGACACTGAGTGTTCATGACACTGCAGGGAATATTCAACCTGCTGTTAGGTTACTACCAATTCTTCTTGACTGAGTTGATATGACAGTAATGTTTATTGAGCTTATCTTTCAATATGTGAGGCATTGTGCTAAGAGCATATAATGTATAAACTGATTAATTCTCACAAAAACTCCAAGGGTTAAATATTACCTTTATCTCCATTTCACAGATGCAGACACATTGGAGACTGAATTCAAGTCTAAGCTGTTTAACTACAGAGCCCATGTGTTTAACAACTGCTCCATGCTGGCTTCTATAGCATGGCTGGGAAAACTAGTTGCTGAATGTTCAGAAATGTGAATTTTGGGAAAGAAACAGGAGAGTGATGTGGTAGTGAAATGGTTGCCCCCAATATGAGTTTTCTTTGTCTTCGAATAACAGAATCCTGATAGATTCATGACCAGTAGCAAAAGAAGCTAAATTTCCCAGTGTCCCTTATAGCTGTAATTGTGCTTTTTTAAAATAATTAATTAATTAATTAATTTTTTGGCTGTGTTGGGTCTTCGTTTCTGTGCGAGGGCTTTCTCTAGTTGCGGCAAGCAGGGGCCACTCTTCATCGCGGTGCATGGGCCTCTCACTATCGCGGCCTCTCTTGTTGTGGAGCACAGGCTCCAGAAGCGCAGCCTCAGTAGTTGTGGCTCACGGGCCCAGTTGCTCCATGGCATGTGGGATCTTCCCAGACCAGGGCTCGAACCTGTGTCCCCTGCATTGGCAGGCAGATTCTCAACCACTGCGCCACCAAGGAAGTCCTGTAATTGTGCTTTGAGATATGATTAAGCTTAATGAGATGTAAGTAAAACTTTTATTGGGACGCTTCTGAAAACTTTCCTAAAAGTTAGCCTGTTTGTAGCCTTTGCCTCTGTCCTGCTGCTTGGAATATGGATGTCATGATTGGAACTCTAGCTGTCCTGTGATACTATGGGGACAAGGTGGTGAAATGAAAAACTTGAAGGAGCCTGGGTTTCTGAGTACTTTATGGAGTGGAACCATCATACCAGCTCTGAACCACCTTACTTTCAGACTCTTATGTGAGAGCAAAGTAAACTTCTGTCTAGTTTACCGCACTGTAATTTTGGGTGTCTTTAATTTTGAGGCAACTGATTGCTTATTTCATGCCCTCTTGACAGTGTGGATTGTAAGTAGCTTACCATTTGTGCATAGTAGGCACTCCATAAATATTTGATGATTTGAGTCTATTTTTAAAATTTCTTCTCGTTTTAATATTCAGAATCATCTGTTGAGTTATTTTGTAAGAGCAGAACAATTTGTAGATTGTATCCCTCATGCAAAACCATGCTGTAAATATAAAACATTGGACAATAATAGAGCTTGAGTTCTTTTTTCCTTTAAATTAATAATTAAGGTCAAATTTTAGAAAGAAAATAACTTACAACTTTAAAAGGAAAACTCCTTTGCCAAATGTACTTTAAGTATGTTATTGTTTACTATCATTAAACATTACGTTTATGGGGTGGGATCAATGGTTAAATCAATTAGAAAGAATGATTTCTATAAAAAGCAGGTTTATCTGTAATGTTACTAGTCAGAATTCTGATATTTGACATTATATTAAATGTATTATTATTACAGTGAAAATGTACATGTGTCAATGTATGTACATATAAGAGCTCTAAACATTAAAGTCCTAAAATGTCTTATTAATCATTAAAAAAAAGAAAATTTATGTTCCCTCAAACACATGTATGAGGCTTTTTTCTGAAATGCCTATTTTAAATTTGTAGTATTATAATTTTATAAAAGGTCCATTTTTGTTCAACTATAAGCATGGAATTTTCTCCCCATGCCAGAAACCAAGGGAAAAAAATGACAGTGTCTTGGACAAGGGCCATGTCAGTGTAAGGGGGGTTGGACAGGTTTGCAATCTGTGTAGCACACAGAGATACACCTGACTGATGGATTTGATATGGAGGTGGGGAGGTGAAGCAGAAGGAGTCATCAAATATGACACACATATTCAACCTGAGCAATTGAGTAGAGGGAGGTGATGCTTATTGAGATGGAGGAACTTGAAGAGGAACAGATCTGAGGCATGAGGTAGAGGAAACGGAAGTTCCAGCAGTTCCATGTTGCATATATTGAGTTCAAGATGTCTGTGAGAAGACATCCAAAATAGACGCCAAGTTGTATAAATGAGTTTGCATTTCAGTGGAGATGTTTGCATTGGAGATACAAAATTTGGAGTTGTCATCTTAGAGATGATATTTATTTATTTATTTAATCTCATAAAATTTTATTATTATAAACTACAAAACTATTATATCATGGTTCTTTAGATGAGAAGTCCAGCACAAATTTCACTAGGCTAAAACCATGTGTTAGCAAACTTACGTTTCTTTCTAGAGGCTCCAGAGGTCAATACATTTCCTTGGCTTTTTGAGTTTCTACTGGCCCCCAGCAATCTTTAATTCATTCCCTTCTGTCATCTTCAAAGCCAGCAGTGACGTGTCTCCTTGACCATTCTTTCATAGTCATATTTCCCTCTGAGTTTCTTCTTCTGCTTCTCTCTGATGTATTTAAGGACGCTTGTGATTAATTGGGCCTGCTCAGAAGATCCAGAACAGCCCTCTCATTTCAATTGTTCTTTTTTTTAAAATTAATTTTTATTGGAGTATAGTTGCTTTACAATGTTGTGTTAGCTTCTACTGTACAGCAAAATGAATCAACCATACATATACATATATCTCCTCCATTTAGGACACTACAGTGCATTAAGTAGAGTTCCCTGTGCTATACGGTATGTTCCCATCAGTTGTCTATTTTATACATAGTATCAATAATAGAGATGAAAAGTCATGAGAATATTTGAGATCATCTAGGAAGAAAGTATAGAGCATGGTAAGAACAGGGCTCTGAAACTAGCCTGGTGAATATGGTAATAAATTTATGTGTTATGATCAAAAGTTTATGATGTCTGTTGGAATCTGGTGTGGATTTCTCTTTCTCTGGGTGCCACTGGTCTGCTTGTTGCTCTTGACCCATGCCATCTGCTCTAGGATGGCACTTACTCATGTTGAGTCCTGACTGGAGAGCTGGGCAGTTAAAGTCATATGTAGGAATGAAGAATGGAATCAAATAAATGCTTTCATTAAAGAACTGTTGATGTGAGAATTCTAAGGGCTCCTTCTAGAAATGCATAGAATTCAATGTGTAAAGAACTTAGAATATTTCTTTCTGCATCCTTAGTATCTCTTTAATCTGTCTTCTCTTGGATGCTTTGAGACAAGAATAAAAATTAATTCTAGAATAATAATACTTTACAACTATAAACATGGGGGTTGGTTATTTAATCATTGGTGCTTATGTTCTGTCTCTAAAACTGGCTTTCACAATTTCACAACACTCTCATACTATCATATATTGAAGTACCATTAGTGTTGGGCCGCAAAGAATTTTCCTAATAAAGGAATTCAAGACACTTACAAGTTTTAACAGGACCGAAAGGCAGGTGGCATGTGTGTATGTGTGTGTGTCTGTGAGGTCAGGGGGTGGGAAACAGAGAGAGGGAGGGAGGGAAGAGTGTTTGGAGAAGAAGCTGTTGCTGAGTAAGTTAAGGACAAAAATTGAAAAAATTAAATAAAGACAGCGTCTGTTTTTACATTTAAAATAATTATTTTAGGATTTGATTAATTAAAAATATCAGAAATTTCTCCTTCCAATCTGAATGCTACTCTTTCAATTCACTGAGCAAGAGACTGCCTTTTTATTCCCCTCAAATCCTGTAATATGCCTAGATTTACTGTAGAAAGTGCCTAAGACATTTTTATGGCTTTCACTGAGGCTATAATCAGTGCATAGCTTAGTGTCTTACACATATTTATTCATTTCACTAAATTTATTGAATACCTACCAGGCACACTTATTAATTTCACTAGCATTTATTGAACTTCTACCATATCCACCATAACTGAATCTACTCATATGCTCCCTTTGTGGACCCAGCATGAAATTTAGTTTTTTGAGTCTGTGAGTGGGCAACTTTCCAAAAATAAATATGTTGTGCACTATTTTTTGCTACCAGAAAAAAATTAAGTATTTAAAAATGTAGCCTTGCCTCCAAGCCAATTGTTATCTCTGTTGAAGTATTGCTGACATTAGAGTGCTTTGCATGCTGTTTTCTGATTCCTAGAGGAGTCAACTAACAATAATAACAACTCTCCATTCCTCTCTCCCTTCCCCCCATTGGTTCTGCACATATTCAATGAATACTTGGCTTTGCTCTCAGAGTTGGCTTCTTCCAATTTCCTCCTCAAAATTTCTTTAACTTTCCATGTTTTTCATCCTAAAAGAGGCTGTGAGACTCCCACTAGATTAACTTGGCTCAGAAGATTACTGAGTTTCAAAAGTCTGGCTTTAGGAGTATCTCTAGAGTCTAATTCTGAAGCCTTAGCATCCATGAAAAATGAAAACCTCATATTTCCTTCAAGGGCTGTGTATAGCCAGGGTTTTACAAAGTTTACAACATGCTGTCACACTTAATTCTGAGAACAATGTTTGCCAAGTTTGCCCTGCTGAAACGTATATACTTCCTTCTACCTCTTTTCCTTAAATTTAGGCTATTTTCATGGAATTAAACAGAAACCAGTTCATAGATCTTCTTGCTTAGAATTTTGAATATTCAAATTGTTAAGGGCAGTAGACACCATCTTGGCAAGGAATTCTCACTAGCATCAATGGTTAGGGCTTCCTTAGGGGGCTCCATTAACTTCCTTAAGTTAATTGCAAAAATTTGTGTGTGTTCATTTAGTCGATAAACATTTATTGAGCACCTACTATGTGCTAGGCAGTTTCTCAGGCTCTCAGGATATACCAGTGAACCGACCAAAATTTCTAGCTCTCGTGTAGCTTATATTTTTACAGGTGGAAACAGAAAGTAAACATAATTCATAAGCAAATTTTATATTGTGTTAGAGTGTTGGGGGTCCCCAAGACCACTCCTGGGTTCAGTGATATGCTGGGAGGACTCACAGGACTCAGCATATAATCATACTCACAGCTAAGGTTTGTTATAGTAAAAGGGTACAGAGCAAGATCAGCACAGGGAAAAGGCACAAGGGACAAGTCTGGGAGAGACCAGGCACACACTTCCAGAGTCTTCTTTTAATGGAATTACATGGATGCACTTAATTCTCCCAGCAAGTTGTGACCACATGAATGAAATGTTGTCTACCAGTGAAGCTCATTAGGTACTCAGTTCCCAAGGTTTTTACTGGCGGCTGGTCATGTAGGCATCCTCTGCCTGGCACATATCAAATTATTATACACTCCTTGAAGGAAAACAGGTATTCAGCATAAACCATATTGTCTACACGAACAGTTTAGAGTTAGTGAGCCACTCTTATCAGTTCCAGGAATGTGAGAATCCTTCTGAAATCCAAGTTCCTAGGGACTAGCCAAGGGCCAACCTTATGAGCAAGGCTTTCCAAGGATAGCAGTAAAGCCTGCTCTATTAATTCTTTTGTACATAGATAGATTATGATAAGTGCTCTGGGGGAAAATTTTAGAGCAAAAGGCAGGGACCAGTAGTGCTGGAAAGGGATGTGGTTTCCAATTTTAAATAAGGTGATCAGAATAAGCCTCACTGGGAAAGTGATACTTGAACATCTTAGAGGTTAAAAAAAGGTCCTAGGCAGAGAAAACAGCCAATGCAATTACTCTAAGGTGAGACCTTGCTTGTCACATTTGAGAAAGAGCAAGAAAGCCACTGTAGCTGGATCAGAGTTAACATGGAGATGAACTCAGAGAGTTAAGTTTGGCTGAGAGGACTGGTGGCCAGATTGTATTGGCCTTTGTAGAACATTGACATTGTAGGGTTTATGTATGTGTGCACTTCAGTAAGGAAAGACCCAATAATTTTCATTTATTTAGATTCTATGAACCCCCAATGTTTAATAACTGCAGATCTAGGCTAAATTCCTCATTTTACAGTTGGAGAACCAAGTCCTAAGTGATGATAAGTGTCTTGTTTAAAATCACATGGTCATCAGTAAGATAATGGAGGATAGGAAGTAGAATGTAAATCTCTCCCTCAAGTTCCAGAGAATCCTAGTAACTTATTCAATTGCATTTTACTAAAGTTAGTGTAATTAATAACAAATGAACACCAAACTGCCTCAGGGTAGTTGAGACAGAATGTATTCAGTTATTTCTTTCTGTTTAGAATAGAGAGTGATTGGAGTGTCCAATCTCTAGGTAAGTGGGAGGTAAAACAAATATTAAACACCTAATAGGGGAGTTTCCCCTTCTTATAGAATGTATGAATTCAATTAAATGCACGTATCCCTTCCCCCATAAAAATCTTATTTTCATTGCTTGTAAGGTCCTCCCTGTTTTGTCCCCATTATTACTATATTTTAATAAAGAAAAGGCTTATTAAACTGCCTCCTATTTTTAAAGGACTTAACCGCAGTTTTCCATAAGGGCTATAGAAGTAAAATAAAGCTAATAACTTCTCTCATTCGCGAATCTGTAAAAGTCACACCAAGAAGGCACAGTTGAAAGGTGTGTGAAATGCAGCTAAAGAGCATCTAGTGAACATAGATCCAGAAAGCAGTATGTTTGACCTTAAAACCCAAGATGATATAAGCTGCTTATGAAGTCAACAGATAATTACTAATTTTTTCTTTCAAAATGAAATCAGACTGAAAAGAAGACTGGCAGTTTTTCAAACATTTACTGCTTTTAAACAAAAGAGAAATGAATGTTGGGTGCACATAGGTCTGTGGTGTACGTTTGCTAATAAAGATATTATTTTGGTGACAGCTGTGGAAGGCAATTTAATAATGCCTTTTTGTTGTTGTTTTGATAATCAAAACAAAAAGTAAAAAGGACTCTTTAGCATTTTAAAGGTTAAGTTCAGAGCTATTTAATTATTACGTGTATTTGGAAGTATAGGCATTTAAAAATACTTTTTATTTTCAAGGAGGAAAATCATTAACTACATCCTCTGAATATGAGGAGGTAAGACATGACATATGTTACTTCACAGATAAAAAAAAAATTCTCTGTTCGTTAAGCAAACTTTTGGGATATTGCTGTTAAATACTTTATGCTATATATATTGTCTCAACCAATGCTGCAACTAGTGGCTCTGTAAGAGGTAGATGGCATCAAACCCGTATAAGCATAAAATATCTATTATTATTAAAGAGATAAGTTTGATATGACACACAAGATATAAGATCTTGAAGACTTTCCATCATAGTTTTGATTCCTTTTATGTATTTATAACCATGCAAGGCTTTGCTTTTGTTGATGGTAGTGGGATAACTTAACTACTAGAATCATTCTGTTTGTACTAAAGCTCTAGACAAAAATTTTAATCACTTTTATTATGTCTTTTATGCTCTATATCACATATGATTTATAATCGATATCACACATGCTTATTGTGAAAATTTAAACCACATAGAAAAGTAAGAAGGCAGAAAATCACTCCCAATTCTTCTTTCCAGAAATAACTGTTCTCAACATGTGAACATCTTTTCAAACATCTCTCAATGTGTCTTTATTGAGCAAAATATAGCTAGATATAATTTTAGGAAAATGGGATCACAGTATACATGGCGTTTTAAATACCAAGTATTAATTTACTTGAGTTAAATGAAAAAAAAGAGATTGAAGTAAAATTGGAGGAATTGTTGACTTCACTCAGAAAAATATTTCTTTACTACAGTAATATAGAGCATAAAATAGCCCATTATTGTTAGGAAAAGTATAAACCATTTTAAGTGTTTAGAATCAACACTCTTTTTTAAACTTTATATTTCTTATTTTCAAGTAAAACATTACTCATTTGGAGTCTATTTCAGTTGTTCTCTAGTCCACTGTTGCCATGGTAATCTCAGGAACAAGGCATGGTTGGGAGTGATGCAGAGGCCTGTAGAGCACACAGTGAGCATATATCCAGAAAGTAGTGTAACCATTAGTGGTTTTCTATGAAAGATGAAAAAATATTGTAATGCACATATACTTTTTATCAGATACCCCCATCTTCTAATTTCTGATGTATTATTCTCTGTACATGTCTTAATTTATATTTTCCTTTTGTTCTGTAGCCATAATTATCAGTTATTGAATCCATTTAAAAAGTTCATCAAAGTTATTCCTTTCATTTAAAAATTAATTCTGACCAATCACCAACCCTTTTACTATTATTTCTTCCTTGTAAATTCTTTGTTTTGATTCTGCTCTTGGATGCTGTATTTTGTGCTTCAGGAATTTTTTAAGGAAGTACTCATAAGTGTTTTGTTCACAAAGTTCTTATATATTTAAGATTGTTGATTTAATTGATAGTTGATGGACACCTTGACTGAATGTAAAATTCTTACATTTCCTCCCCTAATATACTTTAGATATTATTTGTGGTCACTTCTTTAATAGAATTGGGGGAGGTAAATTTATTGCTAAGTTGCCAATCAATTTGCTGAATAACTAGTTTTCCAAATTTGGAAAGATTATCAATTTTAAAATTATCAAATTGTATTATTTTGGGATGGGGAGAGAGTGGGGAGTTTAGTTTTGATGTGAAGTTTGAATGGATGTTAGACAATGAAGCCAGAGTGTCGAGTGGCAGTAGGAAAAAGAGTCTGGAGTTCAGTAGAGGTGTTGGGCTGAAGATACACATTTAGAGTTGACAGTATAAAGATGGCAGTTAAGGACATTGAACTGGATGAGAGTTAGTATAGATGGAGAAGAGGAAAGGTGTTAGCACTGTGCCTTACTTGCACTCCAGCAGTTAGAGCTCAGAAAAATGAGGAGGAATACCAAAGATAACAGAGAAGGAGCTGCCATTAAACAGGGAAGAAAACATACTTAATTTCTTAAATTATTTTTTTAAATTAATTTTTATTGGAGTATAGTTGCCTTACAATGTTGTGTTAGTAGAAAACACGCTTTAAATCTCAAGGAGAAAGTGACTGAATGTGTCAAATGCTGCTGAATAAGATAAAGACTGGAAATTATACATTGCAATAGACCACATAGAAGTTATTTGGGTCCCTGATAAGATCAATGTAGCAGGCAAACTACCAATAAGTTTAATTAGAGAAGAAAAGTGAAAATGAAAAATATTATATATAATAATAGACAATATTTTTAAAACATTGAAATAAAGTTAGAGGCAACTCCAACAATAAATTTGGACATTGGAAATTTTATTTGTGTGCCATAGTGTTTTCCTTTGTCAATAATTTTATAAACAAAAACAAAACAAGGAGAGGACCTTCAAGATGGCGGAGGAGTAAGATGTGGAAAATACCTTCCTCCCCACAAATACATCAGAAATACGTCTACACGTCAAACAACTCCTACAGAACACCTACTGAATGCTGGCAGATGACCTCAGACTTGCCAAAGGGTAAGAAACTTCCCACGTACCTCGTTGTGCAGCTGTCAGGGTCTTGGTGCTCTGGCAGGGTGTCAGGCCTGAGCCTCTGAGGTGGAAGAGCCAAGTTCAGGACACTGGACTACAGGAGACCTCTTGGCCCCACGTAACATCAATCGGCGAGAGCTCTCCCAGAGATCTCCGACTCAACGCTAAGACCCAGCTCCACTCAACAACCAGCAAGCTCCAGTGCCGGACACCCCATGCCAAACACTAGCAAGACAGGAACACAACCCCACCCATTAGCAGAGAGGCTTCCTAAAATCACACTAAGTACACAGACACCCCAAAACACACCACCAGATGCGGTCCTGCTCACCAGAAAGACCATTTCCAGCTTTGTCCACCAGAACACAGGCACCAGTCCCCTCCATCAGGAAGCCTATACAACCCACTGAACCAACCTTACCCAAAGGGGGCAGACACAAGAAACAACGGGAACTACCAACCTGCAGCCTGCAAAAAGGAAACCCAAACACAGTAAGTTAAGCAAAATGAGAAGACAGAGAAATACACAGCAGATGAAGGAGCAAGGTAAAAATGCACCAGACCAAACACCTGAAAAAGAATTCAGAGTAACAATAGTAAAGATGATCCAAAATCTTGGAAATAGAATGGAGAAAATACAATAAACGTTTAACAAGGACCTAGAAGAACAAAAGAACAAACGATGAACAACACAATAAATGAAATTAAAAATTCTCTAGAATGAATCAATAGCAGAATAACTGAGGAAGAAGAAAGGATAAGTGACCCGGTAGATAAAACAATGGAAATTACTACTGCAGAGCAGAATAAAGAAAAAAGAATGAAAAGAATTGAGAACCATCTCAGAGACCTCTGGGACAACATTAAACGCACCAACATTTGAATTATAGGGGTCCCAGAAGAAGAAGAAAAAAAAGAAAGGGACTGAGAAAATATTTGAGCAGATTATAGTTGGAAACTTCCCTAATATGGGAAAGGAAAGAGTCAATCAAGTCCAGGAAGCACAGAGAGTCCCATACAGGATAAATCCAAGGAGAAACATGCCAAGACACATATTAATCAAACTATCAAAAAATAAATACAAAGAAAACATATTAAAAGCAGCAAGGGAAAAACAACAAATAACATACAAGGGAATCCCCATAAGGTTAACAGTTGATCTTTCAGCAGAAACTCTGCAAGCCAGAAGGGAGTGGCAGGACATATTTAAAGTGATGAAGGAGAAAAACCTACAACCAAGAATACTCTACCCAGCAAGGATCTCATTCAGGTTTGATGGAGCAATTAAAACCTTTACAGACAAGCAAAAGCTGAGAGAATTCAACACCACCAAACCAGCTTTACAACAAATGCTAAAGGAACTTCTCTAGGTAAGACACACAAGAGAAGGAAAAGACCTATGATAACAAACCCCAAACAATTAAGAAAATGATAATAGGAACATACATATTGATAATTACCTTAAATGTAAATGGATTAAATGCTCCCACCAAAAGACACAGACTGGCTGAATGGATACAAAAACAAGACCCATATATATGCTGTCTACAAGAGACCCACTTCAGAACTAGGGACACATACAGACTGAAAGTGAGGGGATGGAAAAAGATATTCCATGCAAATGGAAATCAAAAGAAAGCTGGAGTAGCAATTCTCATATCAGACAAAATAGACTTTAAAATAAAGACTATTACAAGAGACAAAGAACAACACTACATAATGATCAAGAGGTCAATCCAAGAAAAAGATATAATAATTGTAAATATTTATGCACCCATCATAGGAGCACCTCAATCCATAAGGCAAATGCTAACAGCCATAAAAGGGGAAATCAACAGTAACACAAGCATAGTGGGGGACTTTAACACCCCGCTTTCACCAATGGACAGATCAACATAAATGAAAATAAATAAGGAAACACAAGCTTTAAATGATACATTAAACGAGTTGGACATAATATTTATAGGACATTCCATCCAAAAACAACAGAATATACTTTCTTCTCAAGTGCTCATGGAACATTCTCCAGAATAGATCATATCTTGGGTCACAAATCAAGCCTTGGTACATTTAAGAAAAATAAATCATATCAAGTATCTTTTCTGACCACAACGCTATAAGACTAGCTATCAACTGCAGGAAAAATCTGTAAAAAATACAAACACATGGAGGCTAAAGAATACACTACTGAATAACCAAGAGATCACTGAAGAAATCAAAGAGTAAATCAAAAAATACCTAGAATCAAATGACAATGAAAACACAATGAACCAAAACCTATGGGATGCAGCAAAAGCAGTTGTAAGAGGGAAGTTTATAGTAATACAATCCTATATCAAGAAAGAAGAAACATCTCAAATAAACAACCTAAGCTTAATCCTAAAACAATTAGAGAAAGAAGAACCAGAAAAAAAAAACACCCAAAGTTAGCAGAAGAAATCATAAAGATCAGATCAGAAATAAATGAAAAAGAAATGAAGGAAACAATAGCAAAGTTCAATAAAACTAAAAACTGATTCTTTAAGAAGATAAACAGAATTGAAAAACCCCTAGCCAGACTCATCAAGAAAAAAAGGGAGAAGACTCAAATCAACAGAATTAGAAATGAAAAGGAGAAGTAACAACTGACATTGCAGAAATAAAACGATCTTGGGAGATTACTACAAGCAACTATATGCCAATAAAACGGACAACCTGGGAGAAATGGACACATTCTTAGAAAAGCACAACCTTCTGAGACTGACCCAGGAAGAAATAGAAAATTTAAACAGACCATTCACAAGCACTGAAATTGAAACTGTAATTAAAAATCTTACAAGAAACAAAACCCCAGGACCAGATGGCTTCACAGGCGAATTCTGTCAAACATTTAGAGAAGAGCTAACACCTATCCTTCTCAAATTCTTCCAAGATATAGCAGAGGGAGGAACACTCCCAAACTCATTCTACGAGGCCACCATCACCCTGATACCAAAATCAGAGAAAGATGTCACAAAGAAAGAAAACTACAGGCCAATATCACTGATGAACATAGATGCAAAAATCCTCAACACAATACTAGCAAACAGAATCCAACAGCACATTAAAAGGATCATACACCATGATCAAGTGGGGATTATTCCAGGAATGCAAGTATTCTTCAATATATGCAAATCAATCAGTGTGATACACCATATTAACAAATTGAAGGATAAAAACCATAGGATAATCTCAGTAGATGCAGAAAAACCTTTCAACTAAATTCAACACCCATTTATGATAAAATACTATCCAGAAAGTAGACATAGAGGGAGCTTACCTCAACATAATAAAGGCCATATATGACAAAGCCACAGACAACATCATTCTCAATGGTGAAAAACTGAAAACGTTTCCACTAAGATCAGGAACAAGACAAGGATGCCCACTCACACCACTATTTTTCAACATAGCTTTGGAAGTTTTAGCCATGGCAATCAGAGAAGAAAAAGAAAAAAAAGGAATATGAATCAGAAAAGAAGAAATAAAACTGTCTCTGTTTGCAGATGACATGATACTATACATAGAGAATCCTAAAGATGCTACCAGAAAACTACTAGAGGTAATCAATGAATTTTAAAGTAGCAGAATACAAAATTAATGCACAGGAATCTCTTGCATTCTTATACAATAACAACGAATATTCTGAAAGAGAAATTAAGGAAAAGTTCCCATTTATCATTGCAACAAAAAGAATAAAATTCCCAGGAATAAACCTACCAAGGAGACAAAAGACCTGTATGCAGAAAACTATAAGACACTGATAAAAGTAATTAAAGATGATAGAAACAAATGGAGAGATACACCATGTTCTTGGATTGGAAGAATCATCATTGTGAAAATGACTATACTACCAAGAGAAATCTACAGATTCAATGCTATCCTATCAAACTACCAAGGGCATTTTTCACAGAACTAGAACAAAAATTTTCAAAATGTGTATGGAACCACAAAAGACCCAGAATAGCCAAAGCAATCTTGAGAAAGAAAAACAGAGCTGGAGGAATCAAGCTCCCTGACTTCACACTATACTACAAAGCAACAGTAATCAAGACTGTATAATACTGGCACAAAACAGAAATATAGATCAATGGAACGGGATAGAAAGCCCAGAGATAAACCAACACACATATAGTCACCTTATTTTTGATAAAGGAGCCAAGAATATACAATGTTGAAAAGACAGCCTCTTCAATAAGTGGTGCTGGGAAAACTGGACAGCTAAATATAAACGAATGAAATGAGAACACTCCCTAACACCATACACAAAAATAAACTCAATATAGGATTAAAGACCTAAATGTAAGTCCAGACACTATCAAACTCTTAGAGGAAAACATAGGCAGAACACTCCATGACATAAATCACAGCAAGATCTTTTTTGACCCACCTCCTAGAGAAATGGAAATAAAAATAAACAAATGGGACCTAATGAAACTTAAAAGCTTTTGCACAGCAAAGGAAAGCATAAAACAAAATGAAAAGACAACCTTCAGAATGGGAGAAAATATTTGCAAACGAATCAATGGGCAAAGGATTAATCTCCAAAATTTACAAGCAGCTCATGCAGCTCAATATCACAAAAACAAACAACCCAATCCAAAAATGGGCAGAAGACCTAAATAGACATTTCTCCAAAGAAGATTTACAGATTGCTAACAAACACATGAAAGAATGCTCTACAAAGTGCAAATCAAAACTACAATGAGATGTCACCTCACCCCAGTCAGAATGGCCATCATCAAAAAATCTACAAACAATAAATGCTGGAGAGGGTGTGGAGAAAAGGGAACCGTCTTACACTGTTGTTGGGAATGTAAATTGATAGAGCCACTATGGAGAACAATATGGAGGTTCCTTAAAAAACTAAAAATAGAATTACCGTGTGACCCAGCAATCCTACTACTGGGCATATACCCTGAGAAAACCATAATTCAAAAAGAGTCACGTACCAAAATGTTCATTGCAGCTCTCTTTACAATAGCCAGGACATGGAAGTAACCTAAGTGTCCATCAACAGATGAATGGATAAAGAAGATGTGGCACATATATTCAATGGAATATTACTCATCCATAAAAAGAAACAAAATTGAGTTATTTGTAGTGAGGTGGAGGGATCTAGAGTCTGTCATACAGAGTGAACTAAGTCAGAAAGAGAAGAACAAATACCGTATGCTAACACATATATATGGAATTAAAACAAAAATGTTTCTGAAGAACCTAGGAGCAGGACAGGAATACCCATGCAGACGTAGAGAATAGACTTGAGGTTACTGGGAGGGGGAAGGGTAAGCTGGGGTGACGTGAGAGAGTTGCGTTGACATATATACACTACCAAATGTAAAATAGATAGCTAGTGGGGAGCAGCTGCATAGCACAGGGAGATCAGCTCCGTGCTTTGTGTCCACCTAGAGGGGTGGGATAGGCAATGTGGGAGGGAGATGCAAGTGGGAGGGAGCATGGGGATATATGTATATGTATAGCTGATTCACTTTGTTAAACAGCAGCAACTAACAGAACAATGTCAATCAGTTATACTCTAATAAAGATATTAAAAACAAAGAAAAAGATATTAAAAACAAAGATATTAAAAACAAAGAAAACGCTATGTATTTGTATATACAGATGAGCAAGAAAAAGGAGTAAGAACATAAATGCAAAACATTTTTCTGTTTATGGGTGTTGGTTACCTGAGAAAAATGAGAATAGAGCAGTTTGGTGGAAATTATTAATATTTTCTTTATTCTTGTATCATTTGATGTTACCATGAACTTTTATTATTTTCAAAGTTAAAATTTTATAGTAAAAATGAAATATATAGTAAATTTTATGTAATAAAAATGAAGTATCGGGCTTCCCTGGTGGCGCAGTGGTTGAGAGTCCGCCTGCCGATGCAGGGGACACGAGTTCGTGCCCCCGTCCGGGAATATCCCACATGCCACGGAGTGGCTGGGCCCGTGAGCCATGGCCGCTGAGCCTGTGCGTCTGGAGCCTGTGCTCTGCGACGGGAGAGGCCACAGCAGTGAGAGGCCCGTGTACCGCAAAAAAAAAAAAAAAAAAAAAAAAAAATGAAGTATCCATGGTGGCAATATGTGACCCATGAGGGATTCTTTCTCCGCTCCTGGGCCCATGGCTTTAACAGTACATAATAGTTGTCGGCCCACAACTTTCCTTTGGAGCCCAGTCTTGACCTCACTATCTTTATTGAAATGGTTTTCTAAATAGATAGTCATACACAATTGACTGCAGTTAGTCTTGAACTGGAACTTGTTTCCCAGCCCCACTGTAGATGATCTCTATAGTTCCTTTGTACTTTTTGCTTTCTAATTATTCACTATAATTATCAAGTAACTGTACTGTGCCAGAAATTGCATGAATGGGAACTATCCTTGGTGGAACTCATGGTCTGTGATTCTATGTGCACCTTCTTTTTGGTTTTCTATTACTTGTCCTAACCCTTAAGAATGTGTGTTTTTCCCCAAGTTCTGTCTGACTTTCTCTTTTTCTAACTCCACACACACACTCTTCCTAGATTAGTCCATCCACGATCTCTATGCCTGGATTATTAATTGGGACCTGTATTCCAGACCTCTTTAAGTTTGGCATCCTTGTATCCAATCCAACATGCCTACTATGGAGCTTATTATCTTTCCTCCCTATTGTTACCTTCCTCTTTTACATCCTACCCAGGTTCTATTTTGGACCCTGTTGTTCAAGCCAAGCCACTTTACCCAAACTAGCATGTCTGATTGATGCATAAGTCTGTTGATTTTACTGCCTGTATGCTTTTATTATCATTCTTTTCTGCATATCCATTGCTACTACTTTAGGTCAGACTTTCTCCATGTCTCTCCTATAGTTTTGTCACACTCTCCTGTCTTAGGTCTCATATATTCCACTCATCTACATTGTCACAAAAATGATTCTTTTCTAGGATTAATTATATAAAATCAATCTTTTTCTTGAAATTATACAATGACTGGTGCCTTCACTAGTGTCACATAACTGATAATATTCACATGCCAAATATACTGCAATGAGTATACCCCAATTTTAACAAAACTCCAAAGTGTATTTTTAGGAAGTACAGGCTTCAAAAATTTATAACTGCCATGGTTATTGATAGTTTAGCAGTGGTGGTTTGCTAACAAACATGACTTAGAGTAGATAGGCTATAGATTATGTGCAGTTACTGGCAAACTAGCTAAAATTCCATTTTTTACTCTTGTACTCAATAAACTGTATTGGAATGAGCATGAAGGTAACATTGTAAGGTAATCTTGAACAGCTTCTTATTTATGTTTAGAAAATAAATCATTTGCAAATTGCAGTACTTTGGCTTTCATTATTAACAAATTACTTGTGACATACTTCATAAATGGCCACCTATCCCCATGGTTGGTAAAACCTGAATTTTAGACCAAAATCCAGATTCTTTACTGTAATATAATAGACCCTTCACAGTTTAAGTCATGTATTTATCCATCTATCTATCCATATGTTCATTCATTTGTCAAATAGTTAGTGAGCATTCACTATTTGCTAGGGATTATTTGCTAGGGCCTAGGGCTACACCAGTAAGGAAAACCCAGGTTTTGCTGTCACAGAATCAATGACCATAGCACTTCAGACTTCAAAGCCCTTTCTTTGACATGTGCTTGTCCAGCCTCCTCTTCTCTCACAATTTCCAGCCAAATTGACTGTTTACAATTCCTTGATACATTGAGCTCTTTCTTTTGTTGGTGTATTCTCCTTCCACTGCCTAGAATGCTCTGCCTCATTTTGTCAACCTGGTCAATACTCACTTCAGTTGTTTCTTCTCTAGCCCCTTTTTCTGAATGGGGGCTCCAGTGAAAACCACAAGACCTTTAATAATTTTCCTCAAATATAATTTAAATCTTTTGTTCAAAAGCCTTTTAGGCATAACTCTTAGAAAAATCAGCTCCTAAAATCCAAGTTAAGACACGACATGGGATGGGGATGTAGTGTGTTGGTGGTGGGGTAGTCTGTGTGTGTGTGTGTATGTGTGTGTGTGTGTCTTACTCATGTGTGACAGGGTTGATGGATTCAGTGACCCAGTGAGGTAGAAAGGATATTGGGATGGGGATGCTAGGGGAAATGAGTTAGAAAAATAGGAGGTTTTATGAAACGTAAGTTTGAATATTCTATAAAATTTACTCTTCTAGAACATATTGTTCCTTAAGACTATGGGATAGTTCTATGCTTTCCTTGCTTTGTTTATTCATGCAAGATTCTTTTAAAAAGTCTTTTGATGTTCTTTTTCTCTTAGACACTTAGTCAGATATATGACTGAGAATGTGCTTTTCCAGGCATTTGACTTTTTTAAAATCAGTTTTATTGAGATATAATTTGCGTACAATGAAATCTGCTCATTTTAATGGTTGAATGAGTTTGGAGACATGTAGCCACCCATGTAGCCACCACAACCAAAATACAAAATATTTCCCTCACTCCAGAAAGTTCCCTTATGCCTCTTTGCAGTCAACTCCCTCCCCACTCCTGGCCACAGGAAACCACAGGTATGCTTTTGGTCACTATCAATTAGTTTTGTCAGGTATTTGATTTTTTTTCTCCACATAGTTAAAAATTTTTATTCTCTCTTGTGATGAGAACTTTAAAGATCACATCTTAAAGATTACCAACTTTTAAATATACAATACAGTATTGTTAAAGGTAGTCAAGGTGCTATGCATTCAATACCCAGAACCTGTTTATCTTTTTTTTTTCTTTTTACATTTTCATTAAAGCAAAATGTTTATTCTATTCTAGTGATTTTGAGTTGCTAAATATTATGGTTAAATGTTCTAATTTTTTGCTCCCCCCCCCACTTTCTCCCCTTGGTGTCCATTCATTTGTTCTCTACATCTGTGTCTCAGTTTCACCCCTGCAAACTGGTTCATCTGTACCATTTTTTAGGTTCCACATACATGCATTAATATATGATATTTGTTTTTCTTGGGCTTCCCTGGTGGCGCAGTGGTTGAGAGTCCGCCTGCTGATGCAGGGGACACGGGTTCGTGCCCTGGTCCGGGAGGATCCCATATGCCGCGGAGTGGCTGGGCCCGTGGGCCGTGGCCGCTGGGCCCGCGCGTCCAGAGCCTGTGCTCCGCAACGGGAGAGGCCACAACAGTGGGAGGCCCGCGTACCGCAAAAAAAAAAAAAAAGAAAGAAAAAAATATATATATGATATTTGTTTTTCTCTTTCTGACTTACTTTACTCTATATGGCAGTCTCTAGATTCATCCACGTCTCTACAAATGACCCAATTTCATTCCTTTTTATGGTTGAGTAATATTCCATTGTATATATGTACCACTTCTTTTTTATCCATTCGTCTGTCGATGGGCATTTAGGTTGCTTCCATGACTGAGCTATTGTAAATAGTGCTGCAATGAACATTGGGGTGCATGTGTCTTTTTGAATTATGGTTTTCTCTGGGTATATGCCCAGTAGTGGGATTGCTGGATCATATGGTAATTCTAGTTTTTGTTTTTTAAGGAACCTCCATACTGTTCTCCATAGTGGCTGTATCAATTTACATTCCCACCAACACTGCAAGAGGGTTCCCTTTTCTCCACACCCTCTCCAGCATTTATTGTTTGTAGATTTTCTGATGATGCCCATTCTAACTGGTGTGAGGTGATACCTCACTGTAGTTTTGATTTGCATTTCTCTAATAATTAGTGATGTTGGGCAGCTTTTTATGTGCTCTTGGCCATCTGTATGTCTTCTTTGGAGAAATATCTGTTTAGGTCTTCTGCCTATTTTTGGATTGGGTTGTTTGTTTTTTTAATATTGAGCTGCATGAGCTGTTTACATATTTTGGAGATTAATCCTTTGTCCATTGATTCGTTTGCAAATATTTTCTCTGATTCTGAGGGTTGTCTTTTCATCTTGTTTATGGTTTCCTTTGCTTTGCAAAAGCTTTGAAATTTCATTAGGTCCCATTTGTTTATTTTTGTTTTTATTTCCATTACTCTAGGAGGTGGATCAAAAATGATCTTGCTGTGATTTATGTCAAAGAGTGTTCTTCCTATGTTTTCCTCTAAGGGTTTTATAGTGTCCAGCCTTACATTGAGGTCTCTAATCCATTTTGAGTTTATTTTTGTGTATGGTGTTAGGGAGTGTTCTAATTTCATTCTTTGACATGTAGCTGTCCAGTTTTCCCAGCACCACTTATTGAAGAGACTGTCTTTTCTCCATTATATATCCTTGCCTCCTTTGTCATAGATTGGTTGACCATAGGTGCATGGGTTTATCTTTAGACTTTCTATCTTGTTCCATTGATCTATCTTTCTGTTTTTGTGCCAGTACCATACTGTCTTGATTACTGTAGCTCTGTAATATAGTCTGAAGTCAGGGAGTCCGATTCCTCCAGCTTCACTTTTTTCCCTCAAGACTGCTTTGGCTATACAGGGTCTTTTGTGTCTCCATACAGATTTTAAGATTTTTTGTTCTAGTTCTGTAAAAAATGCTAGCTTTCTTTTGATTTCCATTTGCATGGAATACCTTATTCCATCCCCTCACTTTCAGTCTGTATGTGTCCCTAGGTCTAAAGTGGGTCTCTTTTAGACAGCATATATATGGGTCTTGTTTTTCTTTCCATTCAGCAAGCCTGTGTCTTTTGGTTGGAGCATTTAATCCATTTACATTTAAGGTAATTATCATACGTATGTTCCTATGACCATTTTCTTAATGGTTTTGGGTTTGCTTTTGTAGGTCCTTTTCTTCTCTTGTTTTTTCCACTTAAAGAAGTTCCTTTAGCATTTGTTGTAGAGCTGGTTTGTTGGTGCTGAATTCTCTTAGACTTTGCTTGTCTGTAAAGCTTTTGATTTCTCCATCAAATCTGAATGAGATCCTTGCCGGTAGAGTAATCTTGGTTGTAGGTTCTTCCCTTTCATCACTTTAAGTATATCATGCCACTCCATTCTGGCTTGTAAAGTTTCTGCTGAGAAATCAGCTGTTACCCTTATGGGGGTTCCCTTTTATTTTATTTGTCGTTTTTCCCTTGCTGCTTTTAATAATTTTTCTTTGTCTTTAATTTTTGCCAATTTGATTACTATGTGTCAGCATGTTTCTCCTTGGGTTTATCCTGTATGGGACTGTCTGCGCTTCCTGGACTTGGGTGGCTATTTCCTTTCCCATGTTAGGGAAGTTTTCGACTATCATCTCTTGAAATATTTTCCCTGGTCCTTTCTCTCTCTCTTCTTTTGGGGCCCCTATAATGCGAGTGTTGTTGTGTTTAATGTTGTCCCAGAGGTCTCTTATGCTGTCTTCATTTCTTTTCATTCTTTTTTCTTTATTCTGTTCCACAGCAGTGAATTCCACCATTCTGTCGCCTAGGTCACTTATCTGTTCTTCTGCCTTAGCTATTCTGCTATTGATTCCTTCTAGTGTAGTTATTGTATTGTATTGTATTGTATTGTTCATCTCTGTTTTTTTTTCTTTAATTCTTCTAGGTCTTTGTTAAACATTTCTTGCATCTTCTTGATCTTTGCCTCCACTGTTTTTCCGAGGTCATGGGTCATCTTCACTATCATTATTCTGAATTCTTTTTCTGGAAGGTTTCCTATCTCCACTTCATTTAGTTGTTTTTCTGGGGTTTTATCTTGTTCCTTCATCTGGTACATAGCCCTCTGCCTTTTCATCTTGTCTATCTTTCTGTGGATGTGGTTTTTGTTCCACAGGCTGCAGGATTGTAGTTCTTCTTGCTTCTGCTGTCTGCCCTCTGGTGGATGAGGCTATCTAAGAGGCTTGTGGAAATTTCCTGATGGGAGGGACTGGTGGTGGGTAGAGCTGACTGTTGCTCTGGTGGGCAAAGCTCAGTAAAACTTTAATCCACTTGACTGTTGATGGGTGTGGCTGGGTTCCCTCCCTGTTGGTTGTTTGGCCTTAGGCAACCCAACATTGGAGCCCACCTGGGCTCTTTGGTGGGGCTAATGACTCTGGGAGGGCTCACACCTAGGAGTACTTCCCAGAACTTCTGCTGTCAGTGTCTTTGTCCCCATAGTGAGCCACAGCTGCCCCCTGCCTGCCTCTGTAGGAGACCATCCAACACTAGCAGGTAGATTTGGTTCAGTCTCCTATGGGGTCACTGCTCCTTCCCCTGGGTCCCTATGCACACACTACTTTGTGTGTGCCCTCCAAGAGTGGAGTCTGTTTCTCCGAGTCCTGCCAAAGTCCTGCAATCAAATCCCACTAGCCTTCAAAGTCTGATTCTCTAGGAATTCCTCCTCCCGTTGCCGGACCTCCCAGGTTGGGAAGCCTGACATGGGGCTCAGAACCTTCACTCCAGTGAGTGGACTTCTGTGATATAAGTGTTCTCCAGTCTGTGAGTCACCCACCCAGCAGTTATGGGATTTGATTTTACTGTGATTGCGCCCCTCCTACCATCTCATTGTGGCTTCTCCTTTGTCTTTGGATGTGTGGTATCTTTTGGTGAGTTCCATTGTCTTCCTGTCGATAATTGCAAGGAGCTAGTTGTGATTCTGGTGTTCTCCTAAGAGGGAGTGAGAGCACGTCCTTCTACTCTGCCATCTTGGTTCCTCTTCTGAGATCTTGCTTTTAATTCTTTTGGATATGTACTCAGAATTGGAATTGCTGGATCATATGGTAGTTCTATTTTTAATTTTTTGAGGAACCTCCGTATTGTTTTCCATAGTGGCTATACCAATTTACCTTCCCACCAAGAGTGTACAAGGGTTCCTTTTTCTCCACATCCTTGCCAACACTTGATGTCTCTTTTGATGGTAGCCATTCTAACAGGTGTGAAGTGGTATCTCATTGTGGTTTTGGTTTACATTTCCTGATGATTTGTAATGTTGATCATCTTTTCATGTACTTGTTGGCCATTTGCATGTCTTCTTTGGAAACATGTCTATTTAAATTCTCAGCCCATTTTTGAATTGGACTGTTTTCTTTTGAGTTGTGTACTCAGACACAATCTTATTATTTTGGATATTAACCTCTTATAAGATAGATAGTTTGCAGTTTTCTCTTCCATTCCATAGGTTGCCTCTTCATTTTACTGATTGTTTCTTTTGTTGTGCAGAAGCTTTTTAGTTTGATGTAGCCTCATTTGTTTATAATTGCTTTTGTTACCCATGTTTTTGGTGTCATATCCAAAAAATAATTGCCAAGACCAATGTCAAGGAGCATTTTTCCTCTGTTTTCTTCTAGGAGTTTAACAGTTTCAGGTCTTATGTTTAAGTCTAATCCATTTCAAGTTAATTTTTGTGAGTGGTGTTAAGATAGGAGTCCAGTTTCATTCTTTTGAATGTGAATAGTCTAACATCATTTATTGAAGATAATATCTTTTCCCCATTCAGTATTCTTGGCACCCTTGTCAAAAATTGTGGGTTTATTTTGTGGCTCTCAATTCTGCTCCATTGGTCTATATGTGCGTTTTTAGGCCAGTTCCATATTGTTTTGATTACTGTAGTTTTGTAATAAAGATTGAAATCAGGAAGTAAAATGCCTCCAACTTTGTTTTTTCTCAAGATTGCTTTGGCTACTTGAGTTCTTTTGAGGCTCCATATGAATTTTAGGTTTGTTTTTTCTGTCTGTGAAAAATGCTGTTGGAATTTTGATATGGATCGCACTGAATCTGTAGATGACTTTGGATAGTATGGATATTTTAACAGTATTAATTCTTCCAGTGTTTGAGCACAGGATATCTTTCCATTTATTTGTATCCTCTTCAGTTTCTTTCATCAATGTTTTACAGTTTTTAGCATACAGATCTTTCACATTCTTGGTTACATTTATTCCTAAGTATTTTATTTTTGTTGATGCCGCTGTAAATGGGATTGATTCCTTTGTTTCTTTTTCAGATAGTTCGTTGTTTTTGTATCCTGTAACTTTAACAGATTTGTAGGATTTTCCATATATGAGATCATATCATCTGCAAACAGATACAGCTTTACTTCTTCCTTTCTAATCTGGACACCTTTTATTTCTTTGATTGATTGATTGCCTAATTAATCTGGCTAAAACTTCCAGGACTATGTTGAATAGGAGTATTGAGAGTACAGTGGGCTTACTCCTGGAGTTCTTAGGGGGTAGGTCTGTTGCCTGGGGCAGCAGGTAAGCAGGCCTTATGCTTGCGTACATGGGGACCAGCCTGGTGCCTGGTCCACAGAGGTGGGCCTGGGGCCTGGATTCACCAGGGTAGGCTGGCAATTTGAGTCTGCCATGATGGGCTTCGTACCTGTGTCTGCATGGGTAGTTCTAGATTCTGGGTCCTCAGGCACTAAACAGGTGTCAAGGGACCACTCTGACAATGTGGGCCAGTTTGGCTTTGGGATGAGCCTGGCACCTGGATCCATGGGAGTAGGTGTATAACCTGAGGTCTCAGGAGCTGGCCTCAGGGCTTGGGCCATGGGGGCTGGCCCGGTGCTGAGGAAGGATGGAAGTCTGAGTCCACAGGGTCTGGTCTGGAGTCTGTGTTCTCAGGGGCCAACTTGGTGCTGAGGTTGACTGGGAGGCCTGGGTTATGGAAGCTGGCCTGGTGCTGGGGTGGGTTGAAAACCTGGATCTGCAGTAGTTGGTTTTGTGTGGGCCCTGGTTGGAAGTCTCTGTTTGCAGTGCCTGCCTGGAGCTTCAGTTCTTGGGGCCTGATTGGGAGCCTGGTGCCATAAGAGCCACTGAAGGCTTCAGGAGCTGGCCAGCACTAGGATATGCTGGGAGTGTGGGTTTATAGGAGCCCAGTGGGAGCCAGGTGCTATAGGAGCTGTCTGGGCTGCTGGATCTGGCAGGTGCTGGGATCAGTTGGGGGCCTGGGTTCACAAGAACCCATTGGGATCCTGGTGCTGGGGACACCACATGGGGCTATTGGAGCTGGCAAGCCCTGGGGCGAGCTGGGGGCCTGTGTTTGATGCTGTTGTAAATAGAGTTGTTTTCTTAATTTCCTTTGTGGATTGTTCATTGCTATGTACAGAAATATAACTGATTTTTGTATGTTGATTTTGTATCCTGTAACTTTTATGAATTTATTCTACCAGGTTTTTTTTCTCTCTAGAATCTTTAGGGTTTTCTACATATAAGATGTCATCTGCAAACAGATAATTTTACTTCTTTCTTTCTAATTTGGATGGCTTGGTGGCAATTTTTTAAAGGAAAGATACACTTGCAGGCTGCCAACAGATCTTGGTACAGAACAATGCTGTACTGACATTTTCAGAATACTCTCAGGAGTGGAATGCTGCTACCTTTGGCCAGCAACAGTGTGATTAATTGGGTTAGCATTTTTGCTTTGTTATGTTATTTGAGATCTTTGGAGAATTAATGGATTGATAATGTAACTACTTATTGTTGTCACTATATATTGATCAAAATTAAGTTGACTTTATTTGCTGCTGTTTTTATCACAGTTCCTGTTCTGCAACAGATCACTCAGAACAATGTTATGATGACCTCTTTCTGATTGTATTCTTGTGATCAGCTGCACATAAACACATACATACACTACACACGCACACTGACACACATGCCTACATATATACTGACATGCACATACCTATTCTAATTATCTTTCTTCATTTCTCTGTTTGTGCCTCATCTGTTGTCTCCCAGGCTCATCATCCACATTCATTTCCTTTCCCCCCCATTTATTCTTTTATTTCTTACACTCATACTGCCACTCCCATATATTTTCCTACAGAGTGGCAGAGCAGCTGAGGTTTATGAAGCAATTTAGACTTCCCACAAACATTGAGCTAGGAGATGCTGTAAAATGCAATACTACACTTGATGATGGTGAGTGAATGGTATAAGCTTTTTATTTGGTAAATTTATGTACACAAGCATTCAAGGAAAGTTGTTATGGTGCATGCTTTTTTCAAACTAAGTCACTACAAAAGAAGTGAGAGATTTCATGGCTCTTGTGGCAGTCACAAGAAATAGACTGCATTAATCATGCTGCATAAAAAGATAATAATAAGCAAAGGTTGAAACGTTAAACTTTTAGAGATCAGTCATAATTGTAATGGTGCTATGTGTCTTCAGACTTCTTCACAAAATGAAATAACATTCTTTCCATAGTCTCAATTATATTAGCATCTTTCAAAGATGTTGGAGTTAAGGCAAAGAGATTAAAAGGAGTAAATTCAGACCAAGAGTGGAAGTCAACTTTTTGAGAATAGACATTCTCTTATGGTAAGAGAAAAAAGTTTTGAAGTAGAAATTTTTAACTCCGGTCCTGGTTTTGCCTCTGCCTTTAAATAGCTGTGTCAACTTTGGCAAGTCTCTTAGGTCCTAGTGACTTACTTCCTAGCTCCCAATTTCCTTACTCTCAAATGAGGGGTTAGACTAATTGGTCTCTAAGTTAACTTTCAGTATTTAAATACCTCGATTCAATTCTATATTTTTTTCTTTCATCTGAACATTATGCTTAGCCCTCTTAACTTGCACGTTTAATTAATGAAGCCTCTCAGTACTCATTATGCATACCATTTAACTTTTAATGTAGGAAAAATGTCTCAAAGCTGTGATAGTGTAATTTAGTCTCTTCTTGAGTGTTGAAAGGGTGATCCAGCAAGTACATAGGTCATACAAGGCGGGGGGGAATGACAATTAAATGTCAGTGTAAGTTAGTTCATCAATTTCTGGTCATGGAAAACATGAATAATAGGAGTCTTATGAGAGTGCATGTGACAGGTTAGCAGACTGTCACAGGACCTTGGGGATATGGGCCAGAAAATGTTGTTGTCCTCTCAGTAACACAGGTTACATGGATCTTTAGTGTAGTACTGGGCCATTAATATGACTCTGTTTCTTTGTTGTGTTAATTCCTAATTCCACTAGTTGATTTTATACATATTTTAGCCTTTTTAATTCCAGAGTGATGAAATCTCACTTCCCTAACCAATTATTATTTCCATCCATTGGACAGAGCTTTACGTGCTGCGTTACCTAATGACCATTTTGAGATGCTCAGGAAATAGTCTGAAGTTTGGGGCTGTAGGTTGTGTACTATCTCTTAGAAAGAGATGGTAGGTAGAGCAGCGCCCAGTATCTAATACAGACTTACCTAGAATACTGTGTTTTAAGTAGTGTAGCTTTTCAAGGACAGTCTTCAAAATAAGCATAATGTTTTTCTTCGTGAAATGACTGGACTATGACTGAGTGGACCTCTACTGCTAGTGTTGTGGTTTATATTTTGGGACATTACACTCAGTTGTTGAAGTAAAACAAAAAAATTAACTAGTAGCATGTTATGTACAAGTCAGAGATTCAGGACTTAGAATGCTTTTCATGTCATTTGTTTTAACTCAGCATGTGAAGATACATTATGATTTTTAATCAGTTAGTATTAAATCAATTTGTGTATATTACTAGTATAATTTAGTCAATTAGATTTAGATATTAATTTCTGCTACCTGACAAGTTTATTTCCCTTACTTTTCTATGAGAAAGAAACTGAAGAGAAAAGTGAGAAGGTAGCAAGTCTAGATAGAAGACATCCAACAAACATTTTGCATTTATTAATTATTTAATCACAGAATAACTTTAAGTGGTACTTCCTGATGAGGAAAATGAGGCCCATAGATAATAAGCAGTTTGGTTAAAGTCTTACAGCAAGTAAAGGATAAAACCAGGGTTTGAATTCAAGTAGATTGTGTCCAGAACCTTCACAATGCTATACTTTCTCTTCTTAGTTTTTATATTTCTGTCTCTTCCTTCTTCCCTATCCCCTGCCTTGGATCTTCTATAGGTTTTTCTCAATGCATACATAACATTTGCTTCCAATCTCATGTGCATTTTCATTAAAGTAGAAAGAATTGTTTCCTCTAGAATACTCTTTCCAGGAAAGTCAGTTATAAGAATGGTTTCAATTTTACCTTGGATGGACCAAGACATAGAAGTCAGGCATTCCCTTAATCCTTGCGTGTTGTTTAGGATTCAGCAACAGAGAACTCCAGAGAAGTTCTGAGCCAAAGCTATCAAGGCAAGGGTCCTAGGTAGTGTGCTGGAAAGTGTGAGGTTGGCAGGACTGAAGGAGGAGCAAGAAGTCTTGGGAGCTGTTAGCTTGTAAAATACCATCAGCATTGGCATGCTAAATCTTTCCTCTTTTTCTGGCCGCTTATTACTATTTTGTAGACTCCTTCAGTAAAACTTACCATCTCTTATTTCTGAGGTATATGATGGAAGTTTTATTAATTAAGGACCCTTGATGTTTTCTTTAGCTAGATTTCACCATTTAAAGATGTCAGGCCGGAAGTGCCTGTGATTTTTTTTTGGATTCGTAAAAAAAAAAGTTCTTTAACAACCTATTTCATATCTTGCATCACCTTTTTGGAGTATTTGTTCAAGCTTTTAGGGGTTTATTGTGACATATTACTTAAAAGACATTTTGTATCAGCAGTGTCTCTCACTATATACACTCTAATCTCTGATGTGAAGGGATTACCATCATCCGTTCCTCAACCTCTATTTTCATTAGCTCTTAAAATTTTTTTGACATACAGGAAGCTTTACACAATTAATGCATACAACCTGAGTTTGGAGATAAGTGCAGGCATAACTTTTTTTTTCTTTTAACTTTTTATTTTATATTGGAATATAGCCGATTAACAATGTCGTGGCAGTTTCAGGTACACAGCAAAGCAACTCAGCCATACATATACATGTATTCATAATTTGTTTTCTTGAGTTTCTCTTTATTTGCACTTCACAGATACTACATTTTTTAAAAAACAAATTGAACGTTTCTGGCAACCTGCATTATCAGATGATAATTTGCATTTTTAGCAATAAAGCATTTTTAAAATTTTGTTTATTTATTTATTTATTTTTGGCTGTGTTGGGTCTTCGTTTCTGTGTGAGGGCTTTCTCTAGTTGCGTTGAGCAGGGGCCACTCTTCATCACGGTGCGTGGGCCTCTCACTGTTGTGGCCTCTCTTGTGGAGCACAGGCTCCAGACGCGCAGGCTCAGTAGTTGTGGCTCACGGGCCTAGTTGCTCCGCGGCATGTGGGATCTTCCCAGATCAGGGCTCGAACCCGTGTCCCCTGCATTAGCAGGCAGATTCTCAACCACTGTGCCACCAGGGAAGCCCAATAAAGCATTTTAAAATTAAGTTATGTACACAACATTGTAAATCAACTATACTCCAATAAAAATGAATTAAAAACATTGAATTAAGGTATGTATATGTATATTTTTAGACATAATGCTGTTGCACACTTAATAGAATATAGTATAGTGTAAATGTAACTTTTATATGCTCTGGGAAACCCCCAAATTTGTGTAACTTGCCTTATTGTGATATTTGCTTTATTGTAGTGGTCTAGAACCAAACCCACAATATCTCTGAGGTGTGCCTGTATATACTTGTGAAACTAATACCGTAATCTATGCCATAAACTTATCCATCACCTCCAAATATTTCCTCCCTCCTTATTTACTGTAACTCTAATTATTATTTTTTTTTGGTGATATAAGCACTTAATATAAGATTTCCCCTGTTAGCAAATTTTTAAGTGTACAATACAGTATTGTTAACTCTGGGTACTGTGTTGTCAGTAGATCTCTAGGACTTATTTATCATGTATAATTGGGACTTTGTACCCTTCAATTAAAACCTCCCTGTTTCCCCTTCCTTCAAGCCCCTGGCAATCAATATTCCATTCCCTGCTTTTATGAATTGACTATTTTAAATTCATTGTGTAAGTGGTATCATGTAGTGTTTGTCCTTCTGTGTCTGACTTATTTCCCTTAACATAATGTCCTCCAGGTTCATCCATATTGTCACAAATAACAGGATTTCATTCATTTTTAAGGCTGAATAATATTCCATGGTATGTATATACCACACTTTCTTTATCCATTCATCCCTTAATGGACATTTAGGTTGCTTCCATATCTTGGCTATTGCGAATAATACTGCAGTGAACCCAGGGTGCAAATATTTCTTTGAGATCCTACTTTCAATTCCATTGGCTATATTTCCAGAAGTGAGATTGCAGTATCATAACGGTAGTTCTAGTTTTAGTTTTCTGAGGAACTTCCATTTTGTCTTCCATAGAGGTTGTATCAATTTACATTCCCACCAACAGTGCACAAGGGTTCCTATTTCTCCCCATCCTCGCCAATACTTTGTTTTTCTTTTTCATCATAGCTGTTCTAACCAGTGTGAGGTAATATCTCATTGCGGTTTGCATTTCCCTGATGACTAGTGATGTTGAGCACCATTTCAGTGCTTGTTGGTCATTTGTCTTCTTTGGAAAAATGTCTCTTCAATTTCTCTGCCCATCTTTAAATTGGATTGTTTGTTGTTTTGCTGTTGATTGTATGAGTTATTTATATATTACAGATATTAATCCTTATCAGATATGAGATTTATAAGTATTTCTCCTATCCCATAGGCATCCTTTTCATTTTCTGTAAGGTTTCTTTGCTGTACAAAAGCTTTTTAGTTTGATGTAGTCCCACTTGTTTATTTTTGTGTTTTTTGCCTTTGTTTTTGGTATCAGATCCAAAAAAAAAATCATTGTCATTACTGTCAAGGAGCTACCTACCCCGTTTCCTTTTAAGAGTTTTATGGTTTCAGGTCTCATGTTCAAGTTTTTAATCCATTTTGAGTGACTTTTGTGTATGATATAAGATAGTAGTACAGTTTCATTCCTTTGCATGTGGCTGTCTAATTTTCCTAGCACCATTTTTTAAACAGACTGTCTTTTTTCCATTGTGTATTTTTGGCTCCTTTGTGGTAAATTAATTGACCATATATGTGTGGGTGTACTTCTGAACTCTTTATTTTATTCCATTGATCTATGTGTCTGTTTTTATGCCAATACCATACTGTTTGATTACTATATCTTTGTAATACAGTTTGATATCAGGAAGTGTGATGCCTCTAGCTTTGTTCTTCTTTCTCAAGAGTGCTTTGGCTATTCAGGGTCTTTTGTAGTTCCCTACAAATTTTAGGAATATTTGTTCTATTTTTGTGAAAAATGCAGTGGAAATTTCGATAGGGATTGCATCAAATATGTAGATTTCTTTGGATAATATGGACATTTAAACAATATTAATTCTTCCAATTCATGATCATGGAATATCTTTTCATTTATTTGAGGCTTCTTTAATTTCACTCATCAATGTCTTATAGTTTTCAGTGTACAGACATTTTACATCCTTGGTTAAATTTATTCTTAGGTATTTTATTCTTTTTGAAGCAATTGTAATTTGGACTGTTTTCTTAATTTCTGTGATAGTTCATTATTAGTGTGCAGAAATGCAGCAGACTTTTGTATATTGATTTTTTTGTATCTGGTAACTTTACTGATTTCAATTATTAGTTTTAACAGTTATTTTTAGTGGAGTCTTTAGGGTTTTCTCTATATGATATGTCATCTGCAAATAGAAACAGTTTTGGTTCTTCCTTTTTGATTTGGGTGCCTTTTATTTCTTTCTCTCGCCTAATTGCTCTTGCTAGTACTTCCATTACTATGTTTAGTAGATATGGTCAGAGTAGGCATCCTTGTCTTTTTCTGATATTAGAGGAGAAGCTTTTAGCTTTTTCATTGATTATGATGAATTAACTGTGGGCCTGTTTTATACAGTCTTATTTTGTTGAAGTATGTTTCCTCTATACCTGTATTATTGGGAGTTATTTTTTTCTTATTATGAATGGATGGTGAATTTTGTCAGATGCTCCTTCTGCATCTATTGAGATGATCATATGATTTTTATCCTTTATTTTGTTAATGTGGTGCATCTCATTGATTAATTTGTGAATGTTGAACTATCCTTGCATCCCTGGGATAAATTCCACTTGATCGTGATATATAACCCTTTTAATATACTATTGAATTTGGTTTGCTAATATTTTGTTGAGATTTTTGTATCTATGTTCATCAGGGATATTGGCCTGTAATTTTCTTTTCTTGCATTGTCCTTGTCTGGTTTGGTATCACTGTAATGCTGGCCTTGTTTGGAAGAGCTTTAAAAGGATTGGCATTACTTCTCCTTTTAAAGTTTGGTAGAATTCATCAATAAAGCCATCTGGTCCTGGACTTTTGTTTGTTGGAAGGTTTTTGATTACTGATTTAATCTTCTTACTAGTAATTGATCTGTTCAGATTTTCTGTTTCTTCATGATTCAGTCTTGGTAGGTTGTATGTTTCTGAAAATTTATCCATTTCTTCTAGGTTGGCCAACAGTTGTAATGTAACTGTTCATAGTATGGTCCTTTAGTCCATAGTATGGTCCTTATGATCCTTTGTATTTCCATGGTACCAGTTGGAATGTCTCCTCGTTCATTTATAATTTTATTTATTTGCATCCTCTCTCTCATTTTTTTTATTTGTTTAGCTAAAAGTTTGTCTTATTTATCTTTTTAAAAAGCCAGCTCTAACTTCATTTTCTTTTCTATTGTCCTTTTAGACTCTATGTAATTTGTCCAGTTTGAATTTGTTTTTCTCTTCCTTCTATTAACTTTGGATTAGTTTGTTCTTTTTCTTGTTCCTGGCAGTGTAAAATTAGGTTTATTTAATATCTCTTCTTTTTCCTTAGTGCAGGTGTTTATTGCTATCAACTTTCTTCTTAGAACTACTTTTGTTGCATCCCATACATTTTAGGAATATTGTGTTTCTGTTTTCATTTGTCTGAAGGTGTTTTTTGATTTTCCTTTTGATTTCTTCTTTGACGCATTGGTGGTCAGGAGTATGTTGTTTAATTTCCATATATTTCTGAATTTTCTAGTTTTCTCCTTGTAACTGATTTCTGGTTTCATACCATCATGATTGGAAAAGGTACTTGATATTATTTCAATCTTCTTAAATTTATTAAGACTTATTTTGTGACCTAACATTTGATCAAACCTGGATGATGTTCCATGTGCACATGAGAAGAATGTGTATTCTGCTTCTATGGATGGAATGTTCTGTAAATATCTGTCACATCCATCTGGTATATGTAGTTTAAATCTAATGTTTCCTTATTGATTTTCTGTCTGGATGATTAATTCATTGTTGAAACTAGGAAGTAAAGTACCCTACTATTATTGTACTGTATATTTGTTCCTTCAGATCTGATAATATTTACTTTATATAATTAAGCACTCCTATTTGGGTGCATAAATATTTGCAAAGGTTATAGTCTCTTGCTTGATTTCCCTCTTTATCATTACATAATGACCTCTTTGTCTCTTATTGCAGTCTTTGGCTTTTGGTTCTTTTTGAATGGAATATCTTTTTTCCACCCCTTAATTTTCAGTCTGTGTGTATACTTAAAAGTGATGTGAGTATCCTGTTGTCATCATATAGTTGGGTATTGATTTTTTATCCATTGAGCCACTCTGTCTTTTGATTAGAGAATTTAGTCCCTTTACATTTAAAGTAACTGTTAATAGATATTGATTTTCTATTTCCATTTTATTAATTGTTTTGTGGCTGTTTTGTGATTCCTTTGTTCCTTTACTCTTCTCTTCCTTTATGGTTTGATGACTTTTTTAGTGGCATGCTTAGACTCCTTTCTCTTTATCTTTTTACATCTACTATAACTTTCTGTTTTGTGGTTACTGCAAAGCTTACAGAAACTACCTTATATTTATAGCAGTTTATTTTAAGCTCTTAACAACTTAACTTTGAATGCATTATAAAGCTATACATTCTTATACTCCCTCCTGATAATTTATGGTTTTTATGTCACAATATTTATCTTTTTACATTGTGTATTTATTAAGAAATCATTATAGTTATAGTTATTTTTATATTTTTGTCTTTAACTTTCATTGTAGAGTTATAAGTGGTTTACCATTACAACATTAGGTTATTTTGAATTAACTGCATGTTTACCTTTACCAGTGAGTTTTAAACGTTTATATGTTTTTCTGTTACTAATTCATGTCCTTTTGTTTTGCTTGAAGAACTCCCTTTAACATTTCTCATAAGGCAGTCTAGTGGTGATGAACTCCCTCAGATTTTTCTTGTCTGGGAACCTCTTTATCTCTCCTTTAATTCTGAAAGACAGCTTTGCCAGTTAGAGAATTCTTGATTGGTTGTTTTCTTCCTTCAGCACTTTGAACATATCATTCCACTCCCTTCTGGTTTGCAAAGTTTCTGCTGAGATATATGCTGATAGTCTTACAGCAGTTCTTTTATATGTAACAAGTTATTTTTCTATTCCTGGCTTTAAGATTTTGTCCATGTCTTTAATTTTTGACAGTGTAGTTGTAGTGTGTCTAGGTTTGGGTGTCTTGGATTCATCTTGTTTGTAAGTCCATGGGCTACCTAGATCCGGATGTCTGTTTCTTTCCCCAGGTTAGGGAATCTTTCAGCCATTATTTCTTTGAATAAGCTTTCTAGCCCCCTTTCTCTGTCTTCTCCATCTGAGACCCTTATAATGCAAATATTGGTGTGCTTTATGGTGTCCTGTAAGTACTTTCAGCTCTCTTCACTCTTTTACAATTCTTTGTTCTTTTTGCTCCTATAATTGGATGAATTCCACTGCTCTGTCTTTGAGTTTGTTGATCCTTTCTTCTGCTTGATCTAGCCTGCTGTTGAACTCCTCTATTGAAATTTTCCCTTCAGTTATTGTAGTATTCCCCTTGGTTATTTCTGTTTGGCACTTTAAATATTTTCTTTGTTGAAATTCTGACTTTATTCATGCATTATTCTTCTGACCTTGGTAATCATCTTTATGAAATTCTCACTTTATTCATGCATTATTCTTCTGAACTTGGTAATCATTATTATGAACTCTTCATCAAATAAATAACTTATCTCTGTTTCATTGAGATCTGTTTTTGGTGTTTTATCATGTTCTTTCATTTGGAACATATTCCCTTGCTTTTTCATTTTTCTGACTATCTGTGTTGGTTTCTGTGCATTAAATAAAACAACCAGTCTTGACAGAGTGGTCTCATATAGCAGATGAACCTTGTCAATCAGCCTGACCTATGCCCCTGGTTGTCTTTCAAACATTTTAATTGTCCAAATCACCTTCTTTGTTCTAAGTGGCTTCCAGTGGTTGAGGGTGTGCCAAGACCCATCAGTGTCCCAAAGGGGAGGGTTGCAGTCATTACATAGATGCATGTTGATTGGAAACTGGACCCTCAGACATCAAGCTGCAAAAGTATGTAGTTTGGCCCCTTCCAGGGAGAAACTGGGAGATGGTGTTTTTGTCCACTCCCTCTGTGTTTAGCCCAGGAATATAGACATGGAAGGGGTGCTCCTGCACTCATCAGTAACTGCTTCTTTGTTTGCCTCTGTCTTGTGGAACTTGAGTGCAGCTTCCATTGATTACCAGAACCAGGCTATTCAGGGGCTCATTACTTGCATGATGCTGCAAAAACTGGGGTACAGATGTGTGTACAGGCTCCCTCCAGAGAGATACTGTCAACTTAGGACAGGCAGGATGGAGAAGGCAGAGGAGGTGTCCACAAACTTTTCTGCTTTCTGGGGAGGATTGCAGTCAGTGCCCAGATGTGTGCTAAATTAGAGGCCTGACCCTCAGGTAGCAGCTTTTAATGTATACAAGGAGATCTCATTCAGGAAAACTGGGAGATGGGTGTTTTTTGTCTACTTCTTCTGTCTTGAGCCATGGGGTGACAGCTGCAGTGAGTGTTCATGTTCATTAACAACTGTTTTTTTGCTTGCTATAGTATTGTGGGGTTTGTTGAGCAAGCCCTGTTGGCTTTCAGAGCTGTATGTTTTGGGGGCCTTATCCCTCTGTTGGGAGTCTTAAAGGTTGGAGTACTAGAAATGTGGTTTAAATCTTTCACTCCTCAGGAAGAAGCTGGGAGTTGAGGATCCTTTTGTGACTGCAGAGCACTGTGCTGGAGCTGGGGTTTATGGCAAGAGTGTGGCTCACCCTTTCCTACTAGTTTCGATGTGGGTATTTTCTTATTTGTCCATTGTGTAGGAGTTGCTCAGCTAGTTTCTGGATTTCTTTTAGACAGAGTTGCTTTGTGTGTAGCTGTTCATTTGGTCTGTTCATGGGAGAAGGGGAGTTCAGGAGCCTCCTATGTCACCATCTTTAAAGACTGCTACTTGCCCAATTTTTAATCATGTTATTATTATTTTTTGATATTGAGTTATAGTAGTTTCTTATATATTTTGAAGATTAACCTCTTATCAGATATATTGTATGCAAAAATTTCTCCTATTACATAAGTTGCCTTTTCATTTACTGTGCAGTAGCTGTTTAATTTAATGTAATCCCACTTGTCTATTTTTACTTTTGTTGCTTGTGTTTTTGGTGTCATATCCTGAAATTATTGCCAAGGCTAATGTTCAGAAGCTTTTCCCTTATGTTTTGTTTTAGGAGTTTTATGGTGTCATGTCTTCCATTTAAGTGTCTAGTTCATTTTGAGTTGATTTTTGTGAATGATGTGGGATAAGGGTCTAGTTTCATTCTTTTGCTTGTGGATATCCAGTTTTCCCAATACCATTTTTGAAGAGATTCTATTTTCCCTATTGTGTATTCTTGTCATTCTTCTGATAGATCAGTTGTCTGTATATGCATGAGTTTATTTCTGGGCTCTTAATTCTGTTCCATTGGTCTGTGTGTCTGTTTTATGTCAGTATCATACATTTTGATTACTGTTATTAGCTTTTTCTTATCAGCAGTTTTTCAAATTCCAGTTCTCCTTATCCTAAAAAAAAGCCACCACCTTCCCTGCCCCCTAAGCTCCTATATTTTTCTATTCCTGATCGTTAAGCTTTTTTTTTTTTTTTTCTTTTTTGCGGTACGCGGGCCTCTCACTGTTGTGGCCTCTCCCGTTGCGGAGCACAGGCTCCAGACGCGCAGGCTCAGCAGCCATGGCTCACGGACCCAGCCACTCCGCGGCATGTGGGATCTTCCCAGACGGGGGCACGAACCCGTGTCCCCTGCATCGGCAGGCGGACTCTCAACCACTGCGCCACCAGGGAAGCCCTCGTTAAGCTTTTTAAAAAAGAAAGTCATACATCTGAAACTCTTTTGGCACATTTCACCAAAGACTTCCTAATTGTCAAGTTCCTTTTCAGATCTTGTTTATTCAACATATCCAATAGACCACTCTCTCCTCAGACCTTTGTTTTGGGTGTGAGATGCCATGGTATAGTTTTTTGCATAGTTTTCATTCTATTTTCATTTTCTTTGCCCATTTTTCATTCTGAGCTCAGTCATGTAATAGTGTCCTCTGGTATCTATCAAGATCTATCTGTCATGACTACTCAATCAGATAGTCACCAGGTCCTGTAGGGTCTACTCTCTAACCTTTCTCAAATTAATCTACTTCCCTCCACTTCAACATCTACCACTTTAGTGCAGGTTCTTCTCTCTACCCCCACCAACTTTTTTTTTCTAGTTTTTTTTTTAAAACAACTAGAAAAGTGATATTCTAAAAATGAAAATGCCACTCTTCAACTCCCTGATTTAAATTCTTCAATGATTCTCTATGACTTTTAGCATAGCTCTTAGCATAAGGTACACAGTCCTTTTTTATGTGTCCCCTAAATACCTATTCACACTTTTTCTCTTTATTTTTCACCTTTTACTTTAAGGTTTCACATTCTCTTTTGCCTTTATGACTTTGTGTGTGCAGCTTCTTTCTTATACCTCCCCCTCTTCCCTTATCTCCACTCCTTTTGCTTGGCTAAGTCTACTCCTCCTTTAGGACCCAGTTCTGGGATATCTCCTCCTGGAAGCTTTCTCTGATCAGAGTCTAAAGTATACTACCTAGCATGTACTTCTATGAAATACTAATCACTGTAATTATCTGCTTATTTTTTGTTGCCATTTGAAGGCAGAGAATATTTTTCCTTTGGCTTTGAGTCACTAGCAGCTAGCATAATGTTGGGCACATAGCAGATGCCAAATAAGGATTGTGTGAGATTGGTTTGCTGACCCTTACAAAGCCTTGAAAGATATATTCTTTACTATTTGGCAGAGCATTAACAAAAGTAATTGTAAATACATTTCCTTTATTTTAGAGAAAGCCAAGAGGTAGATTTGTTAGAAGTAGTCGAGAGAAATATTCATAATAATTAGACAATATTTAATGCAGTGCTGTTTAAATTTTCTTGAAAAAGTCATTTTGAAATGATTATTTGCTGACTGTCTGGGATGCTTTCTTATTTAATTTGTCAGTGTTGTGAAAGATGAAGCACTGATGGGAAAGTGTGTGGTAAAAGGGTCTATAATTAAAACACTTGTGATATCTAGAGCAGTGTAGATAAAGGGATGAGACCAGTGAGGACTGCTGAGACTTGAAATTCAGATACATTCTGAATAAATGGATACAAGGATTATGCAATAGAAGTAGATCCAGATAAGGGCACAGTGACATCAGTGAGATCTCGAAGTCAATGTTGTAGATACAGACACTTAATTTAACCTAACTCTACAGTATACATGTTCACATCTCAAGTATCAAGCCAATGCCAATGATAAGAGATTAGCATAGAGCTAAGAACTAGGATGAGGCTACAGCAATTCATTTGACTGTCTAACCAAAAACAAGAGTAAGCCCCCAATCATACATGATATTAAACAAATCAAGAAATCTAGTTTATAGCGGAAAAAGGAATTGAATATGTCAGTAGGCTGTAGCTTGTGGGTGAATGGAGTTTAGATTATGGCATTTAAGAAGAGGGCCCTGGTATGAGCAGAAATCCTAGGAGGATTCAGTGACAAATTATATCTTCAGCTCAGTGGATGCAGCATGGGAACAAGGTAGGGACTTAAATGTCTACATAGGGGAAAGGTAGGTGATTATAAAATGAATAGTAGTAGCCATCTCTAACATTTATTTAATACCTACGATATACCCTGTATTGTGTTAAGCCCCAGGGTAAAAGCCAAAGGAGTTTTTATGAATGAAAAAAGAACTTTATTATTGAAATCTAGATATTTGGTTAAATAGTAAATAACCATTCCTGAGAAACCATTATTGTCACGGAAATTATAAAATATTATTAATCTATAACTTCCTCAAATAAATGCTTTGGAGTTTTGTCAAATTTGGAGTATGTTCACAATAGTATGTTAGGCATGCATGCCAGATATCTACCATTTACCCCTCCAGATATAACCTTCGTTCTTCAGCCTACTTTATTCCCTGGGAAGCTGTCCCAAATGGATAGAATGATCAGGTTCTCTTGCCTTCTGACTTCTGATTGAGTTTAGTCACTTGGGAACCTAGGTTGAAAACTGGGGGAAGTGAATAAATGAAATTGAATTATAATTGTCTTATTTCTTGTTGTGAGGTTTCTAGGGTAGTCTGGATTTCTTTACCAAAGGTCATTGATCCTTTCAAAGTGGCTCTCTCTTTATGACTTTCTCTGGTTTCCAGTTGCTATTCCATTCTCTTGCCTCTTTGGTCCTAGGGGTGATGTTCTCAATTGTTATTGGCACAAGGTTAATGCATTATACTTTGTGTCAGTAGTTTTCAAACTTTGGTGTACATTAGAGTCAACTGGAGGAGTTGTCAAACCAAATTGCTGAGCCCCACCCCCAGAATTTCTGATATAGTAGGTCTGGGCTAAGGCCCCAAATTTGCATTTCTAACAAGTGCCTAGGTGACTATGCTACTGGTCCAGAGACCACACTTAGAGAACCAATGCCTTATAGTTTCCTTGTACCTTGCCCACAGTTTTATTAAATTGTCCCTTTATTAAATACTTTTTCTATTGTTCTAATTTGGGTGTGTCATCTGTTTACTGATGAGATCCTGATATTCTTTCTTACTATATCATAACTGGTCCCAGAAAAGAGAACTCAAAGTAGAATTTTGGAATTAGTTTTATTGTACATTTAAGAAGTGTAGAGGAGGAAAATGCAGATGGGTAATTCACAGAATGTGGTGACATTATAATTATTCAAATTATTACATGGGATGAAGTATAGATGGAAGATAGGGTATTGGGAGATCAAGTGACTGATACTTAGTTATATGGCAGTGTTAATAGACTTAAAGATTGTGGAGTCCTCTAGCTTCTTCTTATGATTCCAAGGAGGGTAAATAGGTAAAAGGAATAATTAAAAACTGTGAACATACAATTAAGGACTTGTGTAGATATGTAAGAAGCCATCCACTGCAGAAGTGCAATGAAGGAGACTCTCATCTCTTGTAGTTTTAGGGCAGATATGACTGAGTAACCTTTATCCTTAAACCTAACTACCACCCACCTCTCTACTAAGAGATCTAGCCCTTCAGTACATAAAAGTCTTTTACTTGCCCAGCAAACTAATGCTGATTAACCTTCGAACCCACCTTTGCCATCTCTTATTGACTCAACATAGCCTAGATGGGGAGGTGCAAGACCTACCCCGAGAGGAATAGTTTATACACTGAAAGAGTTCAAAACCTCAACAATCTGTATTGGCATATGTGGGGAGTAAATGCTAAGGTCTATCAGACTAAATTCATTGATATTGGTGTACTCATGTGGAATTTGGGATTTAATAATATATTGGCTTGGGCACTTGGAAGAGGGCTTAATAATCTATGAAGTATATTCATTGAAGCCTGAACTCAATGATGACCTATAGTTAATGAGGTAGAAATGTTTGAGATTACTTGGTATGCTGTAGAAGGAGTTCAATGGTTTAGGGAAATGAAAATCCTGGAATGGATGAGCCAACTTCTAACCATACTCCCTAGGAAGGCCAGATGATGCTCTTTTGTTAAAGCACTAAAATGCATTGGTAAGGGGGATGACAGTATCTTTGAATAACTCTGTGGTTGCTGTCTTCTGTAGGAAGGAGATGATATTGGGTTATACTATAATAGAATTGGGTTCTCTGATCCTAATAGGATTGATGGGGGTCTTAGAATGATATAGATCAGCTGGTGGCCCTTAATCACTACAAGCAAGATGTCTGAAACTACCACAAGAAGCCACAAGGATGGGTCTTGACTTACAGATATCTCTGGGAGTGGTTCTTAAACCTTACTGTGTATCAGACTCACAGTGGGCTTGTTGACCCCATCCCAGAATTTCTAATTTAATAAGTCTGAAGTGGGATTTGAACATTTTAAATTCTAATTGAAATTCTAATCAGTTAATGTTGATGCTGATGGTCTGGAGATCACACTTTGGGAACCACTTTTCTGTAGCAACAGCTAATTGGTTATGCAATTCTAAGGATAAAATACATGTGCATCCTTCCAGTGTACTACCTGACACGTATAGGCAGAAAAATCCTGCCTTGTGGCAGGTCTTGTAGGAAGAAATGGTAATATTAGTGTTTTGGATATATGCCAATTCACATCCCAGAATCTCTCTGATGAGGGAGAGGCCTGGCACCTTTGTAAAAGGATCTTGCAGTGTAGCTATGGATGTATATTATACATTTTTATCCAAGCTATCTCTAAACATATTCTCTGATATATTAATAGAGGAGAAAAAAGCATGGACCTGATTTATGGATGGTTATTTATGGTTTACTGAGACAAGCTGTACATAGATAGCTACTACACTACAACCCCACTCAGGGATGACCCCCTGAAAGCTAGTGGTAATAGGAAATCTTCACAATGTACAGAACCCTTCAATCTTCTGTTGGGGTGGCTGTATACTGGAGACAGGGAAATACTCAGACCCTCTGAGTTATTGGATTCTAGATCAAAACTTATACTGATCCCCAGAGACCTTAAATGCCATCATACTAGTATACCAGTCAGAGTAGAGTCCTATGGAGGTCTTGAGATAACGGATAATGTTCTGAGTACAAGAGCAGTTCCCTATCCCTCAATATATAATGGGAGTAGATATAATTAGTACCTGGCAGAATCTACACCTTGGTCTTCTGATCCATGGAATGAAGGCTATTATGCTTAAAAAGGGCCAAATAGAAGCTCCTGGAATGGCATCCCCCACCTACTCAAGATAGAAAACCAAAAGTTACGCCACCTTCCTGAGGGAATTTCAGAGATTAGTACCACCATAAAAGACTAAAATAAAATTATTCATGTTTAATGTGACTGTTTGGCAACTGCCAAAGTTGTATGGGTCATGGAGGATGAGAGTATAGTTTTGTACACTTGCCCAGGTGGTGATGCTAATTGCACATGTAGTTCCAATTGTGGTATCTTTATGGGAGTAAACTAGCACAGCCCCCTGGAAGTGTTATATTTTCCATTTCCATTGGTAAGGAAAACTTCGAAGTCATTAACATTTATATGGCAGGGACAACAGTATATCTTTACAGTTTTACCATAAGTAATATTCAACTGATCACTGTCACACATAATCCAGAGGGATTTTGGTTTCCTTTATATCCAATAGAACATAAAGTATGTATATTACATTGACAGTATTATGTTAATTTAAGCTAATGAACAGGAAGTAGCAGGTATCCTAGTCACCTTAGTAATACACATGCATGTCAGAATATGGGAGAAAAACAAGTCAGGCTATTTCTTCTAAAGTGAGAAACAAATTATTACACCTGCACCTTGAACCTTGTCCACCACCAAGAGTGAGGCATAATGCTTGGTGAGCCTCTTTGAATTTTGAATGCAATATGTGTTACCTTTAGGTAGGCTGCTGCTGCACATTTACTAGGTAAACTTTAAGGCTGCCAGTTTGAGTAAAGCCAGGAGAAACAAAGAGCTGTGCAGTAGGTCCTATCTGCAGAGCAAACTGTTCTTCCCATGAATTTTATGACCCAGAAAGCTTGATATATTCAATATGTATGTGCCAGAGATACTCTTTGGAGCTTCTGGCAAATCCCAAAGGAGAATCATGGCATAGACCCCTCCTTTGTCAATAACTATTTCCATTTGAAAAGCAATTTTACTGACTTGCTTATGGACCCTAGTAGGGACTGAACACCTACCTGACCACAGGGCACAAAGTGAGTATGTGACCTGAACTGCCCATCATGAACTAGGTGTTATCTAATATCATGAGCCATAAAATTGGATGTGCCCACCAGCATCTCATTATAAATCAGATGTGACGTATCAAGATCAGGCCTGAAAAGGCCCAGAACGCACAAATAAACTGCTTCAGTAGGTGACATATTCCCAAAGTACTCGGTCCTGCTACTTCTCTGCCTCTTCCTCAACCCACACCTATAGCTTCATGGGGAATTTCCTATGACTTGTTAATAGAGAAAGGAAATGCATGGTCCTGATTTATGGATGGATTTGCATGGTGTACTGAAATCAGTTGTAGGGGATGGGTGCTGCACTACAACAGGAATAACCATGAAAGACAACAGGAAGGGAAATTCTTCCAGTGGATTGAACTCTGAGCCCTGCATCTAGTTTTGATTAGGGGTAGAAGTAGAGATGTCTTAAGGTATCAGTATACATTCATTCATGGTCAATGCCTAATGCATTGACTGGATTGTTAGGAACTTGGAAAGAAAAAAATCTTGTGAAGTTGATGACAAGGAGGTCTGGAGGAGACCTCTTGGAATTGTTATGGAGTGTGAAAGATATTCCTGTCCAACATTAATGCCTAACTAAGGTATCCACAGTAGATAAAGCATATAGGTGGACAAATGACCCCTGTGGCTTGATCAAGGAGTTCCTGTATAATGTGGATATGGTGAATAGAAGTATGCAAGGCACAGCAACATGGACTTTCCCTCCCCAAAGTTGATGTGGCTTCCACCAGTTGCTGAGTATACAGCTTGCCAAGATAAGGTATCAACGTTGAACTCCTGATACAGCTTCATCCTCATGGAACCACCTAGCTACCTAGCTTTTTGTGGATGGGGGAGGCGGTGCTGTGTCTTCACAAACTCTCAAAGTCCAAGTATTGATTTGCTTTCTCTTTACAGTGCTTCTGCCATTTTTGGACTTATACGATGTTTAATACATCTTCATATTTTCCCCGTAACATCACCTCCAATTAATAGGGCTTCTTATGGTGTCAATGATCTCAAGCTCATAGAATTTACTAGTCTTACCATGTGTATATTATTCAGAAACAGCTGGCTTTGTAGAATGGTGGCATGGCCTGCTAGAGGCTCAGCAATAGAGCTAACAGGGAGATAAAACGCTGTGAGGCTGTGATGCTGTACTACAATGTGGTGAATGCCTTCAGCCAGCATCCAATAATGTTTTAGAGAGAAGAGGGAAAAAAATCATGACGTAACTTTTGACTATGTTCTCCTCCCTCAGAAACCCCTTCATTAAGATAAGTTTTATAATAACAATAATATCTCACAGTCATTACTTAACTCATACTTCACTTTTGTCAGAAAATTTTTGTTAGAACAATACATTTAACTTCTATCTCCCTGAAAAATTCAAGACATCCACAATGTCTAGTAGGGATCCTCCCTTAGATGTGGCACTGCTGTGAACTACACACCCCGAGCAATCATAAGTGGTGTTTCTGCATGTGTACAGTATGCTCCAGTTTTCAAAGCTCTGTATATTTCAAAGCAATGTATAGCATTGCTTATCAATATCTGATATAAATAGTATAATAAACAAGGTTTAACAGAACAAAGCATTAGTCAAAGGTGAATGCCTTCTAACTTAAATGGATTTTATTCAACTATTAATTTGTTCTCATCTGGGATAATTAAAAACCACATTGAAACCCTTAGACACTGAGAAACAACCCCAGTTCTTGACTTGACGGCCTGATTTTATTGATTTCATTTGTTTGTGGCTTTAGCTGTGAGAGGTTTTGTACATTACCACTTGGCATGGAATCTTCCACTATATTGAAGACTTTATTTACTCTTAATAGCTGTATCAAGGCCTTTGTTTATATGCAGGTCTCAGCAATTGTCCCTGAGGAACTCTTGGAGTAAAAAATAATCTTTGACATAATTTCCCATATGATTCATTTTGGATTCCCATGTGACTCAGTTGCTGCCAGCTTAGAAAGTACATATACATCATACTGTGCCAATGACTGGATTTCCTTAGTTGCTAATGCTCCTCTCTTCTAGTGAAAAAGGCTTTATAATTTTGAAACTTCTGATCTCTTATATGTGTTAATTTTAAAAAGTCTCTTTTCTCCCTCAGAACTTTGAAAAATAACTTTCTTCTTTTTCTTTGGAGTACTTTACTTTCATTTTGAATTCAAAAGAACAATTTTAAATATGTGTTTTCTCACAGATGATAGACATTCAGTTGCTTATCATGAAACACTTACTACATTCTACCCAAAACTACTTTACAGAAGGGGCAATTAGTGATGGAGACCAATGCCAAACAAATACACAAATTCTATTCTATTCAAGTTCACTTCATGGGTGGTGTGATTTTAGTGTTAGAATCTCTTGGGTGAATTATGATATTGGTGAGGCACTTAATTCAACTAAAACTCATTGCATCACTTTTTAGCAATACTGCTGAAAGTAACACAAAATTCTTTTTCTCTAATTTGCCTCAGGAATATATCGTTGTCATTAGCAAGCAGAATGAGAATTGCACCTACCAATTACTGAACAAAAATTAGAGCTGTAAATAATGTGAAGCATCTCTTTCTAGGCAGGTGACCTTATCTGCTTATCTTCCTACCATGTGTAACAAAATAATGGTTGATAAGGGGCATTAACAGCTGTTCTAATTTGGAATTAAACTTTTATAAATCAAATTAGTACTTCCCTCCAATAAAAAATGATCACTGAGATTGATTTAACCAGCAATATTTTAAATCTTCTTTTTTAACTCCCATCTCAGTGACAGAACTGGGAGCCAGTTTCGTATGACTCCTTTTCTTGGTATGAATTTCATGTGCTTAATAAATTTGTTTATTTGATATGACATTATGCTTAAGTTTGTATTTATTCTTCTTCTTAAAAATGAAATCAAATAATTTCATTTGTAAAAATATTGCCCGAATTCCTAGTTCAAGTTAAAAAAAGTATACAATTAAGAGAAGAGAAATTTTGGGCAGAAAGGTACATACATAGAGGAATTTGTGGGCAGAAGGGAACATTATTTAGAGAATTACTTTGAAGTAGTTCAATACATTTTAAGTTTGCAATTATTGGATGATCGTATGTATGTAATTACCCTGAAATTGTGCCAATAATGAGCCTTTTTCTCTACGTACATCTTGTCTCCTTTGGTATATATGCTCTGAGTATTAGATTTACTTATGCATATTTGAGTCTCTATACACGTACTGATTTTTTAAGCAAACATTTATTAAGTGCCCACTGAGTGCTGAACATTATGCTAACACTGGGAGGGGGAGGTGTGTGCAGGGATGAATAATTATATATAACCATCATTGTTATATAACAGTAGAATCTTTCAAATGGAACCTCTAACCTTGACTGGTGTTATATAAACTTTCAGGGGATTCTTTGGTGACTGGAGTTCATTTACCATGCTCAAGGTCAGTTGGACCTTAAGCATTTAAGAGATATAATTTAGAAGGAGAAGAAAACTTAATATATACATTGATAACATGTTCCTGTCATAAATAACCTTTAATACTTTGAACTATTTAGAAATATGAGATAGTATCTAGTACAGGAACTATATTATATGAGAATATTTATTAAATGAAACAAAATTAATTAAATTCTGCCCTGTAATAAAAATTGACATTCACTGATGGAAACAGTTTAAGCTGATTTTTATCTGTTGGCTTTATAGATTTTACCTTTACTGGGGCTCCTTCCAACCACCTCTAAGAGGACCTTTGAAGGAGTTTTTCTCAAAATGTTATGCTGGACAAATCTAATCTACTCATTAAAAAAAGAAAGTCTACTTGATCAAACTTAGCAACTTTATTTCCAAAAATATTCTTTTATATAACCTAGTATAAAAGAAATAGGTATTTAAAAATTCCTTTTGATTTAGAGAACTGCTGATGCTTCTATTCACTATTCCTCATCTACTAAGTCTCTGCAGGAATTTATACAATTCAGTATCCTAAAGTGGAATGGTTAATTTTATCTAGTATTAGATAAGGAGGAAAAGGTTTTAATAAGTGCTGATAGTTACCCAAAGCTTCAAACTCTAATGACTCCGTTAGAGTTACTGGACAACATTAATTGTGATATATGGTAACCCCACAGAACATTCTGGGTTAAACACAACTTGAACCATGTGATCTGTTCCTATTTCATATTGCTAATCAGAAATGTTGCTCTTTAAACAGTTTGAACTGTTTCACATTCTTCTACTAACTGTTTACTATGCTAGGTAAAACTATAACCTTTTTAGTTTTTAATACAAATGTTGGTGAAATAGTTGTCTCTTAAGTTATACATTGTAGCTATTAGCAGATAGACCCAATTAGGAGTTTATAGAAGTAAAAATGGGAGGGGGACTGATTATGGACTCCAAAGAGGTAAGACAAAAGTTGTGTCATTTCATATTCATATTTGACAAGTAACTGTTGTATATTATAGTCAGTATGCTTAATGTTTTAAACTAAATTATGGGGAACCAACTGGGTTCCAGTTTTACTTTTACTTTTATTTTTCATTGGAAGGCTGTGTTTACATTGGTAAATCTTGTGCAGAGGTTATGGTAATATACAAAGTTTTCTTTTCCTTTCAGGTGGTATTTTAATCTTTAGGCTTATTCTAGGAAGATGTTCATGGTAGATTGTTAAACAGTAAAATGAATCCCAGGGTATCAAGTAAAAAAACTAATTATTGTACTAGGGGATAACAAACTACTTGAGTACTCATAAGGGTAGGTATGCAAGGAGCTTTTAAACAGGTCACAGGAAATGAGAAAGAAATGAAAATAAATCACGTGTTAGAGATAACAATGAAATGAGCTAGAGAGAAGAGAAATGCTCTGTAAACAGGTACATGAGCAAGTGCTGTAGAGCCTTACAGAAAATCAGGGGACTAGGTTTGACAATTTCATTCATCTTTCATGCCAACGCCACAGTTTTGGTCACTCAACAGGTCAGTTACCTTTCCTTTGTCCTTGTACCATAGGTCGCACTGTTAAATGTAGCTACCCTGTAAATAATCATAACTACCACATTTTGGAAGCTTGCCATGTCCCAAGCTCTGTATTGAGTGCTTTACATATATTATTTTAACACTTACAGCTATTTTATGAGGCAGGTGTTATTATCTCCATTTATAGAAAAGGAAACAGACTTGGAGAGATCAATTTATTGCAACAGCTAGAAAGAGCCAGAGGTGTGATGTGAATCCTCGTGCATCTGACTCCAAAGTCCAACCTTTTAAATGTTACACTTCCTGCAATTGGTCACACCATGTATTTTATTACTTAAGAAAGAGTGAATAAGTAAGAAGCTTGGAGTCAAAGTCTGGCTATTTCATTAGTGATGTGACCTTGGTAACATTTCTTAACCACCTCAGTTCTTCTGCTTGGAAATGGGGACACAAATAGCATTTATCTTTTGAGGTATTTATGATGATTCAAAGTGATAATAAAATACTTAGCACAGGTCATGGCACATAGAAGAGTTTTCTAAATTTTACCATTATTATCATTTTGCATATTTTATTAAATTCTTGATTTTGTGAGGCTTTGTATTTTATAGTCTGGTAAAAGCAATGTAATTTGGTAGTGAATCTTATTTTCTCTTTAAGAGAAGAGAACTTTCCTGTTTGAGTTGAATAATCTTTGAATCCTATTTGAATTTTATTTGAATCTGGTTTAAATTGCTCCTGAAACAATATTGACTTTTAAGAGAAGTTTGTTTTTACGATACTGTAGTTTTTTTATAAATAATTTTCTACTGCTTTATTCTATGACTTTGTTTAATTATACTCATAGGTCATCATTTATTAGTTTTCTATGGTCCAGACCACATATTTGTTTGGATATTAGCGACTGGAATTGTAAGATTTCTCTGTGTATTATAAAATAAACTAAAAGTATGAGGGAAAAGTTCATACTTAGAAAATCAAATTTCTTCTAATATTCTTAACTAGGTAGTATAGACTTTGGGGAATGATTTTCCTTGGTTGATAAGTTTTTGGAGAAATTCTATATATTCTTGTATTCTCTTGAAAATTCTATTATCTTAGTTGCTATTTCTATAAGACAATTTAAAAGTATATCACTACTTCTGATCATTAGAGTTAGTTCTGTTTGCAATTCATATTGATTGAAGTCATGCTGTTTCCAGCTTTAAGCCAGTAATATTTTGGGCTGTAATATAAGAGAGTCATGCAAATAAACATGTGTTTTTGACTGTATGCAGTTAATATTTTTTGTTTAAATTTCACATAATAGATTAGGATCTGTGGGGCTATGCACCACATGATTTGGGTAGGTCTGTAATTAACCAAATTAAATCAGAAAAAGCAGACATTACTACATTTCTTAACACTTTGATCATGGGAATTATTGGAGCTGCTGGCATCAGCATGTTGAATAAAGGACATCTCAGTACTAAAATCTGTTTATAGAGATTCTAAAGACTTTGTTGGATCCATTTTATCTGCTTAAGAAATGATAGGCAATCAAAAGCTAATTGATGATTTTCCTCAACTACTGATAGCAATTTAGTATATTTTACCCTTTATCCCTACTGCCTTGAAATAAATTTACTGAATGTGCTATCTTTTCATGATTATATCAAGGATAGAAGAACCAGATAATAAATGGGTCCTTAGACTTCCCTTCTTTGTGGGAAGAGATATTTAGGATTTTGGAACATAGGAGGGACAGATATTTGATAGTCTGTTTTCCTTTTTACTTCTGACAATCATGGGTTTTGAGATCTAAACCTTAGGTGTAATTACCCTGATCCTAATTTCCTCATCTGTACAAGAGGAAAAAATGATACTTCCTTTAAGGGTTCTTTTGAAGATTAAATGGCATAATTTATGTGAAGTGCCTGGCATATAATGATGTTCAATGAACTTATGCTATTTGTGACCTGGTGTTTTCTTTCTATCTTTTCCCTTTTGTTTTAACAATTAAGGCGCTTTTTTTAAAGAAATATTTTTTATTACTCTACTCTTCACACTATGCTTGGGAACAGTATGTTTAATTTATTAAATCCAAGAGAAAAGATAATTCACTGACAGAATGAAACATCCAAATTTTTTCATTTAAAATTTAAAAGTAATTTAACTATAGACAGCATCAGGTAGAGCAGACCTTTATTCTGGACCTCCATAAAAACTAGGTTTTTGTCTATTAGAAAAGCCTCTTCTTGCCAGAACTGGTTTTTCCGCAAGCTCAGTAGGTTCTGGAGCTGGTTATTACCGCATTGCTCGCTGCACCCCAGACAGTTGGCCGTGGTCGGCTAAGTGACAGAAGAAGATATGACTCAGACTCCAGCGCCGCCTTACGCCTCGTGGACTGGACATCGTAAGACACCGATTTGTGATTCCAACGCGACAGCTGTTTCGGGGAAGGGAAGCAATTTCTTCAGCCACTTCCTGAAGGTCTTTTGGCAGAATGGTATTCTTCCTGAGAATTGATGTGTAGCCTCTCATCTATATACTCATAGGCCATTTTTCTTCTCTTCACATCACGCAACATTTTCCAGTCTACATGGTAACTTCAAACTTGGCCTGAAGCTGATGAAGGAACAACCTCCTCTCCAGCTACTGACCCATTTTTCTGCTCCCCTTTGCAGCAAAACGTCTTCAAATGCTTGTCTATATTCGTAGTCTCCGATTTCTTTCCTCCTCTTCTGTCTTGAACCCTTTCTCTCCCACCACGCCATCGAAACCGCTGTGATCCAGGTCCCAACAATTTCCACTCTGCTAAGCCCTACAGGCAATTCTCAGCTCTTCTTTCAATTGACTTTGAGCAGAAAGTTGCCCACTTCCTGCTCCTGGAGTGCTTCCGGGCCACCACGCTCTCCTCCCTCGCTCTGCTTCTTTCAAGTCTCCTTTGCTCGGCTCTCTTCTCTTAACATTAAAGGCTCTGGGGTCTCATTCCTCGGACACCTTCTCTCTCCACCTACACTCCTTATAAATTGGAGTCAATCTGCAGCTTTTAATGCCAGTCAGCTCTAAGCTTATGAATACCAAATTTACATCTGCAGCTCGGCCCTCCCCTGACTCAGGCCAGAGGAGGAAAGTAGGCAGAGGGAGAATCCTAGGACGGGTCTGCACTGGTCACGACAGGTGGGAGAATAGTGGGGAACCCATGGGTTTGGAGCTTCAGAGGAGAGGGGGAGGAGGGTATAAGGGGGTGGGCCAGACCTGCCGGACGCTCCGCAGCAGAGAGCCGAGCATGGAGGCCGCTATGTTGTCCCAGCAGTTAAGGCTTTTAACCAAAATTATCTTTTGCCTCTTCCATAACTTATAATCCAGACCTGACTTATTATGTAGTATGGCATTCTCCAAAGTGGTACCCAGGAGGCATGCATGATGATCCAGTGGGATATATGAAAAATGTTAAAACTTCTACTGGTACTTAATTTTTATTTAAGAAAATAAAAGAAATTTAGGTTTAATAATATTTAATTTAAAAGCTAAGGTTAGTGTTTATATGTAATGTATAGATAAATACATTGAGTATGAATGCTGAATTTTTCTTTTTTCTGAATGGGACTGCTTGATCAAAAAAGTCTGGAGTTCATTAATCTATAATTTAGTGCCTGAAAGCAGCTTTATGGGTGACAGAAAGAAGAATTTGGAAAAGCTCTTTCTGAAAACTTTCTTGGGGTCGAGAGTTTAAGTAAGTCACAAGGAGGTAATCTAGTTATGGATGTCAGAAGGCAATGAGGGTCAGTGTTAGTGCTTGGTTCTTTTGAAGTTTTGGTTTCCTACAGTGGAACTTCAGTATAGTTTTAGTATAGTTTTGTTGTTGTTGTTGTTGTCACTGTTGAAAAAAGAACCACCTTGTTGAAACCTGGTTTGTTTCACATCTTCTATTAATAAGGTTGTGATTTTATTTATAAGGAAAAAATGCACAGATAATATATAGTACAACCCCCCTGTAAATACTCTTATTAAGCAATAGACAAGACCTTCATCTTATAAAATAAATAAATGCAGTTTAAATTGGTTGCTTTGGTACTCAGAAGAGTGATGTAAGGCTCCTTGCTGGGATGGATATGCTGAGAAGATTTTATTACATTTTGAAACACATAAATAAAAGTTCATGCAAAGAAGTAGTCTGTACTCCTGTCATTGGGATTCAAACACATGTAATAGAAAGATATTCCATTGAGCCTAACTTCATTTAAGATTAAGACACTTTTGCCAAATTGTGACCTACAGGACAAATCTGTAGTTCTGTTGGATTTCAAAGCCATTTCACAATGTTGCTTCCAGCAGCAGGAATAACAGTTTTACAGACTAGTGAGCTGTTTATTTTGAGAGTCCATTTCAATGATCATAAACCACTGTTCTTGATGTTGATGGTTTACTTAGTAGTTTGGAAATTGTGCATACTAGCAAAACGTGAAATGGTTTTAAATTGTTTTTATGAAGTGTCAATTACAGAATGGGCTAAATTCACTTTGACTGCAGAGTCTCATTACTGTGGAGGTCAAGATGCTCTACCACTCTCAGTTAAAGCTGTTCTTTTTAGTGATTCAAAGCCTGTTTGGTACTCCTTTAAGACTAAAACTATACCCTAATTATACAATCATGGAGAGTACCAGAGTCATTATAACTATATGTTTCTCTACAATCCTTGAAACACAGTATAAAATACCAAGGTTCTGAGTAGTATTCTACTTCCCAATATCCAAGATTTTATTGGACCAAGAATGTATGTTAGAAAATATCTCTAATAAGTCCTTCAAGGCTGATCACATTATTTGATTACTTGCGGAGGATGCAGATTGGCCTGGCCTGTGAACTGGATATAAATGACTACAAGAAGAAAAACCATCTGATGAATTGAAGTGAATTATATGCTGTCAATTTGAGCTATATATGCATAAGGGATACCTTTTATGGGGACGCACACATTTACTCCAGGAGATTGTTTTTGCTATATTTATATCATACTATATGTAAACATTCAGAAAATATTTGCATGAAAGTAATGGCAAATCTGTTAACTGTTACTCTGAAATGGGTTTCAATATCAAAAAGACAATATATATAAGAAATTTTCTAATGTGCTAGTAGTCATCATGGGATAACTCAGCAGAGCTCTTGATTTTTTTAAGATCTCAAAGGATGTGCCAAGAAATTATATTCAAGGATCTTTAAGGTTTAATAAGATCTAGGGAAAGGATTTCTGTAAAATCAGGCCAGAAACAATTCTTAGGCCTTTGAAATGATTTAGGTTGAGACAACTAATATTTTATATTAACTGTAGATTAATAGTCTATTCTTTTAAAATTTTATAATTAGTTCTATGTTGTAGTATTTTCAGTCAGGAGTTAATGCACAGTTAATTTTACAGACATGAAAAATTATTTTTATTTTTCCTGCTTCCTATTGAAGTGTAAATACTTCATATATTATCTTATTCATCTTTCACAAAAACCTGATAAAATAGATGTTGTTATCTCCATTTTAGGTATGAGGAAGCTAAGGTCTATGTCGGTTAAGTGACTTACTCATAGTCTCATAAGCAATGAATGATAAGACTCTGATACAGGGGTGTCTAGCAGTAAAATCTTTTGCATTTAGCTACTACATTATACTACAAATAATAAATAGTATGGGACTTCATGTAAGAAAGAGGTCTCTGTGGGCTGAGAGGGCTAAGATAAGTGGAAACAATGGATTTTGATGAACAACTGAAATTTAGATAGCTATGTATTTAGTAGTAGGTGTGGGGTGGGGTGTAGACATTTATAAAAATACCTCCATGAAAAAGATAAATATATACCTATTTAGAGTAATAATAAAGAGATAGATCAGAAATTGACCTTCACGTTCTAAGAATATTTGAAGCCAGAAACTTTAACAAGTAATTTCTGAGATTCTCAGTGCATTACAACTTATAAGAAATAAGTTGTAACTTCTTTATTCTTTAAATATTACTCTGTATCCTCTACTGCTAAAATGGTTTGGCTTCCACAACTGTGAATTAATAAAGTATTGATTTTACTTAATACTTTAATGAGCATTTTAAAAAATTGGGTACTACTGTTCTTGAAATAAGTTGGGTCCAGTTTAGAACTACAGGATATCTATATATATTTTAAATAAATTTATTTATTTATTTATTGGCTGCATTGGGTCTTCGTTGCTGTGCACAGTCTTTCTCTAGTTGGAGTGAAGGAGGGCTACTCTTCGTTGCGGTGCGCGGGCTTCTCATTGCAGTGGCTTCTCTTGTTGTGGAGTACAGGCTCTAGGCACACGGGCTTCAGCAGTTATGGCATGTGGGCTCAGTAGTTGTGGCTTGCGGGCTCTTAGAGCTCAGTAGTTGTGGCGCACAGGCTTAGTTGCTCTGTGGCATGTGGGATCCTCCCAGACCAGGGCTCAAACCTGTGTCCCCTGCGTTGGCAGGCAGATTCTTAACCACTGCGCTGCCAGGGAAGTACCCAGAACCACAGGATATTTTAACTTAAGAAATTAGGACAACTTCAGCGATTATAGAACAGTAAGGATGGTAGGGCATTTAAGTTAGCTCAGTTCTGTGGCTGAACTCCTGAGAGAGATTCTAGGAGAGATTCAAAGTCCTGTCAGAAGTTCAGGGAAGAGAATCATATAGATGTATAAAGTTCTGTGGTAGAGGCCCATAAACAATGGTACATTTTTTCCCGGTATATTTAGTGATAGCCCTCTATTCCCATTTTAAAGCAGTGCAAGAATTTCTCCTTTGGTAGTTCTGCTTTGCAGTTACCCACCTGGTTGATGGTTCATGCTCTGAGCTGGTAAGTAGTATAACTTAAGAAAAATGCAGCTGAGTCTTTCTGTTAATTTGAATGAAACTAATTTCACATAAATTAATGTGTTCTTTTTATGCCCTTCAACCCTTTGTGACATTTTAGGGCTTGGATTTTTTTTGTTAATCCATGTCTACTTCTACTATTAGATGCCTATGATTCTTTCCCTGGCATTCTGCTCAATAAGTACATATCCTGTGAGGCTATGTGTGTGCTGAGAAGACTTGAGTTCAACTTAAGGACAACTGACAGAGGGGGCCTTGTTTGTGCTCTGAGCTATGTGATTTTAAAATAAAGTGATTAGAGGAATGATGTATAAGGGAAGAAAGATGGTCAGACATCAATTAAGAAAAATCTCACCCATCTCTTTTGCTTCTGGCTGATGTTAAGTTGGTAAGCAGGTAAAGCTGCCTGTTCTTCTGTCACTCTGTGTGTATTCTTATCAGTGTTTATATAATATTGCAATTAAAGTCCACTAGACTGCATTATTTGGAGAATAAAGCCAACTGGTTGAATTTCCTATGATCATTGTTTTATTTTTATTATTTTTTTAACATCTTTATTGGAGTATAATTGCTTCACAATGGTGTATTAGTTTCTGCTTTATAACAAGGTGAATCAGTTATACATATACATATGTCCCCATATCTCTTCCCTCTTGCATCTCCCTCCCTCCCACCCTCCCTATCCCACCCCTCTAGGTAGTCACAAAGCACGGAGCTAATCTTCCTGTGCTATGTGGCTGCTTCCCACTAGCTATCTATTTTACATTTGGTAGTGTATATATTTCCATACCGTGCTCTCAGTTCATCCCAGCTTACCCTTCCCCCTCCCCATTTCCTCAAGTCCATTCTCTACATCTGCATCTTTATCATTGTTTTAAAGGAACTTATATGTCTGAACCTGAGTGAGGTCCATTTGAAAATAATTCCAAATTTTTTCATATTGTCAAATTCCTACGTAGAGGACATTATAGCTCCATGTGGGGACATTAAAATTTTTCTTTGGTGTTATTATCAAGGTAAAATGGCTTTTTATGAATCAGAGTCACCTATGAAAACTAAAACAATGGTAGATATGTGAGCAAAATTGGCACTTAGGCATTCTGTTGTATTGACTTTTATAGAAGTTGCAAGCAAGTTATTTTGTTGCTTACACATGAGCTAATATTCCTTTAGTGACTGTAGCTTTCTCTTTCTAGAGTTCACTTCTTATATGGAGCACATTTTTACTGCTTGTATTATTCAAGAGGCTTAAGACAGCCCTTATATTAAACTTTAAATACACTATCTCCAAAGTTTTTCCAAGAACTAGAATGATGAACTCAATCTCTGCAATTTTGCAATTAGTGTATTAACTTAAGTACTATTTTTGGTATCACTGTGCTCTGCAAGTCATCTGGTTAATGTGTTTCCTTTTGTAGGATTTTATCAGAGCATAGCAATTGGAGCACAAAATAAACATTAACAGACTTTTCTTTGTGCTTGCGTTTGGTTATAAGGAAAACTTTTTTCATTTGCCATTTTTATCCTTTTAAAAAGTGCTCCTTAAAATGAGTGGAATTAAGGATTTTGTATTTTAAAGGAGCAATGTGTCAACATGAATAGAAGCACTTATCCAAATAGATTCTCTAGAAGGATAATTTTTAATTTTTGTAGAAGTGTGCACTGTGAAAAAAGGAGAAATCAGGTTCTGTATTTTCAGCTTTTTCTTGACAAATACTGGTTTTGTAAATTATCCAGCTGTTCCTCTTCTGTATGGATTTTGTAGTACTCATAGCGATTTATAGGTCTAGAGTGCAGCTGCTGAAAGTCATTTATTCTCAGTTCTGTATTAAATCCATCATATACAAATACATTAGCATTCAGTACATAGCTCAAGGACTTAAGACATTTATTCCCTTCTGAGTTGCTGTCCTGAAAATATTTGTAGGCTATACTGGAAGAGCATCCAGAAATTATTGGGTTGATATGTACTTTTAGAAGGGCTCCTTTTAGTATTTCTATTTAGAGTATTTGAAATCCACTCATTTATTGATACAAAAGGAACAGTCAAAATGAGTCTCCTTGTCAACATTAACAGATTGGTAATACTAATGTGCTTACTTTTGACAAATTAGGACCTCAGCTTGGTCTGCTCATTTGCCACTCCTGCCATATGTCTACTATTCAGATATGTTTGTATTTCAGGAACTTAATTAATTGCAGTTTTTTTGAGGAGCCCCTGTCTGAAAATAAGTAAGGGAAATTTTCACATCTACTTTAATTCTTTCTTTTCTACCTGAAGACATCTATTCCTCCTTTAGGTGAATAGGAACTGTTTTGACCAATAGTATAATTATAGAGCTTATAAAGATCAATGTGTGTATTGCTTGCTTGTGTTTTTTTTTACAACACTCATGCTGTTCACAAAATTTTGATGCAAATTTGAAATGTCCTCATTGTTTGAGAATGATGATATTTCTCAAAAATGTTTGTGAAGATATCTATTCAGAGAATGTGATTTTCTCTTTATTATCTATTAATGTTAAATAAAGCATAGCTCGTTTCTTCTCTTTTAATCTTCCCCATGTACATTTTCAGATTAATTTTCCTTAATATAATTCTGGACAGGTCACTTGTTCCTCAAAACCTTTAATTGACACCAACATTTCATTATATGAATTATAAAATGGTTAACTTGATCCTCAAAGAGCCCTATGATCTCCCAAAATATTTTCTTTCTTTATTTTTTACTACTTCTTTTCACCCACCTTATGATCCAACCAAAATGACTTGCTGAACTGACATGTGCTGCACTTTCCTCCTTACATTCTTTCTTGATATTATTATTTAACTCCCATATAATTCTCCTCTCTCTAGCTTCACATGTTCAATTTCAGCCTATGTTCAAAGACCATCTGCTCCCTGGTCCTCTGAAGTATAACTAATTTTCATTTCTCTTCCCCTTTTCTGCCTCTTTTCTGCCCCTATATAAATTTCCACTTTATTATGGTAATTGCTATGCACATCTTATGTTCCTCACAAGATTATAAATTCCGGGACGACAGAAAGTGAAATATCTTAACTTTTATCTCCTGCAAAGCTTAGGGCAATGTTTTTTTTTTTTTTTTTTTGCGGTACGCGGGCCTCTCACTGTTGTGGCCTCTCCCGTTGCGGAGCACAGGCTCCGGACGTGCAGGCTCAGCGGCCATGGCTCATGGGCCTAGCCGCTCCGCGGCATGTGGGATCTTCCCGGACCGGGGCACGAACCCATTTCCCCTGCATCAGCAGGCAGACTCTCAACGACTGCACCACCAGGGAAGCCCTAGGGCAATCTTATACACATATATAATAGTTGTTTAATTAATATTTATTGCATTTAACAGGAATTTGTGGTTACGTTAATAAAATCCTGGTTTGACTGTAGATTAAAAATAAAATGTTCAGTGTTTTTTGAAAATGATCCTGAGATGTGCATTACCCAGTCTTAGTAAGTACAGTATTGCATATTGAAAGTAACTTATTTTTGATAATGACTGAGATTCTTTTTTTCAAGCTTTGTTGAGGTATAATTGATGTATAACACTGCGTAAGTTTAAGGTTTGCAAGGTGATGATTTGATACACTTATATATTGCTAAATGATTACCACTGTAACATTAGCTAGCACCTGCATCACATCACATAATTACCTTTTTTCTTATTAGTTATCTATATTTTTTAATTTTTTATACAGCAGGTTCTTATTAGTCATCAATTTTATACACATCAGTGTATACATGTCAATCCCAATCGTGCAATTCATCACACCTCCAACCCAGCCCCCTGCTGCTTTCCCCCCTTAGTGTCCATGCATTTGTTCTCTACATCTGTGTCTCAACTTCTGCCCTGCAAACTGGTTCATCTGTACCATTTTTCTAGGTTCCACATATATGCGTTAAAATACGATATTTGTTTGTCACTTTCTGACTTACTTCACTCCGTATGACAGTCTCTAGATCAATCCACGTCTCAGCAAATGACCCAATTTCATTCCTTTTTATGGCTGAGTAATATTCCATTGTATATATGTACCACTTCTTTTTTATCCATTCGTCTGTCGATGGGCATTTAGGTTGCTTCCATGACTGAGCTATTGTAAATAGTGCTGCAATGAACATTGGGGTGCATGTGTCTTTTTGAATTATGGTTTTCTCTGGGTATATGCCCAGTAGTGGGATTGCTGGATCATATGGTAATTCTAGTTTTTGTTTTTTAAGGAACCTCCATACTGTTCTCCATAGTGGCTGTATCAATTTACATTCCCACCAACACTGCAAGAGGGTTCCCTTTTCTCCACACCCTCTCCAGCATTTATTGTTTGTAGATTTTCTTTTTCTTTTTTTTTTTTTTTTACAGCAAGATCTTTTTTTATTTTTATTTTTTTTTATTTTTATATTTTATTTTTTTAATTAGTTTCTGCTTTATAACAAAGTGAATCAGTCATACATATACATCTGTTCCCACATCCCTTCCCTCATGCATCTCCCTCCCTCCCACCCTCCCCATCCCACCCCTCCAGGCGGTCACAAAGCACCGAGCTGATCTCCCTGTGCTCTGCGGCTGCTTCCCACTATCTATCTACCTTACGTTTGGTAGTGTATATATGTCCATGCCTCTCTTTCGCTTTGTCACAGCTTACCCTTCCCCCTCCCCATATCCTCAAGTCCATTCTCAAGTAGGTCTGTGTCTTTATTCCCGTTTTGCCCCTAGGTTCTTCATGACATTTTTTTTTTTTTTAATTCCGTATATATGTGTTAGCATACGGTATTTGTCTTTCTCTTTCTGACTAACTTCACTCTGTATGACAGACTCTAGGTCTATCCACCTCATTACAAATAGCTCAGTTTCGTTTCTTTTTATGGCTGAGTAATATTCCATTGTATATATGTGCCACATCTTCTTTATCCATTCATCCGATGATGGACACTTAGGTTGTTTCCAGCTCCGGGCTATTGTGAATAGAGCTGCAATGAACATTTTGGTACATGTCTCTTTTTGAATTATGGTTTTCTCAGGGTATATGCCCAGTAGTGGGATTGCTGGGTCATACTGTAGTTCTATTTGTAGTTTTTTAAGGAACCTCCATACCGTTCTCCATAGTGGCTGTACCAATTCACATTCCCACCAGCAGTGCAAGAGTGTTCCCTTTTCTCCACACCCTCTCCAGCATTTATTGTTTCTAGATTTCTTGATGATGGCCATTCTGACTGGTGTGAGATAATATCTCATTGTAGTTTTGATTTGCATTTCTCTAATGATTAATGATGTTGAGCATTCTTTCATGTGTTTGTTGGCAGTCTGTATATCTTCTTTGGAGAAATGCCTATTTAAGTCTTCTGCCCATTTTTGGATTGGGTTGTCTGTTTTTTTGCTATTGAGCTGCATGAGCTGTTTATAAATTTTGGAGATTAATCCTTTGTCAGTTGCTTCATTTGCAAATATTTTCTCCCATTCTGAGGGCTGTATTTTGGTCTTCTTTATGGTTTCCTTTGCTGTGCAAAAGCTTTGAAGTTTCATTAGGTCCCATTTGTTTATTTTTGTTTTTATTTCCATTTCTCTAGGAGGTGGGTCCAAAAGGATCTTGCTGTGATTTATGTCATAGAGTGTTCTACCTATGTTTTCCTCTAAGAGTTTGATAGTTTCTGGCCTTACATTTAAGTCTTTAATCCATTTTGAGCTTATTTTTGTGTATGGTGCTAGGGAATGATCTAATCTCAAACTTTTACATGTCCCTGTCCAGTTTTCCCAGCACCACTTATTGAAGAGGCTGTCCTTTCTCCACTGTACATTCCTGCCTCCTTTATCAAAGATAAGTTGGCCATATGTGCGTGGGTTTATCTCTGGGCTTTCTATCCTGATCCACTGATCTATCTTTCTGTTTTTATGCCAGTACCAGACTGTCTTAATTACTGTAGCTTTGTAGTATAGTCTGAAGTCAGGGAGCCTGATTCCTCCAGCTCCGTTTTTCGTTCTCAAGATTGCTTTAGCTATTCGGGGCCTTTTGTTTTTCCAAACAAATTTTGAAATTTTTTGTTCTAGTTCTGTGAAAAATGCCATTGGTAGTTTGATAGGGATTGCATTGAATCTGTAGATTGCTTTGGGTAGTAGAGTCATTTTCACAATATTGATTCTTCCAATCCAGGAGCATGGTATATCTCTCGATCTATTTGTATCATCTTTAATTTCTTTCATCAGTGTCTTATAGTTTTCTGCATACAGGTCTTTTGTCTCCTTAGGTAGGTTTATTCCTAGATATTTTATTCTTTTTGTTGCGATGGTAAATGGGAGTGTTTTCTTGATTTCATTTTCAGATTTTTCATCATTAGTGTACAGGAATGCCAGAGATTTCTGTACATTAATTTTATATCCTGCTACTTTACCAAATTCATTGATTAGCTCTAGTAGTTTTTCGGTAGCATCTTTAGGATTCTCTATGTATAGTATCATGTCATCTGCAAACAGTGACAGCTTTACTTCTTCTTTTCCAATTTGGATTCCTTTTATTTCCTTTTCTTCTCTGATTGCTGTGGCTAAAACTTCCAAAACTATGTTGAATAAGAGTGGTGAGAGTGGGCAGCCTTGTCTTGTTCCTGATCTTAGTGGAAATGGTTTCAGTTTTTCACCATTGAGGACAATGTTGGCTGTGGGTTTGTCATATATGGCCTTTATTATGTTGAGGAAAGATCCCTCTATACCTACTTTCTGCAGGGTTTTTATCATAAATGGGTGTTGAATTTTGTCGAAAGCTTTCTCTGCATCTATTGAGATGATCATATGGTTTTTCTCCTTCAACTTGTTAATATGGTGTATTACATTGATTGATTTGCATATATTGAAGAATCCTTGCATTCCTGGGATAAACCCCACTTGATCATGGTGTATGATCCTTTTAATGTGCTGTTGGATTCTGTTTGCTAGTATTTTGTTGAGGATTTTTGCATCTATGTTCATCAGTGATATTGGCCTGTAGTTTTCTTTCTTTGTGACATCCTTGCCTGGTTTTGGTATCAAGGTGATGTCGGCCTCGTAGAATGAGTTTGGGAGTGTTCCTCCCTCTGCTATATTTTGGAAGAGTTTGAGAAGGATAGGTGTTAGCTCTTCTCTAAATGTTTGATAGAATTCACCTGTGAAGCCATCTGGTCCTGGGCTTTTGTTTGATGGAAGATTTTTAATCACAGTTTCAATTTCAGTGCTTGTGATTGGTCTATTCATATTTTCTATTTCTTCCTGAGTCAGTCTTGGCAGGTTGTGCATTTCTAAGAATGTGTCCATTTCTTCCAGGTTGTCCATTTTATTGGCATAGAGTTGCTTATAGTAATCTCTCATAATCTTTTGTATTTCTGCAGTGTCAGTTGTTACTTCTCCTTTTTCATTTCTAATTCTATTGATTTGAGTCTTCTCCCTTTTTTTCTTGATGAGTCTGGCTAATGGTTTGTCAATTTTGTTTATCTTCTCAAAGAACCAGCTTTTAGTTTGGTTGATCTTTGCTATCATTTCCTTCATTTCTTTTTCATTTATTTCTGATCTGATCTTTATGATTTCTTTCCTTCTGCTAGCTTTGGGGTATTTTTGTTCTTCTTTCTCTAATTGCTTTAGGTGCAGGGTCAGGTTGTTTACTCGAAATGCTTCCTGTTTCTTAAGGTGGGATTGTATTGCTATAAACTTCCCCCTTAGAACTGCTCTTGCTGCGTCCCATAGGTTTTGGGTCGTCGTGTCTCCATTGTCATTTGTTTCTAGGTATTTTTTAATTTCCTCTTTGATTTCTTCAGTGATCACTTCGTTATTGAGTAGTGTATTGTTTAGCCTCCATGTGTTTGTATTTTTTACACATCTTTTCCTGTAATTGATGTCTAGTCTCATAGCATTGTGGTCGGAGAAGATACTTGATACAATTTCAATTTTCTTAAAATTACCGAGGCTTGATTTGTGACCCAAGATATGATCTATCCTGGAGAATGTTCCATGAGCACTTGAGAAAAATGTGTATTCTGTTGTTTTTGGATGGAATGTCCTATAAATATCAACTAAGTCCATCTCGTTTAATGTATCATTTAAAGCTTGTGTTTCCTTATTTATTTTCATTTTGGATGATCTGTCCATTGGTGAAAGTGGGGTGTTAAAGTCCCCTACTATGATTGTGTTACTGTCGATTTCCCCTTTTATGGCTGTTAGTATTTGCCTTATGTATTGAGGTGCTGCTATGTTGGGTGCATAAATATTTACAATTGTTATATCTTCTTCTTGGATCGATCCCTTTATCGTTATGTAGTGTCCTTCCTTGTCTCTTCTAATAGTCTTTATTTTAAAGTCTATTTTGTCTGATATAAGAATTGCTACTCCAGCTTTCTTTTGATTTCCATTTGCATGGAATATCTTTTTCCATCCCTTTACTTTCAATCTGTATGTGTCTCTAGGTCTGAAGTGGGTCTCTTGTAGACAGCATATATATGGGTCTTGTCTTTGTATCCATTCAGCCACTCTGTGTCTTTTGGTGGGAGCATTTAGTCCATTTACATTTAAGGTAATTATTGATATGTATGTTCCTATTCCCATTTCCTTAATTGCTTTGGGTTCGTTATTGTAGGTATATTCCTTCTGTTGTGTTTCTTGCCTAGAGAAGTTCCTTTAGCATTTGTTGTAAAGCTGGTTTGGTGGTGCTGAACTCTCTCAGCTTTTGCTTGTCTGTAAAGGTTTTAATTTCTCCATCAAATCTGAATGAGATCCTTGCTGGGTAGAGTAATCTAGGTTGCAGGTTTCTCTCCTTCATCACTTTAATTATGTCCTGCCACTCCCTTCTGGCTTGTAGGGTTTCTGCTGAGAGATCAGCTGTTAACCTGATGGGGATTCCCTTGTGTGTTATTTGTTGTTTTTGCCTTGCTGCTTTTAATATGATTTCTTTGTGTTTAATTTTTGACAGTTTGATTAATATGTGTCTTGGTGTATTTCTCCTTGGATTTATTCTGTATGGGACTCTCTGTGCCTCCTGGACTTGATTAACTATTTCCTTTCCCATATTGGGGAAGTTTTCAACTATAATCTCTTCAAATATTTTCTCAGTCCCTTTCTTTTTCTCTTCTTCTTCTGGAACCCCTATAATTCGAATGTTGGTGCGTTTAATGTTGTCCCAGATGTCTCTGAGATTGTCCTCTGTTCTTTTGATTCTTTTTTCTTTATTTTGCTCTGCAGCAGTTATTTCCACTATTTTATCTTCCACCTCACTTATCCGTTCTTCTGCCTCAGTTATTCTGCTATTGATCCCATCTAGAGTATTTTTCATTTCATTTATTGTGTTTTTAATCGATGCTTGATTCATCTTTAGTTCTTCTAGGTCCTTGTTAACTGTTTCTTGCATGTTGTCTATTCTATTTCCAAGATTATGGATCTTGGAAATAGAATCTTGGATCAGCTTTACTATAATTATTCTGAATTCTTTTTCAGGTAGACTGCCTATTACCTCTTCATTTGTTAGGTCTGGTAGGTGTTTATCTTGCTCCTTCACCTGCTGTGTGTTTTTCTGCCTTCTCATTTTGCTTATGTTACTGTGTTTGGGGTCTCCTTTTTGCCGGCTGCAGATTCGTAGTTCCCGTTGTTTTTGGTGTCTGACCCCAGTGGCTAAGGTTGTTTCAGTAGGTTGTGTAGGCTTCCTGGTGGGGGGGACTAATTCCTGTGCTCTGGTGGTTGAGGCTCGATCTTGTCTTTCTGGTGGACAGGTCCACGTCTGGTGGTGTGTTTTGGGGTGCCTATGGCCTTATTATGTTTTTAGGTAGCCTCTCTGCTAATGGGTGGGGTTGTGTTCCTGCCTTGCTAGTTGCTTGGCATAGGGTGACCCGCACTGTAGCTTGCTGGTCGTTGACTGAAGCTGGGTGCTGGTGTTGGGATGGAGATCTCTGGGAGATTTTCGCTGCTTGATATTCTGTGGAGCTGGGAGGTCTCTTGTGGACCCGTGTCCTGAAGTTGGCTCTCCCACTTCAGAGGCACAGCACTGGCTCCTGGCTGCAGCACCAAGAGCCTTTCATCCACCCGGCTCAGAATAACAGGGAGAAAAAGTAGAAAGAAAGAATTAGTAGAAGAAAGAAAGAGAGAGGGAAAGAAAGGAAGAAGGGAAGAAAGGAAGGAAGGAAGGAAGGAAGGAAGAAAGAAAGGAGGGAGGGAGGAAGGATGGAAAGAAAGAAGGAAAGAAAGGAGGGAGGGAGGGAGGAAGGAAAGGAAGAAAGACAGGAGGGAGGGAGGAAGGAAAGAAAAAGAAAGTGGAAAGAAGAAGGGTGGGAGGGAGGAAAGAAAAAGAAAGAAGGAAAGGAGGAGCGGAGGGAGGGAGGGAGGAAGGGAGAGTAGGAAAAAAAGAAAGAGCAGGTAAAGTAAAATAGAATAAAGTATGAAATATAGTAGCGTTATTAAAATTAGAAAGTAATTATTGAAAAAAAAAAAAAAACCGGACCGATAGAACCCTGGGACATATGGTGGAAGCAAAGTTATACAGAGAGAATCTTACACAGAAGATTACACATACACATTCACAAAAAGAGAGCAGGGGGAAAAATCAAAAATCTTGCTCTCCAAGTCCACCTCCTCAATTTGGGATAATTCGTTGTAAAAAGAGGAAAAGGGCGAGAAGTCTGAAATCTTGCTCTCTAAGTCCACCTCCTTAATTTGGAATAATTCGTTGTAAAAAGAGGAAAAGGGAGGAAAGTCTTAAATCTTGTCCTCAAAGTCCACTTCCTCAATTTGGGATGATTCGCTGTCCATTCATGCACTCCACAGACGCAGGGCACATCAAATGGACCGTGGAGCTTTAATCCGCTGCCTCCGAGGCTGCACAGAGAGATTTCCCTGCCTCTGCTCTCGCAGCTCCCGGGTCTCAGCCTTGGACCTGGCCCCGCCTCTGCGCGTAGGTCGCCGGAGGACGTCCGTTCTTCGCTCAGACAGGACGGGTTTAAAGGAGCCGCTGATTCGGGGGCTCTGGCTCACTCAGGCAGAGGGGAGGGAGGGGCGCGCAGTGTGGGGCGGGCCTGCGGCGGCAGAGGCCGGCGTGACGTTGCAGCAGCCCGTGGCGCTCCGTGCGCTTTCCCGGGAAAGCCGTCCCCGGGTCTCGGGGACCCCGGCAGTGGCGGGGTGCACAGGCCCCCCGGAAGGCGGGGCGGACAGTGACCCGCGCTCGCACACAGGCCCCGCGGCGGCGGTGGCGGCGGCGGCGGGCCGCGGCGGGCCGCGGCGGCGGCGGCCCACGCCCGTCTCCGAGGTCCGTGCCTTACCCGCGGTTCGTGCCTGTCTCCGGTGCTTCCCCAAGCAGCCCTCTTAATGCCCTCTCCTCGCTCACCAGGAAACAAAAGGGAAAAAAGTCTCTTGCCTCTTCAGCAGCTCCAGACCCTTTCCCCGGACTCCCTCCGGGCTAGCCGTGGTGCACTAACCCCTTCAGGCTCTCTTCCTGCCGCCAGCCCCAGTCCTCTCCCTGCGCTCCGACTGAAAGCCGATACCCGAGCCTCAGCTCCCAGCCCCGCCCACCACGGCGGCCGAGCAGACAAGCCTCTCGGGCTGGTGTGTGCCTGAGGGCACCGGTCCTCTGTGCCAGAATCTCTCCGCTTTGCCCTCCGCACCCCTGTTGCTGTGCTCTCCTCCGCTACTCCGAAGCTTTCCCCCTCCGCCACCTGCAGTCTCCGCCCGCGAAGGGGCTTGTAGTGTGTAGAAACCTTCCCCCCTTCACGGCTCCCTCCCACTGGTGCAGGTCCCGTCCCTATCCTATTGTCTCTGTTTATTCTTTTTTTCTTTTGCCCTACCCAGGTATGTGGGGAGCTTCTTGCCTTTTGGGGGGTCTGAGGTCTTCTGTCAGCGTTCAGTAGGTGTTCTGTAGGAGTTGTTCCACGTGTAGATGAATTTCTGATGTATCAGGTCAGAAGATTGAAGAAGCTTGTGGAGGAAAGTCTGAGAAAACCTTCACTTCAGATGACGCCGAGAATGTAACTCGTTTTCTCTCCCACCCTCATCTGAAGCCATCTCCTTTTTCTCAGCCTAACTCTGTAGATTTTCTGATGATGCCCATTCTAACTGGTGTGAGGTGATACCTCACTGTAGTTTTGATTTGCATTTCTCTAATAATTAGTGATGTTGGGCAGCTTTTTATGTGCTCTTGGCCATCTGTATGTCTTCTTTGGAGAAATATCTGTTTAGGTCTTCTGCCTATTTTTGGATTGGGTTGTTTGCTTTTTTAATATTGAGCTGCATGAACTCTTTACATATTTTGGAGATTAATCCTTTGTCCATTGATTCGTTTGCAAATATTTTCTCTGATTCTGAGGGTTGTCTTTTCATCTTGTTTATGGTTTCCTTTGCTTTGCAAAAGCTTTGAAGTTTCATTAGGTCCCATTTGTTTATTTTTGTTTTTATTTCCATTACTCTAGGAGGTGGATCAAAAATGATCTTGCTGTGATTTATGTCAAAGAGTGTTCTTCCTATGTTTTCCTCTAAGGGTTTTATAGTGTTCAGCCTTACATTGAGGTCTCTAATCCATTTTGAGTTTATTTTTGTGTATGGTGTTAGGGAGTGTTCTAATTTCATTCTTTGACATGTAGCTGTCCAGTTTTCCCAGCACCACTTATTGAAGAGACTGTCTTTTCTCCATTATATATCCTTGCCTCCTTTGTCATAGATTGGTTGACCATAGGTGCATGGGTTTAACTTTAGACTTTCTATCTTGTTCCATTGATCTATCTTTCTGTTTTTGTGCCAGTACCATACTGTCTTGATTACTGTAGCTCTGTAATATAGTCTGAAGTCAGGGAGTCCGATTCCTCCAGCTTCACTTTTTTCCCTCAAGACTGCTTTGGCTATACAGGGTCTTTTGTGTCTCCATACAGATTTTAAGATTTTTTGTTCTAGTTCTGTAAAAAATGCCATTGGTAATTTGATAGGGATTGCATTGAATCTGTAGATTGCTCTGGGTAGTATAGTCATTTTCACAATATTAATTCTTACAATCCAAGGACATGTTATATCTCTCCATCTGTTTGTATCATCTGTAATTTCTTTCATCAGTGTCTTATAATTTTCTGCATACAGGTCTTTTGTTTCCCTAGGTAGGTTTAGTCCTAGGTATTTTATTCTTTTTGTTGCAGCGGTAAATGGGAGTGTTTCCTTAATTACCCTTTCAGAATTTTCATCATTAGTATATAGGAATGCAAGAGATTTCAGTGGGTTAATTTTGTATCCTGCAACTTTACCACATTCATTGGTTAGCTCTAGTAGTTTTCTGGTGGCATCTCTAGGATTCTCTATGTATAGTATCATGTCATCTGCAAACAGTGACAGTTTTACTTCTTCTTTTCCATTTTGTATTCCTTTTATTTCTTTTCCTTCTCTTATTGCCGTGGCTAGGTTTTCCAAAACTATGTTGAATAATAGTGGTGAGAGTAGACATCCTTGTCTTGTTCCTGATCTTAGAGGAAATGCTTTCATTTTTTCATCATTGAGAATGATGTTTGCTGTGGGCTTGTCATATATGGCCTTTATTATGTTGAGGTAGGTTCCCTCTATGCCCACTTTCTGGAGAGTTTTTATCATAAATAGGTGTTGAATTTTTTCAAAAGCTTTTTCTGCATCTATTGAGATGATCATATGGTTTTTATTCTTCTATTTCTTAATATGGTGTATCACATTGATTGATTAGCATATATTGAAGAATCCTTGCATCCCTGTAATAAATCCCACTTGATACTGATGTTTGATCCTTTTAGTGTGTTGTTGGATTGTGTTTGCTAGTATTTTGTTGAGGATTTTTGCATCTATATTCATGAGTGATATTGGTCTGTAATTTTTTTCTTTGTAGTATCTTTGTCTGGTTTTGGTATCAGGGTGATGGTGGCCTCATACAATGAGTTTGGAAGTGTTCCTTCCTCTGCAATGTTTGGGAAGAGTTTGAGGGTAGGTGTTAGCTCTTCTCTAAGTGTTTGATAGAATTCACCTGTGAAGCCATCTGGTCCTGGTCTTTTGTTTGTTGGAAGATTTTAATCACAGTTTCAATTTGATTACTTGTGATTGATCTATTCATATTTTCTATTTCTTTCTGGTTCAGTCTTGGGAGGTTATACCTTTCTAAGAATTTATCCATTTCTCCCAGGTTGTCCATTTTACTGGCATAGAGTTGCGTGTAGTAGTCTCTTAGGATGCTTTGTATTTCTGCGGTGTGTGTTGTAACTTCTCCTCTTTTATTTGTAATTTTATTGATTTGAGTCCTCTCCCTCTTTTTCTTAATGAGTCTGGCTAATGGTGTATCAATTTTGTTTATCTTCTCAAAGAACCAGCTTTTAGTTTTATTGGTCTTTGCTATTGTTTTCTTTTTTTCTATTTCATTTATTTCTGCACTGATCTTTATGATTTCTTTCCTTCTGCTAACCTTGGGTTTTGTTTGTTCTTCTTTCTCTAGTTCCTTTAGGTGTAAGGTTAGATTGTTTAATTGAGATTTTTCTTGTTTCTTTTTTTTTTTTTTTTTTTTTGCGGTACGCGGGCCTCTCACTGTTGTGGTCTCTCCTGTTGCGGAGCACAGGCTCCGGACACACAGGCTCAGCGGCCATGGCTCACGGGCCCAGCCACTCCACAGCATGTGGGATCTTCCCGGACTGGGGCATGAACCCGTGTCCCCTGCATCGGCAGGCGGGCTCTCAAGCACTGCGCCACCAGGGAAGCCCTTTTCTTGTTTCTTGAGGTAGGCTTGTATAGGTATGAACTTCCCTCTTAGGACTACTCTTGCTGCAACCCATAGGTTTTGGATCATCGTGTTTTCATTGTCATTTGTCTCTAGGTATTTTTTGATTTCCTCTTTGATTTCTTCAGTGATCTCTTGGTTATTTAGTAACGTATTGTTAGCCTCCATGTGTTTCTGTTTTTTACACTTTTTTCCCTGTAATTCATTTCTAATCTCGGAGCACAGTGTTCAGAAAAGATGCTTGATATGATTTCAATTTTCTTATGTTTACTGAGGCTTGATTTGTGACCCAAGATGTGATCTATCCTGGAGAACGTCTGTGCGCACTTGAGAGGAAAGTGTAATCTGCTGTTTTTGGATGGAATGTCCTATAAATATCAATTAAATCTATCTAGTCTATTGTGTCATTTAAAGCTTCTGTTTCCTTATTTATTTTCACTTTGGATGATCTGTCCATTGGTGTAAGTGTGGTGTTAAAGTCCCCCACTATTATTGTGTTACTGTCGATTTCCTCTTTTATAGCTGTTAGCAGTTGCCTTATGTATTGAGGTGCTCCTATGTTGGGTGCATATATATTTATAATTGTTATATCTTCTTCTTGGATTGATCTCTTGATCATTATGTAGTGTCCTTCCTTGTCTCATTCTTTATTTTAAAGTCTATTTTATCTGATATGAGTATTGCTTCTCCAGCTTTCTTTTGATTTCCATTTGCATGGAATTTCTTTTTCCATCTCCTCACTTTCAGTCTGTATGTGTCCCTAGGTATGAAGTGGGTCTCTTGTAGACAGCATATATAGGGGTCTTGTTTTTCTTTCCATTCAGCAAGGCTGCGTCTTTTGGTTGGAACATTTAATCCATTCACGTTTAAGGTAATTATCGATATGTATGTTCCTATGACTATTTTCTTAATTGTTTTGGGTTTGCTTTTGTAGGTCCTTTTCTTCTCTTGCTTTTGTAGGTCCTTTTCTTGCTCTTGTAGGTCCTTTTCTTCTCACTTACAGAAGTTCCTTTAGCGTTTGTTGTAGAGCTGGTTTGGTGGTGCTGAATTCTCTTATCTTTTGCTTGTCTGTAAAGCTTTTGATTTCTCCATCAAATCTGAATGAGATCCTTGCTGGGTAGAGTAATCTTGGTTGTAGGTTCTTCCGTTTCATAACTTTAAGTATATCATGCCACTCCCTTCTGGCTTGCAGAGTTTCTGCTGAGAAATCAGCTGTTATCCTTATGGGAGTTACCTTGTATGTTATTTGTCATTTTTCCCTTGCTGCTTTCAATAATTTTTCTTTGTCTTTGAGTTTTTCCAATTTTATTATTATTTGTCTCGATGTGTTTCTCCTTGGGTGTATCCTGTATGTGACTCTCTGTTCTTCCTGGACTTGGGTGGCTATTTCCTTTCCTGTGTTAGGGACGTTCTCGACTATAATCTCTTCAGATATTTTCCCTGGTCCTTTCTCTCTCTCTTCTCCTTTTGGGACCCCTATAATGTGAATATTGTTGCATTTAATGCTGTCCCAGTGGTCTCTTAGGCTGTCTTCATTTCTTTTCATTCTTTTTTCTTTTTTCTGTTCTGCAGCAGTGAATTCCACCATTCTGTCTTCCAGGTCACTTATCCATTCTTCTGCCTCACTTATTCTGCTATTGATTCCTTCTAGTGTAGTTTTCATTTCAGTTATTATATTGTTCATCTCTGTTGGTTTGTTCTTTAATTCTTCTAGGTCTTTGTTAAACATTTCTTGCATCTTCTCGATCTTTGCCTCCATTCTTTTCCCGAGGTCCTGGATCATGTTCACTATCATTATTCTGAATTCTTTTTCTGGAAGGTTGCCTATCTCCACTTCATTTAATTGTATTTCTAGGGTTTTATCTTGTTCCTTCATCTGGTACATAGCCCTCTGCCTATCCATCTTGTCTATCTTTCTGTGAAACTTCTATATATAAGGTCAAAATTGTTTGTTTCACATAAATTTTGTTACATATTTTTGCTAATGTCTTTGTATGTAACAAGAACACAGTTGCCAAGCTATGTGTTGCACTTTTTCATTTTCTGAACAAATTATAGACTGCAAATAATGGCTTTCAGAATGAGGGACTTCCAGCAGATGCTAACAATAACAGTAGCACATATTGAAAACTTCCCAAAGCTTTCCAGAAAAAATTTTTTTTTTCTCAGGATAAAACCCAAGTGAATAGATAATTAGAAGAAAGCTTTTCCCTTCAGGGAGCCAAGTAACTATATTTTAGTACCAACATACATTATTTTCACTGTGAATCCATTTTTTACTGCATGTTCAGATGTCCCTCTTTGCTTTTTTGTAACATTAACTGCAATGATGTTCTTCTTGGAGTTCATGAAAATATAATTAAAGGAGATTTTTAAGCAAACAAACAAACAAAAATGTTGGCTATCTCCATAATTACTGTTTGTGTGTGTGTGTTTGTGTTTGAGATGAGAACATTTAAAATCTACTCTCTTAGCAACTTTCAAGTTTGTAGTATAGTATTAATAATTATAATCACTATGCTATACATTAGATCTCTAGAATAATGACTGAGATTCCTAAAGCACCCAGATGACCTCACTAAAAATTCTCATTATAAAAAAGCAAAACAAAATATAGTGGGGCTCACAGTTTTAAATTATTGATTTTACCAGGCTATTGGCAAATATTGAGTTCTTTACTTTATTCTTGATATGAGTTTGTTTTCTGATGATTTGACTCAATATAACAAAAGCAAATTTCACTTACATATTTCAGTTGTTAGTTCTAATTGTTTTCATTTGGAAATTTTTAATCTTTTAAGTTTTGTCAAATTGCCAAAAAAAATCAAGTATTATTGAGAAACTTAAAGTGAAAAATAGCAGTTCCTTGTGTAGCCCCTCTCCACTTCCCAGTTATTCTTCTTAGTCATTTTAAAAGTCTTTTGGTTGTTTCCTCGTATATTTAACTGTATGTTTGTAAATGATAAGAGAAAACTGTTTTCAGCCCTTTTTACCTTTATCAAAATAATACTTGTAAAAAGTCAAATAATGCTGTATTGAAGAATGGCAATCCCATTTCCCAATCTTCTTATCTTCCAGTTCTAATGCTTCTGAGACAATGATTTTAAATCTTTTTATTCTTCTAATATTTACGTCCATATTTTGAAATATCACAGTGTACTATTTTTCTTGATTTTTCAGTATTAGATCTCTATCAACTTCCTTTTAGAGAAGCTTAATATTTAGTGTTCTTAACAGTTCTACAAACACTACACACATACACACACAGATCTTCCTCCTATCCTTTCGACAGTTATTTTGGTTTTTGATTCAGCCAATATCAAGGGTTTATGTTATAATGACTCTATAAATATTTTTTACTCTGAGCCATATAGGGTAATATGATTACAGGTTGTTCCTATATAACTTTTTTTGTTGTTTTTTTCCAGAGTTGATAATTTTTTATTTTTTACTTGCTTAGTTTTTCTTTCCTTTTTTTTTTTTAAAGTTTTTTGATGTGGACCATTTTTAAAGTCTTTAATAAATTTTTTACAATATTGCTTCTGTTTTATGTTTTGGTTTTTTGGCCCCAAGGTATGTGGGATCTTAGCTCCCCAACCTGGGATCAAACCTGCACCCCCTGCACTGGAAGACAAAGTCTCAACCACTGGACCATTAGGGAAGTCCCTGCTTAGTTTTTTATGTACCTACTAATTCAGACTATGGCTTTTTGAATAGTCTGAAGCTCCAGTCAATGTGATCAAACATATTGTAGTGTTAGGATAGACTAGATTGTCTGGAGTAACAAACATACTCCAAATCTCAATGGCTTTCAACAACAGAAGTTTAGCTCTTCATCACAATAGGTTTTCATTGTGGTCAGAAGCAGATCTGTCCACATCATCTTCCTTGGAAGTTTCAGAATACGGGAACAACTGCTATCCAGAGTATTGCCAATCGTGTATAAGAGGAGGAAAAAAAATGTAAACCACATGCTTGCTTTTAAGGTTTCTGTGAAACATCACATTGAAACACATTTCATTGTCAAAAGGAAATCAATGGCAAATATCCTGCCCCATGGGCAGGGAAAAAAAAATCTGTTAGGAGAAGGGTAGAGAATATTTTTGAACAATAATACAGTTTACCACATGCATTAGGTAAAATGTAAGTTCAATTTTTTAGTGCTCCTTATTGTTTTCTACTTTTTCTTTTCCCACAGCATCCCATTCTTATATTATGACTCTAATTTTAAGCTCTTCATATATCTTTCTGGTGATACTGATGAATATTTTTTGATGAGTTTTTTTCTCTTTCTAGCATATATTGCTTTCTTCCATGACTTTTTTTTTCTTCTTTGTTTATTTTGGTCTGTGTTTCACTTTGAAGCCTTTCATCAAATGTTTGATGATTTTTAGGTCTACATTTGAATGAGGCATTAAAAAGCTGACTTGAGGATCTGTTTCTAGGTCTTGTTGATTGACCTATTTCATTTTGGAATCTTTCAGGTGTTGGAGGACCTCAAGCCTGAGAATAAAGATATTTTTCTCAGGGCAGTTCAGTGTTTTCAAGGAAGTAATCTTTTATTTCTTGTGTGTGGAAGATGCCTGGTTCCCAGCTTTTTGCATATGAGGAGATAGAGGATGCTGGGGGAAGGTTCTTGTGACTTAGTACATGGGTTTTTAATTAATCCATCTCTTTTTGCCTTCAGTCTCATCGTTGCTCTTCACAGTACCTGAAGTCTCTAGGTGTTGACCTTCTCCAGTTTAATCTCTCCCATGAAAATTATAATACTGTCTTGGTGGTAGTATCCAGCGCAGGGGATGGGAGAGAAGTATGTATGGGTATTCCATGCCCCATGCTGACAGGCTTTGAATGCTTAGTCTCTCTAAGGGTTCTATGAAATGAATCAGCTCTTTTTTTTATCTTTATTCTCCTCTTTAAGCTATATCTTTTTCCTTCCTGTTAAGTACATTATCCATCTTTCATTAGCTCCCCTCCCCACATATGTTGAAAATCTCATTCAATGATGGCTTTTATTTTCTTTGTTTGTGTCTTCCCCCCCCCCCTTACCGTTTTAGTGAAATTGGGGGGAGAGAGAAGATAAAAATGTTATGGTCAAATAACCATAAATTTGTTGGTAGAATTTCAAAATAGTGGAATGTGGGCCATTAACAGGTCATAGCTGAGACTTTGTGGTAGGAACTCTGAGGATGAATGGTTGAATCTAATTATTTTAGAAGATGGAAATGTGGAGAGAGCTGTCCTGGTTCTAAAAGCAAGACAGAGAGGGACTTGTACAAAGTATGGCAAAAAGACCAGAAGAGCTGGTCAACAGGGTTTGCTAGGTTGGGAGCACATTTAGAGAGTTTTCAAAGCTAGATTACAGTGTTTTGATGTTTTTTTCAATGTGTACAAAATTTTTATTAGAGTAGTAGCTGCTTTCAAAACTTTATCCTTGACCTGATCGTTATATCTAATTATTACCTTCAATATAGTAGAATTGGATTTTTCAGTCTTTTTAAAAGATGCCTTTATATTTACTTATTTTGGAAATGCTGAATGATGGCATTATGTAGTGGAAAGGATGCCTCATTGATGGGAAATTTAGGATGTGAATTATACTTTGTTAATAACTTCCTTTTTGTCCGTGCTGGGTCAGTTTATCAGAGGGTGAATTCTATTTCTAAAATTTCATGAATCTAGACAGTTATGTTTTCTATAGTAAGAAGAAGGTAGGAGAAAATAAACACATAAGAGATAAAGCCAGTCAGGTGGCAACTAAAATTTGCAAAATGGAGGAAGTTTCCAAGGACCTGGCACTACACGAATGTTTCAAATTCATAGCTATTATGAATTATGGAAACACACTGAGGCTTTGGAGGCAGTGACTTGGAATTTGAATCATGATTCTCCCAGTATCTAACTGGGCATATTACTTAACTTCTTTGTGTCTCAGTTTCCTAACTATAAAACATGTAAAATATTACCTCATTTAGCTGTTTAGAGGATATAGTGAGATAATGAACCTGGAACATAATAAGCCCTTAATAGTTATTATTATAGCTTAAAAAAATTAATAGTGAACTTTACAGAACGACTCTAAGGCAAAAAGAACATGGTTTTAACAGTTGGGTGGCTTTAGTTTGAAGCCCACTTCTGCTCCTTTCTAGCAGTATGGCTTTGGGCTAATTATTGACCCTTTCTGAGTTTATTTCCTCCTATTAAAAATGGATATACCTGAATCAATTATATTAATTGAAATAAAATGTAAGTTCCTTACTCATAGTAGGTCCTCAGTAAGCTGCAGCAATTATTAATTTTTGATATTTCCTGAATATAAAATATTATGATAGAATAGCTTCTTTTCAATCCTAGTTCAAATGTTTGTTTCTTTAAGAAAAGCTCTCGGGCTTCCCTGGTGGCGCAGTGGTTGAGAGTCCGCCTGCTGATGCAGGGGATACGGGTTCATGCCCCGGTCCAGGAAGATCCCACATGCTGTGGAGCGGCTGGGCCCATGAGCCATGGACTCTGAGCCTGCGCGTCCTGAGCCTGTTGCTCTGCAACGGGAGAGGCCACAACAGTGAGAAGCCTGTGTACCGCAAAAAAAAAAAAAAAAAAAAAAGAAGCTCTCTAACAGATATACACACAGCAGTTAAAAAACAAAAAACAAAAAAACAAAAAAAACAGCTGATATTACCAAATTGCTTTATTGTCTGATAATTTTTTTTATTACAGTCCAGTCCCAGTAGCTTTGTGACTTAAATGTAAATTTCATCTTATCAACATTGCTTCATTTATTGGAGTTGAAGTTCTCCTTCCCTGGGGTAGATGTCCTTTTCTGTGCTGATTTGCTAGTTCTTCACCAGTGACAGCAGAATTCTCATTACTCTCGGCCCTGCCAACAGTGGAAGTGTGTGTAAATCCTCAGAGTCTAGGGTGTGAATCAGTTGGCATTTTATGGAATTTCACACCTGGTTCTTCTTTTTTAGCCTGCACATCCTTTCCCTGGCATAGATAGAAGTGGTTATGAACAATGTCCTTACCAACATAAAGCAGGGAGGCTGGAAAGCAGAAGATCGAGGTCTTTTGGTAGCACTCTAAATCCTCCCTTGAAGGATGAGGTGTTTTTCCTTTTTTATGAAGAGGTGCTTGTAAAGAATGAAGATGACCATCTGCACTTGTTAACATACACTTTGGACTTTAATACCAAAGCAAAAAATTCTACACAATTCTCCATGCCACAAATAACATATTAGTAACCTTTTTGCCACCTCTGACATATCTCTCAGAACAGTGCTGAGACATACAGGAAAGTTGTTGAAAGTGATGTTTATGATGCTATAATAAAAAAGATACCGATCAAAATAGTCTGAAATGACTGCAATTCCATCAGGTTTTAAACTAGAGTGTTGTTTTGGGCTTCTGAGAGTGATGAAACTGATGGTTGAAGTAAGAGCTCATTTGTAGAAGGAGGGTACCATGGCCTTGCAGTGCTGATTGACTAGTTTGAATAAACAGTCTGGACACTGCTTGTTATATCATGTGTTGCTTGCCATCTGGCCCTGCTAACCTACACAGACTTATTTATTTTATTTTATTTTTTGCGGTACGTGGGCCTCTCACTGTTGTGGCCTCTCCCATTGAGGAGCACAGGCTCCGGACGCGCAGGCTCAGCAGCCATGGCTCACGGGACTAGCTGCTCCGTGGCATGTGGGATCTTCCAGGACCGGGGCACGAACCCGTGTCCCCTGCATCGGCAGGCGGACTCTCAACCACTGTGCCACCAGGGAAGCCCATACATAGACTTAGTTTTATCCAAATTCTATATGTTGAGGCATCAAGCTTTCTCCATTTCTCCCCACCAGGTAATTCGTACAAGCATAGAATATGTTAATTACTTGAACTTGTACAGTTCTTTCTTTGAAAATATTTTCCCCTCGAAGACATATTTAAAGAACCCTGGAGTCTATCATTTCAGAAAGAGCAGTAATTTACTGTGATGCTTGCCTTTGCTGATTATCGGTGCTATTTTTACTTCCTCTTTGTGTTATTTTGCATTATCATTTTTAGCATTATCTCTGCTTTTGTGAAATAATTTTTTCCTGACAAATTTTAAATCACTTTAGGCTTTATAATCTTGTTTAATTTGTTTCTCTTTCCGACTCGGGTGGGGACATTTCTTTCCTTACAATCCACATGGACCCTTTTGTGAAACCACAGTGGGAATGTGAGCTGTCTGTTTTCTTTTTAAAAACACTTATGCTTTGTGGTTTGTGGAAATGTAAACTTTTCTGACATTCATATATCCTGTCAACATTTTATATTCTAAATTTCCTTTATAAAATATCCTTATAATCTAGTATTCCATCCTGAGGTAGGTCCTATTTCCCACTAATGTAAGCTGGAGTGTCTTATGGTCAGTAGTAATAAACTTTCCTCTCTTCTCAAAATCTACATTATTATCTCCAGTCAGCTTCAGGGACAATTGACTTTCTTTTTAAGTGGATGTTCTGCTTTATGGCTTTTGAAAACAGTCCTAGAAAAGTTTAAAAAAATCACCCCTTTTGATCCTGCAGGTATAGCAATTTTTATAACATAGTAATTAGGTTGGGTAAAGTCTCCTCTTATTTGCTATGGGAATTAAATTTCTTAAATGACAATACAGTGTTTTTTCTATTCCATGTGAAAATTTATGGTTTGTAATAATAATCATTGTCTTTTCTCTTCCTTCTTTCTCTTTTCCTTCTTTTCCATATATTTTTAGTCTAAAAAACATGGGACTATTGTTATCTTGATTGGTGGTTAGTGATTTGTAACCCATTTCTTATCCTCAACTCAATTTCAGAGCTTTTGACTACCAGTTACATCCTGACTTTCATTTCTTTATCTCTTAAGTACAAACAATATTATACTATTACACTATTGAAAGGTATTGAGTATGTTTAAGTGAGGTAGTTTATGTAAAACTCTTAGAACAGTGCCTGACACATAGTAAATGCTACATTTGTGTTGACTATTAGTTGATTTTTTAAAAACATATACATTTTGTTCAGCTAGAAGAACTCTGTGTAGCTGGATATGTAAGAAAAAAACCCATGAACTAGAGGCAAAATCATTGCAAATGAGGCATTTCTCTCTGATTTCTCTTTTCTGAATTATTTTTCTATTCCAACTACCCCTGCTGACCATACAGAGTGCTGTAGTTTTGAGATTTTTATACTGAATATGGACAATAAAAATATTCTGAATAAATGTAGGTATTTGGAATGACAGCCTTTTTGAACTATAGAAATGATCTTATTCAGGGAACAGCCATGGATTTTTTAGATGCTTTATATTCATAAATCTGGTGATGTTATGCAATATAGTTCCAAGCCAGAACTAATGAGAAAGCACACCTCTGTCTCTTCCTTACTCTACTTTATTATGCATTATATAAGCAGCCTTCACATTAAGATGCCTTAATTTGTTAGTCATTGCAAAATGCCTCCCTCTTGGCACATGCAGTTTTGCTATTTCTGATGTACAGTTTTCCAAATGTTGTTTTTGAAGATCATTTACATATTTTTCAAGTTTCATGGTTAATTTTTAGACCTTTTAACTACTTGAACTCAGTTAAATTACAGGCAGTGTTCTTAGCATTCTGTTCCCCTTGAGTTTAAAGCTTGACTTTGCTTTAAGTTTGGGGAGATTTTGAATGTTTTTTGAGAATTTTTTTTTTTTTTTTTTGTTTTTTGCGGTACGTGGGCCTCTCACTGTCGTGGCCTCTCCCGTTGTGGAGCACAGGCTCCGGACACGCAGGCCCAGCGGCCATGGCTCACGGGCCCAGCCGCTCCGTGGCATGTGGGATCTTCCCGGACCAGGGTACGAACCCACGTCCCTTGCATCGGCAGGTGGACTCTCAACCACTGCGCTACCAGGGAAGTCCCCATTTTTAATCTTACCATTCCAAACGCATCTGCTTGCCAATGTGAGCTAAGTTTGTATACATAATCACTGTTGTCAGGATCAGCCGTAGGCAAATATAGGCACACAGGCAGCCGCTGCTTATTAAAACTTATCTCCCAAAAGGACTTATAGGCAGACTGATTGTATGAATGATCACTGACATTCTTCTGTATCAGTGCACTTGATGTCTTAAATTTCTTTTGTCAAATAAAGAAATGGATTTATCAGTGACAATCACATAATATGTTGTGATTCAATGTTATCCATACCTGTAGTGTTTGAATTTCAAAGGTGACATTATGGGGAGGGTGCTTCTTGCCTAATGGATTAAGAATGAAAGTGTAGGTGCTGGATGTGAGAGAGATTTTGGAGTTAGAGGAATTTCTGGGACCTGTCAAACCACAGCCACTATCTTTTCTGTATTTAAGGTCATTCCTAAAATTATTTTATGGATAAAATATTTTACATGTGTTGCCGAATTTCTCTATTAGGACTACTTATGAAGGGAAAGCTAATTGTAAAGCAACAGCAAATGTCATATTGAGCCAATCCATACTTAATGCTTCCATTTTGCACTCTGGCTACTTTAGGTCCTCTTCCAAATATGGTATTCCCTTCTCATCACAAGTCTGCATTTCTCAGAATCTAGGTTCTGCCCCCCCCTTTCCTTCTCCTTCAGTCTGAGTGAGACACACCTAACCTCTATGGTCCCACTCCCTCCGAATCATGGTTTTTATTTGAGATAACACTTTTTTTTAAATGGGTTCTAGACTTCTGAGTTCCATATATTTATTTATTTATTATTATTTTTAAATTTTAATTTAATTTAATTTTTATATAGCAGGTTCTTATTAGTTAAAGAGATAACACTTGTTATTGGGTTCATTTAATATGCTTAGAAAATACTTGTTCCTGATTAGTTACTCCTTTAGGGGTACTGGCATAAAATAAAGGACAGCTGAAGATACTATGCTTTAATCCAAAGTAATGAATTTGTAATGGTGGAACTGCATAGATTAGGCAGAGCAGTAGAGGCGTTGCATTTTTGGAAAGGTCACCTTTCCAACACCAGTCCAATCACACTTTATAGGAAACTACCTGTGTTGTTTATGAATCTACTCCACTTGAGCGATTGTAGAAAAGAGGCAGAATGAGAGAGCAGCATCACTTAGCATCCTGTAGTTGAGAAACTGAGAATATGTTTGCTAACTGGGCAAAAGCATACAGTGTCATGGGAGTTAGAAGCAAGGAATGTAGAACATAGAGTAGTGTTAAAATAGTAGTGAAGAAGGGAGCAGGAAGAAACCTCTGGACTATCTCTGTCTCTGTCTCTGTCTCTCTCTATTACAGTTTAAGTAGTTTCACATACATATTATCTTATTATAATCTTTTGAAACCCTCCTTATGGTATTATTCACTCTTTGTAAAGTTATCTAAGCCTCTGGAGTAAAAGATTTGCTCAAGGACTTGTTGACTTGCTGGGAAGCAGTTGAGCTAAGATTGTATACAGATCTTTTAGATCTAAATGCTTTTTTTGATTGTTTATTTTTGTATAATACAGCTTCAGGGTCAAGATTGAGGTTTGACGTTTTAGACTTATGTTCAGAGTCCTAAAGCTGATAAAGAAAGTGTTGTGAAAGTATGTCACCAGTGTTTGTGAATAAAAACAGGGTGAGACAACCAAGAGAAACACGAGAAGACTGATTGTCTTAGGTTTCATCCTGTGGGATATTTAGGTTCTGAAGAATGGGAACTTGGGTTAGAGGGTTAGAGTCATAGCCTGTAGCTAAAAGCTTAAAAAAGGTGAACATTTGTAAGTATGTTTTAGAGAGCTGTTTTTCTTTTTGGCTGCACCATGCAGCATGCAGAACTTCCCTGACCAGGGATCGAACCTGTGTCTCCTGCATTGGAAGGGCAGTATCTTAACCACTGGACGACCAGGAAAGTCCTGGAGAGTTTTTTTAATTGATGTATAATTGACATTCTATATCACATACAATATCATAGTTTCAGGTATACATCATAGTGACTTGATATTTATATACATTTTGAAATGGTCATTATGGTAAGTCTAGTTAACATCTGTCATCACACAAAGTTTTTACAGTATTATTGACTACATTCCCTGTTCTGTACATTACATCCCTATGACTTATTTATTTTATAACTGGAAATTTGTACTTTTTAATCCCCTTCACCTATTTTGCTCGCCCCCAATTCCACTCTCCTCTGGCAACCAGCAGTTTGTTTTCTGTATCTGTTTCTGTTTAATTTTGTTTGTTTTTTTAGATTCCACATAAGTGAAATCATACAGTAGTTGTTTTTCTCTGTCTGACTTATTTCATTTAGCATAATATACTCTAGATCCATCTATGTTGTTGCAAATGACATTTCATTCTTCTGTATGACTGGATAATATTCCATTGTATGCATATACCACATCATTATCCATTCATCTATCGATGGGCACTTAAGCTATTTCCATATCTTGGCTTTTGTAAATAATGTTGCAATGATAGGATTGTATAAATCTTTTCAAATTAGTATTTTAGTTTTCTTTGGATAAATACCCAGAATTGCTAGATTGTATGATAGTCCTATTTTTAATTTTTGGGAAACCTCCATATTGTTTTCCATAGTGGCTACACCAGTTTACATTCTCACCAATAGTGCATGAGGATTCCCTTTTCTCCACGTTCTCACCAACACTTGTTTATGTCTTTTTGATAATCACCATTCTGACAGGTGTGAGGTGTTGTCTTCTTGCGGTTTTTATTTATTTATTTATTTATTTCCGGTACGCGGGCCTCTCACTGCTGTGGCCTCTCCCGTTGCGGAGCACAGGCTCCGGATGCGCAGGCTCAGCGGCCATGGCTCACGGGCCCAGCCACTCCGCGGCATGTGGGATCTTCCCGGACCGGGGCACGAACCCGTGTCCCCTGCATTGGCAGGCGGGCTCTCAACCACTGTGCCACCAGGGAAGCCCCTTCTTGTGGTTTTGATTTGCATTTCCCTGCTGATTAGTGATGTTGAGCATCTTTTTATGTATCTGTTGGCCATCTGAATCTCTTCTTCAGAAAAATGTCTATTCAGGTCCTCTGCTCAATTATTTTCAGGCTGTTTTTTTTTATATTAATGTATACGTTTTTAAAATATACTTTGGATATTAACGTCTTATTGAATAAAATTTGAAAATATTTTCTATTTATTAGGTTGCCTTTCATTTTGTTGATAGTTTCCTTTACTGTGCAATGGCTTTTTAGTTTAATGTAGTCTTATTTATTTATTTTTGCTTTTGTTGCCCTTGCCTGAGAAGACAGGTTCAAAACATTTCACTAGACTGATGTCAAAGAGATTCATGCTTATGTTTTTTTCTAGGAGTTTTATGGTTAAGGGTCTTACATTCAAGTTTTTAATCCATTTTGATTTTATTTTTGTTTATGGTATAAGAGAGTGGTACAGTTTGATTCTTTTACATATGGCTTTCCACTTTTCCAAACACCATTTATTGAAGAGACTGTCTTTTCTCCATTGTATATCCTGCTTCCATTGTCACAGATAACTGAACATATATGTGTAGGTTTATTTCTGGGCTTTCTATTCTATTCCATTGATCTATGGGTCTGATTTTGTGCCAAAACCATACTGTTTTGATTACTGTATATAGTTTAAAATGAGGGAGCATGATACCTCCAGCTTTGTTCATCTTCCTCAAGATTGTTTTGGCTTTTCAAGTGCTTTTGTGGTTGCATACAAATTTTAAGATTTTTGGTTCTAGTTCTGTGAAAAATGTCATTGGTATTTTGACAGGGATTGCATCAAATCTGTAGATTTCTGTGAGCAGCATGGGCATTTTAACAATATTAATTCTTCTGAATTTAACAATTTAACAGTATTAATTCTTCTGAACCATAAGCATGGAATATTTTTCCATTTGTTTGTGTCTTCAATTATTTTTTTTGCTTTTTTTTAAACATCTTTATTGGAGTATAATTGCTTTATAACAAAGTGAATCAGCTATACATATACATATATCCCTGTATCTCCTCCCTCTTAAGTCTCCCTCCCACCCTTCCTATCCCACCCCTCTAGGTGGTCACAAAGCGGCGAGCTGATCTCCCTGAGCTGTGTGGCTGCTTTCCCACTAGCTATCTATTTTACGTTTGGTAGTGTATATATGTCCGTGCCACTCTCTCACTTTGTCCCAGCTTACCCTTCCCCCTCCCCGTATCCTCAAGTCCATTCTCTAGTACATATGCATCTTTATTCCCATCTTGCCCCTAGGTTCTTCATGACCATTTTTTTTTTTAGATTCCATATATATGTGTTAACATATGATATTTGTTTTCTCTTTCTGACTTACTTCAGAATGACACTCTCTAGGTCCATCTACCTCACTACAAATAACTCAGTTTCGTTCCTTTTTATGGCTGAGAAATATTCCATTATATGTGTCACATCTTCTTCATCCATTCATCTGTTGACGGACACTTAGGTTGTTTTCATGTCCTGACTATTGTAAAGAGAGCTGCAGTGAACATTTTGGTACATGACTCTTTTCGAATTATGGTTTTCTCAGGGTATATGCCCAGTAGTGGGATTGCTGAGTTGTATGGTAGTTCTATTTTTAGTTTTTTAAGGAACCTCCATACTGTTCTCCATAGTGGCTGTATCAATTTACATTCCCACCAACAGTGCAAGAAGGTTCCCTTTTCTCCACAGCCTCTCCAGCATTTATTGTTTGTAGATTTTTTGATGATGACCATTCTGACTGGTGTGAGGTGATACCTCATTGTACTTTTGATTTGCATTTCTCTAATGATGAATGATGTTGAGTATTCTTTCATGTGTTTGTTGGCAATCTGTATGCCTTCTTTGGAGAAATGTCTATTAAGGTCTTCTGCCCATTTTTGGACTGGGTTGTTTGTTTTTTTGATATTGAGCTGCATGAACTGCTTGTAAATTTTGGAGGTTAATCCTTTGTCAGTTGCTTCATTTGCAAATATTTTCTCCCATTCTGAGAGTTGTCTTTTGGTCTTGTTTATGGTTTTCTTTGCTGTGCAAAAGCTTTTAAGTTTCATTAGGTCCCATTTGTTTATTTTTGTTTTTATTTCCATTTCTCTAAGAGGTGGGTCAAAAAGGATCTTGCTGTGATTTATGTCATAGAGTGTTCTGCCTATGTTTTCTGCTAAGAGTTTGATGATGTCTGGCCTTACATTTAGGTCTTTAATCCATTTTGAGTTTATTTTTGTGTATGGTGTTAGGGAGTGTTCTAATTTCATTCTTTTACATGTAGCTGTCCAGTTCTCCCAGCACCACTTATTGAAGAGGCTGCCCTTTCTCCACTGTATATTCTTGCCTCCTTTATCAAAGATAAGGTGACCATATGTGTGTGGGTTTATCTCTGGGCTTTCTATCTTGTTCCACTGAAGTATATTTCTGTTTCTGTGCCAATACCATACTGTCTTGATTACTGTAGCTTTGTAGTATAGTCTGAAGTCAGGGATCCTGATTCCTCCAGCTCCATTTTTCATTCTGAAGCATGGTTTGGCTATTTGGGGTCTTTTGTGCTTCCATACAAATTGTGAAATTTTTTTGTTCTAGTTCTGTGAAAAATGCCAGTGGTAGTTTGATAGTGATTGCATTGAATCTGTAGATTGCTTTGGGTAGTAGAGTCATTTTCACAATGTTGATTATTCCAATCCAAGAACATGGTATATCTCTCCATCTGTTTGTATCATCTTTAATTTCTTTCATCAGTGTCTTATAATTTTCTGCATACAGGTCTTTTGTCTCCTTAGGTAGGTTTATTCCTAGATATTCTTTTTGTTGCAATGGTAAATGGGAGTGTTTGCTTAATTTCACTTTCAGATTTTTCATCATTAGTGTATAGGGACGCCAGATATTTCTGTGCATTTATTTTGTATCCTACTATTTTACCAAATTCATTGATTAGCTCTAGTAGTTTTCTGGTATCATCTTTAGGATTCTCTATGTATAGTATCATGCCATCTGCAAACAGTGACAGCTTTACTTCTTTTCCAACTTGGATTCCTTTTATTTCTTTTTCTTCTCTGATTGCTGTGGCTAAAGCTCCTATAACTATGTTGTATAATAGTGGTGAGAGCGGGCAACTTTGTCTTGTTCCTGATCTTAGTGGAAATGGTTTCAGTTTTTCACTATTGAGGACGATGGTGGCTGTGGGTTTGTCATAATTGGCCTTTATTATGTTTAGGAAAGTTCCCTCTATACCTACTTTCTGCAGGGTTTTTATCATAAATGTGTGTTGAATTTTGTCGGAAGCTTTCTCTGCATGAATTGAGATGATCATATGGTTTTTCTCCTTCAGTTTGTTAATATGGTGTATCACATTGATTGGTTTGCATATAATGAAGAATCCTTGCATTCCTGGGGTAAACTCCACTTGATCATGGTGTATGATCCTTTTTATGTGCTGTTGGATTCTGTTTGCTAGTATTTTGTTGAGAATTTTTGCATCTGTGTTCATCAGTGATATTGGCCTGTAGTTTTCTTTGTGACATCTTTGTCTGGTTTTGGTATCAGAGTGATGGTTGCCTCATAGAATGAGTTTGGGAGTGTTCCTCCCTCTGCTATATTTTGGAAGAGTTTGAGAAGGATAGGTGTTAGCTCTTCTCTAAATGTTTGATAGAATTCACCTGTGAAGCCATCTGGTCCTGGGCTTTTGTTTGATGGAAGATTTTTAATCACAGTTTCAATTTCAGTGCTTGTGATTCATCTGTTTAAATTTTCTATTTCTTCCTAGTTCAGTCTCGGAAGGTTGTGCATTTCTAAGAATTTTTCCCTTTCTTCCAGGTTGTCCATTTTATTGGCATAGAGTTGCTTGTAGCAATGTCTCTGGATCCTTTGTATTTCTGTAGTGTCAATTGCTATTTCTCCTTTTTCATTTTTAATTCTATTGATTTGAATCTTCTCCCCTTTTTTTCTTGATAAGTCTGGTTAATGGTATATCATTTTTTTTTATTTTCTCAGAGAACCAGCTTTTAGTTTTATTGATCATTGCTATCATTTCATTCATTTCTTTTTCATTCATTGCTGATCTCATCTTTATGATTTCTTCCCTTCAGCTAACTTTGGGGCTTTTTTGTTCTTCTTCCTGTAATTGCTTTAGGTGTAAGGTTAGGTTGTTTATTTGAGATTTTCCTTGTTTCTTAAGGTAGGATTTTATTGGTATAAACCGCCCTCTTAGAACTGCTTTTGCTGCATCCCATAGGTTTTGGGTCGTCGTGTTTTCATTTTCATTTGTTTCTAGGTATTTTTTGATTTCCTCTTTGATTTCTTCAATGATCTCTTTGTTACTAAGTAGTGTTTTGTTTAGCCTCCATGTGTTTGTATTTCTTACAGATTTTTTCACGTAATGATCCCTTTATCATTATGTAGTGTCCTTCTTTGTCTCTTCTAATAGTCTTTATTTTAAAGTCTATTTTGTCTGATATAAGAATTGCTACTCCAGCTTTCTTTTGATTTCCATTTGCATGGAATATCTTTTTCCATACCCTTACTTTCAATCTGTATGTGTCTCTAGGTCTGAAGTGGGTCTCTTGTAGACAGCATGTACATGGGTCTTGTTTTTGTATCCATTCAGCCAATCTGTGTCTTTTGGTGGGAGCATTTAGTCCATTTACATTTAAGGTAATTATTGATATGTATGTTCCTTTTCTCATTTCCTTAATTGTTTTGCTTTCGTTATTGTAGGTCTTTTCCTTCTGTTGTGTTTCTTGCCTAGAGAAGTTCCTTTAGCATTTGTTGTAAAGCTGGTTTGGTGGTGCTGAACTCTCTCAGCTTTTGCTTGTCTGTAAACGTTTTAATTTCTCCATCAAATCTGAATGAGATCCTTGCTAGGTAGAGTAATCTTGGTTGCAGGTTTCTCTCCTTCCTCACTTTAATTATGTCCTGCCACTCCCTTCTGGCTTGTAGAGTTTCTGCTGAGAGATCAGCTGTTAACCTGTTGGGGATTCCCTTGTGTGTTATTTGTTGTTTTTCCCTTGCTGCTTTTAATATGATTTCTTTGTGTTTAATTTTTGACAGTTTGATTAATATGTGTCTTGGCGTATTCCTCCTTGGATTTATTCTGTATGGGACTCTCTGTGCCTCCTGGACTTGATTAACTATTTCCTTTCCTATATTAGGGAAGTTTTCAACTATAATCTCTTCAAATATTTTCTCAGTCCCTTTCTTTTTCTCTTCTTCTTCTGGAACCCCTATAATTCGAATGTTAGTGCGTTTAGTGTTGTCCCAGAGGTCTCTGAGACTGTCCTCTGTTCTTTTCATTCTTTTTTCTTTATTTTGCTCTGCATCAGTTATTTCCACTATTTTATCTTCCACCACACTTATCCATTCTTCTGCCTCAGTTACTCTGCTATTGATCCCATCTAGAGTATTTTTCATTTCATTTATTGTGTTTTTGATCAATGCTTGATTCATCTTTATTTCTTCTAGGTCCTTGTTAACTGTTTCTTGCATTTTGTCTATTCTATTTCCATGATTTTGGATCATGGAAATAGAATCTTGGATCATCTTTACTATCATTATTCTGAATTCTTTTTCAGGTAGACTGCCTATTACCTCTTCATTTGTTAGGTCTGCTAGGTTTTTATCTTGCTCCTTCACCTGCTGTGTGTTTTTCTGTCTTCTCATTTTGCTTATCATCCTGTGTTTGGCGTCTCCTTTTTGCAGGCTGCAGGTTTGTAGTTCCCGTTGTTTTTGGTGTCTGTCCCCAGTGGCTAAGGTTGTTTCAGTAGGTTGTGTAGGCTTCCTGGTGGGGGGGACTAGTGCCTGTGTTCTGGTCGTTGAGGCTCGATCTCATCTTTCTGGTGGGCAGGTGCACGTCTGGTGGTGTGTTTTGGGGTGCCTGTGGACTTTTTATGTTTTTAGGCAGCCTCTCTGCTAATGGGTGGGGTTGTGTTCCTGTCTTGCTAGTTGCTTGGCATAGGGTGACCAGCACTGTAGTTTGCTGGTCGTTGACTGAAGCTGGTTGCTGGTGTTGAGATGAAGATCTCTGGGAGATTTTCACTGCTTGATATTATGTGGAGCTGGGAGGTCTCTTGTGGATCAGTGTCCTGAAGTTGGCTCTCCCACTTCAGAGGCAGAGCACTGACTCCTGGCTGCAGCACCAAGAGCCTTTCATCTACCCGGCTCAGAATAAAAGGGAGAAAAAGTAGAGAGAAAGAATTAGTAGAAGAAAGAAAGAGAGAGAGAAAGAAAGGAAGAAGGAAAGAAAGGAAGGAAGGAAGAATGAAAGAAAGAAAGGAGGGAGGGAGGGAGGAAGGACGGAAAGAAAGAAAGAAAGAAAGAAAGGGGTGGAGGGAGGGAGGGAGGAAGGGAAGGTAGGAAAAAAGAAAGAGAGAAGATAAAGTAAAATATAATAAAGTATAAAAATATCATAGCATTATTAAAAATAAGAAAGTAATTATTTAAAGGAAAAAAAACCAAAACAAAACAAAAGAAAACAAATTGACGGATAGAACCCTGGGACCTATGGTGGAATCAAAGCTATACAGAGAAAATCTCACGCAGAAGCATACACATACACATTCACAAAAAGAGAACAGGGGAAAAAAATCAAAAATCTTGCTCTCAAAGTCCACCTCCTTAATTTGGGATAATTCGTTGTAAAAAGAGGAAAAGGGGAAAAAATCTTAAATCTTGTCCTCAAAGTCCACCTCCTCAATTTGGGATGATTCGCTGTCCATTCATGCACTCCACAAACGCAGGGCACATCAAGCGGACCGTGGAGCTTTAATCCGCTGCCTCCTTTCTCTTCTCTGCTCTCACAGCTCCCGGGTCTCAGCCTTGGACCGGGCCCCGCCTCTGCGCGTAGGTCGCCGGAGGGCGTCCGTTTTTCGCTCAGACAGGATGGGTTTAAAGGAGCTGCTGATTCGGGGGCTCTGGCTCACTCAGGCCGAGGGGAGGGAGGGGCACGCAGTGCAGGGCGGGCCTGTGGCGGCAGAGGCCAGCATGACGTTGCACCAGCCCGAGGTGTTCTGTGCGTTTTCCCGGGGACGCCGTCCCTGGGACCCGGGACCCCAGCAGTGGTGGGCTGCACAGGCTCCCCGGAAGGGGCGGGTGGACAGTGACCTGCGCTCGCACACAGGCCTTGTGGCGGCGGTGGCAGCAGCCCCAGCGTCCCACGCACGTCTCCAGGGTCTGCGCCTTCAGCCGCGACTCGCGCCCGTGTCTGGAGCTTCTTTAAGCAGCGCTCTTAATGCCCTCTCCTCGCGCACCAGGAAACAAAAGGGAAGAAAATGTCTCTTGCCTCTTTGGCAGCTCCAGACTTTTCCCCCAGACTCCCTCTGGCCTGGTCGCGGCGCACTAACCCCCTCAGGCTCTCTTCCTGCCGCCAGCCCCAGTCCTCTCCCTGCGCTCCGACTGAAACCCGATACCCGAGCCTCAGCTTCCAGACCTGCCCACCCCGGCGGCCGAGCAGACAAGCCTCTCGGGCTGGTGTATGCCTGAGGGCACCGATCCTCTGTGCGGGAATCTCTCCGCCTTGCCCTCCGCACCCCTGTTGCTGTGCTCTCCTCGGCTACTCCGAAGCTTTCCCCCTCCGCCACCTGCAGTCTCCGCCCACGAAGGGGCTTCTAGTGTGTGGAAACCTTTCCTCCTTCACGGCTCCCTCCCACTAGTGCAGGTCCCGTCCCTATCCTTTTGTCTCTGTTTATTCTTTTTTCTTTTGCCCTACCCAGGTATGTGGGGAGTTTCTTGCCTTTTGGGGTGTCTGAGGTCTTCTGCCAGCGTTCAGGAGGTGTTCTGTAGGAGTTGCTACACGTGTAGATGAATTTCTGATGTATCTGTGGGGAGGAAGGTGATCTCCGCGTCTTACTCTTCCGCCATCTTCCTCCGGATCCTCGGGAATTTTTAAAAATACCTATTCAGGGGCTACCCTGGTGGCGCAGTGGTTGAGAACCCGCCTGCCGATGCAGGGGAAGCGGGTTCATACCCCCGTCTGGGAAGATCCCACATGCTGCGGAGCGGCTGGGCCCGTGAGCCATGGCCGCTGAGCTGCGCGTCCGGAGCCTGTGCTCGGCAACGGGAGAGGCCACAACAGTGAGAGGCCCGCGTACCGAAAAAAAAAAAAAAAAACCTATTCAGGTTCATTACTATTAATTGGTCTATTCAGATTTTCTATTTCTTCATGATTCGGTGTTAGCAGATTGTATGTTTCTAGGAATTTATCCATTTATTCTAGGTTGTCCAGTTGGCATATAATTGTTTGTGGCAGTCTCTTATAATCCTTTGTATTTCTGTGTTGTTGATTGTAACTTGTCATTTGTTTCTGATTTTATTTATTTAGGCCATCTCTCTCTCTCTCTGTCTCTGTCTCTGTCTCTCTCTCTCTGTCTCTGTCTCTCTCTTTTTGATGAGTCTAGCTAAAATTTTTTCAATTTTGTTTATCTTTTCAAAGAACCAGCTCTTTGTATTATTGCTCTTTCCCATTGTCTTCTAAGTCTTTATTTCATTTATCTCTCTTCTGATCTTTATTATTTCTTTCCTTCTATTAATTTTGGGTTTTGTTGTTCTCTTTATAGTTCCTTTTTGTGTAAAGTTAGATGGTTTATTTGAGATTTTTCTTGTTTCCTGAGGTAAGCTTGTATTGCTATAAACTTCTCTCTTAGAAATGCTTTTGCTGCATCCCATAGATTTTGGAAAGTTGCACGTTTATTATCATTTGTTTCAAGGTACTTTTAAATTTCTTCTTTGATATCTTCATTGACTCATTGTTTAGTAGCTTGTTGTTTAGTCTCCAAATTTGTGGGGTTTTTTCAGCTTTTATTTTATAATTGATTTCTGATTTTATACTGTTGTGGTTAGAAAAGATGCTTGATATGATTTCAGTCTTCTTAAATTTATTGAGACTTTTTTTGTGACCTGACGTGATTTATCCTGGAGAATGTTCCATGTGCACCTGAAAAGAATGTTTATTCTTCAATTTTTGGATAGACTGTTTGTTTATATCTATTAAGTTCATCTGATCTAATATGTTGTTTAAGGCCAGTGTTTCTGTATTGATTTTCTGTCTGGATAATTTATCCAGTGATGTAAATGAGGTATTAAAATCCCCTACTATTATTGTATTACTGTTGATTTCTCCCTTTATATCTGTTAATATTTGTTTTATATATTTAGGTGTTGCCATGTTGGGTGCATAAATATTGTATGTATCCTCCTGTTGGATTAACTCCTTTATCATTTTAAAATACCCTTCTTTGTCTTGCTGCAGTCCTTGTTTTAAAGTATATTTTGCCTGAGATAATTATTGTTACCTCAGCTTTCTTTTCATTTTCATTTGCAGGGAATATCTTTTTCCATCTCTTCCCTTTTAGCCCATGTATGTCTAGAGCTGAGATGAGTCTCTTGTAGGCAGCATATATAGATGGGTCTTGTTTGTTTTATCCATTCAGCCATCCTGTGCCTTTTGATTGGAGAATTTTGTTTATTTACATTTAAAGTAATTATTGATGGGTATGTACTTTTTGCTATTTTGTTAATTATTCTCTGGTTATTTTTGTAATTCTTTTCTGTCCCTTTCTTCTCCTCTTGTTCTCTTTCCTTGTGGTTTGATGATTTTCTTAAGTGTTATGTTTATATTCATTTTTCTTTATTTTTTCTGTATTATAGGCTTTTGGTTCATGGTTTTCATGAGGTTCATATGTAACAATCTCTATATAGAGCAGTCCATTATAAGTTGATAGTTGCTTAAGTTCAAACACATTCTAAAAGCACTACATTTTCACTCCTCCCCCTGACATTTAATTTTTTTTACATCTTTTTATATTGTGTAGTCTTTAACTACTTATTGTAGTTATGGTTGACATTACTACTTTTTTATTTTTTTATTTATTTATTTTTTTTCTTTCTGCGGTATGCGGGCCTCTCACTCTTGTGGCCTCTCCCGTTGCGGAGCACAGGCTCCGGATGCGCAGGCCCAGCGGCCATAGCTCACGGGCCCAGCCGCTCCGCGGCATATGGGATCCTCCCAGACCGGGGCACGAACCCGTATCCCCTGCATCGGCAGGCGGACTCTCAACCACTGCGCCACCAGGGAGGCCCTACTACTTTTTTATTTTAACCTTCCTACTGCTTTGTAAGTGGTTGATCCAGTACCTTTACTATATATTGGCCTTTATCAGTGCGATTTTTTTCTTTCATATATTTTCTTATTTCTAGTTATGGAATTTTCTTCTCTGCTTAAAGAAGTCCCTTTACCATTTCTTGTAAAGCTGGTTTAGTTGGAATGAACTCTTTTAGCTTTTGCTTGTCTGGGAAACTCTCTACCTCTCCTTTGATTCTGAATGATAACCTTGCTGAATAGAATATTCTTGGTTGTAAGTTTTTTCTTTCAGCACTTTGAATGTATCATGCCAGTATCTTCTGTCCTGCAAAGTTTCTGCTGAAAAATCCACTGATAGTCTTATGGAGTTTCCTTTATATGTAATTAGTTGTTTTTCTCTTGCTGTTTAAAAAATTTTTCTTTTTATCTTTAACTTTTGGCATTTTAATTGCAGTGTGTTTTGCTGTAGGTCTCTCTGGGTTCATCTTGTTTGGGATTCTCTGTTTCTTTTGGACCTGAATGTCTGTTTCCATTCCCAGATTAGGAAAGTTTTCAGCCATTATATCTTTAAATATGTTTTCTGCCCCTTTCTCTTTTTTCCTTCTTCTGGGACCCCTATAATGTGAATGTTAGTATGCTTGATTTTGTCTCAGAGGTCCTTAAACCATCCTTATTTTTTTTCTTTTTGCTGTTCAGTTTGGATGATTTTAATACTCTGTCTCTCAGATGTTAATCTGTTCTTCTGTACCATATAATCTGCTGTTGATTCCCTCTAGTGTATTTTCCATTTCAGTTATTGTATTCTTCACCTCTGATTTTTTTTTCTTATAGTTTCTAACTCTTTTTTGAGGTTCTCACTGTGTTCATCCATTCTTCACCCAAGTTTAAGGATCACGTTTATGACCATTTCTTTAAATTGCGTATCAGATAGTTTACTTATCTCTGTATTAATAAGGTCTTTTTCTGACGTTTTGTCTTGTTCTTTCATTTGGAACATATTTCTCTGTTTCTTCATTTTGTCTGGCTCTCTGTGTTTGTTTCTATGTATTAGACAGAACTGCTACATCTCTTAGTCTTGAAAAAGTGGTCTTGTGTAGGTGATTATCCTACTCCTTCAGCCCTGCCCTATTCTTTGTTGTTTCTTCGATCTTTGTAGTTGTCTATACTGCCTGGTTTATTCTTTATATGCTCCTGTTTTTAAGGGTATGCAAAGACCTGTCAGTATTTCAAGGGGAGGAATCTTATTTAGCACCTAATTTCGGCCTGATTGGATGCCTGTCCCTCATGTATGAGCTCTTAAAGTATGCAGATATATATAGTCCTGTCGAACTGTGATTGTAATCCCTGCTGGCATTTGAACCATGAGTTCTAGAGGTGTCCCCTGGGTGACAGTTGCAAAAACTGGGGCTTCTGACAACTGTATAAGTTCCTTTCTGAGAAGTCTTGTTGAGCTGTAGTGAGGCCAATGGTGTGTGCAAGGATGGTATATCCCTGTTTATGTTCCCTGGGGATGCATCTTTAGCCTGTAGATGTGTGGGAAACCTAAAACCTGCCCCTCTTGGTGAGGCTCCAGGCTAAGTAAATAGGCCTTTTTCAGAGGAAGATTGGGGTTTATGTTTTAGTCTGCTGTCTGTATAGTACCCTGGGGGGGGTGGCCTGCCAAGAACTATCTTTCTAATTGTTACAGTACCTTGGAGCTCAAGAATGTCAGCCCCCTTGTCCACCAGGGCCAGACAATCAAGGGATGTCCCCTGTATTGACCGTGTTTGCCCATTGGTTTTAGTTAGGTACCTGAGATTGTAGGGCATAGAGCTTGCTCTCTTGCTTCAGAAAGGCAGAGGGACAATGACTGTATGTGATCCTGGGCTTTAGCATTGCAGCAAGCGTGTGACTTGTCTGTGTGTGTGTCACCTTTAGGCTAGGGAGTGGAAGAATACCACTGCTTGTTTTCACCAGCCCCAGTCAGGGGGCAGGTTGTTGTTGGGTCGGCTTTAGTCTGGGAGAGGAGTAATACTGTGACCACTTGCACTTGCTAGCCCCAGCTAGGGGGTGGGGAGTGGGAGTGTCACAGTCTCCTGCACTCACAGACTTTAGCTAGGGAACAACAGAATGCTGTGACCATTTGCATCTATCCATCTCAACCAGGGAGTGGGGAACTACTAGAGCTCTCTGGCTTCAGCAGTGTGGCAGGATAGTGCTGTGAACACTCCCCACCATGTTTGAGCTTGCCCACCTGTGCAGGTCAGGTAGGGAGTACAACCTTGACATCTGCCAGCACCTTTGTCTCTGGGGAGCATTTTCATTGTCCCCCACTCCTAGAGTCAATGCTTTTAGATTTGCAAATGTCCCTCCTTCACATATAGTCTTGGCACTTTTCAAACTTCTGTTATTTTGCTGGGTCCTGAGGCAAGTGATGCCACATGTGAGCCCTTCAAGAAGAAAGCCTAAGTTTCCTATAGCACTTTTGGACCCCTGGACATCAGCCCTGTTGGTTTTCTAAGCTAGATATTTTGGGAACTCATTTCTCTGCTCTAGATCCCAGGGGCCAAGGTACCTAATGTTGATGCCAACCCCTTGTTCCTCTGGGAGAAGTGCCTATCTGGTGAGATTCCTCCCTGCTATGCGTTGTCACACTGGGGTTGGGCAGAGAAGATTTCTCTGCCTCTCCTACTTGTCTTGATGTGGTTCTCTTTATCCTTTGTTGTGGAACAGATGTTCAGATAGTTCTCAGGTTTTTTTCAGAGGGAATTTATCTAAATGTAGTTTTATCTTTGTTGTGTCCATGGGAAGAGGTAAATGCAGGCTCTTCCTATGCTGCCATCATGAACTGCCCAGCCTGGAGAGTATTCTTGAGAGAATATTTGAAAACCTTTAATCCAAAAAACAATACTTGGCTTAAGAAGAGAGCATACTTAAGTTACATATTGATGTGATGAATGATTAAATGTTTTTTATTGAGACAGTGACTGATTTTTAAGATCCATTCAACAACTGGGGCTTCAATTTTCATGGAAAGGTGTATAATAAACTAGATATTATTTAAGGCTAAAAAGAATTGCAGACTAAACAAAATGCTGTGAAAGATTGCTAGGTATTCACTTTTGGAAAACTATGTATGGTTACTTTAAGAAAATTTGGGTATTATGAAAAATATGTTCAGAAATAATCATTGCTGAAATGAGTAATGAAACCCAGATTTTTGAATGGGGATTGTTTTTGTAGAGGGAACAAAGGAAGGGCATATTCTTGTTAATCTCTGTATCTCAGGTACTTGGTGAATTGTCTGACACACAGTGGGCCCTTAATAAATATTGAGGGAATTAATGACTTCATGAATTCTTGGGCATTTGAGTCAGTTACGTTAAACTTTGTGATGATGATGTAAGTAGAGTGTAATGGTTATTACTTGTGAAAGTCGCTTCTTGTTCTCTTTTCCAGAAATGCTTTCATATATATTTACAGAAATTTACATAAAACCTCAATTCTATACTTTATTTTATATTCTCTGTAATATTATTTGTTCATTATTGCTTTTAACTAAAGAACAAATTCAGTTTTCTTTGCCCAAAGCGTTTAATCAAAATAAGACAAAACAAGGCAAAAAACCATGCATAAAAAATAGGGGATTGAATGAATGATTAAGTGACATAATTATGGAAAAAAAACAGGTATGAAACACTAGTCCACCCATTATTTGAAAGAACTTCATACTTGTGTTTGGTGTATCACAACGTACTGGAGCATCCTTATTAAATACAAAACCTCACTGAGTAAATGCACTGGAGTGCTCTTATTAAACACAAAACCTCACTGAGTAAAACATTAAGGTTATAAGTATAAAACAAACAGAAGTCAAGAGACATACTTTATCTCACTGTAATATTTCCCACATTATATGTAATAAGGCATTCATGTAGGAACATAATTAGAGCAAGAACGTTGCCCAGGTATAATGTGAAAAAATTAATGTGGCAATAAGAACATTAGCTTTTGCCTTCTCTAGTTTAAACTGGAATTTGTACTTTCAGCATTGCACTCTAGGAGCCTTTATACACTTTATTCTCTAGATTTTGTTTTTAGTTTAAAAAGCACAAACTCCATCTTTAACTCCCCAAGAGTCTGCTTGTTTCTAAAACAACATGCTCAGAACTATCACTATGCAATTACCATGTACACACTGGTCTTAAAAAGCCCAGCTGTATAAACATCCATGTTGATTCAAAAAGCTATTTAGATAGCTATTATTTGATATTATTTTATGGTTATAAAATGATTATCTGCTATAAGAATTCTAAAATTATAAACATGTTTATAGTTGTAAGCTGGTAAAGTGTATGATTCATATGTAAGCAAATGCTTATGGTAAGCATAAATGTTAACAAGGATGCTTTTTATAATTTAAAAGAAGATACTAAGAAACAGAATTTGTATTTTGACATTTTAATATTTTTTATTTAACTAAACTCTTAATTCTTAAATATGTAAGTTTTTTTCTGATTTCCATAAAACATACCATTAGCTATTTTCAATGTTTATGATATTGAAGTTTTGCTTTTTTCCTCCCTGTACTGCCCCATTACCTTCCTTATTTTATCTTAAATAATCTTAATTAAAGCTTAGATTGAATATTTTATATTGTGTCCTATTTCCCCCACCTGGTGGGAAAGAAATTAAGTACCTAACATCACTTGAAAACTTTTCAAACTTTTCAACGCAGTGTTAAATTCCCAGATAATTAATCCTAAGAAAATTGCTAGAGCATCCCATCTTATGTCATTTAATTGAATGTAGAGTTTAAAAGATTTTAGACAAAGAACTGTCATCCTTATTAGGTAATCCTTCATCCAGATAATCCAGTAATGATGAAATTTGTGTGCCCCATTACTTTCTCCAAAAAGAGATGTAAAGCAACATTTTTAATGGTTTGTATTTATTTTTAATTTAATAATGAAAGTAAATTTAATATCCTAATAATTTTAGCTGTTAAAATGGATCAAAAGAAGTCATTTGGTAAGGCAATGAGGTGATTAAGTAAGCAATTCAGACTGAAGCATAATTCTGGTATAAAATCAAGATGACAAGGCATTGCTTCTCTAGTATCGAGAGTAGGGTTGCTAGTTCAGTGAACAATCAGTGCAGTCAGAAAAAATTAATTTATGCCAAATTAAAGAAAGAGAGCAAAGCACAAGAAAGGTGGTGGAAAATAATGTTTTTCCTAATGGTTTAATTAAGTGGCTTAAATCACAAATCTTCAAATGTTTCAGTGTAATCTAGCCCAGTTCAGTTATAGAGAAGAGAATGAAATTTAACAATGTGTGAACATTTCAAAGGAGAGAAATCTTTGCTGCTGCTGTTCTCTCAGTGTTCTCTCATGTATTATATCTATTAATATCTATGACATAATATCTATTATATTTAAATTATTATATATATCTCATGCCTTTTTTCAGTGGTAAGAATTCACTAGGAAAAATTTCATCCTGTATTGCAAAAATTAGATTTGTTTTCTGCTACTTGATCACTGTATGACATTGAACAAGCTGTTTTTTTCTTTATCTAATGAGCACAATGTAATGGGATCAAATAAGAAAATGCATAGAAAATTAAAACACTGTTAACCTCTACTAGGGTGTTTTCAGTTCTTATTGGAAGGTCTAAGAGTGTAGTGGTTAAGCTCCTGGTTTCTGGAGCCAGATATTTTGGTTTAAATCTCACCTCTACCACTTACCAGTTTTTTCTGTGGACAGTTAACATTATTTGTAAAATGGGGATAATACTATATTCTTAGGGTTATTAGAATTAAAACATTTAATATAAGTATTGGGTGAGTATAGCAGTGCTGACACTTAGTAATCGCTATACATCCAGTCAATTAACCTGTGTATTAACATAATACATGGAAGAAACATTGTCTTAGCATTGCTGGGATTTTAGGCTGTGTAATTTTCCCTCTGAATACTATTTAAGATAGAATTAGAGAATTTCAGAGTTGTAACAGACTTCAGAAATTAATGTAATTTTGTACCATAGGAATAAACACACAAAAATTTGTTATTTTAGAGTGACATCTCAAAATTTGGACATCTCATTTGATATATTAGAAAAATGAGTTTGAGAGAAGTGTTAATAAATGTAGCATTGCATTGTGCTTAGAGCATGGATTTAGATCAGAAAGATCTAGGTTCCTGTGCCAACAATAGTAGTAGTCCTGTGACCTTGGATGAGTTATAACCTTTCTGTGCTTGTGTTCTTATTATCTATAAGAATGGCTATAGGACTCTTACTTCACAGGGATGGGAAAGCAACTGGAACATTGCCATCTATATAGTAGACGTTCATATACTTTAGTTTTTATTCATCTCTCCTTCTTGTTCCTTCCTCTTTCCTATCTAAGTAGCTCTTTTTAGACCCTACAACTTATTAGTACTTTTCATTAATTTGCAAGTCATCATGTATTCAGTAGATCTAAACTTAATCTTGAGGACTGGTTTAGGACATATTCTTTATGAACTCCACTTCAGATTTTTTTTTTTCTGCTAGTATTCTGCATACCAAAGGTAACAAGATGGTAAATCCTGAAAAGAACCTCACAAAAGCTTGTAATGATTTAGAGAGTATAATCGAAAATAAATTGGTAAGAAAGAAAACAGTATTTCTGCTTAAATAAAGAAATCCTCTCTCTATACACAAAGCATAGAAGGAAGAAAAAGCACCTGAAACCCTGCCATTTATACAGAAGTCACTCAATACATGTCTCCCATGGTTCAGTCCTGGCCTGCTAGATTCTGAGTCTGATTTGCCAATAAGGAATGAACTATGGATGTGTCAGTGGCCCTCATAATGCATCACCTTCTATCCCTCCTGGATGAATCAGGCATAGAACGAGGATTCTTTCTTGTTTTGTTCTGCCAGTCAAGGTTTGTCTCCATCCCCATCACCATCATCATCATCATAGTCATCATCCATCATTGTTTTTCATTTGTGATTTCCTGTCATATTGTTCTGTTAGAGAGAACACTGCAAGGAATAGCTATGACCTCCTATGGTACTGGCATTCCCTGTTACCTTCTATGACTCTGTGTTCTCTATTCCTAAGAGTCAAATCTCTTAATAGCCTCCATTGCAGATGTTTACAGGTCCTTTCCCAGGACTTTACTTAGTCATAAAAGAGTGAAAATGAGGAGGGTGGGGAGCGGAGAGGGGCGGGTAGGGGAGGGAAGGGGAGAAGAATGTGTATTAATTTCATTCTGACTCCTTCAAATCCTAGGTATTCAGACTATTTCGACTATAGATTAGTCAGCTCTACTTTCTCTCCACATTTTCCTTGTCTCTTCCTCTTTATCTGGTCTTAGAAACACTGCCTCCTTCAAACTCTGGACAGTAGGTGAGCTTCTAATTTCCCACATAATAACTACCATCCTTTCTCCTTGGGGCTTGATTCTGTTCCTCAAATATCCAGGTTACTGGTGAGAATCTTGGGGAAAATGGATCAATTTCCTGATGCTGAACACCATTCCATCTATGTTTAAATAAACATTGGCCCCCACCCCCCAAATTTGGAATTTCTTACTGTTGGGACTATATGATTGCATATTCTAGAAGAGACGCTTTGTAATTTGTACTGAGGTTATTTTCTGTTGATAAATATGACATGGTCTATTTAGATGCTTTAAACCAGCAATTTTCCAAACCCAATCTCCCTGCTCTTGGCTTCCTCTTTTCCTCATTGCCTGAGTTTCCAAAGTATTAGCATACTTTAAGTCCAAGCCCCACTGATTATGACAAGCTACCCCTTCACTCTTCTTTCTGATGACATATTTATGTTTATATCTCTGTCTTTATTTTTAACCACTTTATTAAGTTATAATTCATGTACCATAACATTTACCCATTTAAAGTATAAAATTCAATAATTTTTAGTATAGATACAGAGTTGTGCAATGATCAACAAATGTAATTTAGAACATTTTTATCACTCCCCAGAAGGAACCCTATACCCATTAGCAGTAACTCCCTTCATGCCCTGCCCTAGGCTACCACTAATCTGCTTTCTGTCTCTATATATTTAACTATTCTGGACATCTCATATAAATGAAATCATACAATGTGGTCTTTTGTGACTGGCTTCTTTGACTCAGCATAAACTTTTCAAAATTCATCAGTGTTGCAGCATGTATCAGTACTTTGTTTCTTTCAATTGCCAAATAATATTTCATTGTGTAGGTATACATTGTTTTGTTTGTCCATGAATCAATTGATGGACATTGGCATTATTTCTACATTTTTTGGCTATTATGAATAATGCTGCTATAAGCATTTGTGTATAAGTATTTGTGTAGACATATATTTTCATTTTCTTGAGTATGTAATGAGGAGAGGAATTGCTGGGTCATGTGGTAACTCTATGACTAACATTTTGAGGAACTGCCATGTTGTTTTCCAAAGTAGCTGCACCATTTTACAATCCTATGAGAAATGTGTGCAAGTTCTGTTTTCTCCACATGCTTGTCAACACTTGTTATTATCTGTCTTTTTGACTGTAGCCATCTTAGTGGCTGTGAAATGTTATCTCATTGTGGTTTTATTTGCAGTTCCCTAATGTGGAACATCTTTCTTCTTATTGGCCATCTGTTTCTCTTCTTTAAAGAAATGCATAATCAAAGGTCTATTCAGATCCTTTGCTCACTTTTTAATTGGATTGTCTTTTAAATTTTTTACTGAAGTATAGTGGATTTACAGTATTATATTAGTTTCAGGTGTACACATAATGATTCAATATTTTTATAGATTATACTTCATTTAAAGTTATAAAATAAGGCAGTATTTCTCTGTGCTGCATAATATATCATTCATTCTTATTTATTTTATACATAGTAGTTCATATCTCTTAATAACATGCCCCTGTATGCACCTCCCCTCATCCCTCTCTCCGCTGGTAACCACTAGTTTGTTCTCTATATCTGTAGGTCTGTTTCAGTTTGTTATATACATTAATTTTTTTTATTTTTCAGATTCCCCATATAAGTGATAACATAGAGTATTTATCTGACTTATTTCACTAAGCACAGTACTCTCTAGATCCATTCACATTGTTGCACATGGCAGTATTTCATTTTTTTATAGCTGAGTAATATTCCATTGTATATATAAATAGCACATCTTTTTATCCATTCATCTATTGATGGACACTTAGATTGCTTCCATACCTTGGCTGTTATAATTAGTGCTTCTATGAATACTGGGGTGCATGTTTCTTTTCGAATTAGTATTTCCTTTTTCTTTGGATATAAACCCAGGAGTGGAATTGCTAGATCATATGACTGTTCTACTTTTAGTTTTTCAAGGGATCTCCATACTGTTTTCCATAGTGGCTGTACCAATTTACATTCTCCACAAGTGCACAAGGGTTTTCCCTTGTACACTTTTCTCCCCATCCTTCCCAACATTTGCTATTTGTGGTCTTTTTGATGATAGCTTTTCGAAAGGTGTGAGGTGATATTGCATTGTGGTTTTGATTTGCATTTCTATGATGTTGAGCATCTTTTCATGTGCCTCTGGGCCATCTGTATGTCTTCTTTGGAAAAATGTCCATTCAGGTCTTCTGGCCATTTTTAAACTTTTTTTTTTAAGTTGAAATGTATGAGCTGTTTATATATTTTGCGTATTAATCCCTTATCAGACACATCATTTGCAAATCTTTTCTTGCTTTCAGTAGGTTGTCCTTTCATTTTGTCAGTGGTTTCCTTTGCTGTGCAAAAGCTTTTAAGTTTAATTAGGTACCATTTACAAATTTTTGCAAATTTATTTCTTTTATTTCTTTTGCCCTAGGAGACACATCTAAAAATATATTGCTGTGATTTCTGTCAAAGTGTGTTGTGCCCATGTTTCTCTTTTAGGATTTTTACCTCTTCTAGGTGGTCTTATGTTTAGGTCTTTAATCCATTTTGAGTTTATTTTTGTATATGGTGTGAGGAAATGTTCTAATCTCCTTTTACATGTAGCTTTCCAGTTTTCCCAGCACCACTTACTGAAGAGAGTATCTTTTCTCCATTGTATATTGTTGCCTCCTCTGTTGTAGATTAATTGACCATAGGTGCCTGGGTTTATTTCTGGGCTGTCTATTCTGTTCCATTGATCTATGTGTATGTTTTTGTGCCAGTAGCATGTTGTTTTGATTACTGTAGATATGTAGTATAGTCTGAATTCAGGGAGCATGATGCTTTCAGCTTTGTTCTTTTTTCTCAAGATTTCTTTGGAAATTTGAGGTCTTTTTTATTTCCATACAAATTTAAAAATTATTTGTTCTAGTTCTGTGAATAATGTCTTTGGTATTTTGATAGGGATTGCATTGAATTTGTAGATTGCTGTGGGTAGTATGGTCATTTTAACAATATAAATTCTTCCAATCCATGAACACAGTATATCTTTCCATCTGTTTGTGTCATCTTCAATTTCTTTCATCAATGTCTTACAGATTTCCAAGTGCAGGTCTTTTACCTCCTTAGTTATATTTATTCCTAGGTATATTATTCTTTTTGATGAAATCATAAATAGAACTGCTTCCTTAATTTCTCTTTTTGATACTTTGTTGTTATTGTATAGAAATGCAACAGATTTCTGTTTATTAGTTTTGTATCTTGCAACTTTACCAAAGTCATCAATGAGCTCTAGTAGTTTTTTGGTGGCATCTTTAGGATTTTCTATGTATAGTATCATGCCATCTCCAAACAGTGATAGTTTTACTTCTTTGTTTCCAATTTGGGTTTCTTTTATTTCTTTTTCTTGTCTGATTGATGTGGCTAGAACTTCCAATACTATATTGAATACAAGTGTCAAGATGGGCATCCTTGTCTTGTTCCCAATTTTAGAGGAAACGTTTTCAGCTTTACACCATTGAGTATGATGTTAGCTGTGGGTTTGTCATAAATGACCTTTACTGTATTAAGATATGTTCCCTCTATACCAAATTTGATGAGAGTTTTTATCATGAATAGATGTTGAATTCTTTCAAGTGCTATTTCTGCATCTGTTGAGATGATCATGTGATTTTTATACTTCCTTTGTTATTGTGATGTATCACATTGATTTGTGAATTTTGAACCATCCTTTCATCCCTGGAATAAATCACAGTTGATCATGGTGTATGATCCTTTTTATTTATTGTCAAGTTTGGTTTGCTAATATTTGTTGAGGATTTTTGTATCTATATTCATCAAATATATTGGCATGGTATTTTCTTTTTTTGTAGTGTTTTTGTCTGGTTTTGGTATAAGGATAAAAGTGGCCTCATAATGAATTTGGGAGTGTTTGTCTTCTTCAATTATTTGGCATAGTTTGAGAAGGATAGGCTTTAGATCTTCTTTATATGTTTGGTAGAATTCCCCTGTGAAGCCATCTGGTCCTAGACTTTTGTTTGCTGGGAGTTTTTTTTTTTTTTTTTTTTTTTTTTTTTTTTTTTTTTTTTTTTCTTTTTGCGGTATGCGGGCCTCTCACTGTTGTGGCCTCTCCCGTTGCGGAGCACAGGCTCCGGACGCGCAGGCCCAGAGGCCATGGCTCACGGGCCCAGCCGCTCCGCGGCATATGGGATCCTCCCAGACCGGGGCACGAACCCGTATCCCCTGCATCGGCAGGCGGACTCTCAACCACTGCGCCACCAGGGAGGCCCTGCTGGGAGTTTTTTTAAATTGCAAATTCAATTGCATTACTAGTGATCAGTCTGTTCAGATTGTCTATTTCTTCCTAATTCAGGCTTGGAAGGTTGTATGTTTCTGGAAATTAGTCCATTTCTTCTATGTTATCCAATTTGTTGGCATATAATTATTCATAGTATTCCCTTATGATTCTTTGTATCTCTGTGGTATGGGTTGTTATTTCTTATCTTCGTTTCTTACTTTGCTTATTTAGGTCTTTCTTTTCTCCTTGATGAGCCTGGCTAGAGGTTTATCAATCTTGTTTATCTCTTCAAAAGTCTGTTTCCTTCTTCAGTTTTAAGAAGTTTTCGGTCATAATTTCATCAAATACAATTTCAACACTTTTTATCTCTCTTCTCCCTCTGGACCCCTATAATGCTAATGTTGGTACACTTAATGTCCCACAGATCTCTTAAACTGCTCTCATTTTGCTGTTCTGATCGGGCAGTTTCCATAATTCTGTCTTCCACATCACTTGCATTTTTCTGTATCACCTAGTTTGCTGTTAATTCCTTCTAGTGTATAGTTCATTGCTGTTATTGTATTCTTCAATACAATAACTGACTGGTTCTTTTTAATATTTTCTAGTTCCTTGTAAATATTCTCACTGTGTTCATCTATTCTTTTCCCTAATTCCATTGGCATCCTTATTACTGGCGCTTTAAATTCTTTATCTGGTAAATTGTTCATTTCTGTTTCATTAGTGTTTGTTTCCCGCCTCCCCCAGGCTTTGTTCCTCTCTTTCAATTAGACCAATTTCTCTGTCTTTTCATTTTGCTTAACTTTCTTTGTCTCTATGAAATTAGGTGAAACAGTTATGCATTGCAGTCTTGAATTTGTCCTTATGTGGGAGTGTCCTTATACAGTATGTATGTGCCCAGTGGCTTTGGTGGGAGAGAGAGCTGGATTTGATGTGAACACAAGTCACATCTTTCCTCAGGGTGTGCTGGCAGTTGTCATCTTGGTAGGAGGTAGGATAGGAGCTGGAGGGGCTAGGGTTGGACCCAGGTGTGAGTTGGGTGTTCCGCTCTGCTTGATGGCTGTCACTGCCCTATTGGGAGCAAGGTCAGGTCTCAAGTTGCTGGAGCAGAAGCCATGAGGGCTAGGTCCAAGCTGGCTCCATTCCCTTTAAGTTTGTGCCCCTCCCCCTCCCAGCATTGGCACCCTCACCCCAGAAAGGAACAGTGCTGGAACAAGAGGGGCTGGTGTGGGCACTTATTTCATGTTCAGGTGTGGGCTGTGGTGTTCAGACCTGGGTCAGAGATCTGTACTGCTTCTGATGTGCTGCCTGTATAAGCACCAGTAATGGCTGCCCTTGCCCTACTCAGATGCCGCTTTGAGTCTAAGCCACCTTTGTCTCTCATAGCTGGGCTCTTCCTTCTGTCTCTTCCACTTTTGCCCTAGTGGGGAGCTATGCCACAGGGCAAGTGGGCCCTGTGTGGGCACTTGGCATGTGTTGGGGCACAGGCCATGGCAGTCTGGCTGCAGACAGAAATGGGGCTTTTTCTGATGAGTTACCTGTGTAAGCATTAGTAATGGCTGTCCCCACCCTTCTCAGATGCTGCTTCAGGTCTGAGCCACATCTGTGTCTCACAGCTAAGCTCCCAAGCAGGGCTGGAACACTCACTAGCTCAGGTTGAGGTGCACACCAGAGCGGTGTAGGAAATCTGCCCCATCAGCTCTGCTTCAGGAACAAGTGAGTGTGCACAGACTCCTCATGAATGGAGTTTATGGCTTTAGCTGTTACATTAAGGTGCATGATCCATGTTGAGTTAATTCTTGTGTATGGTATGAAGCAGAGGTTCAGCTCCCTTCTTTTGCATGTAAATATACAGTTGTCCCAGCACTGTTTATTGAAACGACTACTATTCTTTCTGCTTTGAGTTGTCTAGACACCTTTGTTGAAAATTAATTGACTATAAATTTAAGGGTTTATTTTTGAACTCTCAATTCTGTTCTATTGATCTATATGTCTATTCTTATGCCAGTAACACACTTTCTTGTAGCTTTTTAGTAAGTTTTGAAATTGGAAAGTCTGAGTCCTCCAGTTTTGTTCTTTTTAAAGATTGTCTTGGTTATTTTGTGTTCCTTGCATTTTCATATGAATTTTAGGTTCATCTTGTCAATGTCTGCAAAAAATACAGCTGGCATTTTGATAGGAGTTGTACTGAATTTATAGTTTAATTTGGGGGAATATTGCCATCATAACAATATTAAGTCTTCCAGTCCATGACATGGAAAGTCTTTCCATTTATTTAAGTCTTTTAATGATATTTTGTAATTTTCAGTGTAGAAGTCTTGCACTTATTTTGTTAGATTCATTACTAAATATTTTATTTTTGATTCTATTGTATATAATATTGTTTCCTCAATTTTATTCTTATATTGTTCATTGCAAGTGTATAGGTATACAATTCATTTTTGCACATTAGCATTGCAGCCTGCAACCTTGCTCATCTCATATATTAGCTCTAATTTCTTTTTTTTTTTTTAGTGAATTCCTTAGGATTTTCTGTATAGCAGATCATGTTATACTCAAATAGATAGTTTTACTTCTTTTCCAGTTTAGATGCCTTTTATTTATTTTCCTTTCTTAAATTATTTGACTAGATACTGAATAGAAGTGAAAAAGGATATTCTTGTCGTATTCCTGATCACAGGGAGAAAGCATTTAGACTTTCACCATTAACTATGATCTTAACTGTGGGTTTTTCATAGATCCCCTTTATCAGGTTGAAGAATATTTGTGTCTTTTTTTGACTGAAATTGAATGCCTCTGAGTATTTATTCCTTACCTATCCTACAGTGAATAAAAATGGGAAAGAAAGTTCAACTCACACTTGGGTAGTAAGAGCTAGAGAACCTTGAGGAACATAGCTGGATAATTAGACCAAGGGTGATATACTGTCATTTTTCTTGTGCATTATGCTTTTAAAAGAGGTTATATGATGAAACTGGGTCTTCCTAGTAAGGTATTTTTTTTCATACTTAATGTAGAAATGGTCCTCCTCTATTAAATTACTTTCATACCTCATGGCTATAAGTGTCTCATGAGTTTGGGTAATGCTCAGTATTTAGTGTGAACTGTAGTTTTTCTAAATCATTTATGTCGCAATCCTTTATCTTAGACTTGAATGACCATTGCTATACATTTATAAGATATTTAGTGATTTTAACATCAAAGGTAGCCTTATGTTTCATTTGGGCTATAGAGGTATTTGTGATATAGTTAGTCATAAAGTCATCTTGATGGCAATAAATAAACCAAGGGGTTCTTGCTGACTCTGGTGTGCTATATAGAGTGCATTTTCGAATGGTTTATTTCTGCATTAGAGGAAAACACCAACCTTCTGGGGGTTGTCCACATTCCAGCATCTTGCGTCTGTTGTATTTATGATGGAAACAAGGCTAAAAAAGAGTATTTAGTCATCTGCTGTTTCCATTTGGTGCTAAACACATACTTTTCTCTAGAGTGCAAGAATGCTAATTTATTTCATGTACCAGGGTGGATTGCAGCCATTCCTAGAGACATGAGTATTTAAATTGGCAAAAACTAAACAGCGAATACTCTGCATATAGAAGATACATTCACAGTATCTAGTTCTTGAGTAAGGCAAAGTCTTTGTTAATTAGGGATCTGGATTTTAAATACAACTTACCTTCTAATAAGCAGGCATATACAATTGACCTTTCAACTACAGCCACAGCCATTATGTTTTGAGTTCAGAAGCTTTTTCTATGCATTCTGGTAAGTATGAAATATGACATAAGTAAAACTCACAAGTAAATTGTGAGATATTCAGGTAAACATGTTCTGAGATCTGTCTTTGGAATGAGATATAAAAGGGAGCAATAAGTTTTGTGCTATCTATTTCTGTGCCCTTTATCTGTCTTCTCAGGTATGACTAGACAATTTCTGGTATTTTATTCCCATATGTGATAGGATAATTTTTATATGTGTGATATGTTTCAAATTAATTGCAAATTTTTAACTTGAGTTGATGTTCATTCATTCATTAATAAACATTTGTCTAATACCTTTCATGTGCCCTCATGGAGCTTACATGCCATTGAAGAAGACAGAAAACAGACATGGTAAATAACTAATATAAAGTATATTAGTGATAAATAGTAGTAAGAAGAAAATAAAGCAGGGAAAGAAGTATGGCATGTTGAGAGTGAAATTGTTGGATGAATTTTTAGATAGAGTGGCTAGAGGAGGTCTTACTGAAAAGTTGATTTTTGAGTAAATACTCAAAAGAAGTGAGAGAGTGAGCCAGTCATGGATCCAGAAGAGTGTTCCAGCAATGAGATGGCCTAGGGTAGGGATGGGATATGCCTAGATTTTTAGAGAACCAGCAAGGAGGTCCGTGTTGCTGAATCACAGTGAACAAGGAGAGTAGTAAGGATGAGGTCAGAAAGATATATAGGATGGTTTGAGCAAAGCAGTGACATGATGACTTGCTAGAAGTGATAAGATGCCAAATTCTAGATAAATGAGGGTAAAGGTGATAGAATTTGCTGACAGACTAGATGTGAGATTTGAGAGAAAGAGAAGTAAAGACTGACAACAAGGTTTTTGGTTTGGACAACTGGAAGAACTGCTACTGAACTGGTGAAGACTGGTAGTAGTGGTTTGAGGGGTATTATCAGGAGCTCAGGTTTTGATATGCTATGTTTGAGAAGCATATTAGAGAGCCAACTGACTTTTATGTCAGGTATTTTGGCTCTCTTTTACCTGGTGCATTTTGAAATGCTCACCTGCCTCTCTATGAAGCAGTTCTTAATTTACTTATGCATGCTTTTCCTTACACTTCCTATAGTAATTCTGATCTATTCCACCATTTTATTTTAGCATATTATTATTTAACAATTTCCAGAGAGCAGAGGACTTCAGAGTGTGTGCTTATTTTTACTTTGTATTTGTATTTCCTTCTAGCTCTTAGTTCAGTTCCACTGTATAAATACTTCTTGAAATCAGTATCTAAGAATACTCAAAATTTAACAAGATTATTAACCTAAGTTATTTCTGTTTTCCTCAATCAGATTGTTGGTCAAGGTAGGGAGCACTAACTTAACTTTTATGAAAAGCATGACAAATATGGGATATCTTACATGCATTTGCTTAAGGTCTTGCTTCCTGCTGGTGAATGTAATTAGAATTCAGATATTTTTCAGAACAGCCTGAGATACACAGTAATAAGCACGGAATGACACACTTACATGTAAGTGCTAAAAACTGTCATCAACAGCTAGGCCAGAACACTTGGAAGAATAGTTCATAGGCAAATCTAGTTAGCCTAATTGGGAACACAATTAAAGAACATTTCCATTCTAGAATGAGTATACCTTAGCTTTTTGCAGTTGTGATTTCCTTTTCCAAAATTCAAAATTTTATCTCATGGAAAAGTAAATTATCTTAAGGCAGTAACCCTCAAAGTTTTCTCATGTCTTTAAAGTGGTGATAGGTATTATTAATTCATTGATCATTCTGTGCCAGCTCCTATACAAGGCCCAGGGAATGAATGAATTAAGACATCATTTTGGCCCCCATAGGAACTCTTAATTCAGTGAGAGACACAGATGTATCAATGAATAAATATAGCAAATGATAATGGTTTAATAAGTCCTAGATTAGTGCTGTGTAAGTACTATTGGAACACATGAGTGTGTCCATGGATGACAGAACATGAGAATCCAAATTGTCTTGAAGGATGAAGGGACATATAGCAGGAGATATGAGGGGAGGCAGGGACATAGCTCATACAAAGGCACCTGTAGAACCTCATGTGATTCTGTGTGGCTGGAGAAAAGTGTGCCTGTGAGAGAAGTGGTAGAATATAAGGCTAGAGAGAGAAGCTGGAGTCCAGATCATGCCTGTCTGTAATAAACAATATGAGAGTTATTGTGTGTGAATTAACAGTCACTTGAAAATTTTAAATTGGGGAGTGAGGATCATATTTGAAATTTAGAGAGACCCCTCTGATTGTGTTACTGACAAAATATCGTATTAGTCAAAAAGTTGTCTTTAATATTTCTCTAATTTGTTCTGTCCGCCGTGTATTCACAAGCACTTCCTCTGTTTTCTCCCTAATCATTTTCCCACTAGACTACTACTAGTAATGAGGACGAGAACAAAGGGTACTTACTGGAGAAATATTTAATGGGGAGAATAACAGATCTCGTCTAATGGTTGGGATGAGGGAAAGGAAGGGTCAAGGATATTCCTTAAGTTTATTGTTAGTCAGCTGGATATTGGGGCCCTTAAGTCTGAGAATGTTGGAGGAGAAACATATTTGGGAGTGTGTGTAAGAAAAGCAATGGGTTCAACTTTGGGCATGTATATTTTGAGATCCAACTTGAGTTATGCTCCTGGAGCTCAGTAGAGAGGTCACTACCTGTCAATTTAAATTCAGTATTGTCATTTAAGAAGACAGGGGAGAAATATTTAAGGAGGGAATATGGCCAATACTTTGCTGTATAGAGAGAGGTCAAGTAAGAAAATGCTGGAAAAATGTTTCACATTAAATTAGGTAACCTCATTAATACCCTGTGAGGTAGGAATTATTATCCCCATTTTGTAGCTGAAGTAAGGTTAATTATTACAATCAAAAGCTCCTGCTATTGGAGTGTTTTTGTGTTGGAATTGTAACTCCAAAATTCATGCTATTTTCATTATGAGACAGACTTCCTGCCTTGGAGCTGCTCAGCGTTTGCCTCATTTCACCCTTAGCTTTAAAGTCACACCTTGTAGCAGGTTTTTCAAGCCTGTTGAATTAAACTTAAAAGCCAAAAAGTTTTTTTGCTCTCGGAAAAGCAACCATTAAGCTATCACTACTAAGATGCCATGTTTAGAGTTGTTATTTTATCAAAGGTAGATTAAAATAGTGAAGATGATACTTATTAATTTTACTCTTTCTTCATGTATCATTCACTTATATTTTGGGGCAAACTAAATGACCTTATCAATCACACTTTAATTTAGTGTTATAATTTTGGCCTGAGGTTATCTTATCAGTCTTATTCTGAAACTCAGTTAAGAAATAAGTTTCTAATCTGCGTTGTATTAGGTGTGACAGTTATTTGTCAGGAAGGTTTGCCTGAAATGTGTATTTTCTTTTGGGCTACTACGTAACTGTAGGGTTTTAGGAAAGTCCTTAGACACATTTTGTGAGAGATAATGAAGCTACTGACAATAACAAAAAAATAGCATTGGGTAGAAAGAGTGATAAGACAGGAGCCAATCCTGGATCTTATTCATAGCTGGGCCATTAAATGAGAAAGAATAGAGAGTGCTTTCATGTAGGAAGCATTCTAGCTATTTAATAAATGTTGGCTTTCTTAAAAACAATTACCAGTACCACTTTTTATTAATTAAAAAAATAATAACACTTTTTGTATCTCCTCATGGGATTCTTTGTGAAAGAATGACTGGAAACATGTTAAACAGGATAAGCCACTCCATGAATGTAAGGGATTATTAACTGGGAAGTTGTGTCAACATCCCTGAGTTTGGATCCCATTTATACTAAATGATGCTATTTGCTTTCTTAGATGCACCAGAATATTTGGGAAATGGTGATTTATTTCTGACAAATGAGTCACAGAAACTTAAATAAGGAATTGTAAGGATAATGATATTTATTGATCTTTGACTAGATGTTAAAATCCAACTTAACTCCCATAGGTGTTAATTAATCTATATGGGAAAAGTTTTCTGATTTATGGATATTTGAATTTTGTTAGATTAAGTGATGAAGTATACACACAAATGGAAGGAAAGCATGTAGTATAGCAATTAGATCTTACTGAAGTAGCTCATTATTTTTATGTTTTTCTGCTTATTATTTTTCCTTTAATCATGACACATGACTCCAGATAGAATTTATTTTTTAGGTATAAATTCAAGACAAATAATAGATGAATGTATAGTATTGTATTTGTTTCAGATGGATAGAAAATGAAATGAATATAGTGTGTTTCTGAACTTTACATATATATTTTCTTAACTGACACAGTAGTCTGCATTAAAATTAAGTAATATTGCTTTCCTAGGAGGTTTCTTTGGAGGTATTAATATTCACTTTGGTGTATTACAACTACTTAAGGCATGCATTAATGGCCCAGAGTACATGCTTTGGGGATATCTTGATACAATCATTATATGGTTTCTTAGTTTTCTATTTGAATTTGAAGAATTCTTTTATTTTCTCCTTTATTGAATTTGTCCTACTAACATGAAATAGAAAATGGGAAATAAGTAGAGAAAAACAGTGAAGATCTCTCTCTGCTGCTTAACAATGTTTTGATTGCAAAATCTTGCATTTTTTAAATCATTTTTTTCCCTCAGAACCTTCTTTTTATCTTTGTAGTCTACTCTTGTTTCACCATCCTATATCCCTCAGCTCAGTTAAGGCTAAGTATTCAACTTCCTAATTTATTTTGGAGAAAAACATTTAAATTAGCAGGTGTTTGTACTATTTTGTTTTCTGATAGAACATGAAACTGCCCACTGACCAGTGATGCAGTTAGCAAGCAACATCTTGGCAGAGAGAAGATTGGGGATAGAAGTCAACCAAGAATGGAATCCAAATAGCAAAGTATCCATTAGGCTTTTCTCTGCATGTCTTCTTAGTCTTAAGAAAACAAAACTACTCTTTATGAGCTCCCTTCCCTCCACTACCAGAGAAGTGGGTTTGTCAGCTCCAGAAACTTCATTCTTCATTTAAACACCTAGAAGAGAAACTCAGTAATTTGCATGTAGTTCTGCTTTGTTGAGCAGAGTATCTGCTGAGCTATTCTACTTGGTCAGGGATGTAGCTTAGTAAGGAAGTTTTCTCTGATTTTTTGAAATGTGGGTTTGTTCAAGGGTATATGGAATCAATTTCTGTGAAAATCCTTTAGCTTTGCCCTTTCTGATGGCCAAGCTATCGGAGCTTTCCTTTTTTATTTTTCAAGCATTTAGATTTTTTTCTTTTTTAAACGGAAGCCCTTAAGTTGGTAGAAGATACTTGCAAATGGGATGCATATCCAATTTTTTCATCCTTCCCTAAATATCATGGGAAATGTAACGTGACAGGTCTATAGCTTATTTATACCAGTGAATATTTGCTTGGCTTTATTAACACTTTTGTTTTGTCTGATTTTGTATAAACTTTAAAAACTGAAGTATAACATACATACATAAAAATGTACAGCTTATACACATACAGGTCAATGAATTTTCCAAGCCAAACACACCACCTCCAAGGTAACAGGCACCCAGATGAAGAAACAGAAAATTACCAAAATTCAAAAGATCCCTTATGCCCGTTTCCAGTCTCTAATCGCCCCTCAAGAATAAACACTATTCTGATTTCTAAAACTATAGATTAGTTTTGCCTGAGTTTGAACTTTATATAGATGGAATCAAGTAATATGTACTCTTCTGTGTCTGGTGTTTTTCATTCCATATTTCGTATTGTAGCATGTAACTGCATTTTGTTCATTCTCATTACTTTGGGTTGTGCCTAATTTGGGGCTCTATGAAGAGTGTTTCTATGAAGACTTTTGTATGTATTTTAATGAACATATGAAAATATTTCTGTAAGTGTGTATCTTCTCCCAGGAGTGGAATAGAGCTGGTTCATATACATTCATGAACATATACATATGTTTAGCTTCGGTAGGCACTGTCAGTTTTCCAAAGCAGTTATATCAATGGCTTCACTAACATTTGATGTACAGATAGGTATAATTTAATTTTACTCTTTAGCTTTCTGTGGCGTTATCATGTACAAGTTTGTCTAGACTCTCCAGATTATGTATATTTTCCACACATTTTATTTCTTGGAATAATCATATCCCAAGTTTCTTATCCTTTCTGAGCGTAACTTTCTCTTACTTATTTCTTATTCATTTGTCTATTTGTTTCTTCAAAAAAATGATTAAGCTTCTAATATGTGCCATGTACTACTAGATAATGGATAAAACATAAATAAGTTATAGTGCTTTCATTCAAGGGAAGTATAATGAAGTGAGGGAGACAGCAATATGAATATATATATATATTTTTTTTGTTTGTTTGTTTTTTTAACATCTTTATTCTTTTTTTTTTTTTACATCTTACTAGAGCATAATTGCTTTACAGTGGTGTGTTAGTTTCTGCTTTATAACAAAGTGAATCAGCTATACATATACATATGTTCCCATATCTCTTCCCTCTTGCATCTCCCTCCCTCCCACCCTCCCTATCCCACCCCTCTAGGTGGTCACAAAGCACCTAGCTGATCTCCCTGTGCTATGCGGCTGCTTCCCACTAGCTATCTATTTTACATTTGGTAGTGTATACATGTCCATGCCACTCTCTCACTTTGTCACAGCTTACCCTTCCCCCTCCTCATATCCTCAAGTCCATTCTCTAGTAGGTCTGTGTCTTTATTCCTGTCTTACCCCTAGGTTCTTCATGACATTTTTTTTCTTAGATTCCATATATATGTGTTAGCATATGGTATTTGTCTTTCTCTTTTTGACTTACTTCACTCTGTATGACAGACTCTAGGGAGGTGGATGGAATAGATATATTTTTAAGTGATTTCACTCAAATTTAAAAAGCTTCATCTTTGGTCTCTTGTTTCTAGATTTAGTAAAGAAGTCCATTAACAACTTGTCAAATTCGTTCATTATGTCTAGGTTATTAAAAAATCATGTGTATTCCAATATAAATTTCACTTTTTTGAAGTAAACAGACCCCATATTTTTAACTCCCTCATACAGAAGTCATCCTGTCTTCCAAATTGCTTTTTTTAAAAACATTTCTTTAATCATTTTTTTAAAAGTATAGTGACCATAATTATCCATAGTACTTTGGGTCCTAAACTCTAGGGTGTGCATGTGTTTTTGCTTGCTTCTTTGGTTTTTTGAGAGTTCAGTATCTTCTGATGTCCTTCTTGGTAATTTACAATACATATATAGCTTCTTGGTCTAGCACACAAAATTTTCGGGTTTATATCTTCAAGAAACAACTTATGATGATTCCTAGGTTCTTCTCCTTATTGTAACATTCCTCCTGGGTGAAGGCCCTGTAACCTTCACACACATGACTTTAGCTCCCAGCTATGAGCTAGTGATTCACATATCTCTATTTCTAGCTCAATTCTAGCTCCATGTATAGTATATTTTAATTTGGATATTATGCTGGCATCTCACATTTCGCAGATGACAAAAAGTACTTTACCTTTCTCTTCCAAATGCATTATTCATTCTGTATTCTCCATCTTGGTGAATGCATCACGATGTGCACAATGGTGCAAACAATTTTCTAGATGCTTCTAGATACCTCCACCCCCTTCCATCTAAGTATCACAGAGTCTTACTGCTTTTGCCTCCTAAATATTTCTGGATCCATCCTACTACAACCTAGCAATAGTGTTCAGCATTCAGGCACTCATTGTCTTTTACCTGAATTATTGCCTGGTCTCCCTGACTGAAATTTCATTCTCTCTAATCACTAAATGGTCACTGCTGGAGCAATCTTTGAAAATACACATCTGAGCTTGTTGCTCTCTCAGTTCTTTAGCATGGCACCTGCCTGCGTTTCTAGCTGGATTCATCACCATTCCTGCTTAGCGACCCTATACTTGTAGTGCCGCCTGCAGTAGCATACTCCTTGCTCTGTTATGCCTCAGGCCTTTGCACATGCTGTTCTCTTTTTTCTTTTTGGCAAATGTCCTTTATTTATTTTTTTTTAACATCTTTATTGGAGTATAATTGCTTACAATGGTGTGTTAGTTTCTGCTTTATAACAAAGTGAATCAGCTATACATATACATATATCCCCATATCTCCTCCCTCTTGAGTCTCCCTCCCACCCTCCCTATCCCACCCCTCTAGGTGGTCACAAAGCACCGAGCTGATCTCCCTGTGCTATGCAGCTGCTTCCCACTAGTTATCTATTTTACATTTGGTAGTGTATATATGTCCATGCCACTCTCTCACTTCATCCCAGCTTACCCTTCCCCCTCCCCATTTCCTCAAGTCCATTCTCTACATCTGTGTCTTTATCCCTGTCCTGCCCCTATGTTCTTCAGAACCTTTTTTTTTTATATTCCATATATCTGTGTTAGCATACAGTATTTGTTTTTCTCTTTCTGACTTACTTCACTCTGTATGACAGTCTCTAGGTCCATCCACCTCACTACAAATAACTCAATTTCATTTCTTTTTATGGCTGAGTAATATTCCATTGTATATATGTGCCACATCTTCTTTATCCAGTCCTCTGTCCATGGACACTTAGGTTGCTTCCATGTCCTGGCTATGAACAGTGGGTAGACAGCTACTTCTGTCCTCCCTACGTCTCGTAAAAAAGTTAATTACCCCCAAATCCTGCATGAAGTAGCAGACAGCCTTTATTTTCAGAAAGGAAGGAGCTAAAAATATAGTAGGGCTGCCATTTATTAACCTCATGTAACATTATCCGAAGGTAGCAGAGTCTTGTGAATAAGTCGGGATTTGCAATCAGAAGACTTAGGTTTACATCTCAGTTCTTTTATCAGCCTTTTAATCTCCTTAGACTAAATACTCATTTAGTTAAAATGGGGCTAATAACACCAGCCTTACTGCCTTAAAGGGTGTTGTGATGATCAGTGAGATACTATCCAGAAGCACTTTATAAATTATAAGTCATTATACAACACAAGTCATCACATCCTTGTGTAGTAGCAAATAAGAGAAATCCTTCCCATGCAGGAAGGGGTATAACATAGCTGTTAGGATCATGGCTTAGCAGTTGCACTGACTTGGGTTACAATGCAAGAAATGCCACCATTTAGCTTTGTCAGTTGGCTCATGAACTCAGTCTCTCTAGATATCAGTTTTCTCATCTTTAAAAAGGAGAATAATATGTATCATGAGTTTTTATAAGGATTACATGAGATATTGTATGTGGAATGCATAAGTTATTGTTAAGTTCCCTTGAATTAGTTTTCTTTAAAATAAACTTTTAATTTATATTAATAATTTTAGATTTCCAGAAAAGTTGCAATGATAGTACAGAAATTTCCCATCTACTTTTCTTCTGATTTCCTTCATCGTTAATGTCTTACATTAGCCACAATGAACAAACATTGATGCATTACTATTAACTAAACTCGGCTTTTTTTGGAATTCATCAGTTTTCCCATTAATGTCTTTTTTCTCTGCCAGGATCTGATCCAGGTTTCTATGCTGCATTTAGTTGTCATGTCTCCTCAATTTCCTCTGGTCTGTAACAGTTTATCTGTCAGTCTCTTTGTTTTTTGTGACCTTAACAGTCTTGAGGAATACAGTCCAGGTATCATGTAGGATTTTCCCCAGTCTGTTTTTGTTTGTTGTTTTTCTCATGATTAGACTGAGACTGTAAGCTTTTGGAGAGAATTCCAGACAGATGAAGTACTCGTCTTGTCACAACATATCAAGGAGCACCCGATATCCATATGACATCACTGATGATGTTAACATTCATCTCTTGGTTAAGGGAGTACTTGCCAGGGTTTTTCACTGTATATTGAGCTAGTTTTAACCAGTTGTCACTTATATAGGACTTTCTCTTTCCTCTCCTCCCACTGTTTGAAATGCTTTTCATTTATATTTATTGCAAATGTCATCTCTGAGGAAATACCTTCTCTGCCCACCCAAGCTAAAGAGCTTCTCTTCTCAAGTCAGTCAGTGTTGTGTTTTCTCGATAGCATTTTTCATTACCTGAAATTGTCTTGTGTATTTGTTTTACCTAGTTTATCTGTTTGTCTTTAGGCCCCCTCCCCCTCAAACAAGAACATAAGCTTCAGGAGAACAAGGTCCTTGCAGGATTGTTCACTTCTGTGCACTTGACATCTAAGCACAAGGGCTAGCATATACTAAGTGCTCAATAACTATTTGAATAAATGTCGAAGAAAGAAAAATCCAGGATTAACTTATTAGCTAGTATTTCTGAAAATGAGTGGAAGATAGCTGAATGGTGGGAAGTTTAATTTAGTATTCTTAACTTAATTGGTTTAGTTTTAACAAAAAGGTTAAATGCAATCATCACCATCTATGCAAATAAGTAATCAGCATCCTTGTAATTCAAGCTGTCTTATAATTCACTTCATAATGTGAAAGCCTAAGTATTTTTCTGACTTATAAGTATATGACTGACAAATGTAAGAGGTACTCAGTTATCACACATCTGTACCATTGTGACCTTTATTTGCTATGGCTTAGCTTTCCTATTACAGAAATTTTAACAGAATCAGGAGGAGTATAGAAATAATTTATGCCCTTTATTTTAACTTATCATTATAAATTCCTTGTGTCTATTATTTTTTTCATTTATATTGGCAGAAAAATGGAGCTTCTTGGCATAAATCTTTCTTCCATAACCTCTCTTTTTATTTCTTTCCTCAGGACCTAAAATCTCCAAATCAGAGGGATGAAATTGCAGGTGCCCGGGCCTCATTGAAGGAGAACTCCCCCATATTGCATTCAATTTGTTCAGCTTGTTTGGAACATTCTGATGTCGCTTCCCTCAAAGCCAGCAAGGACACAGTTTGTGAAGAAATTCAGAATGCCCTCAATGTAATTTCAAATGCTTCACAAGGCATCCAGAATGTGTTAGTCCCACCAGAACCTCAGGCAGCAACCCTGGGAAGTGCCCTTGATGAGCTTGAGGTAAGTTGAGAGAAAATTAAAATGTGATTTGATGTACCAATATAAAAATTAATAGATGTGTGTTCTCAGATCCTTGGGTTGGAGTTCAGAGTATGAGTAAATAAAAATTCAGTGACCTAATCAGTCTCTATCATTGTCTGTGTTTTCCAAAGAATTGAATAGCAGGACAGTATTCTATCAGTAGACTTCTGATTCCTTTACATCTCTGCCAAGGAAACCAATGCATTTAAATTGGAATTGTTAATTACATTGAAATGATGACTTTATTTTACATAGATCAATTTATGAAATGTAGGATTTATTCATTCCACAAATACTTATTATTGGCACAGTTCTTTATGCATGGGATATAATTGAGTGCTGCTCTCTTGAACTCCTCACATTTTAGTTTGGACTAGGGTGGCTAGTGAATATTAAGCCTAAATTTTGTAAGTAGAGCCAACTGGATTTGACAGAATGGTTGTGGGGTGTAAGTGAAAGGGAAGAGTCATGGCTGGTGTTGCAGGTTAGCTCCTCTAGAAGCACACACTGGACAGAATTTGGGATACAAGGTGTTATTAGGAATCAACATGTGTGAAGGGAGAGGAAGGGAGTAGAACTGAGCAGAAGAAGGAGTCTACCTGTGAGCCAGACCCACAAAGCCACCAGTGAGCAGGGAGCTCTGGAGAGAGTGTTAACCTCAAGAAATAGCCAGCCCTCTTTCAATCACTGGAAGCAGGTCACCCTACCCTGGGAAGGGTCTTACCTCCAGGCAGGGGGGCTGGGAATAAGCCCTCTGCAGCTGCTGCAGATGCTGAGGGGACTGACAGCTGGGAGGCCATCTGCTGCCCTCACCCTCCACAGGTAGGCAACAAATCCTACCTGGAAGGAGGATATGGGCAGTAAACCTTTTGTCTACCACAAATAATTACAAGGTGTTTTTGTTTTTGTTGTTGTTGTTGTTTGTTTTTTGGCTTGAGCAACTGGATGGATTAAGTTTTTATCAACTATGATGGGGAAGACTGTGGGTGAAGCCATTTTTGAGAGGAAGATCAGCAACTCAATTTTCAACATGTTGAGTTGAGAGATTTGTTAGACATTCCAGTATGATGTCAAAGATCATTGGTTATCCAAGTCAGATAAGTACTTGCTTAATGGAAGACAACACGGTGTAATGTTTAAAGATAAGGGATCAGGAGCCCAGATGCCTGAGTTCCTATCCCAGGTCTGGCGGATACTGCCTGTGTGACCTTAAGAAAGCTATTTTATTGAACTCTCAGTTTTCTCACCTATAAATTGAGGATAATAATAGGACCTATTTCTTAGTGTTGTCTGCATCAGTGAATTAATAATACATGTAAAAATGATCATAGCAGTGACTGGCACATAGTAAGTGCTCAATAAATCTTAGCTTTCATTACTAGTTGTGGAGGTGACTATTTGGCAGAAGATTCTTCCATAATCAAGAAATCAACACAATTAAAATTACTAAAGTTTTACTGATAACTTAAAAAAATAAACACATAACCTATAATTCCTATATGTTCTTAACATTATTACTGTCACAATAAACTTATTAGATATCTAATTCATTTAAGTTTAGAATAGCCTTTCCATATGCTTTTCCTTTAGTTACATGTCTTAAACAGGTTTCTTCACTTCTAACCTAAATTATTAAATTCCTAATTTTTGGCATCAATGAAAAAATCTATTAATTTCCTAATTATTAGTATGTATGTGAAAATTTTAGGACCTATTTGTCTAAATAAGGTAGAAAATTAGTGATGATTCTTTAATAATACCCCATCATGTAAATGTTTGCCTTGTGTAATGAGTACTCAGTAAACTTATCTATTAGATGAGTGTTCTGTCTTCACAATAAGATTGAAAACACCCTGTGGGCAAGATTATGTTTCTAACTAATTTTATACCAGTGATACTAGCAGAACATTAGGTCCCCCATACATTAATATGTAACATTTCTTGATAGCTAAACACTTAACATAAATTTATCACTTAATTATTACAGTGTCCATATAAGATATGTTTTTTTCTTGTTTGTTTTACAGAAAATAAAACTGAGACTTATGTATGTTTTTTAACTTGCTCAAGTCAGAAGGCTAGTGAGTGGTAGTAACCAGGATGTGAATCTAGTATGTCTGACTCTAGAAGATATTTCCAACTTCTGTATTATACTGAATTCTTACAGGTAGAGCTTAATGTGGTTGATCAAAATTCAACAAAACTTGTTCTACGATTTTTAGTTTATTGGAACTATCAGAGAAATTATATATGTAACCCAGTCCAAAAGATGGCATAACTTTTTAGTGAAAAATTATTTTTTGGGTACCTGGGTTATTTAAGTAGAAGTAGTCTGTGTATGAGGAGTGACTAGTATTGTGAGGTGAAATTTGCAAGAGTGGACCGATGGGATTGTGTATCACATTTTTCATAGTACTAAACAGAATTGTATCAGGTGATGCATAAGAGGTCCAGTTTATCCCAGACACCTTTTTCTATATTCTTAAGATTATAGAAGAAGATAGAGGATTTTAAAGTTGTCTTCCTTCAGGGACTTCTGTTTTCTCACTTTAGTTGAAAGTGGCTGCTGCGGACAAGAAATGGCAGTGGTTGGAGAGGAGGAGAAAGTGTGTGTGTGTGTGTGTGTGTCTGTGTGTGTGTATGGGTGTAGTTTTGATGGGAGTGGGCATAGGCATAGTGATAGAGTCTTCCCTTTTGTAAGATAAGTTGCTGACTCCCTTCTTCTTATCAAGGCAGGAGGGAATTTCAAAGATATTACCTAGAAATCCCAATACTGTCTCAACAACTTTTGAAATTCAGTTCCAGTCAAAGTTAGGGATAGAAAGCTGGTACAAAATGCCTGAATTTTATACACATTTTTATATCCAAGTTACAATAGCTTCTGAGGTTGTCTGAACTAGATAAAGCAGGATTTATTGAGCATTTAGCCTTTTTAAATGATTTTGTAAATTAAATGGTTGCACTTTACTTACAGGAAGCTTATTGGTAAAGGATCCAAAATAACCTTTGCTCTATCTTGCTTCTGCAAATATAATACTATGAAATAAATTGATGTAGTCAATACTCTGTTGGGAGTAAGTCTCATTAAATGTTATAGTGTAGAAATGTATCAGAGCACTTACTCAACAACTACCAAGCTGAAGCGTCATTAAATCTTTCATTCTGGTCCATGTTTGGTTGTTGAAATGAAACCTGAGATTTATTGCTGAAGAAAATAGAAGTTGAATTAGAACACTGTATGGGCTAAATCAATTTCTTTATTGGAAAAGCTAATGTGAATTTTAGAGTGTTCTTTCACATTTGTGACTGAATGAGAGTTGAAAAGTGTCCCAACTATGGATTAACAGAATTATGAAAATATCTTTAGGTGAGAAACTTTGCCAGTGAAAATTGCTTTGAAACTCCAAGTCTACTAAGGTATATTTGCTCTTGTGTGGAAGGAAAACACAGCTTTTATAATCATAGTCCACAGAATTATCCAGATCCTCTTGTGATAATGATGATAATAACAAAGGAGTTTTGTAGTATTTTGTCATTTTCAAAGAGCTGTCATGTTTATTTTCTTATCTTCTTTTTATATATTCATTTATGGTCATCATTCATATATTCCTTTATTCAGTGTTGCATCCCCAACACTTAGAACAATGCTCTATACATAGTAAATGCTAGGTAAATATCGATGAATGAATGAAGGAAGGAAAGAACAAATATAGGAATGGTGCCTATGGTTTTGCAATAATGGAGTGAAGAGCATTTTCCCTATACGCCTATTTTTTCTCCTTTTTCCAACTTGTAGTGTACGTACTGGAGGTTTGTATTCTACTTTATCTAACTTTTAACTGGGATGCAAATTTAAAGTGAGGGAAACCACAAGGAAAATATCTGAGTGATATGCCGCTCAGATACCTTTCTGTGATAAGGGAGCACAAAGAGGAAAAAACAAATCTTTTCTCAGTGGCTATCTAGCCTTAGTTTAGGTTCCCTGTAACTGCCAAGCTATGCTGCCTTTTACTAAGAGTAATAGTTTTGAGGTATGCAGTCCTTATATTCTTCTGTTTTCACCTGAAGGAGAAAACAGGACCTCTATTAATCAAATTAGCATTTAGGAGGTAAAGAAAAATAGGCATCAGTGATATCTAGAAGCAATTTAATATGAAAAAATGGTTTGTTTTTTAGAAATATAGTGAACTAGAAAAACTAAAAATAATGGATAAATATTTTTAACTACATGGATAATCTGACAAGAGAATTAGGGAAATTTGTTGGGGCTAGCCAGGTACAAAGAGCACAAATCCAAACTAGCAAGCCAGCACTAGCATTGTGCTATGCAATATGGGGAATTTGTTTTTCATTATTGCCTGTAGCTTGGATTTTGGAAGAACATGAACTGAGGACAAAAGACAAAGCTTGTCAGCTGGAAAGTCGCATGAGACCCTTACACGAATCTGAGAATCCTTTTATTTGACCACCTCATTGGATAAACAAGAAAAACACTAGCCTCTACATCAGGAGATAGTAGGAAAACTTGGCTGGCTTAAATTGGCCATGGGTAGTTCAGAAAAATATACAAAACATCTTGGAAAATTTCTAACTGTAAGTCTGTTCTTATCTGGACTTTGGGTCAAAAGTTATATTATCTCTGTAGCCTCTAAGACTTTAACTGAAAATTTAAAATTGTCCTGTCTTGGCAATATCTCCAAGTAACTGCCAGAAGTATACTCAAATTCTGTCTGCACCATACACTAAGCCCACAAAAACTTCTCATACCAGTCCAAGGACAATAAGTTCTCACAAGACACACAAATAAGCAAACCACCATGAATGAAATTTTGTAGAAAGAGCAAACTGCAGAATCAGATCTGCAAACACTGCAGATGTTGAAACAGTAAGACATTAGATGTAAATTAGTATGCTTAATATATATTATTTCCTCATCTACTCAGTAAAGTATGAGGAGTATGATGAAGGAAGAAAAGACTATCAAAATTGACCAGGCAGAACTATCTAAAATGAAAAACATAATTGTGAAAAATTCAATGGTTAGGCAAAACAGGAGGTTAGATAACAAATTAATGATCTGAAAGATGTGTTTGAAGAAGTTACTTGCAATGTACCACAGAGACACAAAATAAGATTTTTTTTAAAAGCAGTTAAGATACATGGAGGATGGTGTGACGAGTTCTAAAATATTCTGATATAAGATACAGAAAAAGAAAAGCATAAAAAAATACTAAGAATTTCCTGGAACTAATGGAAGATAGCAATCTCCATAGCTAAAAAATCTAATAATTCCCAAGCAAGATATATAGAAAGAAATCCACATCTACTCATATTGTAATGAAACTGAAGAACAACAAAGGCAAAAAGAATATTCTAAAAAGAAAATAGGGATAGCTTTATTCTCAGCAAGATGGCAGAATAGGAGGCTCCCGACTCTTCCGTCCACCCATAAACACACTGAATAAACAACTACACATGTATCAGTTGCCTCTGAAATCCAGAAACGAGTTGAGCAATTCCTCCATGTTGGTCAACTAAGAAAATGCCCACCTCAAAACAGTTAGGAAAAACTGAGATACACTCTCACCATAAACTCCATTCTTAACACAGCATCATACAGTTGAGAGGGATCCCCCATCTCCCAACTTCTCCTTGAGGAGAAAAGGTTTTGATACATATCTAACACTCCAACTTTTATGGCTGCTACCAGAAGGACTGTCTACTAGCTTGCCTATCTTTGGCAGCTGACAGGGCCCTATATTTGCTAGTCCCTTGGGACCATAGAGAACAAAGAGGTAGTTTTCAAGCAATTCCTATAGCTTTTCCCCCTGGCTCAGTTCAGAATGAGCAGGCAATAAAGCCCAGCTTCCAGCTTCTTCTTGGAAGGGGTTAGAATGCACATTTACATAATAAATTTTCCAGTTGCTGACCAGGGTCTGACTTCTAACTCAGCTGTCTTTGGGAGCTGATGGGACAGGTAATCACTAGTCTCCTAGGCATTTGAACCTGTGTGTGGGCACTTCCCATGGCTTTTCCTCTGACTAGCTCCAGTTAAGTAACTGAGTCACCATCTTCTTCTTGGAAGGAGTTGGACTACACATCTAGTACAGTAGACTTTTCTGACTACTGCCTGAAGATCTTGCTTCTCACTTGCCTGCCTTTGGGAGCTGATGGAGCCATGCATTCTCTAGTTTCCTGGAGTCTACACAGAACAAAGTGACAGTTTTGAATGAGTGGAGCCTCTTCCTACAACTCCTTTCCCAGGCTTGCTCCAGCAGTAAAGCCCAGCTACTAGTTTCTCCCTGGAAGGGGTTATGCTGCACATCTAGTGTCACAGCTTTTCAAGTTAGACCAGCAACAACATTTGAGAAGCATCTGGAGTAACTGGATGGGCTGATTATTGGGGTTCATCACCCACTTGAGGTGAGTCTCTCATCTGGGAGAGGTGGCTATTTTATCTAACGCACAGAAAAACACACAGAGAGTCAATAAAAAAACAGGGAAATATGTTCCAAATAAAAGAACAAACTAACTCTCCAGAAGTGGACCCTAATAAAATAGAGATATGTGATTTACCCAACAGATAATTCAAAATAATGAACAAGAAGGTGCTCATTGAGGTCAGGAGAGCAATTTATGAACAAAGTAAGAATTTTAACAAAAACAAAATGTTAAAAAAAATCATAGAGCTGAATAATACATTTGAATTGGAAAAAAATCAATAAATGGAGTTTAGCTCAGACTAGATCAAACAGAGGAAGGAAAGGATCAGTAAACTCAAAGACAAGTCAGTGGAAATCATACAGTCAGAGGAGCAAAAAGAAAAAAAAAGAAAAAGAGTGAAATTAGCTTAAGAAACTTATGCATATGTGTATCATCATGTGGATATGTATGCATTATTAGAGTTCCAGAAGAAGAGAAAAGAAAGGAGCAGAAATCTTATTCAAAGAAATAATGTTTGGAAATTTTCCAAACCAAGGAAGAAAATAGACATCATCCAGGAAGTCTAAAAAACACCAAAAAAAAAAAAAAAAAAGTGGAGAGACCCACGCCAAGACACATTATAATCAAATTGTCAAACTTAATGACTAAGAGAAATTTGAAAGCAGCAAGAGAAAAATGACTTGCTACGTACAAGGGGACCCTCCCTTCCCCCATAAGATTATCAACGTATTTTTCAGCAGAAACTATGCAGGCCAGTGAGGAATGTGGTGATATATTCAAAGTGCTGAAAGAAAAAATCTACCAACCAACAATACAGTGCCTGGCAAACTTGTCATTCAAAAATGAAGGGAACGGGCTTCCCTGGTGGCGCAGTGGTTGAGAGTCCGCCTGCCGATGCAGGGGACACGGGTTTGTGCCCCGGTCCGGGAGGATCCCACGTGCCGCGGAGCGGCTGGGCCCGTGAGCTATGGCCGCTGAGCCTGCGCGTCTGGAGCCTGTGCTCCGCAACAGGAGAGGCCGCGGCAGTGAGAGGCCCACGTACAGCAAAAAAAAAAAAAAAAATGAAGGGAAGGTAAAGACTTTCTCAGACAATCAAAAGCTGAAGTAGTTCATCACCCATATTCCTACCTTACAAGAAATGCTAAAGGGAGTTCTTTAAGTTAAGATGACACAACAGTATGTGAGAATAAAAAGTATGGAACTCATTGGGAAAGGTATTACTATAGACAAAACAGAATACTTTATTACTATAATGGTGGTTAAATCAATTTAATTCTTGTATCAAAGTTAAAAGACAAAATATTAAAAATAACTATAATTAAATTATGTTAATGGATACACAATATAAAAAGATGTACATTATAACATCAATTGCATATAATGTGATAGTAGAGTAAAAGTGTAGAGTTTTTGTGTGCAATCAAAATTAAGCTCTTATCAGCTTAAAATAGACTATTATAACTATAAGATGTGTTATGTAAGCTGTATGGTAATCATAAAGAAAAAAACTGTAGTAGATACACGAAAGATAAAAAGAAAGGAATGAAAACATACCACTACCCCCCAAAAATCTTCAAATCGCAAAGGAAGAAAGCAAAAGGAAGAAAGGAAGAAAGTACCAAACAATCAGAAAACAATTAATAAACTGGCAATAGTAAGAGCTTACCTATCAATAATTACTTTAAATGTAAATGGATTAAATTCTTCAATTGAAAGACATAGAGTGGCTGAATAGATTAAAAAAAACAATATCTGACTATAAGCTATCTATAAGAAATTCACTTTGGATTCAAGAACACATATATGCTGTAAGTGAAGAGATGAAAAAAAGATATTCCATGACAATGTTAACCAGAATAAAACAGGAGGAGCTATACTTATACCAGACAAACTAGAGTTAAGTCAAAAACTGTCTCTAGAGACAAAGAGGTTGTTATATGATGATAAAAGGGTCAATTCAAAAAGAAGATATAATAATTATAAATATGTACCCAGCATCAGAGTACCTGAATATATAAAGCAAATATTCACAGATTTTAAAGGAGAAATTGACAGCAATACAATAACAGTAGGAGACTTCAATACCCTACTTTTAATAATAGATAGTACATTCTGACTGAAAAGCTATGAAGAAACAGTGGACATGAACAACACTGTAGACCAAGTGAACCTAATAGACATGTACAACACTTTTCACCTAACAATGAAAGAATGCTATACACAAAATAAGTCTTAATAAACACACAAAGCAGTCTTATTAAATATAAGAAGATAGAAATCCAAGTATCTTTTCCAACTTCAGTGGTATGAAACTAGAAATCAATAATAGCAAGAAAACAGGAAAACTTACAATATGAGAAAACTAAACAATACACTCTTTTGAACAACCATTGGGTCAAAGAGGAAATCAAAAGGAAATTTTAAAAAGTGTCATGTGGCAAATGAAGATAAAAAGATTAAATACCCAAACTTATGGAATACAGCAAAAGCAGTACTAAGAGGGAAGTTTATAGTGATAAATGCCTACACTAAGGAAAAAGAAAGATCTCAAATAAACCAACTTTATACCTCAAGAAGCTATAAAAAGGAGAACAAACTTTGCCCCAAATTAGCCAAATGAAGAAAATAACCAAGGTCAGAACAGAAATAAATGAAATAGAGACAAGAAAAACAATAGGAAAAAAATGTCAATGAAACTACAAGATCAATGAAACTAAGAAAAGAGAAAGAAAATTGACAAACCTTTAGCTAGACTAAGAAAAAGAGAAGGCTCACATAAATAAAATCAAAGAAATGAAAGAGGAGACATTACAACTGATAATGCAGAAATAACAAGAATCATAAGAAGCTGCTATGAACAATTACATGCCAACAAATGAGAGGACCTAGAAGAAATGGATAAATTTCCAGAAGTGTACAATCTCTGAAGATTGAGTCAAGAATAGAAAATCTGAACAGACCAATAACAAGTAAGGAGATTGAAGCAGTAATCAAAAACCTCTAAACTAAGGAAAGTCCATCACCAGATGGGTTCACAGATGAATTTATACCAATTGTTCTTAATCTTCCCCCAAATAGAACACTTTTTGGAAGAGAGAACATTTACCAAATCATTTTATGAGGCCAGTATCACCCTAATACCAAAGCAGAGAAAAACACCATAAGAAAAGAAACTGTAAGCCAATGTCTCTAATAAACATAGATGCAAAAATCTTCAATAAAATACTAGCAAACTGAATTCAACAGTACATTAAAAGAATTATATACCATGACCAAGGGAGATTTATCCCTGGAATACAAGGATGGTACTCATATGCAAATCAATCAGTGTGATGACCACATTAACAGAATGAAAGATAAAAACCACACGATCATGTCAATAGATGTAGAAAAGGCATTTGACAAAGTTCAACATCCATTCAGGATAAAAAAAAAAAATCTCTCAGCAAATTATGTAGAGAAGGAACTCACCTCAACACAATAAATCCCATGTATGGAAAGCCCACAGCTAACGTTGTAATTACTGGGGGGGTGGGGGGGGAACTGAAGGCTTTTCCTCTAATTTCTGGTATAAAGCAAGGATGCCTACTCCTGCCACTTCTATTCAACATAGTACTGGTAGTCCTAAACAGAGTAATGAGACAATAAAAATGTAAAGGCATCAAAATTGGAAAGGAAGAAGTAATTATATCTGTTTGCAGATCATATGATCATATATGTAGAAAACCATAAAGAATCAACAACAAAATCCTGTTAGAAACAATAAATGAATTCAGTAAAATTGCAGGATACAAAATCAACATACAAAAAGCAGTTGCATTTCTATGCATTAATAATGAACTATCCAAAGAAAGAAATTAAGAAAACAATCCAATTTACAATAGCAACAAAAATTTGAACAGTTATGATTAAACTTAAGCAAAGAGCTAAAAAACTTGTACATTCTAAACTATGAAACATTAGTGAAGGCAACTAAAGAAGACTCAGAAATTGGTAGACATCCTGTGTTCATGGATTAGAATGCTCAATATGTTAAAATGCCTATACTATCCAAAATGATCTACAGATCCAGTACAAACCTAACGAAAAATTCAGTGGCATTCTTTACTTAAATAGAAAAAGAATCCTAAAATTCATATAGAACCACAAAGACTCAAAATAGTCCAAGTAATCTTCAGAAAGGAGAACAAAGCTGGAGGCATCACATTTCCTGACTCAAAATGTACTATAGAGCTACAGTAATTAACACAGTATGATACTAGCATAAAAACAGGTATATAGACCAATGGAACAGAACACAGAGCCCAGAAATAAATTAAAACATTTACAGTCCACTAATCTTTAACAGCATATTAAGAATACACAGTGGGGAAAAAGTCTCTTCAGTGAATGATGTTGAGAAAAGTGAATATCCACATGCAGACATGAGTAATGTCTGATAGTTGATTTCTCAGATATAGATGCTGTAAGACAGTGGAATTATCCTCCTTTTAATCCTGAGAGAACATAACTGTTAACCTTGAATTCAGTAAACAATGCATCTATCTTCTAAGAACAAAGATAAAGATTCTTTTATACAACCCCAAACTTGTAGAGTTTACTGAACAATTTCACTGAAAAAATTGCTAAAGAAAAAATGTGCAAATGTAAGAATTTGTAAGAAAAATAAATGGTAAATATATGGGTTTACTACTGCTCAAATATTAATTGTTATAAAGGATTAATAACAGTGTATAGTTTGTGTAATTAAAAATACAGAATTAATGTGCCTGAAAACAGGAGCATATAATTAAGGAAGAGTGGATTAAGAGTTAAATCTTCTATGATCTCAGTATTTTGGGGAGGGGAAAGGCAAAGGTATTGACTTACTTTAGACATTAATTTAAATAAGCATGTCAAAACATCTAAAGTAACTACTAAAAATGTATAGCAATAGACGGTATAATCTGAAAACATGGAGAAGAGAAATATGGGATGAGAAAATAAGAAACTCATTCAATCCAAAAGAAGAAATTAATGGAGGGGGAAAATAAACAGAAAAAAAGGGACAAATAGACAATAGGAAACATGATGGTAAAATTAATTCAAATATTTCAGTAACCATAGTAAATGTACAAGAAAACATAAAACTCTTAAAAGCACAAATACTCAGAGCTTAGAATAGAAAACAAACTCCAGCTATATGCTGTTTATAAGAAGCTCACCTAAAACATAAAAACAGGGGAAGTCTGAAAGTCCAAGGATGAAAAAAAATACATCCAACAAATCCTAACCAAAGAAAGCTGGTGTAGCTATATTAATATTAGTCAAAATAAATTGCTAATGATGATTACTATCTAGCAATATACTAAGCCATGGTTTTCAAAGAACTAGTATCTTACAGTCCACCTAGAAATATATTTAGATAAATAAATGAAATTACCCCACTGTTTGGAGTCATTTTTGAAAAGCACACCTGTGTTACTCTCTCATCAAAGAATAAATTATAATTGAAAGTAAAAGTAGTTATATCTGAGAAATAATGAAAATAATAAAATTTGAGGGATATAGCTAATTAATAATAGCTAACATGCAGCTAATTAGAGGGAAATTTATCACCAAAATACTTACATTATAAAAGAAAACCTGATGAGAACTATAAAACATTGATAAAAAAACCAAGATGATTCAAAGAAATGGAAAGATATCCAATGCTTTCAGATTGGAAAAATTAATATTCTTAAAATGGCCATACTACTGGAAGCAATCTAGAAATTTAATGTGAACCCTATCAAATTACCCATGACATTTTTCACAGAACTAGAACAAATAATCCTAAAATTTATATGGAACAACAAAAGATTCAGAATTTTCAAAACAATCCTGAGGATAAAGAACAAAGCTAGAGGCATAACCCTCCCAGACTTCAGACAATACTACAAAGCTACAGTAATCAAGACAACATGGTATTGGCATAAAAACAGACATATGGATCAATGGAACAGAAGACAGAGCCAAGAAATAAACCCATGCACCTATGGTGAATTAGTCTTCAACAAAGGTGGCAAGAATATACAATGGAGAAAAGACAGTCTCTTCAGCAAGTAATGTTGGGAAAGCTGGGTAGCCACATGTAAAAGAATGAAATTAGAACACTCTCCCACACCATACACAAAAGTAAACTCAAAATTGATTAAAGACTTAAATATAAGATATAACACCATAAAATTCCTAGAAGAGAACTTAGGCAAAATATTCTCAGGCATAAATCATACCAATGTTTTCTCGCATCAGTCACTCAAGGAAAAGAAAATAAAAGCAAAAATAAACAAATGGAACTACAACAAACTTAAAAGCTGTTGCACAGCAAAGGAAACCATAAACAAATGAAAAGATAGCCTATGGACTTGGAGCAAATACTCACAAATGATGCGACTGACAAGGGCTTAATTTCCAGAATATGTGAACAGCTCATACAACTCAATATTGAAAAAAAAATAAACCAGTCAAACGTGGACAGAAGACGTAATAGACATTTCTCCAAAGAAGACATACAGATGGCCAACAGCACATGAAAAGATGTTCAACATTGCTAATTATTAGAGAAATGCAAATCAAAACTACAATGAGGTATCATCTCACGCTGTTCAAAATGGGCATCATCAAAAAGCCTACAAACAAATAAAAGCTGGAGAGGGCGTGGAGAAAAGGGAACCCTCCAATACTGTTGGTGAGAATGTAAATTGGTATAACCACTGTGGAGAATAGTATGGAGGTTCCTCATAAACAAAAATAGAACTACCATATGATCCAGAAATCCCACTCCTGGGCATATATCCAGAGAAAACCATAACTCAAAAAAGTAATGCACCCTGATGTTCATTGCAGCACTATTTACAATAGCCGAGACATGGAAGCAACCTAAGTGTCCACTGACAGAGGAATGGATAAAGATGTGGTACACATATACAATGGAATAATACTCAGCCATAAAAAAGAATGAAATAATGCCATTTTCAGCAACATGGATAGACCTAGAGATTATCATACTAAGTGAAGTAAGTCAGACTAAGAAACACAGTTATCCTATGATATCATGTAATAAAAATTGATACAAATGAACTTATTTATAAAACAGAAACTGATTCACTGACATGGAAAACAATCTTATGGTTACCAAAAGGGGAAAGGAGGGGGAAGGATAACAGTATGTAATATGGTCTCCATGGGACCATAACCATGGAGAATATTACTAAATATTCAAAATACTGCAATACTATAAATATATGAAGAAATTTATACTCATAAAAATGAAAATTTGGTTGAAATTTAGAAAAATTACTCGCAAAACGTGATTTACCAGAACTGACTCAAAAACAGGTAATGTGAATTGAAGAATTGAATTAGTAGTCAACAGTTTTTACTCAAAGCAAACACTGGGTTCAGATATGTTTACAAGGAGTACTAAAAATCCTTTTGGGTATATGTAAATGTAACTTCCTAAGAATGACAAGAGAAGTATCAGCTTTTCAATTCACTAAATGAAGGTGGTGGAACCAATACTAACAGTACATGGGTTAGACAAAAAAGGAAATTCACATGCCAATCTAAGGATGCAAAAATCTTAAAATGTAAGCAAACTGTTAAGCAATACAGAACTCATTAAAATGAAGTTGGATTTATTCTGGGAATGTGATGTTAGTTTAACATTAGAACATCTACAGATGTCATTTATCCCAGAGAAAAACTATATTTTAATCTCAGAGGATACAGAAAACATTAGAAAAATTCAGTATAATTTATTTAAAACTTCTATCAAGCTAGAAACAGCAGTGAATTTTCTTAACTTAATAAAGGGTTTCTATAAAATTCTACAGTAAACTTTATACTTACATTTGAATTATTAAAACTATTCCTCTTAAAATTAGGAATGCAACCATAATGAATGAAAATGAATAAATTATAGCAATGCATATTAACATGAGTGAATACCAAATCATAAAGCTTTACCAAAAAAGAGCAAGCCATGTAAGAATCCATGCAAAATATTTAATTTATATAAAGGTTGAGACATGCAAACTAAACCATACATATATATATTTAGTGGTACAGATATATATATGATAAGCTATAAAGAGAAGGAAGAGAATAATTAATGCAAAATGTAAAAGTGGAGTGGGTGGACAGAGAGGGTGCATAGCCACATCAGGAGCTTTAAAGCTACTGGGCATATTCTTTTTCTTAAGCTGGATTGTTTCATTGTTGTTTTATTATTTATTATTATTTTCATTCACTCATATTCTTGTGTATGAAGTAGTTATTAAAATTTAATAAAATATATTAAAATAAGATGATAAATATGAGAATATGTTATGTTATAATGTACACATTAAATTTTTTATGTATATACATATATGTAATTATTTTTATTTTATTTTATTTTTTAATTTTTTAATAGCTTTTTGCTGGAGTATAATTGCTTCACAATATTGTGTTAGTTTCTGTTGTACAACAGAGTGAATAAGCCATATGCATACATATATCCCCACATGCCCTCCCTCTTGAGCCTCCCTCCCACCCTCACTATCCACGTCTCTAGGTCATTGCAAAGCACAGAGCTAATCTCCCTGTGCTATGCTGCTGCTTCCCACTAGGTATCTATTTACATTTAGTAGTGTATATATGTCAATGCTACTCTCACTTTGCCCCAGCTTCCCCTCCCCCACTTGTGCCCTCAAGTCCATTATCTATGTCTACGTCTTTATTCCTGCCCTGCCACTAGATTCATCAGTACCATTTCTTTTTTTTTAGATTATATATATATATATATATATATATATATATATATATATATATATATATATATATGTTAGCATACGGTATTTGTTTTTCTCTTTCTGACTTACTTCACTCGGTATGACAGACTCTAGGTCCATCCATCTCACTACAAATAACTCAATTTTGTATCTTTTTATGGCTGAGTAATATTGCATTGTATATATGTGCCACAACTTCTTTATCCATTCATCTGTCAATGAACATTTAGGTTGCTTCCATGTCCTGGCTATTGTAAATAGTGCTGCAATGAACATTGGGGTACATGTGCCTTTTTGAATTATGGTTTTCTCAGGGTATATGCCCAGTACTGGGATTGCTGGTTCATACGGCAGCTCTATTTTTAGTTTTTTAAGGAGCCTTCATACTGTTTTCCATAGTGGTTGTATCAATTTACATTCCCACAACAGTGCAGGAGGGTTCCCTTTTCACCACACCCTTTCCTGCATTTATTGTTTCTAGATTTTTTGATAATGGCCATTCTGACCAGCGTGAGGTGATGCCTCATTGTAGTTTTGATTTGCATTTCTCTAATAATTAGTGATGTTGAGCATCTTTTCATGTGCCTCTTGGCCATCTGTATGTCTTCTTTGGTGAAATGTCTATGTAGATCTTCTGCCCAATTTTAATTGGATTGTTTGTCTTTTTGATATTGAGCTCCATGAGCTGTTTATATATTTTGGAGATTAATCCTTTGTCTGTTGTTTCATTTGCAAATATTTCCCAGAAATATTTTCTGAGGGTTGTCTCTTCATCTTGTTTATGGTTTCCTTTGCTGTGCAAAAGCTTTTAAGTTTAATTAGGTCCCATTTGTTAATGAGATGATAACATTAGTGCAGCCACCATGGAAAACAGTATGGAGGTTCCTAAAAATTAAAAGTAGAACTACCATACAGTTCAGCAATTTTGTTTCTGGGTATTTACCCAAAGAAAATAGAAACAGTAATTCAAAAAGATATATGCACACCAGCATACACTGCAGCATTAATTACAATAGCCAACATATGGAAACAAGTGTTCATCAATAGATGAATGGATAAAGGAGATGTAGGGGAAGGGATCAAGATGGCACAGCAAGAGGACAAGAAGTTCACCTTCTCCACAAACACATAAAAATACATCTATACATGGAACAATTCTCGTGGAAAATTAACTGGAAACTGACAGAAGGACTCTTATACAATCAAGGCTGCAAGACAGATACACACAAAATCAGGTAGCACTGGAAGAAAAGAATCAGGTCGGGACCTGTACCTCTGGGAGGGGACTAAGAGGAAAAGAGAGATCACTGGGGTGGAAACTCACTCTGTGGAGTCAGCAGGTCAAGCCACAGACTGGGTGTCCCAGGCCAGGCCCTGGCACTTGGCTGCTCAGAGAATGGCTGGGACAGATAGAAAGGCTGGAGAAGCCTAGATTCCACTCATGAGGAGGGCATGGTGCTGGCTTATCCCCAAGCAAGGCAAAGAGAGGTCTGCCCCAGTGGCTACCACTTGCCTACACTTCCCAGTTCAAGCCAAGCAAACGCCCTGGCCCCAGTCACTCCACACCACAGCTTGGCACTGGATCTAGTGCAGCCAGGACCTGAGAAAAGACTCTATCTATGGACACAGAGGCAATCCAGGGGCCCAGGGCATAGTGCGGTGGGGCAGTAGCAGCCACTCTTGGCACTTACCCAAGCTGCACATCAGAAACAGTCCAGACTTCCGAAAGCAGCATAGCACCCAAATTCCCATGACCAACTCACTGTACACCCCAGCCCAAGCTGAACAAATGCTTCGGTCCTGCCCACTCCATTCCACAGCCTAACACTAGAACTAAGGCAGCCACAACAGTGTAAAACACACAACCATGGGCTGCATCTGAGCAGAGCCACAGATGCTTACACAGGCAGAACATCAGACCCCTGTAAGCACATAACCCTCATTTGCTTCAGCACTCCCCTCCTTTGGGGCAGAGGCCCCAGTGTGGGGAGAAGGAAAAACACACAGTTAAAGCAAACAGAACCTGCTGGAGCCTGACCCTCAGGACTTCCACTTTAGCAACTTAGGAGCAGACCCTGCCCCGGACGAGCAGTGACAGCCACTGAGCAGAGAGGAAGTCCCACCTCACATCCTGTACAGGCTTTAGCTTCTACATCAGCAGCCACACCATACTGGCCAGCACACCCTGAGGAAAGATATGACAGGCATAAACAACTCCAGCCCTCCCACCAAAGGCATTGGGCATATGCAATTTCCATAAGAATGCTCCCACATAACAACACCTCTTCATGGTCACAATAGGTAAATGTTTTACCTATATACATAGAGACAGAGAAAGTTAAGTAAAATGAAAAGTCAGAGGAACTACTCTTAATTGAAAGAGCAAGAGAAAACTTCTGAAAAAATAAATAATGAAACAGAAATAAGCAGTTTATCAAAGAATTCAAAACGTTGGTAATAAAAATGCAAACTGAATGAGGGGGGAAGATTAATCTAAACACAAATCATTTTAACAAGGAACTAGAAAATATAAAGAACCCAATATCTGAGAAAAAAAAGAACATTAGGGCTTCCCTGGTGGCACAGTGGTTAAGAATCCACTTGTCAATGCCAATGCAGGGACACAGGATTGAGCACTAGTCCAGGAAGATCCCACATGCTGCGAAGCAACTAAGCCTGTGTGCCACAACTACTGAGCCTGCGCTCTAGAGCCCACAAGCCACAGCTACTGAAGCCCATGCATCTAGAGCCCATGCTCTGCACCAAAGAGAAACCAGTGCAATGAGAAGCCCATGCACCACAACAAAGAGTAGCCCCCGCTCACCACAACTAGAGAAAGCCCGCATGCAGCAACAAAGAGCCAACACAGCAAAAAATAAATTAATTAAATAAATTTTAAAAAAAGAACTCTAGAAGAAATGAGTAGCAGACTAAATGACACAGAAGGACACATAAGTGATCTAGAAGTAAAATATTGGAAATCACCCAATCAGAACTGCAGAAGGAAATACAAAAAAAAAAAAAAGCACAACATACAAGATCTCTAAGATAACATCGAATGTGCCAACATTTGCATAATAAATGTTCCAGAAGGAGAAGAGAGAGAGAGAAGGGAACAGAAAATGTATATGAAGAAATTGTGGCTTAAAATTTTCCCAAATTGAAAGAAGAATAAGGATATCCAGGTACAGGAAGCACAGAGGGTCCCAAACAAGATGAACCCAAACAGACCAACACCAAGACATATCATAATTAAAATGACAAAAGTTAAAGATAAACAGAGAATTCTAAAGGAAGCAAGAGATAAAGAGTCATATACAAGGGAATCTGCATAAAGCTATCACCTGATTTCTCTGCAGAAAATTTGCAGGCCAGAAAGGAGTGGCATTATATATTCAAAATGCCAAAAGGGAAAAACCTGCAACCATGGATACTCTACCCAGCAAGATTATCGTGTGGAATAGAAGGAAAGACAACTTCTCAGACAAAACTAAAAGAGTTCAGCAATACTAAACCTATCCTAAAAGAAATGCTGAAGGGTTTTCTCTAAAAGGAAAAAGAAGAATCTATAGAAAAGGGAAAATCCAACTAGGAAAGGCAAATATATAGTAAGGATTGAAGGTCACTTAAATAATCCAGTACATATATTAAAAGACAAAAAATGTAAAAACAACTATAACTATAATAAACAGTAAAGGGATAAGCAAGAATATGTAAAATATGACATCAAAAACACAAAGTGTGGGGGAGGGGAATAAAAAATGTACTTTTTTTTTTTGGCCATGCCACACAGCTTATGGGATCTTAGTTCCCCAAACAGGGATCGAACCCAGGCCCTCAGCAGTGAGAGTGCAGAGTCCTAACCACTGGACTGCCAGGGAATTCCCAAAATGTAGATCTTTTAGATATGTTGGAACTTAAGTGACTATCAGTTTAAATCAAGTAGATATAAGTATGGGTCAACAAACAAGAACCCCATGATAACCACAAATCGAAAGCCTACAACCTGTGCTATGGTATTGTCACAAAAACAGATTCATAGATCAATGAAACAGAACAGAGAGCACAGAAATTAAACCCATGCACCTATGGTCAATTAATCTACAACAAAGGAGGCAAGAATATACAATGGAAAAAAAAAGTCTCTTCAGCAAGAGTGCTGGGAATGCTGGACAGCCACATGTAAAATAGTGAGATTATAACATTCCATTACAAGCCATATACAAAAATAAACTCAAAATGGTTTAAAGACCTAAATGGAAGACTGGATTCCATAAAACTCCTAGAAGTGAACATAGGCAAACACTCTGACATAAATCATAGCAATATTTTCTTGAATCAGTCTCCTAAGACAAAAGAAATAAAAGCAAAAATATACAAATGGGACTACATCAAACTTAAAAGCTTGTGCACAGCAAAGAAAACCATCAACAGCACAAAAAGACAACCTATTGAATAGGAGAAAATATTTGCAATTGATATGAATGGCAAGAGGTTAACACCCAAAATACACAAACAGCTCAAACAACTCAATAAAAAAAAAAACAAGCCAATCAAAAAAATTGGCATAAGACCTAAATAGACTAAAGAAGACATATAAATGGCTAACAGGCACATGACAAGATGCTCAACATCACAAATTATTAGAGAAATGTGTATCAAAACCACAATGAAATATCACCTCACACCTGTCAGAATGTCTATAATCAAAAGTCTACAAATAAAAAATGTTGTATAAGATGTGGAGAAAAGGGAGTTCTCATACACTGTTGGTGGGAATGTAAATTGGTGCAGTCACGATGGAAAACAGTGCGGAGTTTCCTCAAAAAACTAAAAATAGAACTACCATATGATTCAGCAATTCCATTCCTGGTTATATATCTGGAAGAAAGAAAACACTAATTTGAAAAGATAAATGCACCTCAATGTTCATAGCAGCACTATTTATTATAGCCAAGATATGAAAGCAACCCAAGTGCCCATCAACAGACAACTGGAAGAAGAAGATGTGGTATATATATATATAATGGAATGTTACTCTGCCATTTAAAAAAAAGAATGAAATACTGCCATTTGCAGCAATGTGAATGGACCTAGAGAATATGATGTTTAGTAAAATGTTAGAGAAAGACAAACACTACATGATATCACTTATAATGTGGAATCTAAAAAATAACACAAATGAATGTATATGTAAAATAGAAACAGACTCAGAGATATGGAAAACAAATTTGTGGTTACCAAAGAGGAGACAGAAGGGGGAGGGACAAATTAGGGGTATGGAATTAACAGATACAAACTGCTAGGTATAAAATAGATAAGCAATAAGCTTATACTGTATAGCACAGGGAATTAACCATTATCTTGAAATAACCTATAATGGAGTATAATCAGAAATGCTATGCTTATATCTGAAACTAACATAATAGTGTAAATCAATTATGCTTCAATAAAAAAATGTAAAAAGAAAAAGGAGATATGGTTCATACATACAATGGAATATTACTCAGCCATTAAAAAACAATCACATCAGCCATTTGCATCAACATGAATGGATCTAGAAGGTATTATATTAAGTGAAAGAACTCAGAAAAAGACAAATGCCATATGATCTCAATTATATGTGGAATCTAAAAAACAAAACAAAAACAGATATAAAGAACAAATGGGTGGTTGCCAGAGGGGAGGGTGGGGGAAGATGGAGGGAATAGGTGAAGATGATTAAGAAGTAAAAACCTCCAGGTATAAAATAAATAAACCACAGGGACATAATATACAGCATAACGAATACATTCAATAATAATGTAATAATTTTGTAATGGGACAGATGGTTACTAGACTAATCATGGTGATCATTTCATAATGTATGCAAATGTCAAATCACTATGTAGCAAACCTGAAACTGATATAATATTGTATGTCAACTATATTTCAATATAACATAATAATAAAAATTAAAAATAAGTAAATGTATGGAACAAAATACCACTAAAAATACAAAGAGAAAATGGTAATCCATTGTAATGTGGGAGACGTCAATTCTAATAAATGAGGCAGAAACAAGAGTAAAAATGAAGATAATTCATTTATTACAATTAAGTTTAAGAAAATTATTTTTTTAGAATTTTCTATGAACAGAAACAGAATATACATTTTTTTAAATAGATAGGCAACTTTCAAAAAAACCCATGAATTAAGCTACAAAGAAAATCCCTAAAGTTTTACAAAAAAAAAATCCAAAAATTTTTCTAAAATAAAACCTATACTGTTACCAAAATTCAGTGAAACTAGGTATTAATTTTATAGGATGACAAAAACAAGCAAATAAAAACAAAGTTTAAATTTTTGAAATACGCTTCTAAGACTCCTAGGCCAAAAAAAGAAAAATATTAACTAAAATGTATGCCTATATGGAAAAAGAGTAAAAAGTACTGCCCCTCAAATATAAGGTGTCCAGAGGAGAAAATGACACCTTAAATAAATATAAGACATTAAGAAAAAATAATGAAGAAGACTAAAAATAAACTAAATAAATGTACTCAGTATATAAAAGAATGGCAAAATTAACTCAGGAATTAGAAAGTAGGACTTAATAAAGATAAAAACAGAAATTAAGTAATTTTAAAAATTAACAGTAATCTTAATTACTAAAGGAAATCTTTACAGAGAATGAAATAGAAAAAGTCAGATTTGTAAAATTTAGGCTAAAAAAAAAAACATTTTCCTACTGCTATTCATTTGTTGACTCTTTTCTACTTTGCAGAATTTATTGAACTTTTCTTTTTTTCCTTTGAACCATTTTTGTGAATGTTCCATAGATATTTGAAAGGTGTGTGTTTCTTGTATATAAAGTCCTATACACCAGATCAAGTTGTAAACTGTCCATTTTTGCCCAGGGTGGTCAACAAATAATAAATAAAAACAAAAACTGCCCTATTTTGAGGTCTTCTATAATATGCCTTAAACCAAATTTCTTAAGTTGGATTCCAACCAATATTAAGTGTGAATTGTCCACTCCTATTACATAAGTTTCTTTATCACCTCCCATATTTATTTTTCGTCCATGATTTTTCTCATTCTTATTTCCCACAAGGGCAATCCCTAATTAACATGAAACTAACACTACCTAGCACTAGATTTCATTCCAGAGTAGTTTCCCTAGAGAACATAACTTATGACCCATGAGTGAGGATTTGAAGGAAGAGTGTTGTGTTGAACTCTAGTAGTTTGCTTTATGTTATTCTCACCTCTTAAATAGGTATGCAATTCTTAGAATCAGAGACTATTTCTTTTACTTCTTTTCTAGTTCTATGAAGCATATGAAAATGTGGGAATACAGAACAGTTACCTAATAAATGGACATATATACACTACCAAACGTAAGGTAGATAGCTAGTGGGAAGCAGCTGCATAGCACAAGGAGATCAGATTGGTGTTTTGTGACCGCCTGGAGGGGTGGGATAGGGAGGGAGGAGGGAGGGGGATTCAAGAGGGAATGGATATGGGAACAGATGTATATGTATAACTGACTCACTTTGTTATAAAGCAGAAACTAACACACCATTGTGAAGCAATTATACTCCAATAAAGTTGTAAAAAAAAGAAATATTGATGATCAACTGGCTAACATGAAACTCATGATATTATATAAATACTACAGAAGAACTTGTTTTAAAACTCTGCTCTAGATTTCAGCTTTACCCTTTTCAAGTTTTGGAAAAGTAAAATAAAATCATGATTTTATCCAGCCACCTAGAAGGTATCTCTAAGTTTGATATCAAATTTATGGATCATGATTTGAACATTCTCTGTAATATCATGTACAGCATGTATTTAATAGTCCCAAGAGGCCAAGAGCAAGCAAGTTCTAGAAATCATTATTATCCACATATTTTATTTACAAGGCACTCAATCCTTTCTTTTTAATCATCAAGATGTAAGAGATTTTATCCTTCTCTTATTGGGTAAATATTTATTAGATGCATTAAAAATTCTCACCAGGTTCTCAAATGTCAGCAATTCATCATCTTTTAAAAAAATATTTATTAAGCAATTACTACATCCCTGGCACTGTGCTAAGCAGTGGGGAATATAAATATTAATAAGACATCATTCCTCTACTCACAGAACTCATCGTCTCCTAGGGAAAGGAAGCATAAACAAATGTATTAAACTCAAGATCTAACTGAATTCCAGCACTGGCCATCATTTTTCACAAGAGGTCTTATTGAGAAAGGGCAATTACTAGGGGGAGGTGGTCATGAGAAACAAGCTCAAGTTATAAGTCTTCTAATTTTTCTTTCTCTTGAACATAGACAAGTTATATAGCTTAATGCAAGAGCAGTTTGCTATTTTACAAAGGACATAATAATTTCTAAACTATTTGCTCTACAAGGCAATCTGGTCCTACTAATAAAATGTGCAGATAAACATGCTAACTACTGCAAATATAAGGCACTAGTATTAAGCCAGTACCTAGCCCAATGCCTCACACAGACTAGATTTAACAAATATTTATTAAATTTAATGAGTACAGGGGCGGAGTCAAGATGGCGGTGTGGGAAGATGCAGAGTTTGTGTCTCCCCACAACTAGGGTGCCTTCCAGACACTGGTGGGGGACCTCAACCCCCAAGGAGATGGGAGGAACTCCCAAGCGAACCATGTACAAGCTCCACTGTTGGAAGCCTCAGGCCAAACAACCAGTAAAACAGGAACACAATCCCACTAATCAAAAAAAAAAAAAAAAGACAGCAAAAAAATATGTCATGATGAAGGAGCAAGGTAAAATCCTACAAGACAAAATAAATGAAGAGGAAATAGGCAACCTACCTGAAAAAGAATTCAGAGTAATGATAGTAAAGATGATCCAAATCTCAGAAATACAATGGAGGCACAGATTGAGAAAATACAAGAAATGTTAAACAAAGATATAGAAGAACTAAAGAACAAACAGAGATGAACAACACAATAATTGGAATGAAAAACACACTAGAAGGAATCAAAAACAGAATTACTGAGGCAGAAGAACGAATAAGTGACGTGGAAGACAAAATGATGGAAATAACTGCCAAGGAGCAGAATAAAGAAAAAAGAATGAAAAGAATTGAAGACAATCTCAGAGACCTCTGGGACAACACTAAATGCACCGACATTCGAATTATAGGGGTCCCAGAAGAAGAGAAAAAGAAAGGGTCTGAGAAAATATTTGAAGAGATTATAGTGGAAAACCTCCCTAACATGGGAAAGGAAATAGTGACCCAAGTCCAGGAAGCACAGAGAGTCCCACACAGGATAAATCCAAGGAGAAAATCACCTAGAAACATATTAATCAAACTAACAAAAAATAATTCAAAGAAAAAATATTAAAAGCAGCAACAGAAAAACAAAAAACAATATACAAAGGAATCTCCATAAAGTTACCAGCTGATTTTTCAGCAGAAACTCTGCAGGCCACAAGGGAGTGGCAGGATATACTTAAAGTGATGAAAGAGAAAAACCAACAACCAAGACTGCTCTACCCAGCAAGGATCTCATTCAGATTTGACAGAGAAATCAAAAGCTTTTCAGATAAGCAAAAGCTAAGAGAATTCAGCACCACCAAACCAGCTTTACAACAAATGTTAAAGAAACTTCTCTAGGCGGGAAACACAAGAGAAAAAAGAGAACCACAAAAATAAACCCAAAACAATTAAGAAAATGGTAATAGGAACATACATATTGATAATTACCTTAAACATGAATGGATTAAATGCTCCAACCAAAAGATGCAGGCTTACTGAATGGATACAAAAACAAGACCCATATATATGCTGTCTATAAGAGACCCACTTCAGACCTAGGGACACATACAGACTGAAAGTGAGGGGATGGAAAAAGATATTCCATGAAAATGGAAATCAAAAGAAAGAGCTGCAGTAGCAATACTCATATCAGATTTTTTAAATAGACTTTAAAATAAAGACTGTTACAATAGACAAGGAAGGACACAACATAATGATCAAGGGATCAATCCAAGAAGAAGACATAACAATTATAAATGTTTATGCACCCAACACAGGAGCACCTCAATACATAAGGCAAATGCTAACAGTCATAAAAGGGGAAATCGACAGTAACACAATCATAGTAGGGGACTTTAACACCCCACTTACACCAATGGACAGATCATCCAAAATGAAAATAAATAAAGAAACACAAGCTTTAAATGATACATTAAACAAGATGGATTTAATTGACATTTATAGGACATTCCATCCAAAAACAACAGAATACACTTTCTTCTCAAGCGCACACAAAACGTTCTCCAGGATAGATCACATCTTGTGTCACAAATCAAGCTCTGGACAATTTAACAAAATTGAAATAATATCAAGCATCTTTTCTGACCACAACACTATGAGACTGGAAATCAATTACAGGAAGAAGACTGTAAAAAACACAAATACATGGAGGCTAAACAATGCACTACTAAATAAAAGAGATCACTGAAGAAATCAAAGAAGAAATTAAAAAATACATAGAAACAAATGACAATGAAAACACGACAATCCAAAACCTGTGGGATGCAGCAAAAGCAGTTCTAAGAGGGACGTTTATAGCAACTCAATCTCACATCAAGAATCAAGAAAAATCTCAAATAAACAATCTAACCCTACACCTAAAGCAACTAGAGAGAGAAGAACAAAGAAAACCCAAAGTCAGCAGAAGGAAAGAAGTCATAAAGATCAGAGAAGAAATAAATGAATTAGAAACAAAGAAAACAATAGCAAAGATCAATAAAACTAAAAGCTGGTTCTTTGAGAAGTTAAATAAAATTGATAAATCCTTATCCAGACTTGTCAAGAAAAAAAGGGAGAGGACACAAATCAATAAAATTAGAAATAAAACAGAACTCACAACTGACACTGCAGAAATACAAAGGATTAAAAGAGACTACTACAAACAACATATATGCCAATAAAATGGACAAACAGGAAGAAATGGACAAATTCTTGGAAAGGTACAATTTTCCAAGACTGAACGAGGAAGAATTAGAAAATATAAACAGACCTATCACAAGTAATGAAATTGAAACTGTAAAATAAAAATCTTTCAACAAACAAAAGTCCAGGATCAGATGGGTTTATAGGCGAATTCTATCAAACATTTAGAGAAGAGTTAACACTGATCCTTCTCAAACTCTTCCAAAAATTTGCAGAGGGAGGAATACTCCCAAATTGATTCTATGAAACCACCATCACCCTGATACCAAAGACAGAAAAAGACATCACAATAAAAGAAAATTATAGACCAATATCACTGATGAACATAGATGCAAAAATCCTGAACAAAATACTAGCAAACAGAATCCAACGACATATTAAAAGGATCATACACCATGATCAAGGGGGATTTATTCCAGGGATGCAAGGATTCTTCAGTATACACAAATTAATATTATACATCAAATTAACAAATTAAGGAATAAAAAGCATATGATAATCTCAATAGATGCAGAAAAAGCTTTTGACAAAATTCAACACCCATTTATGATTAAAAAAAAAAGCTCTCCAGAAAATGGGCATAGAGGGAACGTACCTCAACATAATAAAGGCTGTGTATGACAAACTGACAGCAAACATCATACTCAATAGTGAAAAACTGAAAGAATTTCCACTAGGATCAGGAACAAGACAAGGATGTCCACTCTCACCACTCTTATTCAACATAGTTTTGGAAGTCCTAGCCACGACAATCAGAGAAGAAAAAGAAATAAAAGGAATACAAATTGGAAAAGAAGCAGTAAAACTGTCACTGTTTGCCAATGACATGATAACTATACATAGAAAATCCTAAAGATGCCACCAGAAAACTAATAGAACTAACCATTGAATTTAGTAAGGTTGCAGGATACATATTAATGCACAGAAATTTCTGGCATTCCTGTACACTAGCAATGAATGAAAAATCAGAAAGAGAAATTAGGAAACAATCCCATTTGCCACTGCAACAAAAAGAATAAAATACCTAGGAATAAACCTACCTAAGGAGGTGAAAAGTTTGTACTCAGAAAACTATAAAACACTGATGAAAGAAATCAAAGATGACATAAACAGATGGAGAAATATACCATGTTCTTGGATTGGAAGAATCAACATTGTGAAAATGACTATAGTACCCAAAGCAATCTACAGATTCAGTGCAATCCCTATCAAACTACCCGTGACATTCTTTACAGAATTAGAACAAAAAATTTTACAATTCATATGGAAACACAAATGCCCCAAATAGCCAAAGCAATCTTTTTTTTTTTTTTTTTTTTTTTTTTGCTGTACGCGGGCCTCTCACTGCTGTGGCCTCTCCCGTTGCGGAGCACAGGCTCCGGACACACAGGCTCCGCGGCCATGGCTCGCGGGCCCAGCCGCTCCGCGGCATGTGGGATCTTCCGGGATAGGGGCATGAACCCGTGTCCCCTGCATCGGCAGGCGGACTCTCAACCACTGCGCCACCAGGGAAGCCCCCAAAGCAATCTTAATAAAGAAAAATGGAGCTGGTGGAATTAGGCTCCCTGACTTAAACCTATACTAAAAAGCTATAGCAATCAAGACAGTATGGTACTGGCACAAAAAAACAGAAATATAGATCAATGGTACAGGATAGAAAGCCCAGAGATAGACCTACGCACATATGGTCACCTAATTTACAACAAAAGAGGCAAGGACAATATAATGGAGAAAAGACAGCCTCTTCAATAAGTGGTGCTGGGAAAACTGGACAGCTACATGTAAAAGAATGAAACTAGAACACTACCTAACACCATACACAAAAATAAACTCCAAATGGATTAAAGACCTAAATATAAGACCAGACACTATAAAACTCTTAGACGAAAACGTAGGAAAAACACTCTGATATAAAATACAGCAAGATCTTTTTTGACCCGCCTTCTAGAGTAATGAAAATTAAAAAAAAAAAACCAAATGGGACCTAATTAAACTTCAAAGCTTTTTCCCTAAGTGGAATTGCTCTTTTCTTGATTTTTATCATTGTTTTTTCTTTTCTTCCTCCTTCTCTTCTTCTTTCTTCCTTCCTCTTTACCTCCCACACTTTTCATCCCTACCCCCTCTTTTCTTAATTTGTTCTTTTCATTAATTATTGAGTAGTTAATATATGCAGATATGTACAAATTCAAAAGATACAATGATGTCTAGTGATTTGGGGATAAATAGGATTAAAAACAATATATCCTGAAAACCTCTTCACAAAGGTAGAAGAGAAAGAAAGGTTTTATTATTGAGTAAGCATTAAACCAGAATACGACACAAATCACAGGCAAACTGCTAAAGAGATTGCATATACAGAAAGAAGTCTTACCATTTTATATAAGTAAGCAGATACAACCCATTACATACATGTTCTCAAGAACAATAACTAGTCCTCAAATAAGAGTATTTTATAGTACTCTTTTGCCTGCATAATTCACCATAAATTAATCAGATAATTAGAATGACAATCTGTGTTAGGTAATTGCCTTTATCCATAGTAAAGTTAAACTTCTTATATCTTTATGACAGGAGATAGGTTTGTAGCTTGGAACCACATGCCTATAGAAGTTAGGCTCCCACATAAATTGGGAGATAGGGGTGCTATCTTCTTTGATGAGTACATTTCAAAGAGATAGCTCTCATGTCCTTGAGAAAGACATTCCTGGGTGAAAAGCTGGAAAGAAGTTTATTTACATATATTTCAAAGAGATAGAGAAAAAAACAGTGACAAGATTTGTAAAGTAAATGATAAAAAAAAAAAAAGGATGGGGCCAGTCTCTTTCCTTTTTTGCCCCAGGGAAATTATTTTTCTTTTTTAAAAATTTATTATTTATCTTTACTTTTCCCCCAGAAACAATCATTTTTGACCATTCTTTGTGTATTCTTCAGAGGTGGTACCTGTATTTACAAGTGTGGGTATAACTGTGGGATAAATTCCTAGTATGGTACCTGTTCTATGAAAGTCTTTTGAATGAGAAAATGTCCAGGCTCTGTTTTCAAACCTCTTATAATCCAGTGTCAACTGAAAAAAAAAAGGTGCAACCTCAAAGTTGAGAATTATGTTTTATTTGATGGACTCTCTGAGTACTTAAGCCTGGAAGATGAACTCTCAGATAACTCTGAGTGACCTTTCCAAAGAAGTCAGGGAGGAGCCAGGATATATCATAGTTTTTTTTTTTTTAAACAGGTAGTCAGAAAATCAAAAAATTACCGTTAATTATGGAATATTACTCAGCCATAAAAAACGAAATATTGCCATTTCCAGCAACATGGATGGACCTAGAGATTATCATACTAAATGAAGTAAGTCAGACAAAGAAAAATATATGACATCACTTGTATGTGGAATCTAAAAAACAATACAAATGAACTTATTTACAAAACAGAAACAGACTCACAGACATATAAAACAAACTTATGGTTCAAAGGGAAAAGGGTGGGGAGGGATAAATCAGGAGTATGAGATTAACTGATTAACAGATACACACTACTACATACAAAATAAAGAGCAAGGACTTACTGTATAACACAGGGAACAATAGTCAATATCTTGTCAATATCTTGTCTTTTCCTATAATGGAAAATAATCTGAAAAAGTATTCAGACATATATATATATATATATATATATATATATATATATATATATATATATATACATATGTATGTATATATGAGAGAGAGAGAAAATCTAGCACAATATTGTAAATCAACTATACTTCAATTAAAAAAAGAACAAAACAAACAAAACTAAATCACTATTTAAAGGCTTAGAAAACAAAAAAGATTACTGTTGGTTAACGAAAAACCATACATCTCAAGTTAGTGAATTTAGTACTTTTCTATGTATGGGAAGATGCAAGAGTGTGGGTTCATTGAAATCATTTCTTTGATATGCACTTTAACTATCTAGGGCCAGTATCCCGCTTTTCTCCATCCTGAATCCCCTCAAGGTACACAGTTGTGGGTGGCTGCAATGACTGATAGCCTGATGGCTGGAACATCCTTTGTTTATTGATATGGCAGGTGACATTCTTCATCCACATTGGCTCCTCTTGTTCATAAATTCGACAAATGTTTGGGAGGTATTTCATGAACAATTTTGTCCCACAGTGCTAGGAAGGCTTATTCCTAGATCAGATGAAGATTCTGTTGATAGGCCACTCAATGTGTTAATTTTTGGATCAGGCCCTGTTGATAATCTAAAATTCTCTGGATCACCTGTCTTACTAGTCTATTATGATCCAGGAAATGTTTTCCCTTGTTGTTTCTCCCCATATCTAGAGTTGTGCTATTACAATATTCTATGTAGAGTTAAATATATGATCTACTGTCTTAAGATGTTTATCCGTTATTAATTTTGTCAGAGGCCTGATTACACATTGAGTAATGTAAGAGACAGCAATCTTATAAAACAGATAGGATGTAAGTAATATAGCTAGTAACATTAATGAAGTCCTAGTGCAGCAGAGAGGGGTACAAGGCATAAATAATTTGAAAACAACAAGAAAGAACATATTAAAACAATGATTAGTATAACTGGTTGTAATCGGATTGCAATAAGCCATCAAGTTCACAGGTGAGCCAGCTGGAAAAGCCAAATTCTGGAAGGATCAGGTAGACAGAAAAAGATAAATGTTTCATCTTTGTTTACAAAGGTGTACTTTATCAACGTGTTATAGGTTATTGTGTAAGAGGAGAGGCTTTTCTGGAAAACAAAGATTCACAGCCAGTATATTTCAGAAAAAGTCATAAATTATAGATCATATTTATCAATTCATTCAGTCCCATGTAATTAATTCCTGTTGATCTGGATGAAGTTGTCAGGTTTCCATTAGAGTTTTGCAATTTCTTAACCAGTTCGGTGGTATGATTTAAAACTTATCAGAGGGCTTCCCTGGTGGTGCAATGGTTGGGAGTCTGCCTGCCGATGCAGGGGACACGGGTTTGTGTCCCGGACTGGGAAGATCCCACATGCCGCGGAGGAGCTGGGCCCGTGAGCCATGGCCGCTGAGCCTGTGCGTCTGGAGCCTGTGCTCCACAACGGGAGAGGCCACAACAGTGAGAGGCCCGCGTACCACAAAAAAAAAAAAAAAAAAAAAAAAAAAAAATCAGAAACAGACTTTTCAAAAAGTCAATTTTATGACTCTTTTTGGAGATCTTCTTTTTATAAAAGCATCAGTGTAAAACAATGATTGCCTATAAACAAGACTTCAATGCCTGAATAAACATAAAGATTTGCAATTTGGGTGGATGTATGAAGACTCTTTATAAGACGGTTTACCAGCAAGAGAATCTATTTATGTGGACTGGCAGAAAGACTCCTCACAGGAACACACCATTAAGGATGAACAGCAAAATGAAATTAAGGTTAGTCTTATTTGGGACTGTCATATCAGTTTGATTAATCAGTAAATCAATGTACTTTAGTTTCAGAGCTTATAAATTCAGCTTTCTTATTAGCAGTGATTAACACATTTCATAGTACTTATCTGGGAGAGAAAGTGCTTTTGGCTCTAAGAGATTTGCTTTAATTTTTTTTTAATAAAAGCTTGTTTCCGTCTTAGGGGAATCATATTCTAAGTTCATATTTTCCTCTTTTAAAGAGAGGGCTAATATTGCTTCTTTTCTGCAGTAATGAAATTGGAGTTCCCAGCCCATGCTTTTAAGCACTATGCTGTAGAGTCTACAGCAGAAGAATGGTAGACAATCTGGTTTTGAAACTAAATTTGGAGGAACCATGCTGAATATCAAGCTAACAAATTTGGACTTTATTAAGTGAGGAATATTTGATTAGGGAGGGAGAAAATCAAATAGATGTTGTGGGAAGATTAATCAGTTGTGATGTGCAGATTATTTTGTAGGGCTAGATATTTGGAGGCAAGAAGAATCAAGAGATTTTTTTTTAAACATTTCCAGTAAGAGATAATAAGGATTAAAATGAGGGCAGTTGAAATGGAAAGGGAAGGGATAGCTATAAAGAAGGAAAAATTGACAGTTGTAGTGACTATAAAGGGTGAGAAAGGAAAATGGCCCAAGATGGCTTAGATATCAAACAGATCTATGCTTGGAAGAATGGTGGCATCATACCCTCAATAGAAGGATGAACTGAATTGGGAGAAGGAAGATCTGATATGAAGCAAGGGAGATAGTGAAAAATAAATTATTACAAGCTTCTGAGTATTCAGATATATATATTTTGGAGTTAGTCTTATGAGGGGGAATCATTTGAACACATGTAAATATGGTATGTGAACTGAAATAAACAAGTTACCATTTCTATAACTATTTCTTAAAGAATATTAGTTAAAATTATTCCAAGTCCAGAAGGTTCGCTAGCCTCTAGCTTTATTTAAGTAGAGATGTCCATGGTTCCCCCTTCATATAGCTATAGATACAATTAGTAACCAGATTATCACAAAGCCTTTGGAATGTTATGTTTACCATGTAAAGTGATCAATTATGGTCACTTTGTTTCTGCCAAATGTAGCAAACTTTCTAACATGGTCAATCGTTGGACAAAGCACTTTGCTCAAATGGATTGGTGCTTATTTGAGAGATATCCTGAGAATAAACTGAGATCAAGAAATGTGAGGTAGCCTCAGTTACTAATCTACTCTTACCTTTAAAAAATATAGTAAAATATAATTTTATTGGTGTTTGATATTGTGAATTCCAGCTTTAATTTATAGAAATCTGTTTTTACTCTAGTAAAAGTATGAAGGGTGGAAAATTTTAGAGTTCTTTGTTTTCAAGACACAGTTTGATAAAATTTGGTTAGTGGTGTGGGTCACAGTAGAGCTCCATGCTTTCCTCCTCAGGATGTTGATTACTGCTTTATTACAGAGAACATTGTACAGTGGTCATGCTGTTCCTAGACTTTGGTGCCTATAGCTTTTGTTAGTGGCATGTATTCACTGCTAAGTTTAAGATATAGGGTTGCCTAAATCCAGCCATAGGACCTATCATTTATAAGCTTTATTTGCACATTTTAGTATTTATAGTAGATTTGGAAAGGCAAGAGAGGTGGCAGGCAATTACATTTTGAAACCTCATTACACTTTATGCTATGAATAGAATTTCAAAGTTTGTTTTCTTGGAACAGTTGAAAAGAAAAAAAACAGCCATTGTAAAATGTAAACAGAAAATTTTGTTGAAATTACTATTGATTGTGAAGAAAATATTGCCAACATATTAGTTTTTATAATAAGTAGCTTAATGTTTGAAAGAAATGGCAAAATATCTCATGTTTTCTTCCACAAATCTGGGGCTGTCTTCATGGTTGTACAACCTGTGCAGTTACACAGGGCCCCATGTTTGGAAGTATCTCACATTTATTTTAATTATCTGAAGTTGCTATCTTGAAATTCTGAATACATTTTGAACAAAGGGCCTTGCATTTTCATTTTGCATTAAGCCCCCCACTGCCCTGCCCCAAATTATGTAACTGGTCCTGCATAAATCCCTTGGTTACTTTCAGATTAACTTGTACCCTGCTTAGTTCCCATTACTGTACCTGATCTCAGCTCACTTTTAACATGTGAAATCCAAGATAGAATTGCAATTAAAGTGAAGTCTGCTGATTTAGGTTGATTACTGGCATTTAAGCAGTTTGGACTAAGTGCAAGTTACATGTTCAGGAAATCTTAGCTTTGTTAGCCACAAATGACCACTTGAAGTTAAATAAATAATTTAGCAGGCAGGATCCAAAAGAGGAGAGACCAAAAGCCCCAGAGCAAAGGGAAAAAATGAAAAGCAATGAATCGACATGAGGTGCCTTCCAACACTCTCTCTGGCTCTTCTCTAAGCCTGCGATAAGCCAGTCAACTGGCATATGTCATATCCTGCAGATGGAAAAACAGCCTGTGGAAATGTATACAAGTGCAGATGCATGGATCTGTCATGCAGCTGCCAGAGGTTATATTTTTTAAGCAGCCTGCCAGTGGCCATGAGTTTTGAAGAAGGGTAGCTGCTTTGTGGGTGGCAGATTATTCTTATTTGTTCCACATGGAAACCATGCTGTCTCTAATAGGCATAGTGGCTTCTTCAATGCCTAGAATGAGTCTGACCATATTTTTCTTCTTACATTACTCAGTTATGTGACTGTTGGGCTAGTATATGGAGTCAGCCTTACAGAGAGAGAGGGAGACCAGAGGTAGAGTTGGAATTCTGGTGATAGATGAGGCAGTGTAATAAATAGATTCAGCCATCAGGTCCAGAGACTGAGGGAGCATCAGTTGAGGTCAATTGACATCTTGATGAAAAACAGATGAGACATATCCTACTGTGATGCATCATACTGAAGGTAGTGAGAATAGTCTGTTTTATTTGACATTTTCTAATACTGGAGAATTTCTAAGCTTGAATATTTCTAATTTAAATATAAAGCTTAAATAGTTGTAAGAATATGTAATGTGTGTGGTGTTTATGTTACAGTTATATTGAAAAGGTGAATGAAAAGTGTATACATGACTGTTTTTGGCCTGGGGAGATTAATGAGGAAAGGGCAATAGATTGCGAATCATTTTCTATCTGGTACATGACCTGTGGGCATCTTTAGGGTCATGAAACAGCAAGAGTGGTGTGAGCTGGGGAAGGCATGAGAATTTTGACCTACTGTAGACCCCCACTTACTGATACTCAGTATAAGTGGATTTGGAGAAGGGGTCACCTTACCTCTAGCAAACAGACTACAATTTACCAGAGAGCCTCCTTGGAATCACTTATGTTTAGAGGGAGAATCACATTCAGTGCTAATGTAGATGTTCTATCAACCAAGGATCCTGGCTTTGAAGGAACTTTGTGCTCTTTTGGGGGAGCAATTGCCTTACTTTGAGAGACTCTTTAATTTGAAATGTTGGGTGCTCTACTCTTTTCATCAATTGTAAGAGTTTCCATTTCCTGTTGACTCGTAATCACTGAGGATATTTTGAAATTTCCACACACTTTTTTCCCCGCCAGATCTTCAAATATGGAACTAGCAGGCATAGTCACAATTAAGTTAAATTGAAAACCCTCTAAATTTAATAATTTCTCATCCAGACTACAGAAAAATAACCCTGACATCCTTACCTAAATTAGTTTTCATTGGCACCTGATACTTCTTTCCCATTAGCTATCTTGATATGTACCCTTGCTAGTCTCTCTCTAGATAAGATGATCCTTCCAAGCACTGCTTTTGGCCTTCATATTCAATTACTTTTAGGGAGAAAGAGTCCTTACTACAATTTTGCTTGGCAGTCATAATGGTAAACTAGCGTATTATGGCTCCCTGATTAGAAAAGTCTGAAATAGAGTCCAATGATGAAATTTTTCTTCATGACATTATTTATTGCTAAATTTAAAGTATATAGTTTATGCTCTATGATAGCATATCACACTGCATAAAATCAATATCTAATTGAAAAATAGTCTGGATATGTAGATGCATTCTTTCAACATTAATTTTATTTTTAATGTTGTTCTGCATCCTATTTACCGAAGCTATGAGAATATTGTAACATTCAGAAAGGGACATGCTGGACACCTGCAGTTTATAATAATATAAAAACCAGTAGCCTTTTAGAGTGTTTTATAATGATGAAAGCTGGATTTGGGGGGCTGAATTGTTAAGAACTTTTGTAATCATTCTCTTATCACCTAAATGTTCTGCTGAATAATTAAACACAGTAGCTGGTTGCTTTCATTACTGCCAATGTGCATGACACAGGAGGTTTTAACAAACTGCTACTTTTCCTTCTCTTTCTTCTCATTTCCTCTGCTTTCCTCTATCCTCCTTCCCCCCCATTCCTCTCAGTCCCTCCTCAACTTCCCTTTCATCTTTCCTCTCTTTCCCTCCTCCTTTACCTTATATGCATCTCCCTTCCCTCTCTTTGTCCTTCTCTCCTCCTCCTTGTATCTCATATGTTCTTGTTTATTAAGAGAATTAAATATCTAAATCAGATTTATTAAGCACTTAAGGAAAACATAAGGCCTTTGGTAAAATCTCTAAAAGAGCAAAGAATAGCAGAAGGAATGATCTTGTTTTAACATTTTTCTGACCAACTTTTGAGTATGTCATTATGTATCTAGTAAAGCAAAAAGATCTGAACAGCAGTAAGTGCAAAATCAGTTGATTTTTATATATGTATTCTTAACTTGGAAAAGACGTTAAGCCAGGAACTGATGTTTCTAGTTATACATCCATACCCTATAAAGAACAGCACCAGCAATATCTCTCTTGAATTAAAAAAGAGAAGGCTATAAAATGAAGCATCATGGATTAAACTGTGTAATAGGTGAACATCATCTTTGGTGGTCCTTCCCATCCTTCCTGTCAGAATTATTTTTTCTCAAAGTATCTGTTCCCTCTTTTCCCACTGATACCCAGTATCTGTATCCTAGCCACCTAAGACTTGCTTCATGCCCCTCCACACTGTGATGCATATTCTCTTGAGCTGCCTCTTTTTCTTTTATTTTAACTAACTATTTTTTAACTAGTCATAAGGGAAAAGACCTGATAAACTAAAACCTTGATGACTTACAACAGCTTAAAATTCTGTCCTCTCCCAGTGCTTTCTCCAAAGATACCTGACAGTTTAGGGAAACAGTGCTTTTAATCACAATCAATCAACCATTTTTAGTGTAGATAATAGGCACCAATGGTGGTTCTATATTGTAAGGGAGGTTTTCTAAGCAACACATGATAGTACAGAGGTATCGATCTCTTCAACCTGCTACATGGGACTCATCACTACCTTTTTATCTAGTGAAATCCAGCTAACAAGATATCATAACAAAAAAATTTCACATCATGAAAAATAAAATGAAAAGCAATTTCTAGAGCTGTGTTGTTCAATATACTAGCCATTTGTCAGATGTAGCTATTTGAATTTAAAATTAAACCAATCACAGGGGCTTCCCTGGTGGTGCAGTGGTTGAGAGTCCGCCTGCCAATGCAGGGGACACGGGTTCATGCCCCGGTTCGGGAAAATCCCACATGCCGCCGAGCGGCTGGGCCCGTGAGCCCTGACCGCGGGGCCTGCGTGGCCGGAGCCTGTGCTCCGCAACGGGAGAGGCCACAGCAGTGAGAGGTGGCCTGCGTACCGCAAAAAAAAAAAAAAAAAAAAAAAAAAAAAATTAAACCAATCACAATTAAATAAAATTAAAAATTCAGTTCATCAGTTGTGCTAGCCACATTTTAAGTGTTTAATAGCTATATGTAGCAGGTAGCTACTGTATTGGCCATTGTAGATAGAGAAATTTTCCATCATCACAAAAAGTTGTTTTGGACAGCACTCTAGAGTGTACTTTGGTGTGAATAGAGTGTTATCCCAATTTCTTATCAAGACTGCAGGCTTTATGGAGAATCCAAAATGATAATTTTGGTTATCTTATAGGTTAATACATTCTAAATATAGATTTTCAAACACAATGACTCAAGCAAATTATTTTTTCCCTAGCCACAGTTAACTAGAAAATTATTTCAAAATATTTGAGTTAATTTCTATTTAACCACATATTCAACTTGAGGCAAAAGGCCAATTCTTAACTTTTTTCATTCCAAGAACATCTTTAATTGTAATTTTAAAATATTCAGAATATTATCTCCACAATTTTAAAATACTGCTGCTCTAGAGAACATGAGGAAGGAGTTAGGAACCACATCAAGAGCATCTGGAGGACGCTGTTATTGAGAAATTGTTACCACCTAGCAGTCATGTTTTCACTCCTCTTTTTCCAAGGGATTTTAGGGCAGACATGACTTTTAGGGTCTTACAGTTACTTGGTGTGACTGTGCCACACTGACTACTCTTTTTTCTGTGCTCTACTATGCACAGTCCACTCATGAATCTAGAGCTTGTACTTAACCTGTTATTTCTCCCAAAGGATATAATTATAGACAGAAGTGGAAGGTGGAATCAAATAAAGCACAAATGGAATTATTTATTTTTTTCAGTTGCCCCCTCTGTACCTTTTCTCTCCTTTGTTGATAAATTACTTTCTGGGAGAACTCCACAGACATAACAGCTGGCATAAACCTTGGACATGGTAGGAACTATTCAAACGTTTGTTTAAATTTTACAGGTTTGTATTCAATTAAGTTTGCAATCACTTTGGACCTAGAAGGTAGGAAACACATGACATTACTGAGATAATTAAGAAGAATTAACACTACTTAAAAATTTTGGAGCATGTGTAATATTTTTAGTGACATTATTGTATATAAAAATTATCTGTATTGTCTGTATGTTCAATGTAGACAGAATAAGGTAATCATCATTGCTTATATATTTTAGGACCTTCTATTTACACATGGTTTAAAAACAGACTGAGTAGAGATAAAAGAAACATGTAAACATGTATTTCCAAATAGATAATCAATAACAAAGACTTAACTTGCTCCTTCATTAAAATATGTTGGCTTAGTCAGCAATATTCTGTTAAGAATACATACTAAGAGATTGGTTCAAGATGGTGGAGGAGAAGGACATGTGCTCACAGCCTTTTGCAAGAACACTGGAATGACAACTGCTGAACAGTCATTGACAGGAAGACACTAGAACTCACAAGAAAGATACCCCACATCCAAAGACAAAGGAGAAGCTGCATTGAGATGGTAGGAGGGGCGCAGTCACAATAAAATCAAATCCCAATACCGCTGGGTGGGTGACTCACAAACTGGAGAACTGTTATACCACAGATGTCCATCCACTGGAGTGAAGGTTCTGAGCCCCACGTCAGGCTTCTCAACATGGGGATCTGGCAATGGGAGGAGGAATTCCTAGAGAATCAGAATTTGAAGGCTAGTGGGATTTGATTTCAGGAATTCGATAGGACTGGGGGAAACAGAGACTCGACTCTTGGAGGTCACACACAAAGTAGTGTGAGCATCAGGACCCAGTGGGAAGAAACAGTGACCCCATAGGAGACTGAACCACACCTACCTGCTAGTGTTGGAGGGTCTGTTGCAGAGGCAGGGTGTGGCTGTGCCTCACCGTGAGGACAAGGGCACTGGCAGCAGAAGTTCTGGGAAGTACTCCTTGGTGTGAGCCATTCTAGAGTCCTCCATTACCCCACCAAAGGGCCTGTAGGCACCAGTGCTGTGTTGCCTCAGGCCAAACAACCAACAGGGAGGGAACTCAGCCCCACCCATCAGCAGACAAGCAAATTAAAGTTTTACTGAGCTCTGCACACCAGAGAAATCCCCAGCTCTACCCATCAGGAAATTTCCACAAGCCTCTTAGATAGCCTCATCCACCAGAGGGCAGACAGCAGAAGCAAGAAGAACTACAATCCTGCAGCCTGTGGAACAAAAACCACATTCACAGAAAGATAGACAAAATGAAAAGGCGGAGGACTATGTACCAGATGAAGGGACAAAATAAAACCCCAGAAAAACAACTAAATGAAGTGGAGATAGGCAACCTTCCAGAAAAAGAATTCAGAATAATGATAGTGAAATGATACAGGACCTTGGAAAAAGAAAGGAGGCAAAGATCAAGAAGATGCAAGAAATGTTTAACAAAGACCTAGAAGAATTAAAGAACAAACAAGCAGAGATGAACAATAAAATAACTGAAATGAAAAGTACACTACAAGGAATCAATAGCAGAATATGTGAGGCAGAAGAACGGATAAATGACCTGGAAAACAGAATGGTGGAATTCACTGCTGAAGAACAGAATGAAGAAAAAAGAATGAAAAGAAATGAACACAGCCTAAAAGGCCTCTGGGACAACAATAAAAAAACCAACATTTGCATTATAGGGGTCCCAGAAGGAGAAGAGAGAGAGAAAAGATCCAAGAAAATATTTGAAGAGATTATAGTTGAAAACTTCCCTAACATGGGAAAGGAAATAGCCACCAAAGCCCAGGAATTGCAGAGAGACTAAAGCAGGATAAACCCAAGGAGAAACATGCTGAGACACATAGTAATCAAACTGATAATAATTAAAGACAAAGAAAACTTACTGAAGGCAAAAAGGGAAAAATGACAAATAACATACACGGGAACTCCCATAGGGTTAACAGATGATTTCTCAGCAGAAACTCTACAAGGCAGAAGGCAGTGGCAAAATATATTTAAAGTGATGAAAAGGAAAAACCTACAACTAAGATTACTTTACCCAGCAAGGATCTCATTCAGATTCGACAGAGAAATCAAAAGCTTTACAGACAAGCAAAAGCTAAGAGAATTCAGCACCACCAAACCAGCTCTACAACAAATGCCAAAGGAACTTCTCTAAGTGGGAAACACAAGAGAAGAAAAAGATCTAAAAAGCAAACACAAAACAACTAAGAAAATGGTAATAGGAAAATACATATTGATAATTACCTAAAATGTGTATAGATTAAATACTCCAACCAAAAGACACAGGCTCGCTGAATAGATACAAAAACAAGACACATATATATGCTGTCTACAAGAGACCCACTTCAGGCCTAGTGACTCACACAGACTGAAAATGAGGGGATGGAAGAAGATATTCCATGCCAATGGAAATCAAAAGAAAGCTGGAGTAGCAATCTTCATATCAGATAAAATAGACTTTAAAATAAAGAATGTTGACTTCCAGGGAAGATGGTGGAAGAGTAAGACGCAGAGATCACCATCCTTCCCACAGATACACCAGAAATACAGCTACACGTGGAACAACTCCTACAGAACACCTACTGTACGCTGGCAGAAGACCTCAGACCTCCCAAAAGGCAAGAAACCCCCCACGTACCTGGATAGGGCAAAGCGGAGAGATTCCCGCACAGAGGATCTGTGCCAACCGGCACTCACCAGCCCGAGAGGCTTCTCTGCTCGCCCGCCGGGGCGGGCGGCACTGGGAGCTGAGGCTTGGGCTTCAGTCGGAGCGCAGGGAGAGGACTGGGGTTGGCGGCGTGAACACAGCCTGAAGGGGCTAATGCGCCACAGCTAGCCGGGAGGGAGTCCGGGAAAAAGTTTGGACCTGCCGAAGAGGCAAGAGACTTTTTCTTCCCTCTTTGTTTCCTGGTGCGTGAGGAGAGGGGATAAAGAGCACTGCTTGGAGGAGCTCCAGAGACGGGCGCGAGCTGTGGCTGAAAGTGCGGACCCCAGAGACGGACGTGGGATGCTGGGGCTGCCGCCGCCGCCGCGAGGCCTGTGTGCAAGTGCAGGTCACTGTCCACGCCCCCCTTCCGGGGAACCTGTGCAGCCCATCACTGCTGGGGTCCCAGGATCCAGGGACGGCTTCCTTGGGAGAACCACGGCGCACCTCGAGCTGGTGCAACGTCACGCCGGCCTCTGCCACTGCAGGCTCCACCCACACTGCGTGCCCCTCCCTGCCCCCCAGCCTGAGTGAGCCAGAGTCCCCGAAGCAGCTGCTCCTTTAACCCTGTCCGGTCTGAGCGAAGAACAGATGCCTTCTGGCGACCTACACGGAGAGGTGGGGACAAATCCAAAGCTGAGACCCAGGAGCTGTGAGAACAAAGAAGAGAAAGGGAAATCTCTCCCAGCAGCCTCAGAAGCAGCGGATTAAAGCTCCACAATCAACTTGATGTACCCTGCATCTGTGGAATATATGAATAGACAACAAATCACCCCAAATTGAGGAGCCAGGAGTCAGTGCTATGCCTCTGAGGTGGGAGAGCCAACTTCAGGACACTGGTCCACTAGAGACCTCCCAGCTCCACATAATATCAAATGGCGAAAATCTTTCAGAGATCTCCATCTCAACACCAGCACCCAGCTTCACTCAACGACCAGCAAGCTACAGTGCTGGACACCCTATGCCAAACAACTAGCAAGACAGGAACACAACGCCACCCATTAGCAGAGAGGATGCCTAAAATCATAAAAAGTCCACAGACACGCCAAAATACACCACCAGACGTGGACCTGTCCACCAGAAAGACAAGATCCAGCCTCATCCACCAGAACACAGGCACTAGTCCCCTCCACCAGGAAGCCAACACAACCCACTGAACCAAGCTTAGCCATTGGGGACAGACACCAAAAACAACGGGAACTACGAACCTGCAGCCTGCAAAAAGGAGACCCCAAACACAGTAAGATAAGCAAAATGAGAAGACAGAAAAACACACAGCAGGAGAAGGAGCAAGATAAAAAACCCACCAGACCTAACAAATGAAGAGGAAATAGGCAGTCTACCTGAAAAAGAATTCAGAATAATGATAGTAAAGATAATCCAAGATTCTATTTCCAAGATCCAAAATCTTGGAAATAGAATAGACAAAATGCAAGAAACAGTTAACAAGGACCTAGAAGAACTAAAGATGAATCAAGCATCGATTAAAAACACAATAAATGAAATGAAAAATACTCTAGATGGGATCAATAGCAGAATAACTGAGGCAGAAGAATGGATAAGTGAGGTGGAAGATAAAATAGTGGAAATAACTGCTGCAGAGCAAAATAAAGAAAAAAGAATGAAAAGAAAAGAGGACAGTCTCAGAGACCTCTGGGACAACATTAAACGCACCAACATTCGAATTATAGGGGTTCCAGAAGAAGAAGAGAAAAAGAAAGGGACTGAGAAAATATTTGAAGAGATTATAGTTGAAAACTTCCCTAATATAGGAAAGGAAATAGTTAATCAAGTCCAGGAGGCACAAAGAGTCCCATACAGAATAAATCCAAGGAGAAATATGCCAAGACACATATTAATCAAACTGTCAAAAATTAAACAGAAAGAAATCATATTAAAAGCAGCAAGGGAAAAACAACAAATAACACATAAGGGAATCCCCATCAGGATAACAGCTGATCTCTCAGCAGAAACTCTACAAGCCAGAGGGGGGTGGCAGGACATAATTAAAGTGATGAAGGAGAAAAACCTGCAACCAAGACTACTCTACCCAGCAAGGATCTCATTCAGATTTGAAGGAGAAATTAAAACGTTTACAGACAAGCAAAAGCTGAGAGAGTTCAGCACCACCAAACCAGCTTTACAACAAATGCTAAAGGAACATCTCTAGGCAAGAAACACAACAGAAGGAATATACCTACAATAACGAACCCAAAACAATTAAGGAAATGGGAATAGGAACATACATATCAATAATTACCTTAAATGTAAATGGACTAAATGCTCCCACCAAAAGACACAGATTGGCTGAATGGATATAAAAACAAGACCCATATATATGCTGTCTACAAGAGACCCACTTCAGACCTAGAGACACATACAGATTGAAAGTAAGGGGATGGAAAAAGATATTGCATGCAAATGGAAATCAAAAGAAAGCTGGAGTAGCAATTCTTATATCAGACAAAATAGACTTTAAAATAAAGACTATTGGAAGAGAGAAAGAAGGACAATACATAACGATCAAGGGATCGATCCAAGAAGAAGATATAACAATTGTAAACATTTATGCACCCAACATAGGAGCACCTCAATACATCAGGCAAATACTAACAGCCATAAAAGGAGTAATCGACAGTAACACACTCATAGTAGGGGACTTTAACACCCCACTTTCACCAATGCACAGATCATCCAAAATGAAAATAAATAAGGAAACACAAGCTTTAAATGATACATTTAAAAAGATGGACTTAATTGATATTTATAGGACATTCCATCCAAAAAGAACAGAATACACATTTTTCTCAAGTGCTCATGGAACATTCTCCAGGATAGATCATATCTTGGGTCACAAATCAAGCCTTGGTTAATTTAAGAAAATTGAAATTGTGTCAAGTATCCTTTCCGACCACAATGCTATGAGACTAGATATCAATTACAGGAAAAAATCTGTAAAAAATACAAACACATGGAGGCTAAAGAATACACTACTCAATAACGAAGTGATCACTGAAGAAATCAAAGAGGAAATAAAAAAATACCTAGAAACAAATGACAATGGTGACACGACGACCCAAAACCTATGGGACGCAGAAAAAGAAGTCCTAAGGGGGAAGTTTATAGCAATACAATCACACCTTAAGAAACAGGAAACATCTCGAATAAACAACCTGACCCTGCACCTAAAGCAATTAGGGAAAGAAGAATAAAAAAAACCCAAAGTTAGCAGAAGGAAAGAAATCATAAAGATCAGATCAGAAATAAATGAAAAAGAAATGAAGGAAACAATAGCAAAGATCAATAAAACTAAAAGCTGGTTCTTTGAGAAGATAAACAAAATTGATAAACCATTAGCCAGACTCATCAAGAAAAAAAGGGAGAAGACTCAAATCAATAGAATTAGAAATGAAAAAGGAGAGGTGACAACTGACACTGCAGAAATACAAAAGATCATGAGAGATTACTACAAGAAACTCTATGCCAATAAAATGGACAACCTGGAAGAAATGGACAAATTCTTAGAAATGCACAGCCTGCCAAGACTGAATCAGGGAGAAATAGAAAATACGAACAGACCAATCACAAACACTGAAATTGAAACTGTGATTAAAAACCTTCCAACAAATAAAAGCCCAGGACCAGATGGCTTCACAGGCGAATTCTATCAAACATTTAGAGGAGAGCTAACATCTATCTTTCTCAAACTCTTCCAAAATATAGTAGAGGGAGGAGCACTCCCAAACTCATTCTATGAGGCCACCATCACCTTGATACCAAAACCAGGCAAGGATGTCACAAAGAAAGAAAACTACAGGCCAATATCACTGATGAACATAGATGCAAACATCCTCAACAAAATACTAGCAAACATAATCCAATGACACATTAAAAGGATCATACACCAAGATCAAGTGGAGTTTATTCCAGGAATGCAAGGATTCTTCAATATATGCAAATCAATCAATGTGATACACCATATTAACAAGTTGAAGGAGAAAAACCATATGATCATCTCAATAGATGCAGAGAAAGCTTTCGACAAAATTCAACACCCATTTATGATAAAAACCCTGCAGAAAGTAGGTATAGAGGGATCTTTCCTCAACATAATAAAGGCCATATATGACAAACCCACAGCCAACATCGTCCTCAATGGTGAAAAATTGAAACCATTTCCACTAAGATCAGGAACAAGACAAGGCTGCCCACTCTTACCACTCTTATTCAACTTAGTTTTGGAAGTTTTAGCCACAGCAATCAGAGAAGAAAAGGAAATAAAAGGAATCCAAATTGGAAAAGAAGAAGTAAAGCTGTCACTGTTTGTAGATTACATGATACTATACATAGAGAATCCTAAAGATGCTACCAGAAAACTACTAGAGCTAATCAATGAATTTGGTAAAGTAGCAGGATACAAAATTAATGTACAGAAATCTCTGGCATTCCTGTACACTAATGATGAAAAATCTGAAAGTGAAATCAAGAAAACACTCCCATTTACCACTGCAACCAAAAGAATAAAATATCTAGGAATAAACCTACCTAAGGAGACAAAAGACCTGTATGCAGAAAATTATAAGACACTGATGAAAGAAATTAAAGATGATACAAATAGATGGAGAGATATACCATGCTGCTGGATTGGAAGAATCTATATTGTGAAAATGACTCTACTACCCAAAGCAATCTACAGATTCAATGCAATCCCTATCAAACTACCACTGGCATTTTTCACAAAACTAGAACAAAAAATTTCAAAATTTGTTTGGAAAAACAAAAGACCCCGAATAGCCAAAGCAATCTTGAGAATGAAAAACGGAGCTGGAGGAATCAGGCTCCCTGACTTCAGACTATACTACAAAGCTACAGTATTCAAGACAGTGTGGTACTGGCACAAAAACAGAAAGATAGATCAATGGAACAGGATAGAAAGCCCAGAGATAAATCCACGCACATATGGTCAACTTATCTTTGATAAAGGAGGCAGGAATGTACAGTGGAGAAAGGACAGCCTCTTCAATAAGTGGTGCTGGGAAAACTGGACAGGGACATGTAAAAGTATGAGATTAGATCATTCCATAACACCATACACAAAAATAAGCTCAAAATGGATTAAAGACCTAAATGTAAGGCCAGAAACTATCAAACTCTTAGAGGAAAACATAGGCAGAACACTCCATGACATAAATCACAGAAAGATCCTTTTGGACCCACCTCCTAGAGAAATGGAAATAAAAACAAAAATCAACACATGGGACCTAATGAAACTCCAACGCTTTTGCAAAGCAAAGGAAACCATAAAGAAGACCAAAAGACAACCCTCAGAATGGGAGAAAATATTTGCAAATGAAGCAACTGACAAAGGATTAGTCTCCAAAATTTATAAACAGCTCATGCAGCTCAATAGCAAAAAAACAAACAACCCAATCCAAAAATGGGCAGAAGACTTAAATAGGCATTTCTCCAAAGAAGATATACAGACTGCCAACAAACACATGAAAGAATGCTCAACATCATTAATCATTAGAGAAATGCAAATCAGAACTACAATGAGATATCATCTCACACCAGTCAGAATGGCCAGCATCAAGAAATCTAGAAACAATAAATGCTGGAGAGGGTGTGGAGAAAAGGGAACACTCTTGCACTGCTGGTGGGAATGTGAATTGGTACAGCCACTATGGAGAACAGTATGGAGTTTCCTTAAAAAACTACAAATGGAACTACCATATGACCCAGCAATCCCACTACTAGGCATATACCCTGAGAAAACTATAATTCAAAAAGAGACATGTACCAAAATGTTCATTGCAGCTCTATTCACAATAGCCTGGAAATGGAAACAACCTAAGTGTCCATTATCGGATGAATGGATAAAGAAGATGTGGCACATATATACAATGGAATATTACTCAGCCATAAAAAGAAACGAAACTGAGCTATTTGTAATGAGGTGGATAGACCTAGAGTCTGTCATACAGAGTGAAGTAAGTCAGAAAGAGAAAGACAAATGCCATATGCTAATACATATATATGGAATCTAAGGAAAAAAATGTCATGAAGAACCTAGGGGTAAAACAGGAATAAAGACACAGACCTACTTGAGAATGGACTTGAGGATATGGGGAGGGGGAAGGGTAAGCTGTGACAAAGTGAAAGAGAGACATGGACATATATACAGTACCAAACATAAGGTAGATAGATAGTGGGAAGCAACCGCATGGCACAGGGAGATCAGCTCGGTGCTTTATGAGCACCTGGAGGGGTGGGATAGGGAGGGTGGGAGGGAGGGAGATGCAAGAGGGAAGGGATGTGGGAACAGATGTATATGCACGACTGATTCACTTTGTTATAAAGCAGAAACTAATAAAAATAAATAATAAATAAATAAATAAATAAAATAATGAATGTTACAAGAAACAAGGAAGGACACTACATAATGATCAAGAGATCAATCCAAGAAGAAGATATAACAATGATAAATATATATGCACCCAACATAGGAGCACCTCATTACATAAGGCAGATGCTAACAGCTATAAAAGAGGAAATCGACAGTAACACAGTACTAGTGGAGTAGTTTAACACCTCACTTACACCAATGGAAAAATCATCCAGATAGAAAATTAATAAGGAAACACAAGCTTTAAATGACACAATAGATCAGATAGATTGAATTGATATTTGTAGGACATTCCTTTCAAAAAGAGCAGATTACACTTTCTTCTCAATTGCACATGGAACATTCTCCAGGATAGATTACAGCTTGGGTCAGAAATCAAGCCTCGGTAAATTTAAGAAAATTGAAATCATATCAAGCATCTTTTCTGACCACAATGCTATTAGATTAGAAATAAATTACAAGGAAAAAAAAACGTAAAAAACACAAATACATGGAGGGTAAATAATACATTACTAACTAACCAAGTGATCACTGAAGAAAACAAAGAGTACACCAAGAAATACCTAGAGACAAATGACAACGAAAACACGACATTCCAAAACCTGTGGGATGCAGCAAAAGCGGTTCTAAGAGGGAAGTTTATAGCAACACAATCTTACCTCAAGAAACAAGAAAAATCTCAAATAAACTATCTAACCTTACACCTAAAGGAACTAGGGAAAGAACAAACAAAACCCAAAGTTAGTAGAAGGAAAGAAATCATAAAGATTAGAGCAGAAACAAATGAAATAGAAACAAAGAAAACAATAGCAAAGATAAATAAAACTAAAAGCTAGTGTTTTGAGAAGATAAACAAAATTGATAAACCATTAGCCAGACTCATCGGGAAAAAGAGGGAGAGGAGCAAATTCATAAAATTAGAAATGAAAAAGAAGTTACAACAGACACCACAGAAATACAAAACATCATAAGAGACTACTATAAGCAGCTCAATACCAATAAAGTGGAGAACCAGGAAGAAATGGACTAATTTTTAGAAAGGTATAACCTTCCAAGACTGAACCAGGAAGAAATAGAAAATATAAACAGACCAGTCACATGTACTGAGATTGAAACTGTGATTAAAAATCGTCCAACAAACAAAAGTCCAGGACCAGATTGCCTCATAGGTGAATTCTATCGAACATTTAGAGAAGAGCTAACACCCATTCTTCTCAAACTCTTCCAAAAAATTGCAGAGGAAGGAATACTCCTAAACTCATTCTATGAGGTCACTATAACCCCGATACCAGAACTAGACAAAGATACCACAAAAAAAGAAAATTATAGACCAATATCACAGATGAATATAGATTCAAAAATCCTCAACAAAATACTAGCAAACAGAATCCAACAACCCATTAAAAGGATCATACACCATAATCAAGTGGGATTTATCCCAGGGATGCAAGGATTCTTCAATATACGCCAATCAATCAATGTGATACACCATATTAAGAAGTTGAAGAATAAAAACCATATGGTCATTGCAATAGATGCAGAAAAAGCTTTTGACAAAATTCAACATGCATTTATGATAAAAACTCTCCAGATAGTGTGCATAGAGGGAACCTACCTCAACATAATAAAGGCCATATATGACAAACCCACAGAAAACAGCATTCTCAATGGTGAAAAATTGAAACCATTTCCTCTAAGATCAGGAGCAAGTGAAGCATGTCCACTCTTGTCACTCTTATTTAACACAGTTTTGAAGTCCTAGCCACAGCAATCAGAGAAGAAAAAGAAATAAAAGAATACAAATTGGAAAAGAAGAAGTAAAACTGTCACTGTTTGCAGTTGACATGATATTATACATAGATAATCCTAAAGATGCCACCAGAAAACTACCAGAGCTAATCAATGAATCTGGTAAGTTTGCAGGATACAAAATTAATGCACAGAAATCTCTTGCATTCCTATACACTAACAATGAAAGATCAGAAAGAGAAATTAAGGAAACAATCCCATTCACCATAGAAACAAAAAGAACAAAATACTTAGGAATAAACCTACCTAAGAGGTAAAAGACCTGCACTCAGAAAAATCTAAGACACTGATGAAAGAAATCAAAGATGACACAGTCAGATGGAGAGATATACCATGTTCTGTACTGGAAGAATCAACATTGTGAAAATGACTAGTACCCAAAGCAATCTACAGAAGATGTGGTACACATATATAATGAAATGTTACTCAGCCATAAAAAGGAACGAAATTGGGTCACTTTTGTAGACGTGGATGGACCTAGAGACTGTCATACAGAGTGAAGTAAGTCAGAAAGAGAAAAACAAATATTGTATATTAACGCATATATGTGGAACCTAGAAAAATGGTACAGATGAACTGGTGTGCAGGGCAGAAATAGAGACACAGATGTGGAGAAGAAACTTACGGATGCCAAGGGGGGAAAGTGGTGGGGCGGTGGGGGTGGTGGTGGTGGTGGAATGAATTGGAGTTGACATATATACACTAATATGTATAAAATAGATAAATAATAAGAACCTGCTGTATAAAATAATAAAAAATAAAATTAAAAAATGAATATGTTCTAAGATTTATTCAATATTATATTCAATATTACAGTGAAAGCGACATCTTCTTGGAAGTGCTTACGTTAAAGTTCTTTTTTTTTTTTTTTTTTTTTTTTTTTTTGCGGTACGCGGGCCTCTCACTGTTGTGGCCTCTCCCGTTGCGGAGCACAGGCTCCGGACGCGCAGGCTCAGCGGCCATGGCTCACGGGCCCAGCCGCTCCACGGCATGTGGGATCCTCCCAGACCGGGGCACGAACCCGCGTCCCCTGCATCGGCAGGCGGACTCTCAACCACTGCGCCACCAGGGAAGCCCCGTTAAAGTTCTTTTAAACAGAGGTTTTGAAAATAGAAGAATTCTTGAAGTTTATTATTTTTTTTTGATATAACCAGGTAAAAACTGAAGCAAACAATCCATTATGTGGTGCTGTGCATAGATTGAATTGCTGAACTCTGACAGAAATACGTCTAGGAAAAACGGTTACTACCTCAGGTGAAATGAATTAGATAATTGAAATTTTTTATTGGTGTTCTGGTAAAACTACCCTCTTAGTTCTCACTGAGCTATTCAAATGTTCTATACCTATAATTTAGATAAAAAAATATAAGGGAGTATGTACATATCTAATTTGTTTTATAAGCATGTTGAATGACTTTCTTAAATATTTTCTCTCTTTTATGAACTAATATACAACAGAATGTGAGTTATATTCATTTTGATTTTTTTATAGCTGAATATGTAAACTTTGTGTAAGTTACACTCATTTAATAATGTACTAGTAATATTTATTGATAATCTTGCTAATTTATAGTTTATTACTGACATTTTGCCTTCTTTTACATTTTTAATATCTGAAACTTCCATTCTTTAGATTATTTAGGTGGAAACATTAAAATAAGGGATATACCAGACAAAGGAGAGCCTGTGAGTTCTGTCAATAGCATTTTCTGTTGATAATCATAAGGAGAATTTTGTTCCATTTTCATCACTCACTCTGAAGATTGATAACGTAGTTGCTTGAGAAACATTATTTATGCTATGTGGTTATTATTTCTGCTGCTCCCAACTTGAAGCACTTCATGTGTTTTTGTGAAGAATGTTGGTACTTGATTATAATCATAGCTACATCTCTTTTGATAGACAATTTCACTTTGGAGAATAGGTGTAAGACTTTGAGGGTTTTGAATGTACATTGGATCAATTGCGTCACAGCATATAGAGTGTGTGAATTAATAGGGTTTATTATATCATGTTTATTAACATACAGACAACTTTTTCCTACTTGTTGGTTTTATGCTTCAGCTTGTTTAAACGATTTTTTATAACTTCCTACATGTCCTGGTAAGTCATGACCAAAGCCTTGCTCAGGATCTGAAGTGTATTAGATGATTAATAAATATTTGTGGAATGAATGACTATCTGATACATATCTGTGTGGTATATAGAGAATTCTGTTTTAGCAAGTGTAGCTTCCTTTGCAGCATTCTATTCACTGATCATCAGGAATAGATGGTAGTGCATGTAAAGGTAAAAATAATATTAGCAAGAAACTGAGGTGAGACCTATCCCACCAGTTATTAAAATATGTTATAAAGCTACATTAAATAAAATCTTATATGAAAGGTGCAGGTTTTATTTTCCCCACTTTACAGGGATGAAATAAAGGCTTAGGCAGTTTAAATCACTCTCTCAATGTAAGTGAAAGGCCAAGATTCACACTCAGGTGTTCTGACTTCTAAGCTGACTGAAAAAGAGTGCCCTGGTACTTTGAGGTTATGTCTTTATTTTTTAAAAGACATATATTAACCAAACATATTTGTAATGATGAAACCCAACATAACAAAATTAAAATCTTCAAGCTAATTAATATGAAAATGTAATATCATATTTCATTCTGGTAATTAATGGAAACATTATATTTTTCTATTATGATTCCAAAATAGTTGATTAATATCTAGAATCCAAAATAATAATGTGTTTGATTCATAATTGCCATTTTCTTTTTAAATTTTTAAGAATTTTAATTTTTTTAAATTAGTTTTAAGTTTCAGAAGTAATACACAATTAGGCTATAATCATAAAATTAAAAATTTGACCACCACTCAAATCCGGTTCTTTTCAGACATAGCAATTGTCATGGCACTGGTATGTTTTCTTAAACTTTTTCCTAGGCTCCAAAATACTTATATCTACTCAGAGAAAATCTCAAGTATTGTAGTATGCTTGTTTTTTTAATATATATGATGCCACTGCACATATCATTCTGCAACTTTTTTTTATTCTACAATGTATTCTGGCAATCTTTCCAACTTATTTTGTATAGATTCACCTTACATTGTTCACTTCCAAATACATGAGAGCCAGGATCTCAGTCTTCTCAAAAGTTAACATTTCTGTGTTTCTCAAGGCCACAGGATTTTCTTTCACCATAACTCATATTGAATAAAATAACCCTTACATTGTAGTTCTTTCCTGATAGATAGGATTTAGTGGGCAAAGAAAAAAAATGATCAGCAGTGATGATTTAAACTACAACTACTCCAGTAAAAGATTTAGTACATTTTAAGTTATTCCCTGTATCATTATTTGGGTTGGTTATCACACTCTCAGTCCTGGGTCATATACAACTTTTATATTTTAAAATACCTATGAGTATGCATATGATTTTACAACTTTATCATTCTTTCACAGGATCTGATTTTCCTATAGTCCTGTTCTATAGATAAATGTAACATATATTCTCTTTCTGATTGAACAGCCCTTTTCCTTGCCTTTTAGGCAGTTTTCGGTGTCTTTTTAAGTTCAGATTGGATGCTTTAACTATATTATTTTAGGGGTAGAATCCATCTCTTCCCTTTTGTTTGTTTTCAGGCTTCAGAGTATTCTGCCTCTTGCTTTAAGTTTCACATAATTATAACCCAGATGCCTGTTCAAGTTGACCTGATAAAATAAGATCTGGATAAGATTAACTCCAAATTTTCAATTCCATGTTCTGTCAAAATCCAAAGCCCTCCCTGAGAATCCTGTGAGTTCTCTGGAACTTACATCTGCTTTGCCTTTAATCATCTTGATTATGCACCAAATTGCCCAGAGGTATGCCTGGTTAATTTATAAACTTCCATATTCTTTTTATTTATACCGCACATCTACATTGTAGTTATATATTGATATTTATGTGATTATTTGGTTAATATTTGTCAGTACCTCTAGGCTGTGAGCCCTGTGAAGTGAGCAGGGATGCTCTCAATTTTATTACCCATTCCTACTATTTGGTACATAGTAGGCTCTGAAGATGGACTCAAAATATAAGAAAGGAATAACTGAAGAAGGCTTGAGATAAGAGCACAGAAAGAGAAGTTAGCCTTGAAAAGAAAGTGGTGATTCGGGGGGTGGGGGGGTGGAAAGAGAGAGAGGGAAATGGAGAGGGAGAAGGAGAGATCTTCCTTGAAGACAGATGAGAAGAAAAAATGGACAGAAAAGCATATTGAGATAGAAGTAAATGGAGAGATTTCCCAGATGGTCTCATCTCAGTTTCCCCAGAGTAGTAGAAAGTGGGTGGATTGGAGGTTATATAAAATTGAGAATGCGGAGGATGATAACAACATAGATAAATTTTCTCATAGCTAATGAGCCAGGATTCAAACCCATGATAACTGCTCCTAGATCTTGTAATCCTTTAACTATACTGCCTCCTAAAATGCAGCAATCCAATAGAAGATAATGAAGTTAGGACTCTTACTTTTTTGAAAAAATATTTTCTTGTCAGCAATCAAAGTGTTAGGGAGGTAAGGTTATATTGGACAGAACCTAGAAAAAAGAGAAAATATATTCTACATTCATTAGAGTGGGATCCTGAAAATAAAGCATCCAATTGTTTGTCTTTCATGAAGTTAATGCCATGAAAACATACTGAAAGAGTGTTACAACACACTGCTATACTAGTTCAGAAGAGATTATTATTTTATTAAGATGAGCTTTGTTTCTTTTTTATAAACTACTTTATTGCAGTATGATTGACATGTAAAAAGCTGGACATGTTTAATGTATACAACTAGATGATTTTGGGAATAAGTATACACTTGTGAAACCACCACCACTATCAAGGCCATAAACATACCCTTCACCACCCAAAAGTTCCTCTGACTCTCTTTATTATTATTGTTGTTATTATTATTATTAATAGTTTATGGTAAGAACACTTAACATAAGATCTTAGTAAATTTGCATGCAATTATCCAGTTTTACCAGCACCATTTATTAAAGAGATTATACTTTCCCCATTTTGTGTTGTTGGCACCACTGTTGAAGATCCTTGACTGTAGTAAGCATGGGTTTATTTTGGGGCTCTCTCTCCTGTTATGCTGGTCTATGTGGCAGCTTTTATTGCAGTACCATACTGTTTGTTTTTTTTTTTTACCACAGCTTTGTAATATAGTTTGAAATCAGGAAGTGTGATGCCTCCAGCTTTGTCTTCCTTCCTCAAGACTGTTTTGACTATTGGGGATCTTTTGTAATTCCATATGAATTGTAGGATTGTTTTTTCTACTTCTGTGAATCATGCTTTTGGAATTTTGGTAGGAATTGTATTGAATTGGTAGATTGCTTTGGGTTTTATCGACATTTTAACAATTAATTCTTCCAATCCATGAACATGGAATATCCTTCTATTTATTTTTTGTTTATTATTTTATTTTATTCTTTAGTTTCTTTAATCAATGCTTTATAGTTGTCAGTATACAGATCTATGACCTCCTTGGTTAAATTATTCCTAAGTATTTACTGAATAATCATTGTTAGTATATAGAAATGCAACTGATTTTATATTGTTGATTTTTATCATGCAATTTTACTGAATTTATTATTAGTTCTAACAGTTTTTTGGTGGTATCTTTAGAGTTTTCTATATATAGGATCATGTCATCTGCTGAAAGAGAAAATTTTACTTCTTCCTGTCCAATATGGATGCCTTTTATTTCTGTTTCTTGTCCAATTGCTCTGGCTAGGACTTCCAGTACTATGTTAAATAAAAATGGCAAGAATGGGACATCTTTGTCTTGTTTTGGTCTTAGAGGAAAGGCTTTTAGCTTTTTACTGTTGACTATGATGTTAATGGTGGGCTTGTCATATATGGCCTTTATGGTGATGATATACATTCCTTGTATACCTAATTTGTTGAGAGTTTTTATCATGAAGGATGTTGAATTGTGTTAAATGCTTTTGCAGCACCTACTGAGAAAATATAATATTTATCCTTCATTCTGTTAATGTGGTATATCACATTTATTGATTTGCATAGGTAGTACCAATCTTGCATCCCAGGGATAAATCCACTTGGATATGCTGTATGAACATTTTAATATACTGTTGATTCAGTTTGCTAGCATTTTGTTGAGGATTTTTGCATCTATATTTGTCAGGGATGTTGGCCTGTACTTTTCTTTCCTTGAAATATCCAAATCAGGCAGCTTTGGTATTAGAGTAATGCTGGCCTCAAAATGAGTCTGGAAATGTTCCCTTCTCTTTAATTTTTTGGAAAAGTGTAAGCAGCATTGATATTAGTTCTTATATATTTGGTAGAATTCACTAGTGAAACATCTGATCTTGGTTTTTTTCTTTATTGGGAAATTTTAAATTATTGATTCAATCTTGATCTGTCCAGATTTTCTATTACTTCATGATTCAGTCTTGGTAGCCTGTGTATTTCTAGGAATTTACACATTTCTTCTAGGTTATCCAATTTGTTGCTACATAATTGTTTATCATAGTCTCTTACAATTCTTTGTATTTCTGTGGAATCAATTGTAGTGTCTCCTGTTTCATTTACAATTTCATATTACAATTATATTTATTTGAGTCTTCTCTCTCTCTTTTTATTTTAGTTAGTCTAGCTAAAGGTCTTTCAGTTGTTTATCTTTTCATTAAACCAACTAATCTTTTGTTGATCTTTTCTAGTGTTTTTCTAGTTTCTATTCCATTTATTTGTTTTCATCTTCATTATTTCTTTCCTTCTTTAACTTTGGGCTTAGTTTGTTCTTCTAGTTCTAGTTTCTTGAGGTGTAAAGTTTGGTTGTTTTTTTTAGGTCTTTCTTTTTTTCTTAATGTAGGCATTTATTGTTATTAACTTTTCTCTTAAAACTGCTTTTGCAGCATGTCATAAGTTTTTGTATGTTATTTTCAGTTGTCTCAAGATATTTTAAAATTTTCCTTTGATTTCTTCTTTGATCCATTGGTTGTTCAGGAATGTGTTGTTTAGTTTTAATATATATGTGAATTTTCTAATTTTACTCCTATTATTGCTTCCTATTATTATTGCACATACCATGTGGGTGAAAAAGATACTCGATATGATTTCAGTCTTAAATTTAAGACCAGTTTTATGGCTTAACATACGATCTATCCTGGAGAACATTCTGTGTATACTTGAGAATGTATATTCTGATGCTATCAGATAGCATGCTTTGTATATGTCTATAGTCCATCTGGCCTAATGGGTAGCTTAGGTCCAGTGTTTTCTTATTTATTTTCTGTCTGGTTGAACTGTCCATTACTGAAAGTGGAGTACTGAAGTTCCCTACTATTATTGTATTTTTGTCTATTTCTCCCTTCAAATTGGTTAATATTTGCTTTATGTATTTAGGTGCCCTGATATTGGGTGCAATATATATTTATAATTGCTATATTCTTTTGATTGACACTTTTACCATCATATAATGTCATTCTTTGTCTCATGACAGTTTTTTACTTAAAGCCTATTTTGTTTGATATAATTATAGCTACCCCTGCTTTCTTTTGGTTACCATTTTCATGGAATATCTTTTTCCATCCCTTCAATTTCCTTAAAGCTAATGTAAGTATCTTTTGGGCAACATATAGTTGGATTTAGGACTTTTGTTTTTGAATCTAGTCAGCCACTCTATGTCTTATGATTGGAGAATTTAGTACATTTACATTTCAAGTACTTATTGGTAGGTGAGGACTTACTATTGCCGTTTTGTTAATTATTTTCTGACTATTTTGTAGTTCCTTTGTTCCTTTATTTCTCTCTTGTTATTTTCCTCTGTGATTTGATAAGTTTTTATCATTGTATGCTTTGATTACTTAATATTTATCTTTTATGTATCTACCACAGGTTTTTTCTTTATGATTATAATGTGGTTAGCATAACAACTTTTATAGTTATGATAGTCTATTTTGAATGGATAACAACTTAATTTTGATCACATACAAAAACTCTACACTTTTATTCCCCCTACATTTTATGTTATTGACATTACCATTACATCTTTTTATGTTATGTATCCATTAGGAAAATTTTGTAGCTATAGTTATTTTTAATACTTTTGTCTTTTAACCATTATATTAGATTCTAAGTGACTTACCCACCATTATTACAATACTATAGTATTCTGAATTTAACTATATATTTACCTTTACCAATGAGTTTTATGCTTTCATATGTTTTCACATTGTTAGTTAGCATCCTTTGCTTCTATTTGCTTCTATTTGAAGATATCTCTTTAGTATCTCTTGTAACACAGGTCTAGTTGTGATGAACTTCCTCAGCTTTTGTTTGTGTCGGAATGTCTTTATCTCTCCTTCATTTCTGAATAGCTTTGCCAGTTATAATATTTTTAGTTGGCACTCTTTTTTACTTTCAGCAGTTTGATATATCATCCCACTCTCTCCTGGCCTGCAAGGTTTCTGTCGAGAAATCTGCTCATAGTGTTATGGGGGGCTCTCTAGTGATAAATGAGTTGCTTTTCTCTTGCTGCTTTCAAAATTCTTTTTGTCTTTGACGTTTGGCAGTTTGATTATAATGTGCCTTCAGAAGATGTCTTTATGTTCAATCTTTTTTTGGTTCTCTGTACTTCATGTATCTGGTTATTCATTTCCCTCCCCCATTTGTGAAGTTTTCTGTCATTATTTCTTTAAATAAGATCTTCAACCCTTTCTCCTTCTCTGTTCCTTCTATGAATCCAATAATGTGTATATTGGTTTTTTGGATGGTGTCCCATAAGTGCTGTAGGCTTTATTAATTCTTTTAAATTGTTTTTTCTTTTTGTAACTCTGACTAGATAATTTCAAATGATGTGTCCTTGAGTTTGCTGATCTTTTCTTCTGCATGCTGTAGTCTGTTGTTTAGTCTCTCTAGTGGATTTGTAGTTCATTCATTATATTCTTCAGCTCCGGGATTTCTGTTTGGTTCTTTTTTTATGGTATCTGTTTCTGAAACTTCTCATTTTACTCTTGTATTATTTTCCTGATTTTGTTGAGTTGCCTATTTGTGTTCTTTTTAATCTAACTGAGCTTCTTTAAAATGATTACTTTGAATTCTTTTTCAGGCAATTAATAAATCTCCATTTCTTTGGGGTCACTACTAGAGTTTATTTTGTTCCTTTGGTAATATCATATTTCTTTGAGTCTTCATGTTCCTTGAAACCTTGTATTCCTGTCTTCACATTTGAAGAAGCAGTCACTTCCTCCATGTTTTACTGACTAGCTTCAGGAGGAAAGGTCTTCATGAGTCAGCCTTGCCAGAAATACTGAGGGTCTCTTAGATTCTTTCTATGGATGCACTTGCTCCATTCCTCTTGTTCCCTGTGAAGAAGTCTTAGACTCTGTGCCTTCTCTCGATCCCACAAAGCCAGGCCAGGTGTTGAGAGCCTCCTATTTATTTTCTCTAGGGCAGTACCCTGAAGTGTTTGTTCAGCATTGTGCACCTTTTCCCAATAGAGCAGATTCAGCTGGATGCCAATATCTGTGTGCTGTCTGTGGGAGCTTGCATGCATTGTCTGCAGGGGAGCATGGAGTGTTGGCTACAGGAGGGGGCTGCATGAAGCAGTGGGGGTGCACGGTGGCTAATCATGGGGTCTGCAGGTGGGCATCCTACTGGGTTCATGGTCAGAGCTCTTATTAGAGTCTGTAATCTAGTTAGTAGGATCTGCTGCTGGTTGTTGATATCTGTATACTGGTTTCTATGAACTCCTACCCTTTTTCTCTACTCTTTGCTGTTCCTAGATTATTTAGCTGTTTCAATCCCCTCAATTTTCTGGGTGTGGAGAGATGGAAATGGGACTCTTGGACACCTTCCCGCAAGGCTGGGGAGTCAAGTGTTCACTTTGTTTTCGCTTTTCCCAATGGGAGAAGTTGCAGGCCAAGGTGAGTCTCTCTTGGTCTGGGCTGTGTTGCCTTGGGAGAGAGGTGACATGGGTAAAGTGAAACTGTTCTTCTTATCCTCTTCTGTGTTTCTGTTCTTTGGTGGTTTTGCTCCACGTGGGTACTGGAACCCCTCAGTTGTTCTCCCAGGCTTTCATAATGGTATTCTCATTATTGTTATTGTTAAAATCAGTATTTCTTTAGGGGTATGACATATGGAACTTCCTATTTCATCATCTCACTGATGTCCAGAAGAGATCATTCTTTATTCCAGTAGGTCTTAAATGTCCAGTGATATTTCATAGAACATTAAAGTTATTTTAAAAAACCTCACCTTTTAATTGACTCAATGACAAAGTTAGTGAAAACTTCTATAGGATATGAATAGGGGGACATTAGATTTAGGCAGAATCAAGAGGCTGCATGTGAGCATCAGGTGTCAGAGCAGGCAATGGTTTGAGTTTAGATGAGCTTGAAGAATCTGAGTCTTAAAAGTCAACAAACAAGTAAAAATCCAAAGGCTAAGATAGTTTGGGGAATGGTCGTGGAGAGCAGGAACTGGGGTGAACTTATTCCTACAACAGAGGATGTTTTCTGACATGAAATCACAGCCAGAACAGCTAAAATTACTAGTTTCTTCTTGTAATACTTATAGATGTATAGGTTTCAAACTTAATCAACTTTTCCTATCATTACAATGCTGGAAACATGTTAACTGTCCCTATCACATCTACTAATTGCATTTGAGCAATCAAAGAAAAATTCTCTTGCCCTCAGTGTCTCTTCTTAATGATGATGTCACATTGGAGGGACATTTTCAAAAAGGTTTTAATTGGTCAATTATTGTTATGAAAATTGGAGTGGAATGTTTGTACTAAATTAGTGAGCCAAAGAGGACATGGTAAAAATGGCAAATGAAATAAGGAAGTATATTTAGATGTAAATGAATCCTTGTCTGATGGGCAAGCCCATGGTTGGGATTATCATCTCACCAAAAAAATTATGCATTGGATAAAGAAAATGTTAAATTTGACATTTGTAAAATTAATATTCTTTCTTTTTAAAAATTTGTTTCCATCTAAAAGAGAAAAATGGAGATACTCAGTAGAGAAGTAGAAAAATAAGAAGGAAATAGAGGCATGAAAGGAAGAATTCTTCTGAATAATTTTAAGATATTTAACCATTTTCTATAAGATCTATTTCTAGTTTATATTTTACATTATATCATACAATATGTGAACATTACACAGTACTATTTTTTCTTTTTGTATAATTGTTTTAGTATTATTTTTCTTTCCATAATGATTTTCTCTCCCTAACTTGGCCTAGAGCTGTAGCTTTTAAAATTTTATCCTGGCTACCTTAGATTCCCTAATATTTATTATAATATGATATAGTACAACCATCAGTGTAAGATTATATCTGTACACAATATACACACACAGTATACATATACCTCTCTCTATATATATGTAAATATATATGATTGTGCACTCTGAAGATCAATGATTTTCAGTGTGTATCTTTGTGTGTAAAGACTCACACATTCTGAAGATCACTATATGATTTCATTTTATTTTAAAGCTTCTACAGAGAGCTTTCATTTGATACTAACTAGGTCTCCAATTATGACATTATGCCCAAACCTTGAAAGGCTTCCTCTCTTACTGTATTTTAATAAAGGATCCTTAGAGCCTCATATTCTCCACCTTTTCTTCAAAGTCTGTAGATTATCTTGACTTTTGTTGCCTGAAGACATATCTAATGGAAACCTTAAAAATACCATGTCAGATTTCAATGGTGGGAAATGGCTGGAAATTATAATCAACAGGAAGATGGAATTTTACTTTTAAAATGAATAATTAAAATTTAGAATTCTCTTTGATACGTTAGTATTAAGATTAATTAGATTGTATGATTTACAGTGAGGCATAACGAAAACAGTATTGAATTAGGTATTATAAGACCTTAATACTTGTTTGAGCTTCACCATTTAATAGCTTAATGACCTTGGGCAAGGCAGTCTCAGCCTCACTCACCATCATTGAAATGTGTGGTTAACAATATCTTTACTGCCTACCTCTTTATAGTGTTGTCAAGATGAGATGATATATATGAAAATATTTTGTAAACAATGAAGTGCTAAATGAAAATGACAATTGTAAAGAACGGTTAATATGTGCCAGACACTGTATTAAGCATTCATATCATTCTTACAGCAGTTTTATGAGATAAACAATGTTAATATTCCAGTTTTACACATCAGGAAGGTGAGGCTTACAGTACATAAGACACCTGAGTGAGCTCACACTATTGGTGAATGGGAAGGGCAAGATTTGAATACAGATTTGACTGACACTAGAATCAGTGCTCATAATTTCACAATTTTTATCACTGCCCTGAATAATAATTGCTTTATAGAATGATACATGAACTGGGTGAGGCAGTAAAAGCACAGTTGTCTTTATCATCACATATGAATTCCAAATGTGAAAACAAAATACTAATTATTTTTTCCTAAAAATAGAATATCATGGAGTTCTAAGCATCTAAATGTGTTTTTCCTTTAGAATTTAATTGTCTTGGATCCACTCACAGTGACTGAGGAGGAAACAAGACCATCCCTAGAGAAACGCCTCGAAGCCATTATCAGTGGGGCTGCTCTGTTGGCTGACTCTTCATGCACGAGGGATTTCCATCGGGAGCGAATTATCGCAGAATGCAATGCCATTCGCCAGGCTCTCCAGGACCTGCTTTCAGAGTACATGAAAAATGTAGGTAACTGGTTTTCCCCCACCCCATCCATTGGGTATGTGCTGAGGTTCTTTCGGTGTACAAAATCTGATAAATTACAAATGAGTACCTGATTTTACATGGATTGGCCTTTTGAGTGCATTCTGCATGGGTTGCTCCCAGAGTGCAGCAAGGAGACAGGAGTTTCTAGGGATGGAATTCAACCAGAAGGTTATTTATACATGATTGTTTTTCTTGAGACAGTATCTAATTACTAGTTGAAGAAGGCAGTCAGGATTGGGGAAAGGAAACTGGAGTTGCACGTCAAGTTAAAGGATAAAAAGAAGACAAAGAAAAGGGCAGGTTGCTCCAGATTATGTTGGTGAATAACAAAGTTGGAATTTAGATGGTATTGAGATAAAGTCAATGCTGTAGGGGTCGGGGGCCATTTTTGAAGTTGTAATTTGTATCGCTTTTAACCTTTTTCAGATGTGACAATGGCATAGATTTTTTGCAATTTTAACCATCTCTTAGGAATGCTAGAAACAATGTCTGAATTTAGACAAATGCAAAAATATTTGTTTCAAGGTCCTTTTGATATAATTTCATATATATATTTATTTATGATATATTCATTTTGTATATATATCTACATCCATCTATGGAATATCTATGACTACTCTTACATTCAAAACTTAGTTGCATTTTTAAAATAAGGAAGACATGGTCGGCTATATATTGATCATGAATACTGACTCCTTAAATAATAGAGGTAAAAAAAAGAACAATTTATAATGGGAATATTTTGTTCATCTGCTTTATTATAAATGGAATAATTCAAGAGTTATGAGGGTATATTTTGAAAATGATTAGTTACAAAGCATAACATTTTTTAGGTGTGAGATTGAAGATTTAGGATTTTTCAGTATAAGTAATTTATGTGAATAATGCAAATGTGCTAAAATTAGTGCGTTTTAGGCTTCTTCAACACATTTGCTGTATCTCCACACTCTTAATATTTGATGACTTTGGCTTCTGACCAAAAATCTCTTGCCTGTCAAGAAATCAAAGTTGTAAAGCAGATTTTATTAATAAGAGGAACATATTAGTAATGTCATGTCCTGCTTCTGAAGCTGTAATATCACAACTTTTAGCATATAATATATTTTTAAAGATTTTTAAAGAGAATTCATCAGTTACAAGAAACTCAGAAGATAATATTCTGTTGAAATTCCTTCTCCCCTGATCTGTAAACTATTAAAATTAGTAGTTTCATTTTATAGATAAAATATGGTAAAGTTATATATGTTTATTTTATCTATAAATTATAAAATTATAGATAAATTTACTTTATTAAATATAGAGAAAGTTATTCTGTTCTTTTAAATACAAACATAACAGATGCACATGCACACACTCACCCACATACATAGGCAGGGATGGCCACGTAATTGTGGAGCCCAGTGCCCAGTGTGAAATGAAAATGTAAGGCCTGTTCAAAAGCCGGGAAAAAAAGAAAGTTTTTTCCTTTTTTTTACAGTCTTGATTGACCCAAGAAAGGTTATTTTTATTTGCTATTTAATGTTTGGTTTTTTGGTTCTCTAGGGTATAGGGATAATTTTTGGAGCACGTAGACCCTCACAGATTTCTGTAGCCTTACCCCATCACCCCCACCCATCCTGCCTTGTACCAAGGGCCCCACCAGGAATGGAGGGTGGAAGCAATTGCTGGGTTGTGGAGCAGGTGGCTGAGGACCTGTCCCTTGAAGGCACTGGGAGGCAGGACTGCATGTTAAGTCTAGGGTGTATGCTTTATTGCCCCATCAGACTTCACTTATCTACACAAATTGAAAGGTAAAATTGTTAAGACTTTCAAAACTGTGATAGCAGAGCATTAAAAGCCAAACACAGGCTCCTTTCTGAGCGTGCTGCCTTTTGCCCAGTGGCAGGACGCTGAAGTTGCTCTTGTACGTAGTAAACATATACCATATAAAAATAATGGTGATTTTATGGCTTTCTTCAACTTTGGGTTAAAATCTGTTCATACAAAAAGGGTGAAGTGATGGGCACATTCTGCCCTTGGTGCAATCATTAAGAAGATGCATTGCCTCTAGAAATTTATAAAAAATAATAAAGCCAACTAAAAGTTGGTCTGCACCAGCAATTCTCAAAGTCTGTGATAATGTTTTTCATAAATTAGTTTTTTCTCTAAATCCTAAATAATTGCTGTGGTTATTGTTGAGTTTTAATAATATATGTGTATGTATGATTCAAATTAACACATTTTTATGACTATCCTTTGATAACCATTATATTCTTTATGGATTTAAACAGCAGATTCAGAATAAACAATGATGACAGTGATTGTAAAGACAGAGAACTGGAGTTACTTTAATTCTGCTATTTTATGTGATCACTTGGAATTTTAATTTAAACTTTAAAATTATAACATGAAACAGTGTGAATTGCAGGGGGTAATGTTTTTGTTAGGTAAATGTAAATTTCATACATGAAATATTTCATTCAATTTGAATAATAACTTTGAAATTTGTTTTCCTTCTGAAAATTGTCAATTGCTTTAAAGAACAAATCAGGAAAATAATGATTATCACTGAAAAATAATTTTGTCATATAGAGGATGGGGGCATTTAAAAAGTATCTAGGTATCAAATATGCTAAGTAAGGCACTGAAAATATGTATGCACTTTTGTACATTTACTGCTTTTTTTCTTAATGAGGTTTTAATCTGATGTTCAGTTTCAAGGCCCATTTGTCAAGTATACAAAACTTATTTGTGTTACTAATATCCTTCTGTTAGATATTTTGGTTTATAAAAGGTAAGTTCTGTGTTAGAAGAGTGAAGTGGAAAGACTCTTCCATCTATAATATCCAAATAATTGACATCAAAGGTAAGTAGCTTTTTTTTAGCCTGTCCAGATAATTATTTTAATTTTAATTTTTTAAGGGTAGACTTAATTGTAGGAATTCAAATATTTCTCACTTATTTAATTGATTAGATTGCACTACTCTTCATGCCTGATGGAGACTTTCTTCTTCCTTCCTCTCTCCCCCATGTTTCCTCTTCTCTCCTTCCGGCAAAGGAGTACAAACATCCCCTGAAATATCTCTCCCTCATGGCACTTTCCCCTTTATAACTCTCATTCCTGTTGGAATTCCTGTGTTACTTATCTGCCTTCTCCACTGGTCAGAGGGTCTAGGAGAGTGAGGGCTGTGTCTCTGGCCCTGCCACTGAGCCTTTCAGGTAGCAGGTGCTCAGTAATTACTATATGGATACAGGTAAATTGAATTAGCACTTGCTTCTTCTCAGTTTTTAAAATTAAAATGGCAATGTGCCTAAAGCAATTAATTTGTAATTATTTATTATATTTATATGATAACTGTGGAGAAAACGTAGGGAGGGTTAATAGTGAGAACAGGAATACAAGAAAGAGCGAGCACAGAGGTGAGAAAACTTGTTCTGTGGGTGATCTAAGAATATTTATATATTGCTTTTTCCCAGGGCATAATGTTAAGTACTCGTTGGGGAAGGCATTTTTCTTCAGGGAATGAAAGACTTATTGTCTGTGTGTGTAATGTCTGGTGACCTGCCCTCACGTTGGTGTAGAGATGAGAGCAGGAGTTAAGTTATACAGCGGTGGTTCACAGGATCAGAAACCCATTTATATATTAACATTTTATTGATAAGTACAACCTATTAATAAACAAAAATATGCATTTATATCATTATGAAAAGGCACTCGAAAAGCAGTATAATAGTTCCTTTTTATATAAAAGTGCAGAATTTTAGGCCTAATGTGACTATCTGACCAAGCCAATGAATATTGGAATTAAAAAGCAGGAACCAATCTGGAAAAACTGTGGGGTGGGTGTATTATCAGAACACATTTCCAGGTTTATTTTTACTCTAGGTTTCTATCACCAATATTGCTTCTCTATAACTGTTTCTTCAGCTTTAATAGAAGGGAATGTACTTCCCTGAAACTAGCTGAACTCAAAACTTTCTCAGTTTGCTCAAAAGTTTTAGGACAACTCTCATACTTAAGTCCTCAACTTCCTAGTTTGAGGAATGTTGTGTCTCATATGGTGGGCCTGATTTGCTTTTCAGATTAGTTTGGAGCTTTTGTTATTGACCTATGTTGATCAAGTAAATGCTTAAATATAATTCAGATGCAGTGAAGATAACCAGGAGAAGTTAAAGCAAAATTAACTCTCATCAGGATCTGTGGATCTTTTATGTGAATGTGACTTCAAGTCTTCAAATTTTGCAAGTTTATTGAGTCCAGAGCAGTTCAGTAGTGGTGGGGAATAAATGCAGTTTATGTTTTTCTCAGGCTCAGTTCACATGACCAGTTTGAGTCTAAATAACTTTACTTCCTTAAACAGATCAGCAAGTCTTGATCATTTTTTGACTGAAGCTCTAGGTTCAATAAGTTCAATGTCTTGTCACGTTAGTAAGAAATTAGCAGGATGTGAGTCCAGATGGGTCTATAACAAATAAAACAGACAACCACCTAACCATATGATCATATATGTTTGCTCTAATATTTTCATCCTAAATATACATATATATTAGTTTAAATATATGTATGTATATATATGTTTTCTATTGCTGCTGTAACAAATTATCACAAACTTAGTGGTTTAAAAACAACACAATAGGGCTTCCCTGGTGGCGCAGTGGTTTAGAGTCCGCCTGCCGATGCAGGGGACACGGGTTCGTGCCCCGGTCCAGGAAGATCCCACATGCCGCGGAGCAGCTGGGCCCGTGAGACATGGCTGCTGAGCCTGCGCGTCTGGAGCCTGTGCTCCGCAACGGGAGGGGCCACAACAGTGAGAGGCCCACATACCACAAGAAAAAAAAAACCAACACACAATAATGATTTTACAACTCTGTAAGTCAAGAGTCTGACACAGGTCTCAATGGGTTGGAAATGAAAGTGTCAGTAGGGCTGCATTCTTTTCTGGAGACTGTAGGGAGGAATCCATTTCTTTGCCTTTTCCAATTTCTGGAGGTCATCCACATTCCTTGGCTCAATGCCTTCTTCCCCCATCTTCAAAGACAGCAGTGTCACATTGTTCTAACCTTGCTTCTGTCCTCACATCTCTTTCTCTGACCACAGTCAGGAAAAATTTTCCACTTTTTAGGACTCATGTGATTAGATAGGGCCCACCAATATTATTCAGGATAATCATCCCACCTTAATTACTTGTGCAAAGTTCCTTTTGCTATGTAATGTAACCATCACAGGTTCTGGGAATTTGGATATGGGCATCTTTGGGAGGCTCATGGCCATATACATAGTACTAGTCTTTCCTAGTCTCTTCTGTGGAAGCATTATCAATCTTTATGTTTCAAATCCATTGTAGTTAGTATCCTTTACTCACTTTCTGTTCTATGACGGCAGATCACATCTATTTTACTTATTGTTTTATCCCCAGTCCTAGGCACAATGCCTAACATTTTAGAAAAGGCTAAATCGTAGTTTTGAATGAAAGAATGAATACAATTATTACATATTGTATATAGCAAGTAATGGAGAAAAAGCTTCTCCAATATTAAATGGAATGGGTTTCAAGCATCTACTAAATTTATATAATAGACTGCCTGTTGTAATAAAAGGTCTTATTTTGCAAAGGATAGGTCTCTTCTAAAAATCGATGTGAATATTCAGCAACAAAATTTTCTCATCAGTCTCTTCATTTGGATCTACCTCTCACTATGGTTTGAAACAGGATTTTTATTCATTGAAAACATATGCTCCAAGGAACATTCAGAATCAGAGAAAGTTTAACTTTTGTCTTTTAAAACTTAGAAGTATATTTTTCTAAGATATTTCAGCTGATTTTGTTATGCCTCCAGGATTGGTTAGGTCTAGTCCATCTTCTCTGATGTACAATATAGTTAAGAAATTCTTCATGTAGATGGGGTGGAACAAGTAGGCTCTCTGAAGAAGGAAGTATCTTAGAGGGAAATCAGTTATTTTTAAATGGTGGTTTCTCTATATTTGGTGAAAATAGAGTTGGAGATGGGTGGCCATCATGCTTTAGTACTAAGAATCAGCAGACATGAATTTTTTCTGGGGGTGGGTTGAAATCATGTCGATGTTAACTTTGGATGCATTGTTGAAGAGAGAGGATCTTCAGGTGATGTAGAATTATTATTGAAGTTAACACTCAGGTTGGTATTTTACTATAGGGAGATGTTAGAGGGCTGAAGGAGAGATGGCATTGCTAGAGTAAATGAGCCAGGCCTGAGCTGCATGAAAGGACCAATTGGCATTTGTAGACCTCACTTGCCCAATATTTTCTTTTGGTGTTTTATGTGAAAGCATATTGTTGGTTCTCATTATATATTTGTTGAATGAATAAAAAGCAAATGGATTGGCTTTTGTCATTCAGAGACCAATTTCATTTGTATGTCTTGGGTTTGATGTGTTCCCAGTCTTGGGGAATTATAAAGATTCAATGAAGACAACAAAGAGACGTTAGGGGGTTTTTCTTGCATATAAAGCCTCCACCTCTCTCTTGAAAATCCATTTTGAAATTAATTTCAGCCTTATTTCTCATGATGTTGGGCTGAAGCAGTTAGGATGATCTATATGCAAATGACTATTCAAATACTAGAGACAGGTTAGGATTAAAATTCTAAAAATGTACAGGCAGCTTCCACATCTATTTCCTTTTCTCCATTTCTTTGTTCATTCACTTGTTCCTTCCTTCCTTCATGGACTGCATATTAGAACTGATGCATTATTGGATCAGGTACACTGTATTAGATGCTTTACATTTTTATATTCTTAAATTTGTCAATTACACCATAGTGGTGGCTGATTTTTGAGTGGTTGATTATGTTGGAGACCATGTGTTTTAGTTTATAGATCTGAATTTTAAAGCCTCAGTTAATGAAGAAGAGGAGGAAGATAAGTAAATAGTATCCAGTACAGGTTTGTACAATATTAGATATGCCAAAATCAGAGAGATGAACCAAACTCAGACTAGAAAATGATATTGAGATTCTAAAAAAGAATGGGTATATGTATATGTATAACTGAGTCACTTTGCTGTACACCTGAAACAAACACAACATTGTAAATCAACTCTACTCCAGTAAAAGTTTTTTTAAAAAAGAACATGAGATTGAAATCTAAGAACATATAAAGGAATTATCAAAATCAATGAGACTGGAGACAGATTTTGAAGCTGGGTTATAAGAACCAAGAATTCAACAATTAGGGAGCTGAGAGAAATAATAAATGGTGGGGTGTCTGGTTAAATGGGCAAAAATTGGTTTTTTCTTCCTTGCTTTCTTTTCTTTGTGTGTTTTAAGGACTAGATAGTGGGCAGGTATCTAGTCTATCAATTGTTTTGGAAATAAGGTGGTAAAATACTATTGTTTCAGCTGCTTTGGGGTCTAATCTTATTCCTCTCCTGGGTTCCTTGGAGGACTGATTATTAAATAATTACTCTTAGTCTTTCTTAACAAGCTAAATCGTGCTAATAATGATCACTTTGGGATTTAAAAGGAGCTTATGCAGTGCTCACCAGGGAAAAGGAGGCATCTAGATTCCTCTTTTGAGGGAATGAACCTTTTCACTGATCTCTTATTTGTGATCTAATGTTCTAATTTCTCTTAAAAGTAAAAGTTAATTGAGAGAGCCCTACAGAGATGCAGGCTACATGATTACATGATTACTGAGTTAATAAGAAAAGCTAAAATAACAAAGGTAGGCAGCTATAATTATTTTTAAAAAGGGGAAGGGGGACTAGCTGGATAGAACCAGAACACAGGAGGAGAAAAAGGTAATTTGTGTAAAATAAAAATAACTAGAAATTAATAGAGGATATCCTAAAGTGGCAAGACAGTCTGTGCAGAGAACAGTAACAGGTGAAAGTCCCTAAAGGTTATATCCTATAGGCCAGAGAGCCTGAAGGCTGAGAGTCTTTTGTTTTCATCTTTTGCCTTCCAGCAGAGACAGTCATGATTTCTAATATTTGTGGGGCACGTTAGTCATTCACCTTGTGGATTGTTTCAACTGGCCCTTTCCCAGGAAATGGATTCCTTTACCCCCCAGAGTTCAGGCACTGCTCATATAGTTCTCAAAAGTTTCTGCTATGTTTTTTTTTTTTAAAACATTGGACTTTACTCAGAGTTCTTTGTTACATAAAAAGAGAAATAGGTTAAATGATAGAAATGACAGGAATAAAGTAGGAAGCAAGAGTCCTGGCATGTTGTGTTAGTTCAAACTTGGACAAAAAATAAGGGTCCTGAGCCTACTATAGTTCATAGCTAGGAGATGATATTACAATGAAGGGAAAGATTGCTATCTTAGATCAGGTACTCTGGAAATAAAGGTTAGCATGAAGGTTTATTGGAGTTTTCTCTTGGGAGTGACACATGTAAGGAAGTGAAGAAGGCAGGATTGAGCAGAGGGAGAAGGTGACTTGCAATAGAAGTCTCAGCCATCCCATGGGTAGCCCTAGAGCTGGGCTGGCACTTCCATGTCCCAAACTGAGACAGGGGAGCATCTTTTTATCCTTATAGCTGTTAGTCGTTACCTGTGGGAGCAGTGTAACCTTGGATGAGGCACTTCCCTGCAGCTGAGGGCCAGTTCCTGGAGAGGGACAGAGTTGTGAGCCATCAGAAGCTGATATTTCTAGCTTAAAATGGGATCTGAGTGAAGCACCACAGAATCCACTCTAACGGTTAATTGAAAAAATAAAATGTGTTTTTTTGGTAGGCCTTGAACAATGGGATTTTATCCTGTGCTAGCTACTATGGGCAGTATATTCGACCTTCTGTAGTATTTAATTTGCTATTGATAATGTTCAGAAAATTATTAGGGTAATCATATAATTTGTCATTCAAATCAGGATACTTTTGAGAGGTGGAGGTGAGACAAAATAATTAACAGACCTTAACTGATATACAGAAGGCATAAGTCAGGACTGTTCCAAGCAGATCGAGATATATGGTCACCTAGAAACTGCATGACTATATAAATTATAGGTAAGATAATACTTATGAAGGATTTTAAGAGGAATTTAACATATTTGTTGACAGATTTTTGTATTGACCATTAAATATAGTTAAAATATGAAGTTTGGGTTAAAATTGTATTACTGTTATTGCAATTTCTAGTCATGTAATTTTTCTAGAGACACTGTGCTAAGAACTGGTGATTTCAGAGTCTGAACAATCTCAGTCTTAGTTGTCAAGGGGAATCAGACAAATAAATAAGTGATATAGAGCACAATAAGAGCTGTAATGGTGGTCAGTGCTAAGTAAAATAATAGGGCCAAGTAGGAAGTGGTTAACTACCTTGGGGTTGAACAGGGAAGGTATCACAGAGGAGAAAGCTCTTATGCTGGCCTTTGAAGCATGGGAAGGTGGGAATTCCAGAAGCAGGTAACAGCCTGTGCAAAGACACAGAAGCAGGAATCAGCATAGTGCAGTTGGTGTAGGGAATATAAACAGTTCAGTTTGAATGAAATGAAGAGGAAAGAAGGAAAAGTGGGATATGAGACTAAGTACTAACCATTAATTTACAAATAGGTTTCTTTCAAATATTTGATTTTTCTTTGCTTTCGAAACAGGCCAATTTTCTATTTAAACCTGTCTTTCTTTCTTTTTCTTTTTTTTTTTTTTTTTGCAGTACTAGGGCCTCTCACTGCCGTGGCCTCTCCTGTTGTGGAGCACAGGCTCCGGACGCGCAGACTCAGTGGCCATGGCTCACGGGCCCAGCCGCTCCACGGCATGTGGGATCTTCCCGGACCGGGGCACAAACCCTTGTCCCCTGAATTGGCAGGCGGACTCTCAACCACTGCACCACCAGGGAAGCCCTAAACCTGTCTTTGTTTAATGCAAATCAATTATGAGTCACTGATAATATCACCTTATCAGGTTTTTCTTTATAAATCAATTTCCATTTGTGATATTGTGATTTATAATAAGAAATATATATTTGGTCTTTGTCCTGTTTCTGGCACAGAGCTTCTAAAACCCTTGGAATTTTCTAAGTGATGAGAGTAGTAAAGATGTCTTTTGTTATGTTTGAGGTAACGTTTGGACCTAAGGATGCGGCCTAGTTGCCAGGAGAACCAAGCATATAATTAGAGGATTGGAACTTTCAGTCCCACCTTCCAGAACCCCAGGGAAGGGAGAGGCGCTGGAGGCTGAGTTCAATCACCAGTTGTCAATGATTTATTCAGTGATGCCTATGTAATGAAGCCTCCATAAAAACCTAAAAGGACAGGGTTCAGAGAGCTTCTGGATTGATGAGGATGTGGGGAGTCAGGAATAGTGGTGCACCTGGAGGGGCATGGAATCTCTTCCCACATACCTTGCCCTGTGCATCTTTTCCATATGGCTGTTCTTGAGTTACAGCCTTTTATAATAAACTGGTAATCTAGTAAGTAATAGTTTCTCTGCGTCTGTGAGTGGCTCTAGCTAATTAATTGAACCTGAGGAGGGGGTAGTGTGAACCTGTGATTTATAGCCAGTTGGTCAGAAGTATAGGTAACAATCTGAACTTGTGACTGGCATTTGAAGTGGGGTGACGTGGGAGAGGCAGTTTTGTAGGACTGAACCCTTACCTGTGGAATCTGGTGCTATCTCGAGGTAGATAGTGTCAGAACTGAGTTGAATTGTAGGACAGCCAGCTGGTGTTCTGAGAATTGCTTGGATTCCCACCCCACCCTCTGTGCCCCGCCATACCCTGCCACACTGGAATTTGTACTAGAACCTTTTATTATTGAAACATATTCAATATTTCTTAATGAATTTGTAGGCAGGCTCTGAATAAAAAGTTATCATACCATTATAAGTTTAGGATCAAAGGCCAGCTTGTAGCTTTATTTCTGTGCTAAAGTAGGTTTAGCAGGGTCAGACACAGATGAGCAACTTGTGTAGTTGATTTGCCTGTCTATCGACTACACTTAATAATTAATTGGAGAAGACTGTTAGTGATCTACAAATTGCCCCACCCTATTTGGGTCCTTTTTTTAAAATCAGAAATTTTAATATGTTTTAAAGTCTTGTAACCATAATGAAAGAGTTTATTGAATTTTGACATGACTTTATTTGCTTGTTTTCTTCTGGGAGATAAATTGAAACTAGATTTGCCTTAATATTTTCCTTAGAGATAACTATCACAGTTTGTATCTGAGAAACTCAGCTAAGGTTGTTGACTGACAAAACTTTATTACTCCAAGAATTGTTTGCTTTTATGTCCCAGAGTAGCTTTTAAGTATTTCAGTTTGATATTCCTATAAACTTGAAGTAAATCTCTAGTTGTCCAAGTGGATTAGGTTATGAATATGATTCAGTGTGATGGCATGGTACCTCTTTTGCAAAATACTTTTCTTTCATTTACATATGGCAAGGATATATCTGTAAGGATTTTTATCTCCCTGTAAAAAGTTGTTTCCTATCTATGGTAGGCAGAATAATGGCCCCCAACAGACGTCTGTGCTCATCCTTGGAACTCATGCATACTTTACATGGTACAAAGGATTTTGCAGATGTGATTCAGTACAGGGATTTGTGATGGAGTGATTTTCCTGGATTAAATGGGTGGGCTCAATCTAATCAATTAAGTTTTTTTTTTTTTTTTTTTTTTTTTTTCTTTTTTGCGGTACGCGGGCCTCTCACTGTTGTGGCCTCTCCCATTGCGGAGCACAGGCTCCGGACGCGCAGGCTCAGCGGCCATGGCTCAGGGGCCTAACCGCTCCGCGGCATGTGGGATCTTCCCAGACCGGGTCACGAACCTATGTCCCCTACATCGGCAGGCAGACTCTCAGCCACTGCGCCACCAGGGAAGCCCCTCTAATCAATTAAGTTTTTAAAACCAGAGAACCTTCCTTAGCTGGATCAGAGAAAGATGTGTTGGAAAATGGAGAGATTCAAAACATGAGAGTCAGTTTGCCATTGCTGGCTGTATGGTCAGGCCACTCAAGATAGCTGTTCTCTTGCTGTCTGTACATCCCCTTTCCGACCAGTGCCTGCTTCACCTATATCTTACCCACCTGACTGACCTTCCTACATACTTATTCCAGGCCCCAGCTAGTGATTGTTTTTATCAAAGTGGTGGTGAGGGGCGTGCCTCTCTGCTGCTTTCCCTGGTAATTAATGAACCCACCTGACATCAATTCCCCTATAACTGGCAATCTGCCCTTCCCCCCACCCTCCCGCAGTGAAGACTGACGCCATGTCTTGCTGGCTGTCTGCTGCACATGGTGGGGTGTCGCTCCAGGACCTTGCTTCATACAGGTAAGCTCCCCTATCCATTAAACTATTGATGTCTCTGTTGCTAACTCCAGGCTCTTTCTTTGGTCTTGAAGCTGGGCAAGTACAGGGCTTGTAGGCCTGTGGGGTGCAGCCCAACAATTGGCAGAGTCAGATAGGAGACTGAGGAAACTCCTGTGAGCGCCGAGACTTGGGGAAATACAGGATGGGGAATGGAAAGTTACAGGGGCCTCCACTAACATGTGGGGCCCAAAAGTTGCAAGTGTAATCTCGGCATGGCTGACCACTAACATGTGGGACTCCAAAGTTGCAGGGGTAATCCTGAAAATTGCAGGGACATGTGGGGTGGCTATCTAATGGGGGGCCTTGTGGTGGCTGTCCTTGATTAATGGGGCTGCCAAGAGATCTGGAGAACAGTAGCCTCTAAAGGCTCTGCTGTTGTATCAAAATGAGCCTTCTGTAATTGGTTAAGCTAGCTTTCTAAAGGAATTGTGCTTTTGAGTTGTAAATAATCTACCTGGCCTCTCTGGACTTTAATCTTCCATGATCTCTAGAAGTATAGGAGAAAAAAGAGCTTTTAGATAAACTCTATACAAATACTTATGTTTTGGGAATGTCTATCTAAAGTAGTCCCTCCATATTTTGGTAACTTGAAACTAAAGTTGAAAGAAGAGAATTCATGGGTCATTTCAAATAGGATAAAATATTGGAACATTACTTGCTAGGAGGGTCTAAGTTTATCTACGTCTACCTGCTTAAGAGGGGAAGACTAAAGCATTGTTTTCCAATCAGGAAATGCACAATTACTTGCTTCTTGGTTTTTGCCAGAGATTAAGGTTTTCAAGGGTTAAGATTATAATTAGTCATAATTCTTGTAACCAAGTTTCTTTATGGATTACATTGTGATCAGGTGTTTAACTGCGCCTTTTAAAGTTTTTGTCATTTATAGACAGTTATTGTTTTATTCTGATGCTTTTTTGCAAAAGTGCTTCATCTTCAAGAAGATGCATAGGAAGGACTTTTTGAGAAGTACAGGTCTCTGATAAATTTCAGGTCATACCACTGAACTGGGTAAGAAATTAAAGAATCCTAATGGAAAACCTGATGGCTTCATGAAAAGTTAACAAAAGGATTGGTTACTGAGTGAACTGGTGGATATGCTTATAATGTTTATGGGGTTTGTCTGGAATGTCACTGGTTTTGATATGTGTTTTCCAGGTAGAGGGAAGCCCTTCTGCTCAAATTAGTTATGACACACAGCAATTCGGTAAACTACACCTGTGGGTAGAATTGAAGCATTTTTTTCTTTTCTCTCTTCCTTGTTCCTCCAGAAATTGGAGACTCTTGGGCTCTGAGCAGCCTTAGCAGGTGAATGGGAAAGACTGTCTCCTGTCATGTGCAGGAATCTTGATATTTTGGGGACCTCTAGAAGAGAGAAATCCACTGGGGTGGAGCCTGATAGCAAGCCTTTGGCATGGCTTTCCTGTCCTTGAGAGGCCTTTTGAGAATTCAGTCTGACACACCTGAGGAGTTCCACCACGGTCAATTTGGAGGAGCCTGTATGGTCAATTGACCAGACTTGTTTTGCAAACAAATTAGTCTTGATTTGACTTGTTTGGTGGAGATGAGGGTAATTTTAGAGAGAACAATATTATGTTTCAGTGGATGTTAAATTCTAGTTCTATTAATTGAGGTCTGTATTTATGAAAGTTACTGTGTTAGTCATACTTTTGCCCTCATATTCTGGATAGAAAGAAAATTATCTAGTGAAATGGTCACAGAGTATAATGACTCATGAAATGTCACACTGCTTGCTTTAAGTCTGCTGCTAAAAGCACATGTACTATGCTTGTATGGCAATTGGGTATAAGTGATAAAATGTACAGCCTATAAAGTGTTTCCCCATTAATATACCTCTCAGCATATTCACAAGATCTGAGTAGTTTTCCCCCAATGCGAACGACTAGGAAAATATAAAGGAGGCCTATCTTGGACTATGGATCATGAGGGACATGATCTGAACCTGGGGTAGGAGCCAGCACCGCAGAATTGATGGATATTTTGATCATCAATGCTTTTCTGTTGAACGATTTGCAGTCAAAGGGGGAAATGATGGAAAAATCTGCATATACTGAGGTATGGGGAAGTCATTCTGGCTTATACATGGTTTAACTTAAACTTTACTGACCAGAGCAGCCTGTTTTGTGGCCTTTCAGAAATGCATTGTACTTATGCTTTGGCCATTAAGGAAGGGAATGCATTTGAAGGTCAAATGGAGTAGCTGTAGTTTGGACATCCAAGGTAAAACTAGGTGGCCATTGTATATGTGATTTTGGACATGTTCTTGTATTACAGAAAACTTGAGTTTTCTGAAACTGCACTGCAGACCAGGACAGAAACCACGGGCAGGTGTGGTATTATCTCTGAATGTGGTTACCGCTTGTATTTTCCTTAACTGTCATGATCTCCCCTATGTAGTGCCTGTTAGTTGTCTTGCGTTTCCTCCCTATGAGGGAGGAAATCTATTTGAGGAATGAGCTGCAACACTGGCCTCATGAGCCTCAAATGAGTCTAATTGCTGGGTCTACAGCGAGATGTTGTGCTCACCTCCTCTGAACTTCCATGAGAAATCAACCCAGCTAACGTGACTAGGTGGGGACTACTGACAATGGGGGGAAAGGAGTCACCATCTTCCAGTCCCATATGCTAATATGTCAGAAGGCCCCCCCCATTGGTAAATGGTACTGTACAACTGCCTGCCCATGAGCCCCCTGGGCTATGCTGTGTGGAGTGGAATAGGCTGGCTTCTGGACACACAAGTCCAACTAATGGGATTAACTTTGTCATTTGGAAGGACCTAATGGGTTCACCCCTAATGTCACTCAACTTAACATGGGGTGGCAGACCTGTACTGTGACTGCTGAGTCATGACTAGGCCAGGGCTTGCCCCTCCTTGGGGGTGGCTCTGGGTTTGTGAAAATCAGGGATGGCCTGTCTGTATTGTATTTGTGGTATATGGTTGCAGTGTCCCTCTACATACCTGACCCCAGGGATATTGTGGAAGAGGAGCCGGCCAAGATTGTAAGGGTCATGCAGGGTATGTAAGGGTGGAGTGTATGGCCAGGCCACTCAAGATGGCTGTTCTCTTGCTCTCTGTACATCCCCTGCCTGACCAGTGCCTGTTTCACGTATATCTTACCCACATGACTGACCTTCCAGGTGAAATAAATTCTAGTTTAACATACTTCCAGGTCCCAGCTAGTGATTGTTCTTATCAAAGGGGTGGTGAGGCGTGTGCCCCTCTGCTGGCAATAAGCCCATCTGACATCAATTCCCCAATAACTGGGAATCTCCCCTTCCCCTGGGAGTGAAGACTGCTGCCATGTCCTGCACCGCACACAGTGGGGTGTCACTCCAGGACCTTGTTTCAGATGGGTAAGCTCCCCCGTCCATTAAACTATTGATGACTCTGTTGCTGACTCCCGGCTCTTTCTTCTCTCTTGAAGCTGGGCAAGCACAGGGCTTGTAGGCCTGTGGGGTGCAGCCCAACACAGGCTTTAAAGTTGGAGGAAGGGGGACATGAGCCAAGGGTGGCTTCTAAACCTGGAAATGGCCCTCAGCTGACATCTGGCAAAAAACAGGGATCTCAGTCCTACAATTGCAAGGAACTGCATCTTCCATTAACCCAAATGTTCAAGTAAGCAGATTCTCCACTAGAGCCTCCTGAAAGGAACATGGCCTTGCTGACACCTTGATTTTAGTCCAGTTTTATACTTCTGGCTTATATAACTGTAAGGTAATAAGTTGGTGTTAAGTCACTAAATTTGAGGTAATTTGTTACAGCAGCAATAGAAAATTAATACATGATCTTAATCAGGGGTCATACAGAGATACTATGTCAGCAACTTTGAAATCTTATGTGAAACGAATTGCTGCCATTATATACTAAACATATAGGTATATTAAATATGAACCATGTATAAATCTCAGGAAAGGAAATCAGTTTCATAGAAATACCAAACTACTGATTTTGAATGTGCTTGTGTATCTCACATAGGATTTAGCATGAAGTAATTAAAATGCCTGAAAATCATTTAATGGTGTAAACACCATGAACTGCTGTGGTGCTACACAATGGAAAATATGATTTAGTTTATTTCCTGAGCCAGTACTTCAATGGAAATATTATGCAAACTAGAATAATATGTGAATCCAATATAATTAAAAACTTTCTAGTAGCCACGTAAGTAAAAGAAACAGGTGAAATTAATTTGAATAATGTATTTTTAGTTCAGTATATGCCAAATATCATTTCAACATATAATCAACATAAACATTATCAGTGAGATAGTTTACATTCCTTTTTAGTACTAAATCCTTGAAATCTGGTATGTATTTTATATTTATAGTACATCTAGATTAGCACACTTTAAGTGTTCAATAGCCACATGTGGCTATGATATTGGACAGAACAGCTCTATACAGAAAAGTATTCTCCACTACAGAGTTTCTGATACTTAACCACCTCCATGTTTCTGCAGCTTTAATAATGCTACTACTGTTAGGAAAGGTAACAAAAGAAAAAAGACACAGAACACTTAGGGAGACTAAGAGCTACCACACCATGCTGTCATTTCTGTGTTAACCAGTAAAGTAGGCAACTGGCATCTTATAGTAGCATATTCAAAACTTTCCATATGTGGTAGATTATATTTTCCCCAAATAAACACAATAGTATCTCCCATTTTGCATATTCTTTGGTATGACTTTGTCTTTCCTCCATCATTAGTTGGAGTTTAATACCCTTCTTCTTGAAACTGGGCTTACCTTAATGACATGACCAATTAAATGTGACATAAGTAACGTTGTGGAACTTCTGAGGCTATGTCACAAAAAGCCTTGCCTTTCAGAGTCCAACTAAGCCTCTTGGAATGCTTAATCTTGGAAACTCCCTCTCAGAATGCAGCTGCTATACCATAGGAAGCCCAGCCCACCTGGAGAGGTCACAACCAGGTAGGCGATCTGGTCTATAGCCTCAGCTGAGTTCCCAGATCAACAGCCAGTCCTGTGACTGTACCATCTTGGATGTCTAGACCATTCAGAACTTCCTATGGCTGCAGCTGAAACTTGACTGCAGCTGCATTGAGACCTGATGTGTGAAATCCTGGCCAAGCCCAGTCAAACCTCAGACCATGAGAGAGAATAAAGAGTTGTTGCTTTTAGCTGCTAGGTTTGGGAATGTCTTCTCGCACAGAAATAGATGATACTCTGAATACTACAGAATTTGATTGGCAAAGACTTTATTTTGAGAAAAGCATAAAGAATCAAAACTGCTCTAACACCAAATGTGAGGAACTGCCTAGAAGGTACAGAGGATGAGTCAGACTGTCCCCTTAGCCATAGTGGTCAAGGGTTCTTAACAACAGCTTTGTAAGGAGGAAGATAAAAACTGATATAGTACAAAGTATAGATTTAGTAAATCTCCACAAATCTTTAATATTAAGTCCTGTTTTAAAAATAAAACCACTAAAGGTATCCTCATAACAGATCTGAAGTGGGTAAAACTTACCTGTTAGAAGTCAAGATTATAGTGCCCAATGTGAAAACAAAACAAAAACCTAGGTAAGTGACCTTTTGCAGAATTTCATTTTAACAAGGCTTATTTGTGACTGGGTGCATTTTTGCTATAATGATGTATATAATTGCATTTAAGAAGTGACTTTGAAACTTTTCCAGGTGATCCACAATTGATATTCCCAAAATGTGCATGATGATCACCTGCTTTCTTCAGTGACATTGAATCAGAATCACTGAATACTGAGTGATTATATAATTTATGCTAGAGAACTGTCACAGGCAAATGTTTATTCAACCTCTTGTGGTTACTAAGTCTGCCTTCCTTCTTGGGAATTTTAAGCATAGTAGCAGGGGCTCAGAGAAAGAAATATGCAAACCTCCACAAAGTTGGCAGTACTGTAAGTATGGCAGTTGGCTTACAACTGGGGAGAGAAAAATAATTCTTTGGTTTGGTGCATAGCAGAGATATGATAATCACTGTTTATGATAATCATGTTGTCTTTTGTAAAAACAGAAGCTCTTTCTAATTTTATAGCTCCTTTAGAAAAATTGGCTGCTCATTTTATCTTGTTTCTGACCTTTATATAAAAGCCTAGAAGCTTGTATGGTAGAACTAACTGAATCTACTTGATGGTTACTTTTATATTGAGCTGTTTAGACAGTATGGGGAAACCCACCCATCTTCTATCAATTTGGGGTTATTACAGTGTTCCAGGAATGCCTCCCAAAGACTTGAAATGAAGATTAAAAAAAACCCTTTTATTTGGCAATAATTATAAATTGAAAGGAAATTGCAAAGATAGTCCAGAGAGTTTCTGTGTACCCTCTGCCCAGTTTCCCATACAGGTAGTATCTTATGTAACTGTAGTGTATCAACCCTTCACCACAACCCCCAGCATCCCACTATCCCTAACCCCTGCAAATACTAATCTGTTCTCCATTTCTATCGTTTTATCTTTTCTAAAATGTTTTATAAATGGAATCATACAGTATGTGATCTTTTGAGACTAGCTTTTTTCACTTACCCTGATGCCCTAGAAATCCATCCAAGTTGCATGTATTGATAGTTTATTCTTATACCCATGGTATGAATATACCACAGTTTATTTTGCTATTCAGCTACTGTAGGACATTTTTCTTGTTAACCAGTTTTGGGCTATTACAAACAAAGTTTCTATGAGAAGTTGTGTACAGGATTTTGTGTGGACATAAGTTTTCACTTTTTCTGAGATAAGTGCCAAGTGTGATTACTGGGTCATAATGGTAAATGAATGTTTAGTTTTTCAGAAACTCCCAAACTATTTTCCAGAGGGGCTGTATTATTTTACACTTTCACCTATGAAGGGTGTAGTTATTCTGCACCCTGACCAGCACGTGGTATATTTAATATTTTTATGTTAGTTGTTCTAACAGATGTGTACTCATTGAACATCATGGTTTTAATTTGTGTTTCCCTAATGGCTAGAGACATCAAACATCTTTTCATATGCTTATTTGCTACCTGCGTATACTATTCAGTGAAATGGTTCATCATGGGTTTTTTTTGCCTATTTTTAAGTTGGATTGTTTGTATTTTACTGTTATTTTTGAGAGTTCTTTATGTATCCTAGAGAAATTTTTCAGATACGGGGTTTGCAAATGTTTTCTTGCCGTCTGTAGCTGATAAAGGCAATTTTATCAGTTTTTTCTTTTATGTATTGTAGTTCTGGTGTCTAAGAACTGTTCACCCAATTCTAGGTCCCAAAGATTTTCTTTAAAAGTTTTATAATTTTATGTTTTAAATTTACATTTTACATTTATGATACATTTTGAGTTACTTTTTTTATGAAGTATGCGATTTTTCTCAAGGTTAGTTTTTTGCCTGTTGATATCCAAATACTCTAGCACTATTTGTTGAAATGGATTACCTTCCTCCATCCAGTTACTTCTGCATCTTTGTCAATTCTATGCTACTGAACTATTCGTCTATCTGTTGGTTAATACTACAGAGTATTGATTACTATAGTTTTATAGTTAGTCTTGAAATTGCTTACGTAATCCCAGAAGTGGGATTGCTGGGTCATATGGTAATTCTATTTTTAGTTTTTTAAGGAACCTCCATACTGTTCTCCATAGTGTCTGTATCAATTTACATTCCCACCAACAGTGCATGAGGGTTCCCTTTTCTCCACACCCTCTCCAGCATTTATTGTTTGTAGATTTTTTGATGGCCATTCTGACTGGTATGAGGTAGTACCTGGTTGTAGTTTTGATTTGCATTTCTCTAATAATTAGTGATGTTGAGCATCTTTTCATGTGTTTCTTGGCCATCTGTATGTTTTCTTTGGAGAAATGTCTATTTGGGTCTGCCCATATTTTGATTGGGTTTTTTGTTTTTTTAATATTGAATTGTATGTGTTGTTTATATACTGTGAATATTAATCCCTTTCCGGTCATATCATTTGCAAATATTTTCTCCCATTTTGTAGGTTGTCTTTTTGTTGATAGTTTCCTTTGCTGTGCAAAGATTTTAAGTTTTATTAGGTCCCATTTTTAAATTTTTACTTTTTTTTTGCTTTAGGAGATATATCCAAAAAAATATTGCTACAGTTTATATCATAGCATGTTCTGCCTCTGTTCTTTTCTATGAGTTTTATGGTTTCAAGTCTTACATTTAGGTCTTTAATCCATTTTGAGCTTATTTTTGTATGTGGTGTGAGGAAATGTTCTAATCTCATTATTTTACATGTAGCTGTCCAGTTTTCCAAGTACTCTTTTTGAAGAGACTGTCTTTTCTCCATTGTATATCCTTGCCTCTTTTGTTGCACATTAATTGACATGGGTTTTCTGGGATCTCTGTTCTGTTCCATTAATCTATGTGTCTGTTTTTGTGCCAGTACCATGCTTTTTTTTGATTACTGTAGCTTTTTAATGTAGCCTGAAGTCTGGGAAGGAGATACCCCAGCTTTGTTATTTTTTCTCAAGATTGCTTTGGCAATTTGATGTCTTTTGTGGTTCCACATGAATTTTAGGATTATTTGTTCTAGTTCTGTGAAAATGTCATGGGTATTTTGATAGGGATTGCACTGAATATGTAGATTGCTTTGGGTAGTATAGCCATTTTAACAATATTAATTATTCCAATCAAAGAACATTGGATATCCTTCCATTTCTTTGTATCATCTTCAGTTTCCTTCATCATTTTTTTATAGTTTTCAGAGTATAGATCTTTCTTAGTTGAGTTTATTCCTAGGTATTTTATTCTTTTTGATGTGATTTTAAATGGAATTTATTTTCTTTCTCTGATACTTCAATATTAGTGTATAGAAAAGTAACAGATTTCTGTATATAAATATTGTATCCTGCAACTTTGCTGAATTCATTTGTTAGTTTTAATAATTTTGGGGTGGAAACTTTAGTGTTTTCTATATAAAGTATCATATCATCTGCAAATAGTGACAGTTTTACTTCTTCCCTTCCAATTTGGATGCCTTTTACTTCTTTTCTTGTCTGATTGCTGTGGCTAGGACTTTTGATACTATGTTAAGTAGAAGTGATGAGAGTGGGCATTCCTGTCTTGTTGCTGAATTTAGAGGAAATGCTTTCAACTTTTCACTGTTGAGTATGTTCTTACTTGTGGGTTTGTCATAACTGGCCTTTATTATGTTGAGATATGTTCCTTCTATACCCACCTTGATCAGATGTTTTTTCTGAATTACTGATCTTGTGATTTTTATCCTTCTTTTTGTTCATGTGGTGCGTCACATTGATTGACTTGTGAATATTGAACCATCCTTGTGTCCCTGGAATAAATCCAATTTGATCATGGTGTATGATCCTTTTTTATATTTTGTTGGATTTGGTTTGCTAATATTTTGTTGAGGGATTTTGTATCTATATTCATCAGAGATATTGACCTGTAATTTTCCCATTTTTATAGTATCTTTGTCTGGTTTTGGTGTCAGGGTAATGGTGGCCTTGTAGAATGAATTTGGAAGTGTTATGCCCTCTTCAGTTTTTTGAAATAGCTTGAGAAGGATAGTTATTCGTTCTTCTTTATATGTTTGGTAGAATTCCTCTGCGAAGCCATCCAGTCCTGGCTTTTGTTTGTGGGTAGTTTTTTAAAATTATAAATTCAATTTTACTGTTAGTGATCAGTCTGTTCAAATTGTCTTTTTTTTCTTGATTCAGTCTTGACAGGTTGTATGCTTCTGAAAATTTGTACATTTATTTTAGGTTGTCCAATTTGTTGGACATATAACTATAGTATTTTCTATAAATTTTAGTTTCTCTGTGGTACCAGTTTTTGTTTTTCCTCTTTTCTTTCTTATTTTGCTTATATGGATCCTCTCTCTTTTCTCTTTGATGAGCCTAGCTAAGGGTTTATCAATTTTGTTCATCTTTTCAAAAAACCAGCTCTTGGTTTCATTGATATTTTGTATTGTTTTCTTTTTCTTTTTTGGTCTCTGTTTTATTTATTTCTTCCCTGATCTTTATTATTTCCTTCTGTCTGTTCACTTTGGGCTTTGTTTGTTCTCCTTTTTCTCCTTCCTTTAGATGGTAGGTAAGGTTGTTTATTTGATTTTTTTCTTGTTTTTTGGGGGTAGGCCTGTATTGCTATAAACTTCCCTCTGAAATGCTTTTGCTGCATCCCATGGATTTTGAAAAGTTGTTTTTCCATTTTCATTTGTCTCAGGGTATTTTCTAGTTTCTTCTTTGATTTCTTCATTGACCCATTGGTTTTTTAGTAGCATGTTGTTTAGTCTCCATGTGTTTGTGCTTTTCCCATTTTATTTCTGTAATTGATTTCTAATTTTATACAGTGTGGTCAGAAAAAAATGATTGATATGCTTTCTATCTTCTTAAATTTGTTGAGACTTATTTTGTGGCCTAGGACACGATCTATCCTGAAGATAGATCTTGAACTTGAGAAGAATGTGTATTCTTCTGTTTTTGGATGGAATGTCCTATAGATGTCTATTAAGTCCAACTGGTCTAATGTGTCATTTAAGACCACTGTTGCCTTTGATTTTCTGTCTGGATGATCTAGCCATTGATGTCAGTGGAATGTTAAAGTTCCCTACTGTTATTGTATGATTGCCAATTTCTCCCTTTATGTCTGTTGATATTTACTTTATATATTTAGGTGCTCTTGTATTGGGTGCATGTATGTTAACAAGTGTAATGTCCTCTCATTGATCCCTTTATCATTATATAACGCCCTCTTTATCTCTTGTTATAGCCTTTGTTTTAACGTCTTTTGTTTGTATGAGTATTGCTACCCTTGCTTTCTTGTCGTTTCTGTTTGCATGAAATATCTTTTTCCATCCCCTTACTTTCAGTCTCTGTGTATCTTAAGCTCTGAAGTGACATAGGCAGTATATAGAAGGGTCTTGTTTTTTATACAATAGCCACCTTATGTCTTTTGATTGGAGTATTTAGTCCATTGATATTTAAATTAATTATTGGTAGGCATGTACTTATTGCCATTTTATTACTTGTTTTCCAGTTGTTTTTGTAGTTCTTCTGTTCATTTTTCCTTTTTTTTTTTTGTTTCCTTGTGGTTTGTTGATTTTCTTTAGTAGTATGCTTGTGTTCCTTTTTAGTTTCTGTGTACCTATTGCAGGGTTTGATTTGTGGTTACTGTGGGGTTCATATATATGTTGATGGATAACTATATCTACTTTTTTTTAACCTTGTAGTCATTTAAGTTCAAACGTATTCTAAGCAATGTACATTTTTTGCTCTCTTCCCCCACATTTTGTGTTTTTGATGTCATATTTTACATCTTCATGCTTATCCGTTAACTGTTTATTGTAGTTGTGGTTGCTTTTATTGTAGTTATATTTGCTTTTACAATTTTTTGTCTTTTAGTCTTTGTTCTGTGGTTGATTCTCAGTCCTTAGTATATAATTGCCTTTCCTATTGGGATTTTCCCTTTCCTATAGATTCTACTTTGAGAATACTCTTTAACATTTCTTTTATGGTAGATTTAGTATTGATGAACTCTTTTAGTTTTTCTTGTCTGAGAAGTTCTTTGTGACTCTTAGTCTAAATGATAATCCTGCTGGGTAGAGTATCCTACACTGCAGGTTTTTCCCTTTCGGTATTTTGAGTATACCATGCCACTCCCTTCTGGCCTGCAAAGTTTCTGCAGAGAAATCAGCTAATAGCCTTATGGGGGTTCCATTATATATGATCTTTTGTTTTTCTTTTGCTGCTTTTAGAATTCTCTCTTTAACTTTTGTGATTTTAATTATGATATGTATTGATGTGAATCTGTTTGGATTCATCTTGTTTGGGACCCTCTGTGCTTCATTTACCTTGATATCTGTATCCTTCTTTGGGTTTGGGGAGTTTTCAGTGATAATTTCAAGTATGTTTCTCATCCCCTTCTCTGTCTCTTCTCCTTCTGGGACCCTGTAATGTGGATGTTGGTATGCTTAGTGTTTTCTCAGAGATTTCTTAAGTTGTTTTCATTTTTTTAAAATTTGTTTTTCTTCTTACTACTCTGATTGGTGATTACCATTATTCTATCTTCCAGATCACTTATGCATTTTTATGTGTCACTTAGTCTGCTATTCATTCCTTCTAGTGTTTTTTATTTCAGCTTTTGAATTATTCATTCATTAGCCTTTTTTGTATTTTCTAGTTCCTTGTTAAAGTCTTCTCTATGTATGTATATCAATTCTTTCCCCGAAGTCAGTTAACATTTTTATTACCAATGCTTTGAATTCTTTATCTGATAAATTGTTTATTTTTGTTTCATTAGTTATTTTTTCAGAGGTTTTCTCTTTACTCTTTCAATTGAGAGTAGCTCCTCTGCCTTTTTATTTTGCTTAACTTAGTCTCTATGAATTTAGGTGAAACAGTTACCTTTCACAGTGTTGAAGGTGTTATCCTATGTGGGAGCTTCCCTTACAGATTGTGTGCACCCAGTGCCTTTGGTGAGAGAGCTGGATTTCACATGGATGCAAGTTATATCTTTCTTCAGGGTATGCTGGTAGCTCTCACCTTGGTAGGGGAAGGAGCTGGAGATGGAGGGGCTAGAGCTGGTGCCAGGTGTGCAGTGGAGCTACCCCTCTGCTCAGTGGCCATAACTGCTGTCTTGGGGACTGGGGCCTGATCCCAAGTTGTTGGAGAAGAAGCCCTGAGTGTTGGGCCTCACCTGTCTCTGTTCCCTTTAAGTGTGTTCTTCCGTCTCCCTGTACTGGGAACCTTGCCCCAACCAGGGTGGGTGGGGGTGGTCGTCAAACAAGTGGACCTAGGTGGGCTCTTGGCTTGTGTTGCACATGGACAGAGGTCTGATGTGCTGCCTGTGCAGGTGCCCATGGCTCCTCTCAGACGCAGCCTCGAGTGTGAGTCCCCTTTTTTCCTCACAGCTGATCACTGCCCCCAGCCTCTGCTGTCCCTGCCCTTTTGTGGAATAGCTATGCAGGGCAGGCGGGGCCTGTGTGGCCTCAGTGTGTATCAGGACGTGAACTGTGGTGGAGCAGCTTCTGTTAGAAATCTGGACTTCTTCTTAGATACTTTTTGAGTAAACACCAACAATGGTCACTGCTGCCCCACCCAGGCTCCACCCTGGGACCAGGTTGCCTCCCCATCCCATGGTCGAGTCATTTCCCCAGTCTTGGAGGCCCCAGATCCATTGTCGTGCTGTGACATGAAGTGAGCAGGGCTGGAGTATTTGCTTGGCTTGGGCTGGGTTGCATGGTGAGGCAGTGTCATGGGAAACCTGGCAGTTGCTGGAGCAAACTTCTCTATGCCCTGCCTCTGGGGCAAGCTTGCACATGCATGCACCTCATGAGTGGAGTCCAGGTTTCCCACAGCCTTTCTATTAGTCACAGTGGTCCTTCAACCAGCTAAGAGGCCTTATCTCCCCTTCAAGGGACCCTAGGACTGGGGTATCCAATCTGTGGCTCCATCTGCTCACTCCCCCAGGTGGTGTCTGCCAGTGTAATATCCCTTTTCCTCTGAGTCCCTTTCCCCAGACACAGGTCCCAACCTGGTTGCTTTTCTTGCCTTCCTCCCTGATGACGTGTGTATCTTTCTCACAGTGTTGGTTGTACAGGAGTCCTTTTGCCAGATTCTAGTTTTCATTGAGAATTGTTCCATATTTAGATGTATTTTTGCTCTGGTTGTGGGAGGAGGTGAGCTCCACGTCCTCTTACTTTGCCATCTTGATCCAAAGCCCTCTATTTCTTCCTTTTAAAGCTGTTTGCCTTTTATTTCTTTTTTACGCCTCACTGCACTGGCTAGAACTTCTAACCTTATGTTGAATAAGAGTGGGGAGAGCTGATATCCTTGCCTTCTTGAGGATCTTAGGATGAAAGCATTCAGTCTTTTAAGTATGATGATAGCTTTAATTTTTTTTTTAGATTAAAAGAAGATATTGAAGTTGCCCTCTATTCCTACTTTTCTGAGTTTTTATCATGAATAGATAAGTGTTGAATTTTGTCAAAAATATGCCTTTTCTGCATCAATTGACATGATCATGTGATTTTTCTTCTGTAGCCTAGTAATATGGTGGATTACATTAATTGATTTTCAAATATCAAACTAGCCTTGCATTTCTGGAATAAACCTTTCCTGATCATGGTGTATAATTTTTCTATGTCACTGAATTCTGTTTATTAATATTTTTGTTAGGAATACTTATGCCTATATTGATAAAGCATATGAACTTTTGATTCTGGGCATGCTGTCTCAATCTATATCTAATCACCTGAGGAATAATACTTATCCCATATCATTAACTCTTTGGTCCTCTCCCCTCCACTTTTTTCCATCACCTTCTTTTTAGAATAACAGATTCTTTGCATGTTCTTATGCATAGCCACTTAACCATTCTTCTTTTGTTGCATCTACTTTATCTGATGTTGCTTTTCTTCCTTTTACTCTAAAAGGTTTGTTTTAGTATTTTTCCAAGCATAGAAAGTTTGCACTTTGATAAGAATTCTGGTATAAGTTAGTGAAAATATAATTTTCTACTATTTCACTAACAACACTAGTGATAATTAAAAACTGAATTAAGATTAATAATAGTATAGTGTACTATTTATGCTGATGATATGATGTAGGTATGATAAATGATCTAGGGATTCCAAAGTTTGCAATTCCTACTTTAAAATAGGAAAATTTAGAAAAAATTGTTGGTAAGGGAAATAGAAGCCAATCACAAGTAATCTATATCCCACTATATATTATGGAATTATTTGGTTATGAAAACAATAAATGGAAAAATACACATATGTATGCACATATAAATATAGATTAATGTGCATTTACATATGTACACACACATATATATAGATGTATATATCATACATAAATACATACATATATACTATAAGGCACAAATGAAATATCACCTGTCTCCTCATAATGATTAATGATAACTAATATTCATTTGATGCCCTGTGATAATTTACTTATCATGTAATCATTACAACAAACCTATAAGTAGGTACTGTTATAATTCTCTTTTTTAGAGGTGACAGAATTGATAACTACTGTGTAGTTGAACCAATGATTGAACTGAGACAATTGGCTCCAGAGCCTCTGATCTTTTTTTTTTTTTTTTTTTTTTTTTTTTGTGGTATGCGGGACTCTTACTGTTGTGGCCTCTCCCGTTGCGGAGCACAGGCTCCGGAGGCACAGGCTTAGCAGCCATGGCTCATGGGCCTAGCCACTCCACGGCATGTGGGATCTTCCCAGACTGGGGCACGAACCTGTGTCCCCTGCGTCGGCAGGTGGACTCTCAACCACTGCGCCACCAAGGAAGCCCTGGAGCCTCTGATCTTAACCAGTCTCTTTTAATGTCCAGTTGATTCATTCATTCAGTATTTATTGAGCATCTGTTATGCACCTGGTATTGAAAAAGATGAGGATATAAGGATGAATTAGCAGGATGTGTTCCACGCTTTCAGGAAACCAACAGCCTAGTGGTGATACAGAAATAAAATAATAGTCTCCCAAATTAATAATGACAAATGGGTATCGAATTGAAAGAAATGTACAGGGTACTTAAGAAAGAGGACTAACTTTGAAACTAAAGGAAGGGAGATGATATGGAAAGCCTCTTTATGTTAGGGGCCTAAAGGATAGGTAGATTTTAGCCAGGCAAAGAGAGGTGGAGATGAAAAAACACTTTTCAGAAAAACGTAATTTTTTTATGCAGATACCCTGCAGTGAGAAAGACCTAAGTCCCTAAGAAGAGCTAAAAGAAGGCCAGAATAACTTCAGTCTTGAGATTTCAGGGAATAGTAGTGTGTGATAATGCAGAGCAGGGATTATACTAGGCATCAAAGCACTTACCAACAATTTGGAATATTAAGTAAAATGCAGTAGGTACAGGATTGGAGGGGGTCAAGAATGAAGGGTGGGGGCTTCCCTGGTGGCACAGTGGTTGAGAGTCCGCCTGCCAATGCAGGCTACACGGGTTCGTGCCCCGTTCCGGGAAGATCCCACATGCCGCGGAGTGGCTAGGCCCGTGAGCCATGGCCGCTAAGCCTGTGCGTCCGGAGCCTGTGCTCTGCAACGGGAGAGGCCACAACAGTGAGAGGCCCGCGTACCACAAAAAAAAAAAAAAAAAAAAAAAGAATGAAGGGTGGACAACTGCAAAATCCTTGTAGGTGGTTTGTATAGTGAAAAACCAGGACTAAATGACTTGTATGATTGTTCATTTGAGCTAAAGGAAAATTCCTAAGTGTTTTATTCTAGAAATCTCCAAGCATCCAAGGGCTTTTCCTTTTCTTACAATACCTTGATTTAATCTTTGTAATGCTAGTAACTCAAAGGAAAAGCTCGTATTTGATTTATAATCCAATGAGAAATACAGCCCTTACATATGTGCCTGACTTAATGACTCCTGCTGAGGTTGAATTGTGAGATGTTATCCATCTCCTCTCTGAAATATGAATTCTAGTTTAGTGGAATTCGTTGCCCTTAGGGAGTTGGTAATATCACTTTTTGGTATGACTTTTTTTATTAAAGCCCATCGATAATATATTTTAAAGTAGAAAGCAATAGAATGCACACTATTTATATATTTTCAGCTAGCTAGATGGAATTACATGCTAACCTTTTACTCTTGTCATAAAAGTTATCAAACGTTCATAAATTAGCTTACAAAATGTATAGGCTTTTTAAAAGTTAAAACAAAATATTGACATGTATTTGTATTTTTACATGCTTATATATAGTATATATTTTGAAAGTATATTTTTATTAAGAATTTTGTTCAAGTTTAGCTGTTGTTTAAAAAAACATGATATTTTATGTCGAATACCACCTTTCCCTCTGAAAGGTGATAGACAAAATAAAATGGTTGACAAATATAATCTATTTTATGTTTCTCAAATACTTTTATATTGCATTTTCCTTTTTATCTTTGATAGGCAATTCTAAAATCCATAATTTTAAAACAGTTTATCTATGAAAAAAAGCCAGGAATATTTTGAAAATCAGAAAATATACTGTACCTTAATGGCATAAAATACAAAGCAACTTCATCTTTTGTGGCAATATAATTAGTTCGATTAAGCATGCCACAACTAAAAGATCCCACCTGCTGCAACTGAAGATCCTGCATGCCTCAACTAAGACCCGGCACAGCTAAATAAATAAATAAATAAATATTTTTTAAAAAAAGAAAGAAAATGGTGTCTTACATACAGATGGCCAATAGGCAGATGAAAAGATGCTCAACATCACTAATTATTAGAGAAAGGCAAATCAAAACTGCAGTGAGGTATCACCTCACACTGGTCAGAATGACCACCATTAAAATGTCTACAAATAACAAATGCTAGAGAGAGTGTGGAGAAAACGGAACCATCCCACACTGTTGGTGAGAATGTAAATTGGTACAGACACTGTGGAAAACAGTATGGAGATTCCTTAAAAAACTAAAAATAGAGTTGGCATATGATCCAGCAATCCCGCTCCTGGGCATGTATCTGGAGAAAACTCTAATTCGAAAAGATACGTGCGTCCCAGTGTTCATTGCAGCACTGTTTACAATAACCAAGGCACAGAGGCAACCTAAATGTCTATTGACAGATGAATGGATAAAGATGTGATATATATACACTGTGGAATACTACTCAGCCATAAAAAGGAATGAAATAATGTCATTTCAGCAACATGGATAGATGTAGAGATTATCATACTAAGTGAAGTAAGTCAAGAAGAGAAACACAAATATCATCTGATATCACTTATATGTAGAATCTAAAATATGATGCAAATGAACTTAGGTGCGAAACAGAAACAGACTCACAGACATAGAAAACCAATTTATGGTTACCAAAGGGGAACAGGGATGGGGGAGGGATAAATTAGGAGTATGAGATTAGCAGATACAAACTACTATATTTAAAACAGATTAAAAACAAGGTCCTACTGTATAGCACAGGGAACTATATTCAATATTCTGTAATAAACCATAATAGAAAAGAATATGAAAAAGAATATGTATGTATATGTATAACTGAATCACTTTGATGTACACCAGCAACTAATACAGCATTGTAAATTAACTACACTTTAGTGAAAAAGAAAATGGTGTCTTGCTAGCAAATGAAAGATAAAAGAGTCTTTATTCCACTTTCTGTCAGCCAGGAGTAAAATGAAATACAGATATCCACTCTTAATTCATAATAGTAATCCTGGTGTTTTGAATTTGACAAAGTGCGGATTAAAAAGATCATTGTAGTCAGAGAAACTTGGGTTTAAATTCCAACTCTAATATTTACTTTCTTATGCCCTAAGGCAAATTTCTTAACCTTTCTGAAATTCAATGTTCTAATCTTAAATAAGGGATAATAGAATTAACTGGTCAGATTGTTTTGGTGAAGACCTGAGCTAAAGTATGTAAAACTTATTTTCAATCCTAGCTGCATATTATGATCACCTAGAGAGACTTAAAAAATCCTTAAGTCAAGACCCCACCTCTAACCAATGAAATCAGAATCTCTGGGGGCAGCACTCATGCATCAGAAAGTTTTTAAAAAGATCCCTGGGAGATTTTCTTCTGTAGCCAGAATGAAAACTGCTGATGTAAAAGCATGAGAACAGTGCCTTGCTTATGGTAGATGTATTATAGATGTTAAATGGAACTAACTGAAACTAGTTGCCTTCAGTTTATATAAAACTTTGCCCTCCTGAAAAGATAAGGTGTAAGGTATATATAAAGTTTACTGAAAGATAGGAAAGGGTATAATAATTCCTTTTGGCACAGGAAGGTATTTAATAGAAAATTATAAGTAGCCTCTTCTCTTTAGACTTAAATGTTGAAATTTAATTTAGCTTATCATATTATATATCAACAGAAAGTTAATTAAAAATATGTTTAATTATAATTTTCGGAAGCATAGGTGAATATGGACATTAATTATTCATTCGACAATGCTTGAGTTTTACGATAAATGCATTTAGAATTACTTGTCATTTTTTTTTTCTCTTTTGGCGGTGCCCTGCAGCTTGTGGGATATTAGTTCCCCAACCAGGGATCGAACCTGTGCCTCTTGCAGTGGAAGCATGGAGTCCTAACCACTGGACCACCAGGGAATTCCCTATTTATCATTTCATAGGTTGCCATCTTTGTGCTCATTTCATTAAATTGCATTATGAGAAGGATCTCCATATTGTTCACAAATTATGACACTAAAAGTGATATATACTTTCCCCAATTTGTTTATTTCTAACAATGGTATTATCCTTCTTTCAACATAACATGCTCAAACCTCAGGTCAACCTTGACTCATTTTTCTCATTTCTTAAATACAATCAGTTAACAAATTCTGTATTTTTTTCTTGTTCTGGATGAAATCCAGTATTTGTCAAACTTGACTATACATAGATCTTGTCTTCCAGTGAGATGTGTCTGGGAGCCATTAGACCTGAGAGGTGGAAAATGAGGCCAAAGGAAAGAGTCTCAGGTCCACTCCCTGCCTCCACTTCAAAGAGCAGCTCTGCTTTTAGTCATGTTAGGGTTCTTTGTATATGTGGTCTATGTATGTGTCATATAGTAGGGTTCATTTGAAAAAAATGATTCCTCTGTTAAAAGGAAAGTTTGACAATTACTGATTCAGACTATATGGAACAAAGTTAAAGAGTGCATCACAATGAGAAGGAAAAAATTATGTTAACTGGTGGCTTCAGACTTTCTCTTGGAGAAGAAATTGTCTTTGAGAAAATATCTTGATAAATGATTTGGGTGACAATGCAATTGGAGAGCATGAGTGAGCAGGAGATAAAGCACAAAAGAGAAAGCTATACTGCTCTCTCTGCAGTTTGGGAGAGAGCAGAGAAGGGTAAAAGGTTTGTGGGAAAAGGGAAGGACAGAAAGTGGATGGCATAGTGACATGGTGGAATGGCTCAAATGACTTTTAAGAATAGAAGTTTTTAATGAATAATCTTAAATTTGCATTCTGTGATTAATTTTTTACCTCAAACCTTCAATGAAGTTTACTAAACACCAAGTTTTATTTTGTGAATCATAGAAAAGGGCTAATTTTGACATATGGGTCCTGCTCTACAGAATGCTGTGGTAATCCATAAACTGACCTGCTGTGATAGAAGCAGGAAGTAAAATATGTGCCTGAGCATATAAGCCTCTAGTGATTTGCAGAGACCTTGGATAGAGCATCAGGCTTTATACAAGTCATGGAAAGAGAGTTTGAACTACTTATTATCTAGACTGAAAAGGGAAGGACAATTCTAGTCGATGAGTTAAAGGATATATGAGGAAGATGAAGCTTGTTTTATTATTGATAATCTGAAAAAAAAGTCTTTTTCTGTTTATAAATGTACTTGAAATATTTACTTTTAAACTTTTCTATGTGGTATTTGGTGTCATGGATGGCTAATAACTCTTTCCCTTGGTTTCTGAAATAATAAAGGAATGAAATACATTACCTTGGTTTTCTTTGGTTCACCAAAAGGTGACACTGTGATGGAAAATTTGATGTTATAATTCTTTTGTGGTTCTACTTACTCAGAGATAAAGTTTAAGCAAACAATGCAACATGACATTTGAGGATTCTTTCTACTGTTGTGTATTCCTGGTTGAGTTGTTTTGGGGAAGATATCCAAAGGAAGGCCTTTTTCCTTGCTTTGTCTAGACAGAAATATTAGAAAAGCAATCCCTATCAGCATTATGGTATTGAAAAGATAGAAAAATGTCATTTTGATTTTTAGGAGGAACTGGAGAAAAATATTTGTGTTTTGAAGACAGATTTGGGAGTTAGCCATCTGTGTATCATAGAAAAAAATTCCATTAGATATTGAAGGCAATTTTCTTGAAGATGTTTATAGAGCTGAAACTTGGGGTAGGGAGATACTTGTTACCACCAATTTATGAAACAGAAGAACAAAAAGGTTAGCCTTGTAGATTGAAAATGAATTTCAAGTAAACCTTTTCTTTATTCTTTTCTTCGCACCAAATCTCAAAATAAGGTTGATAAATCTGCTAAATATGATGTGTTGTTGGCCTTTTTACATCTCCCCATAATGCAGTGAATGCAGATGATGGAATCTATCCATAGTCTTATTACCCTATTTATCACTGGCTTTGAGCTTAGTAAACTCTCATAAGTTTTGCATTATGCAGCATCATTTAAAAGAGAACGGTGTCATGGTTGTTGAGGACATCTAATGATCTCAACTCTGATACTGTCGTGGATCTTCTTGACTCTGTTTTCTAGCTTAGAAGCTCAAATTTGTAATTGCTTACTAATTGAATTAGTTCTCCTTTGGGGAATCTCCAAGATAGTTAGAAACATGATCTTTGCAGTATGAGGGGAAGTGCATTAAAGCATAGATGAGAATTATTTGTTCCTCAAATAAATAAGTTACTTAGTATTTAAGCAAATAGCCAAAATAAAGTCATATTCTGATTATTCATTTTCTAAATACAGTTAATCTTTTGAGTACATTAAAGTTTTAAAGTGAATTTATTTCAGACAAATGCAGATATTTAAGAACCTTATATTTGAAGTTTGCACATCAAAATTCCATGGAACTCCCAAATACACTTTTTAGACATTTATAAAATTAGCTTATTGAAAAAAGAGATTGTTTGTTATTCAAAACTTAGTTATTAAAATTTTTTGTCTGGAGATTAAGTAGTATTAAACACCAGCAATATATTCCTCAAATACATAACTGATCTTGAGTAAATTGATCTTTGATAACTTTTCTATACTCAGTGTTTTTGATAAGGTCTTTTAAATAATTTGTTTTAGTGAAGCCATTGTGAATAAATGTGCAATGAAATATTCTGATGTATACAGTTCGTGGATAATGCCAATAATTTATTAAAATTCTAAGTAAAAATGCTTTATTATTTGTTGTTTGTTGTTATTTGTTGTTTCCTGATTCTCAAATTCTGAAAACATGTTATCAAAATGCCATAGTATGTTGATAGCATATTACACCAAAAAAGGAGTTAGGGAGTTTCTTCAGGGGCAGTATCTGCATTCTCTCGACATTAACTATGGGGCAATGTGCTGGGCATTTTACATACTTTTATTTATTTAATCTTCACAGAAAACTCTCAGGCTGTAGCACTTACTGTGTGATGTTAGGCAAGTTACTTACCATCTTCACATGCAAATCAGTTGTCTTTCAAGAGGAGATCAGTCCCTAACTTAGAAGTTTCATATTACTGTCTTTCTTTTGACTTTTTGTTCACATTGTTCCCTCACTCATGGTTGAGGAAAAAAGAAATTTTACTTTCAAGCTATGACTAGTACCTTGTAGTAGATCAGTGACAGCTCACCAAGATATAGTCATGTGGAAAATATGTAAGCATCATGATAGCCTAAGAGTAAACTGGGAATAGTGTATGGATTTTGTTTTGGGTATTTACCTTGAAAAGCAAGGTTTAAGTCAGGCCCCTGATTTTCTTGCCTTTCACGTTACCCACATGTTAATTATGGCCATAGTGGGGAGCTGGATTAGGATTTGATTTAGCTATAAGGACAATTTACCCTTTAAAGAATAAATTTAAGCTTCATTTTTCATTGCTTAATATGCTGAAAATTGGAGGATTCAAAATGTGAAACATGGGAAATTTAGCTTAAAAGTATAAACTATTTATCACAAACCCAGTTCTTACAGCTCTGGTAGAAGTCCTATCATGGATTTGCTCCATTTCTTGGCAATAATGCTTACTGCAAGGTTTATTACAAATTACCCGTAACTTTCTACTTTGTTGGAGCACTTTAATCTTTACTCAGAAGATTTTGGCGTGGGGTGATATTAGATGTCATACCAAAGGAGAGTGCAGTGCATTAGCTGAGGAAATCTTGACATAGTATGTTTGTCAGTAAATGTGTCTTATCTGAATATTATTTCTTTATCCTTATTGTATGTTAGAGATATTTTTCTGAAGGAGGAATTACAGTGAGGATGAGCCTTCATTTTCAGTCAAGCTAGGATTGAAACTGGGGGAATCAAAGTCATTTTATCAAGGCCCTGTTAAGCTGGTAAAGAGAAACTCATGCTTTCACCTGCTCCAACTTATACCAATTTATACCAATTTTTAAATGATCATATTACTCTCATGCATGTCACACTGGAGGTAGAGAGCCAGCTTTTTCCTGCTGTACTGGCTTGGGCACCCACTGGAGAAACATGTTAGTTCATGCAGGACCGCAAGGAGGATTCTGGGTTGAGGAAATATAATATTCCCCTGTCCTGAAGCTGGGTTTATCTTTAGGAAGATGGCTGAGAGGAATGAGAATGTTAGTTTATAAATTCTGGAAACAATGTATGTGAGGATTTTTGTGTTTATGTATGTCCTGAAGCCAATTTTTTCCCAGTGGAGTTTCTCTTATTTTGCTGGCTCATAGATAGCTTTCTCAATCCTATGTTTTCTACTCATTGTCATGTTACTGAATTGTATGACTTTCTGGTACTCTTTTGTTTGTTCACATGTCAGTAATTTTATATTGAAAAGTAAGAGTTCAGTTTGTATGAAGTACTTATGATTCTTACATATTTATGAAAAATTCATCCTGGTCACCCTAGCCCTTTTAATCAATAAACCACTATTGAATATTATTAAGTTTCCCAAAAGCATTAACAAGAGAATTGAAAATAAGTCCATTTGTTGATAAACACCACTTTGCAGATCAGTAATGTTAATGCTATATATCATGGGAAATATATGGCTCTCTTATAATTGCTTTTATTTCCTTAAAAAAACTGAAGAAAATTTTTGGTTGAACCTTCCACATTCTGAGCCCTTCTTGCACAATATGACTTAGTAGGAGTCTTTAATCTCCTTCTCCAGTGGCAAGAGCTAATGTAGAATAATATTTAAATTTACCAATAAAAATTCAGTTTGAAATGATATAGTGTACCTAGTCCATTGGTAAAGCTAAGATTAGAATATATCACGTTGTAGGTAAGCTCTAAGACTCCGCTACCATTTCTGTTCTTGATTTTCTTAACTCAAAATCTTTCCTGTGGCAACCCAAGTGCATTGTAGGGATATAGGCTTTAGGGAACTCCCAGAATTCCCTGGTTGCTTAGAAGTAATACGTGGAATTCTAAAGAATTCTGTGTCTTTACATTTTTCATTGTTAAATAATTACCTTTTAAAAATAATGGAGCACAAGCAAACAAAATAACTTTACACCCCACTGTTCCTATCTTGTAGTGGATTCTTCCATTATAAATATCTGTAAATCTTTCAACAAATTATTAGATTCTTTGTTAGTATGTTCAGCTGGTAATATTTTCTTGGATTCAGTGTTTGAATGTAGTGGATCTTAGTTGGTTGCTTTTACTGTTGCAGTAAATTACTTGGCTGTGTGAGGATTCTTTTCCCTTTTGTCTTTTCTTTAGCAGTACTACCTGTTTGTTCCTGTGCATCTGAACGATAGAAAATTAACAGCCCTCTTGTTCTGTGATAGGATATGAATCCCTCTTGTTGTCCCCTCTTGTTGATATCTGTTCTTTCTTACTCTTTCCCATATCACTAAATGGCACCTTCATCAACAAACAGATGAAAATCTAGGATTGATCCTTTGAGACTCCTGTTTCCTTTATCCCACATTAATATACCATTAAATCCTGAGGACTCTTAACTACAGAATATATCCTGAGGGCTACTTCCCGCCTTCTGTACTGCTGCCACCTTAATCTAAGCCACCATCATCTCTTGACAATTCTACTAAAACAGACTTCTAGCTGATCTCTCTGCTTCTGCTTTTGCAGTAGCAGGATTAATCTTTTCAGTCTACCAGATTTGTCCTGCTTAAGACATCCCAGTGAATCCCCAGGGCACATACCATAAAGTCAAAATTCCTTATCAAGGTTTACAAGGCCCTATACCATCTGGTGCCACTGATCTATTTTAACACATCTAATAGCACTAGTTCCCTTTCCAACTTAGCTCCAACCCCACTGGCAGACTTTGTTTCCTGAGCAACTAAGCCCTTTGTCTTCCTAAGGACTCTACATTAAATCTCATTCCTGGAACACATGGAATTAGAAATATGCAACTGTGGTGTGGCAAGAACTTTTCTATGAGGTAATAAAGTGGACTCTTGAGTGTTGACATTCCTTCTCCCAAAGCTCCCACAGTGTAAAAGGCAAGAGGCTTACACTTGGTGAATTCTTTGCTCTATGTTGACTTAAAATATTACACATAGGCATCCACCAAGTGGAAAAAAAATACTATTTGTATCATACATTTGTTTCATATTTGTATCACTTGTTTGCTTCTTGGGTAGTAAGAGAAAATGAAAGCAACCTTACATATATACACTAATATGTATAAAATGGATAACTAACAAGAACCTGCTGTATAAAAAAATAAATAAAATTCAAAAATTCAAAATATATATATATATATAATGTACCCTCAAAAAAAAAAAAGAAAAAAAAACAAAGCAACCTTAAGTTCAGCCTAAGTCATAATTACCAAGTGTTTAAACCCAGCAGCCTTCACGTCTGGCCTAGTTCAGTTCCTCTGCCTCATTTTCTCATAGTTGGCTTTGTCTTGTCATAAATACCACATCCACAGAGAAGACTTCTCTAATGCCCAATCTGAAGAAGTCACTTAATCATTCTGTTGCATCAACCTGTTTTTAGTATTCTATATGATACTTACACATTTCTGATGTTTTTCTTGTTTTTCCATTTGTTTAGCTAACTATCCATCCATCCCCCCATCCATTCATGTACTGTCTTCCTTCACTAAAATATAATCTCCAAGGGAGCAGGGACCTGTGTGTCTTATTCCTAGCACCTAGAACAGTGCATAAAATAAATATTCAGGAAATATTCGTTGAATGAATTTTTTATTTCAGCAAGTAACTTCAACTGTTGGATAACTTATGTTTCTGAGATATTTAAGTAAAAAATAGCAAAAAGTTAGAATATTGCTACAATGACCTCTCTTTATAGGGGATTCTGGAACTAATGATTGAGTTATGGTTTGTGCTTCCATTTCATACAATAAATAAATTATCCTGTTTAATTATTTTCAACTGACAAAAGTTTGTCTCTCTGAGGATATGTTTTTCCTAAATCAGATTTTATGTACACTAACAGTAAAATAAATTCAGATATAAAAGTTTTAAGGTTTTCTGAATGAAATAGAAATAGTTCCATAGGAGCTGAGAAAGGAAGTGGATTCCTCTATTTTGTAATTCATACTTTATTTGTTACAAGGACAATTTTAGTATTCCATTAAATACCATAATTACAAAGATTTTTTTTGCGTTTTTAATTTTTGACCTAGTTAGAGTGATCCTTGTAACTATTGTTCCAGGCATGCTTCTAGGTTCCTTATCTACCAATTTCGCATGTTGTACGTGTGCGACAGTCACTACTGTCAGTGAAAGGATTTCAAAGATATTCAGAAAAGACATTCGCAGGGAGTTCATTATAGAGCAGAAAGACACACAGATAACTAATCATAACATTATGTGATGTGTTTTCTTTGTGCTGTGAGTTGAATGCTGTGGAAAAGTAGATGATGAAGTAACAAATCTTGCTTAGGATCTTTGGAGAAGTCTTCATAGTGAATGTTTGTTTTAATGATATCTTCACATTTGTATACCACCTGAAGAAAAAAATTGGACACTCTTAAAGAAAAAGTATCTTTATGATCCAAATAACTGTATCTCTAATGGTGGAATTTTGGATAGGTGATAATCAATGGAACAAATAGTTTGATAATTAAGTCTTTTCCAATGTCCTTATCAGAAGGGCCAGTTTCAGATACTTAGGTCCTAGTAACTTCCTGACCATGTTAACCATCTGGCTCATGCACCCCACTAACTCTGCTTTCATTCTAAGTTTAGTGAAGAAAAAATGGCAATTTTAAAATATATTTTTCATGCTTACCTTGTTGATACAATATCAGGTTGTAGAGAAGTGCAATTGATATCCAAAAGGTCAATGTACACAGCTTCAATATTAGTAAGCTACAAAGTAGAGTTAGTAATGTTCTCACATTTTTGTTCCTCATTTTTGTACTTTGAGGTCAGCATTGAATCAAACTTGAAATTTCCTGGGGACCAGTGAAAAAGAGAGCCTTATTAAGGGAAAAGAAGAGCAAAACAAAAGAAAAATACAATTGTAGAGTAAAATGTGTTGTTTTGGTTCAAAAGCCCATATTTACTGAAGACCAGGATACGATGAGGACAAAAATATTTTGCTTGTCTCATTTATCTCAATTTATCTTTAAAGCTGTTCATCTCTTGCTGTTCTATCCAGCAGGCTCTTTGAAGAGCTATTATTGTGTTTTGACTTCAGAAGCAAAGGATACATTTTGTGTTTTAGTGCGATATTTATTTGGTTGACAAATACTTATAGAGGACTTAGTTCTGGTTACTGTTTTGAGAGCTTTACATGTCATTTAATCCTCATAACCATTCTATGAGCTAGGTACTATTATATTTTGTTATTAAATGAATACTTTTTATTGATTTGATAAAAAGTTGTTTAGATATTTGCAGTCATTAGGTTAAATTATGTCCTTATACTATATCGTGGTTTTAATTACATTGTCTCTCCTTAGGGTATTATTATTATTCCAGTTTTTCAGGTGAGAAAAATGAGGCACAGAGAGGTTAAATAACTTGTTCAAGGTCACCCAGTGTTCTGCTCCAGAATCCACGATCTCACATTCCAGGCTCTGTTGCCTTTCAGTGTTGCATTCATTCTACTTGAGTTGTTTTAGTTTAATGGACTGCAAATTGCAATTTGAACAAGTAACAATTTATATGTAGATTTTTAATTTGGTAAGGAGAAAGTTTTAAATGCAATAAGAGATGATATATGTAAAAATTATAATACACATATTTCTAGAATTTTCTGGATATAAAATATTTTGTTTAAAATTTGGAGACATGGCCCAGATTGAGCTGACAAAAGCCCAGGAATGTGTAGTCTATGAAAACACATTTCTTTTAAATCCCACAAATTCTGTGCTTGCCATTCTACAGAATTACATAATTTACAAGTCCTAAGTGGTTACCAGCTGATCCACTTGAATGATTTTGTTTATTCTCTGAGAGGATTTATGTAAGTGCTGTGATATGTGTAGCTATGATACTCATGGGCAGAGTCATCTATATATTTTTGTCTGAATGTTCATCTATATTTTCAAAGCAAAGAGAATGTGAGTGTGCTTTTTTGTTGCATCTCTTTGCTGCTCTGAGAGACAGATACATATATAGACAGGTAGGTAGGTAGGTAGACACTTAAAATACTCTTCATTAGATTGGAAAATTAGCACTAATGACTTCATTATCACTTAAATCTGAGGTAGACAGCAGATAGAAGAGGTCTTTATACGTTTGCAGGGAATGTCACAGAGGACAGATGGCAGGGAGCCATCCATGGGGACTGGGATTCACTATCAAGACTCTAGTTCTTAGAAATTCTTAAGGAAGAAGAATTTATTACAGGAATTGGGATGCCAGACAGTAAGGAACTAAGACATAGGACCAAAGATCCAGTTAGTAGAATAGAACAAAAGCCCCCTTTTTTAGAACTAAGATAAAAGGTCAGGATGGAACCAAGGTGAAAGCCTGGATATTCCACAAGTTTGACTTCCCACACTTTCCCCAAATAGGGGAAGCTTGATTTTAGAGTTAGGTGAGATCTAGAGGCCCAATTTTTCAAATTTAAAAGGATCTGGGGCAGGAAGTCAGGAAGTTCAGTATATTTCCTTGCAGAACATCTCTTTCTTCTTTCGTCCATTTTAAAGTAGCATCAGATGAACATTAAATTATTTTCCTTTGGTTTAACAAACATTTTGTTTTTCCCTGATTTATATAAGGATTAATTTTATAACAGATGAATTTTTGCTTTGCAAAATATATTTGGAGGGTCTAGCAAAATAAAGTGAGTGTACTTTTTGACCCAGGAAGTTCACTTTGTAACAGAAAAACGGAAAGTGGCTGTATACACTTTCTCTCCCTCTCTTATTTTACATACGTATAGGCTGATATTTGCATAGAACATTTTTTTCTGGGAAGAAACTATTAAAAATAATTATTTTTCAGGACAGATATCCGTGTGGGAGAGGAGGATGTACCTTTACTTTTACTAACCTTGACCATGTTCTACGGTTAAAAACAAGCCGTCATCTGAGAAAAGAGATTATGGAATTTGTTTCATTGTTTTTCCTCTTATACTCTCTCTCTCTCCATATATATTTACAAAGCCTTAATAAATGATATTTTTCTCCTGGTATAGAAACATTTTAAAAATTTCATAAAGATTAATTTTGCATAAGAAGATGAATCTTTGAAGAATATAAGTTTTTTCATAAATCAAGCATATGGAAAATTTGTACCAAGCTATTGCTATAAGTACTACACTGAATTACCAGCCTCCTGTAATTTTTGGTATATTTTATACTTGAAAATACACAACTATGCAGTTTATTAAGTCACCAATTGGCTTGGGGCCTGGATTTTATATGTGTCTAAAATCTATAAATAAGAAAAAGCATAAATGTATTTTAGAATATATAAAATGGTTTTCACTTAATTTAGTGTTTTATATAAATTTTGCCTGTATTTATAGTCATGACCTCAAATATCCCATAAAAATAGGGAAGAAAAATCAAGACTAAGGCAGCTGCATTCATATTTTTGGTGGATGTTCACATAGAAAGAAAATAGCTGCTTTTGCCCTAAGTCTCAGGCACCAAGTTGATATCAGTAATTTAGGGCCATTATCAGACTAAAATGTCCCTCGCCATGACTGCTCTGCCAAACCCAGCAGGTCTTCTCAGCTCTACATTCTTAGAGGCTGAACTCTTTTCCAAGGGGGTAATTTTGTCTTGGTCATAGACATCTAATGTGGGTATTACCGTACATGACCACTCTTCCCAGGGATAATGGCACACAGCTGGCCTGTCAATTGTACTTAAAAGTATGACGTCAGGTTTATTTTGCTGCCAGCAGTACTGGGAGGCCAAACCTTGCGTTGGCTGGGGAGACAATAGAATAGTAATAAATATTTTGCTGTTATATAGCACTTGTTTGTAAAAACCTTAGAGTGCTTTTGCAAACATTAATTAAGCCTAGCAACAGTCCTCTTAGGCTGGTGTTATTACATGAGGTACATGATGTACATTTTAGAAAAATTTTACAGTAATATCCAGAGTTGGCTTATTAGACTATGGTTAAATGACAGAGCTGACTACAAAAAATGGTAGTTTGCATTCTTTGGCTCTGAAAACCAAATATTCTCTTTGAGAAGGCAAGGGAGCATGCCTCTACATTGAAGTGATGTTACATTTTAAGCTGCTTGAGAGCAGGGATTCTTTTTCCATTTTCTTAACTCTTGATCTCCTCATGAATGATGTCATTTTATTTTTCTTCCTATATATGTTCCTCATTCTCTGTTATGTCTTTCTTGACATATGGTCAACACCTCACACATTAAATAGGCCTAGAGATGAAATGTCATATAACAATGCTTCCATGGAAGTAGAAGGTGTTGTTCATGCATGCTACTGCTGTGGCCTTTTGGAAAGGAAAAAACAAGGTGTTCCCCCTTAACGTGGAGTATAAAATCAGATAGGATCTGACTAACTCTTAGAATATTAGTATTTATATTACCAAAAAGGGCTTTATTATACCATTTTCATAAATATCAGAGTGTTTTTTATTGGACTACATTGACATTAGAAACTAAATGTGTTTGCTTTTCTTACTTTGTAGTTAAGCGTTTTTTCAATTTGTACTTGTCCTTTTCAAGTTTATAGGTCATCTTTCCTTGCACATATAATTAGAATATTTGGGTTTAGGGTTCTTTTTATTTTAAAAAGATACTTACTTTGAATTCTCCTATTTATATATATAGATCTGGGTGGTATTCAAATAATTCATAAATCAGTTGTATATAATTATGAATATAAATTGAATGATTTTTTTGTGTGTGTGTTAGAGCAGACTATTAATGTAGCCCATTCTGATACTAAAACAAAATAAATATGAAATGCTGGCAGTTTGTTCAAGCTTTTAGATGAATTTAAATCCTTAAATATATTATTAACAAAGCACTCAAGAGAATTTTGACCATCTTATAGGGAAGTGGGAGATTACCAGTTTTAAGACATTTTCTTTTTATGGCTATTTACAATAGCAGTTTGAATGAACAGGTGTAGATATATGTTGTATAATATGCCAGAAATAAGGAAGGTTTTCAAAGGTAAGGAATAAAACATTCCATCCTTTCTACTGTATCGCTTTAGTCAGAGTTATCCTAATACATTCTCACTTGGAGGCTTCTAAAAAATTGTTCAAAGAATTAAAGCACTCTGTAAACAAATCAAAGTCTTGAGTGTCCAGTGTAGGCTTAGAAATCCCATAATGTTCATTAGGTAAAATAAATACAGTTTCAGAGATTTCCCTTTGAGTTAATAAAAATTTTCTATTGGGACAAAAGTTTAAGCATTCAGTTTTTTTTCTGATCTTTAAAATTTTGTCCCATAATGGTATTCTGTTTTATAAACACAGTGATTATAACATTCTCTATCCCCTTATTTCAACATCCACTAAAGTAAGAGTTTGCACTGGCTTTTAAATTTATTATATTTTTGAATTGAATTAGAATTTGAAATATTGTGAAGTCATAATATCAAATTTAAAAATCACATAAATTTATATCCTTTATTTTCATACTCTAGCTTGTTTTATTAGTGTACCTCAAAATCTGTAGGAGCGTAATGTTCTTATTTCATATGTATATTAAGCACATATCTATCAGCTAAATATATCAAAGCATCCCAAGATCAGTGCTTATCTCTGGCCCCCAAGAAAAATCATTTAAAAGTGCTCTTTCCATTCTTCCTATCCCTACAGATAAATAATTTAGGAAATTTAAATTCTATAAAATCTCTAGGATATCCCACAATGGCAAATACATGGATACTAATAGACCAACATACACAATAGAGTAAATAATAAGGTAACTAATTTTTTTTCTATATATTTGACACATTTATGATGACCCAGTTTGGGTTAGATGCTCAACCATGGGAAAATCTTCTGAGAAGATGAGCTGTCGTTTGAACCCTTTGATTGGAAGGAATATCTGCTAGAAGTAGGGGGCTGAGAGACAAACCAATATCTATTATGAACACCTATTATTTAATGAGCATATATGTGATGTCAGGCACTGGGCTGGGCACTTAATATCCATTCTTTCTAAAAGAGGAGAAAAGAAACAAATGTTAAGGCTGATTAAGGAATATCTGATATACCAGTTTATGTAAGCTATAGGTGTGGGCAGCAAAGTTTCACTTCTTTTTCAGAGGACTAGGATCTATGAGTCACTTATTTAGTTTTTAACAAGTTATGATCTAAAAAGGGTATGAATTACAAATGTGAGGTATTTCTATTAAATCCTGGGAAAGTTTGTTTCCAATACCCACTTATACTGTTGTTCTTTGATGCTGAAGGATCCATTGCTGCCTGTGTGTGTGTGTGTGTGTGTGTGTGTGTGTGTATGTATGTCTTAATGGGACTTGGGTCTGTGCTTCCTAGCTATGAATCCTTATTAATTCTAAGACTACTTATGGATTTTAACTGTTTTACTTTCACTACAGATTTCACAAACCTTAAAACACAAACCACATACATACAAGCATGTGTGTAAATCAGTGTTTCTTCTCAGAGGTGCATCTGAAGGGGAAAAAGTAAATAATCTGAACTTTGGAATATCTTCCTGTTATAAAGTGCATTTGCTTATTTTTTAAGCAAATGACTATGCCCAGAATATTACATATCCAGAGAAATTACATAATTTATGAATAAGCTTGAATCTTAGGACCTTTTATTCTGGAGTTATATTAATATCTACTTATATAAATAAATAAATTATAGTGATGCACGTCATGATTACTCATATCAATCTTCCTCTTTAACAGATATATACCCACTCAGTTGGCAGGGCTAAGGTGGGTGACAGAATAATACTGTTTAAGCTCTTTTCCATTTTTTTTTTTTTTGGAAAAGGATTTAATTAAACACATCTATTCCTCTGCAATTTCTCTTACCAAGCCTACACAGTTTCAGGACTTCTGCTAGTTCATTCTATTCAGTAGCTATAACAAAGAAATATTATATATAGAGAAAAGATAGATGTATTACTGCAAGATTGGTTGTGAGAGTAGGACAGATTTTTGGGGTGGCTAGGGTCAGATGGGTTTTATGCTACGATTTATTATAAAAATAAAACCTTTTCTGACTTGCATGTAGGAGCAGGGATTTCTCAACCCTTCCTTGTGCCCCTAGTAAGAAATTTAGAAACTTATAAGCAAATAAGTTGTTGGATGAAAAATCATGCCTCAAAGTGTGAAGATTAATGCAATTTGTGAGTGTAATGAAATTAATAAATTTGAAGCATGATAGAGGGGATCAACTTAGTCGTTGAACTGTGTAAGAACAATCCACGTGTTTTAAATTTTTTTTAAATACAGCAAAGGCAACATAATTGTTTCCTTACTTCAAATCCAACATACAAACTTTGATCACAACAGCTAAGCGACTTTTTCACTTACCTGTAGACACCATCTTGACACTCCCAGAGACATCCTCTGCCAACTGCCATTCGTGCCACACTGTTGTCATCACTGCTGTGGGATGTTGGCCTGGCGTTCTCTTTCTGAACCTTAGGGTTTGTCCTACTACCTCTTCTCATCCAGCCCATGATGTTCCACCGTAGTGGCAGGACTGTTTATTTTTTTTTTATTTTTATTTTTATTTTTTTTCTTTTTCTTTTTGCGGTATGCGGGCCTCTCACTCTTGTGGCCTCTCCCGTTGCGGAGCACAGGCTCCGGATGCGCAGGCCCAGCGGCCATGGCTCACGGGCCCAGCCGCTCCGCGGCATATGGGATCCTCCCAGACCGGGGCACGAACCCGTATCCCCTGCATCGGCAGGCGGACTCTCAACCACTGCGCCACCAGGGAGGCCCAGCAGGACTGTTTATACCACAGTGTTGGAGTTTTGCTTGGTGTCACTCCTCGCCCAGTTCTAGTGCTCGCCCCCTTACCACCTCACCAAAGCTGAATTTATACTCAGTACTTTTTCTTCTCTCAGAGGGAGTAAGACATGTCCTCCCAGTCATTTTGGTATTTACTCCCCAATTCAGGCAAATTGGCTTTTACTCCTTCTCTCTGCTAAGATTTCTCTTTATAGTCTCATCCTAGCAAAACTTCCTCTGAGTTTTCAGATTCAAGTTTCTTTTTTGAGGACCTTCAGTATCGTTAGAGGAAGCCTATGTCACCTTATAATTAAAGGCCTTTTCATAGAGTATTTTTTCTTTGATTTTTAAAATTTATTAATTGAAAATATGGTCAAAACTGGTGGGAGAGAGAAAACTCTTCTGATAGGTATACACGTATATATGTATATATAATATATATATACATATACATGTATATATATAATATATATACATGTATATGTATATATAATATAATATATATACATATATACGTGTATATATATATTTTCAAACTCTTCCTAGTATTGTTAATTAAAATATTGTTATCATTTCTTTTCTCTATGTGCACTATTGTTTTACTTGTTTCTCTTTCTGGTGATTTCCTTTCCAGGGAGAAACTAACTTTCAAAAAATTCATATTACATAGAAATTCCATTAAACATGTAGTGTAACCCTTCTTTCCTGGAAACAAATAAATAAAGGTGACAAGAACACAGTCTCTGTTCTTTAGGAGTTCTAGTTTTGGAAGCAAACACATAAATCATGATACAATAAGGACGAATGTAATAGTGATATAGGAAAAATATTAATCACTATTTCATGTATGCTAGACGTATTCAGTGACTGACCAAACGAAACCCAACAAAACAGAAACAAAGAAAAACAAACCCCCCTCCACGCCAGAAGAACATTGTTGTTTAGCCTGGGAAGTTGAAAGCTTAAGAAGGATATGATTGAAGGCTAAATGATTACAAAGCAAAGGAAGAGTTAAAACGATCTTGTTCTCAAAATCTTGATACATGGATACAAGAACAATCTATGGCTGCTATTTGAACCTTGAAAGAGACATGAATGGGTCAATGAAAAAGAATACTTGCTTTAAGTTGTTTTTAATGCCTATGAAATTTGTTATGCTAACATATAGTAGAGTAGGAATACATATAATTGAGTCAAAAGAAATTTGAACGAGTTATTAATAGTAAAATCTATATTTACAAGGAAAATTGAAATATGTTTGAGATTATGAGTGATCTTTGAGATTAAACCAATACTTCTGTTTCTGGGGGTTAAAACGATCATCTCCCTATTCTAAAACATGTATTTCCATTGGTGTCACTGCTTATACCTGATCAGGTCTGTTATGATGCAAAAAATGTTTACTCTCTTTGTGAGGTGGGAATTATACTCAGCTGAAAGGCTATATTTGCATTGTATCAGAGATATGGGGAAAAACCTGAAATTAGTTAGTACCACCATTCTTTTGTTCCCTGCCATCTGGGGTAACATTACAAAATACAAGCTCCCAGGGTCACCCATGCTCACTAATAATCTTATTATACCACTTCATTCTTTGTACCTCTATACTAATCCTCCCTTTGTTGTTCATCTCAGAACCCTTCCCATTATTCCCTAGAACCATATCACCTTGAAAACAAATTTGACCTCCTTAAAGAACTCCCTTCCCCATCCTTTTCCATTAACCAAAATATAGTTCTCTCTTGCCACCATTTGCAGTGATGTCTGCTCATATACCCACCCTCTGAATGTCATGGGTCTCAGTGGCGTTAGTGGGAGTTCATTCACCTTGCCCTTTACTACTTAATCCACAGAGTGTATCTTTTCTATTGTGTTAACATTTCTTTCTCTGAAGCTCATAACATTTGGCTATTCCATCCCCTATCCTGAGCTACCATACCTCAGCAGTTGTTACAGATTAGAAGACTATAGAATGATTTGGCCTTAGTTTAAGGTTACTTTCGATATGGCCTACCACCAAATTGGCAAGCAAAGAGTACACAGGATACTTGCAAGACTGAGTATAAAACTGACTGAATGCTGGTCCCAGTGCCTCCCTTGCACTCTTGGTGCATGCCCAAGGTTCAGTGATCTATATAACAAGGAGAGACTGAATAAGCCTCCAGATCCAGAGTAGCCCAGAACTTCTCTCTCTCTGCTTTTTAATGTGAATACCAGGAGAGTGGCTACATCAGCATTCCAGTGTCCACCATATTGTTGTATGAGGAAATTCATGATACATCACAGTAATATACATTCTTACTTACCGTGGTGCCAACCTACAGCAGAACTCACCAGGCTACCCAGCCCCTATTTATTACCACTTCTCCCATTTTTTATCTATATTTTCTATATTTCTCTATTTCTCTCTATCACTTCTCTGTATTTTTCAGTGATTATGAAATTGACTTAGAGATTTTCCATTCAAGTTCGGCCATCAGATGAATGACTTGTGTGTCTCTCTGAATTGCCCCATCCACTGCCTAGTCTCAGATTTATTTCACTTACTCAAATCTAATAACTTTTGACCCACTCTTCATTGGCAGCCTTCTTAAATTGGGCAGTTGGTGTGTTATACTGGAAAGAGTATATGCTTCAGAGTTAAATAAGTCAGATTTTACATTCCAGGTCTGCTACTAACTAGCTGTGCAAGGTTGGGCAAGTCATGTTAACTTTACTTGTCTTTGGTTTCTTCATCTATAAAAGAACTCAGATAATTAAATGCAATGGCATATGTAAAATGCCAAGCACAGTGCCCACAGATTCTGAAAAATGCAAGTTTCAACTCCCTTTCATATGGCTATATATTAGATCTTATCCTTCTATAGAATTTTTAGTCTCTGACATCTTAAACTACAATATCTCATTTTATAATCATAACTTCTTATCCTTTGGGTTTACCTGCTATCTTTGCTCTCCAAATTCATTCAAACTTTTAATCTCCTGATTCTTATTTTTTCACCAAGTCTATTAAACCCCTCTCCAACTTACCTTTCTTCCCCTCTACTGGGCATAGTTCCATGAATAAACACTCCCCCTAGGCATGCAGCTTCCTCTGCTCCTTTGCTCCTTTGTATTTCTGTACCACTGACTTCATAAATCTTCAACTTAGAATCAGTCCAACCGTTTACCTTCTCTGTTCTTCTACCTGTGTTGGTACCTCTACAAATTAGTTTTCTATAGCCTTAGCTAGAGCATATTGCTTGACATATTTTATGTGTCCTTGATAAGTTTATTTTTCCATTCCTCTCAACCTTCACTGACCACTTTAGTTTCTAACCCTCATCCCTCCCATTTACACTGAGTTGATACTCTTGCCTAAAATATTAGAGGAAAATATTATAAGTTATGAACTCCCTCAACTCCTTGTATATCTGTATATACATTTTATATCCATGATTCTTTCACTTTCATCTTCCTACTAAGAGGATTTCTTCTTTTATACAAGGTTGTATTTCCAGTGAAGATCACTTTCTATTTCCTTTTGTCATACCTAGATGCATATAACCAACTGAATGTTGGGTTTCCACTCCTAATTTCACAGATGTCTCAACAAGCCCCAAACTAAGCATGTGATTTCCATTTTATCACCTCACTCATATTATTCTTATATTATCATCTCATTTAATGATTTGTGACGTGCTTAGCAATCAAGCTAGAAATCTAGGAGTCATAGTAGATTCCTGTCTTTTTCTCAAATGCAAACATCCTATTGGCCTATTAGATCTACTGTCTTAATTTCTCTCTATCCTTTTCTCTCCATTCACTCTGCTGCTACCTTAAATGAAACCCTTATCACGTCTTGTCCAGATAACTGCAAATACCATCTGATTTTCCACCTCTAGTCTCATTTTCTTCCAATTAGTGTTCTCCACAGTTTCCAAAACATTCTTTTTGAAATGGAAATATGAGTATAATGCTCTTTACTTGAAACTGCTTTGTGTGTCCCCATTGCCTTGAAGATGGCACATGTAAAATGAAGTTTTGAAGACAAAATTAAAGTATTTTTCATGTTATAAGGCCCTTTTCAATCTATCCTTGACTCTTTTCAACTGCGACTCATCTCACTCCTTCTCACTTAACCTGGGCGCCAGCCACAGGTTCATAGTTTCTGTGTATGTAATGCTGTTGCATATCTCCATGCAGCACAGGTTTTTCCCCAGGATACCCTGGGGTTATTTTAAAATTATTTTTGAGCAACTCCCATATGTTCTGTGTGATAGGTCCTCTGCTAGGTGCCGGTAACACAAAATGACTAAGACTTATCTCTGATTTACCCCGGAGGGATGGAGGCACAGACTGATGAATGGTGACTTTACATGACACCACTGGAGCAGGGATCACAACTTCTTTGTTCATCAGTGTTGGCCAATACCCAGAATAATGACTGCTATGTAGTACTTTATCAAACATTTATTATTTTTGAATAATAACAAATAGTCATAATAGCTATTACTTATCTAGTAGTTTATTTGTCCCAGGTATTGTTGTAAGTGGTTTTACTTGTATCACCTTATTTAATCACCAAAACAACCCTATGGGGTACATACTATTATTATCTTTATTTTACTGGTGAGGAAATGGAGGCATATAGATGATGTTACTTGAATAAATTGTGTCATATAAACACATGCTCAAGATGGAGACATAAAAGAAGGACATCTAACCCAGCCCACTTAGCTTAGAAAAGGCTTCCTAGGACATTCCAGGCAAAAGAGCACAGCAAGGGGGCATCAGATAGAATGCATAGTGTGTTTTGAGTTCTGTGTTAGTGAAGGTAAAGTGAGAAGGGAAGAAGAGTGACAAATGGTGTCCAGAAATATTGCAAATATAAGCAGAAGAGGATAAATACAAAGCGGATAAAAATAAAGCCTAGTCTCTTTAATTTTTCAGATTAATTGCTCCAAACCCTGCATGCCCTATTATTTTGTTTGTCCTGCTCTTGATTCATTTTCCACCCTCTTGAATGACCTACCTTTTTGAGGCTTGTCTAAAAACTCCAGGAATTAATGTTATTTAAGTAGAGGAAGAAATGATGTCTGATGTCTCCATTACTGCCAGTGCTTCCATTTCTATGTAGTTCTGGTGTTGGAGAGATGGTCAACCAGGTACTTGTCTTCTGCTGCTGGGGTAGGCCCTTGGCCAGGACTCATCAATTCTCCAAGTTTGGGTTATGTGGCTATAGCTCTTTTTAATGTCCATTTCCATGCTCAATGTAATCCTTATGCTAAAATGGATTAGGCTAGGAAAGCTTCCACACAATGAACCATACAATATATTGAAAGAGGTCTCTTTAACAAATTGTTAGACCCTTGTATTGAGTACGCTTCTTCAGCCTTACCATTCTTATCTACGACATGACCATTCCAGAAGGTTTATCTAACTTTAAATCTTGGAAATTAGGGTCTGGAGTCTCAGTCCTTCTTTCCTAGTGGGAAATCTTTCTGACTTCATAAGTCAGGAAATTTCTAAGTATGCTTATGTATGAGTCCTTGTTGACTCTTTTTGTCAATACTTATTTTTCTGAATGGGCAATACCAGGCAGGAATCACCCCTTACAGGTTTCTTATCAAGTCTAATTCTGGTGGGAATATGTTGCATTAGCAGAGTTGCTGAACCCAAGTTCATGTGCCCAAAACACAGTGAGGCCAAACAAACCGAAACATCAAAGTTTGGAACAGAGAAAGGTTTATTGCAAGGGCCATGCAAGGAAAATGGATGGTTCCTGCTCAAAAGACCCAAACTCCCTGATGGGTTTCAGGGAAGAAGTTTTTATAAGCAAAATTTGCAGGGGAGGGCTGCAGGGTGTGTAACCCTCCTCTGGTTGGTAGTGAGGTAACAGGGTGGTGTTCCAGGAATCTCAATCATCAACCTTCTGGTTCCAACAAATCTGGGGTCCACATGCTTGTGCTCAGCCTGAAGTTACCATCCCCCACCTGGATGGGGGCCCTAGTTTCTGTAGAAGAACTCAGAGATGTGTATCAGGTTGTTATGCACATTCCCCAAGGAGGGCCCAGGCCCAATGCTCTGCTGTTGTTTCTTGCTGTATCCCCTCACTCTCCTAATTAGTAACTGAATCTGCCCTATGGAACTCAGGGAAGGTCTAGGAGGCTGAAAGCCTTTTTCCTACCAAGAAGATATGGGAAACAGAAAGGCTTTGACCACAGGATCCTGCTTGGTTTCACAGTGATTGGCTATAGATAGTGATCAGTGAATGCTTGATAAATGTGTGAATGGGAATGGGTCTCAACCAGAGGTTTCCTAGTCATAATATTGAAAGATTCTTTTTAGTACCTTCCTTTCTATTATGTTTCCCTGAGGCTGGTAAGAAAGTAAAGGAACATCTAAAAGTGGTACAATTTAATGTACAGTAAATTTCAGGTGCTCTTTTTATTGTAAAATTCTACTTTTGAGGGTACTTCTCATCTCTATAATACTAATTATTCATGTCTCATTGTGCACATTTCAAAGCTTCTTATATAAACATGTGGGGAAATCCTGTTTGACTTTACATTTGATGTTTAATTGAAGGTTATATTCGATTTAGTCCACAACAGTTTTTTGTAGTTAGTAAGCTATGGTGTCAGAATTGTTGGTCATTTAAAAGTAAATGACTAGAGACAATTAGTAGCTAAATTATAAAGTCGTTACTAAATTTGGGAACACTTTTTACTTCTTGCCCTGATTTAACTTCAATTTAGTGAGCAAAGTAGTGACATTTGAAGTGAAATAGTTAATGTTCCAAGGGAATTGGGATGGCAGACACATTTTGTTAGTTTATTTAATGAAAATGGTTCCGTTTAAAAATCTGAGATTTTTTTATTATGAGGTACTGTCACAGGCGCAGTAAAGAGGCAAGTGCTGTGCAGAGATTAATACAAAAAGTCACAGTTCTTCCCTCACGGGGGTGACAGTCCAAAGAAGATAGAATGCTTTTTATCAAAGGGTTCTAAATGAGTGAGAAGACTAATTTTCACTGTTCTTTTTTTTCTCCCTTATATTTGCAGTCTTTTATAATTGATATGGTCAGATATATCTTTAATTTATGCTTTTTTTCATGATCAGCCCAGTTCCAACTTGTATTAATTTTTCAATTATCTATGTCTAGAAGGAAAAGGAAAAAAAATACCTTTTTGCTAGATGTAGTTATTTTACCAAGCAATAAGTAATTGTATTTTTTCTTTATTGAAGAAATGTCTTAAATTCTTGAGGCATTAAGGTTTTTTTTTTTTCCCTCAAGTAGCTGTTTACCTATGGGAAAAGATACTTTGTGCTCAGGACACCTATTTATTTTTATGGTGGACACTTTCCAGGAGCAAGCACTACATAGAGAGCATTGATTTCTACCTGACTTAATACCCAAACCTTTGCCAAAGTAATACTGAAGAAGAAATTGGGAAAGTTAAGCCTGTGATTATTTAAAAATTTTGTCAAGAGGGCTTCCCTAGTGGCGCAGTGGTTGAGAGTCCGCCTGCCGATGCAGGGGACACGGGTTTGTGCCCCGGTCCGGGAAGATCCCACATGCCGCGGAGCGGCTGGGCCTGTGAGCCATGGCCGCTGGGCCTGCACGTCCAGAGCCTGTGCTCCGCAACGGGAGAGGCCACAGCAGTGAGAGGCCCGTGTACCGCAAAAAAAAAAAAAAAAAAAAAAAAAAATTTTGTCGAGAGTAGAACTGTTAAGAGAATGAGAAGCAAATGTTCCTGCCCAAGGCTACTCTAAATGTAGCTCTGAAGAGTGCAGCCTGCAAGTGATTGTGGTAGAGAAAATTGCAGAGGGGCTACTAGTTTTGTTAAACTGCAGAATAATATTTTATCGTAATTTTAAAAAAAAATCAGTTCATTTTGGAATTATTATTTCCCAATGAGAGATGTAGAAATGAAGTGAACCACTTTTAAAGGTGGGACTAGAATGGGGCTTTTTATGAGGGATTTGGTTATGGGAAAACCATATATCCTTTCTGAATCATCCCTTTTTCTCACCCTACATAAATATTAAGCACTTATGAGGATGATTTCTACATTTTGAAAGGAGAATACTGAACAAATTTTAGAACCTGTTTCTCTTCTACTAGCTATTTGAGCATAATTCATATGGTGAGATAGCTATTGAAACCTAGAAGCAAGATATATATATATCAAAGATAGAAATAAATCTTCAGAGATAATTATATCATGGATAAATGGAGGCTGCTTGATTGATTTTTCCTTGTTTTGATTTTATGATATCAGATAGGGCTCACATTATTCATGTATCTACATATAGCAAGCATGTAGGATTGGAATGAGGTCAGAGTAAATGAAAAAAAACTTAGGAGGCCATTGCAGTAGTCAAAGTGAGAGATGAAGAGAAATATATAGGGGGTTTCTTAGGGTTCTTCAGAGAAATAGAAGCAATCTTATATATAGAGAGAGACAGGGAGAGAGAGAGACAGACAGAGACAGAGATATATATATATATATTATTAGGAATTTGGATCACACAGTTATGGAGGCTGGCAAGTCTCAAGAGCTGCAGAATGAGTTGGCAAGCTGGAGACCCAGGAGAATTGATGGTTTAGTTCCGGTGTGAGCCCGAAGAACAGAGAATCAGGATAGCCAATGGTGTAATTCTAGTTTGAAGGCTGGCAGTCTGGAGATCCAGGAAGAGTTGATGTTTCAGTTAGCATCTGAAGGCAGAAAGAAAAAGCTGATGACCCAGTTCAAAGGCCATCAGTCAAGAAGAACCCTCTCTTGTTTGTAGGAGGGTCAGCCCTTTTGTTTTATTCAAGCCTTCAACTGATTGGATGAGGCCCACCCACACTAGAGAGGGCAATCTACTTTATTCATTATGCTGATTTAAATGTTAACCTCATCCAAAAAAACATCCTCACAAAACACCCAGAATGTTTGACCAACAAATGGGCACCTCATGGTCCAGTAAAATTGACACATGAAAGTAAACATCACAAGGTTAAATCTGGATTTAGAAGACTTAGAAATGAATTAGATATAGGGGAACAGGAAAAGGAGGAGTCAAAAATGACTCCCAAAGAGTGAGTCTGAGCAACTGGGTAAGCTCATTTGCTAGGCTGAGGATGTATGAGGAAAAGCATGAGTAGTAGTAATGTGGAGTAATGAATGAAAAAGACTCAACCAAGCTCTTTTTGACATACCTAAATATATGTGTACATATGTATAATTGTAAGCATTCTGATCACAGTCTCAAGTTCTTTCCTACTGACTTTGTAATAATCACTCTAAGTCAGAGGGTGGAGGAAATGTTTATTTTTTATTATAGATATAAAATAAAATGGTGAGCATGGGTGAAATTAGGTCCTGAGGAGACACTGAAAGGGAACTGGACTGAACTGAGTACAGCTGCACCTAGACAGGGCTCTTGATGCTCTCCACACAGTGTTATTCCTAGTTATATTTCCAGTGTTATAATTCAGATGTTGGAGAGTGATCTGAGGTCTGATTGTTTCGTTTGGGTTGCCAAGGATCAGACCTCAGACTGTGGAATTAGTCCCTGACTTTGGGAGTAGTCTTTCCCTAGAAGGAGTAGATACTCTCAATCCATCCTAGTGTGAATTCACTAGAGAAGGAAATGAAGACTGAGGACATAGATCTTAAATCCTGCATTATTATGCTTATTTTATATAAGTGAAGATAACTTGGTGGAGCACAATTCTGGTTTTCTCTTCAGTCAAGTACAAGCTTTGGAACACTTTGCATTATTTATCTACTGTGCTTATTATTGTTTTTATCCATATTAAATGTGCATCATATAGGAAATCAATAAGTGTACCTAATGTGTGTTTATAACAAGTTAAAATCTAAATGCAAATATGCAAAATGTATCAAAATAGAAGAAGAAAATATCTGTTGGTTCATGAGACCTTAGAAAAAATAAACAGAAATAAATGTTTAGTCTTTGCTGGCTTGAATTGTCAGACAGGAAATATATGCTGCAGTTGTGTCAAGAGGACTGATGTAATCCAGTGGAGAAGTCTACTAGAGAGGCTTTCACTTAATAGAAGAAAAAACAAAAACAGGGATAGAAAATCCCAAAACAGTGCCTGACTGGCTTCTCAATTTACTTGGTTGTCATTATCTGGCCTCCCAGGACATCTTTCTAGTTTGAACCATCCAGGAAGCCTCAGAGTTTTTCATTGTTAACCATTTATTGACCAAGATGAATTCACCCCAAGGTATAGGGATCTTGTTGGGAGGTTTGGTTTGCAATCAGTCACTATACTATACTTTGTAAGTATGGTTTAGTTAGTATAAATTTAGGAGCTAAGATATGTTGAATAAATTGGCATGAAGTTTTTGTTTGAAAAGCTGAGTAATAATTGTTTTTATAAGTGATTTTGGTTTTTCTTTTCGTCTGGTTCATCTAATTCTGTTAGCCATGTCAAAGATTCTTCACTTGTTAGTTTTAGCTTTTCATGAGACACATAATAAGATTAATGTTCTCTTCTTTGTAATATCCTTCTCTATGAAAGGCACTTGTTTTCATTAGCAGTGAAAGGGATTGCATGATATTATTGATCTATAGAAAAGATCTTAGGTTGGATTCCAAAAATCAGCAGAAAGGAAAAAAAAACATGTATAGTTAAAATTACTCTTAAGAGTAAATTGGAAATCAATAGGCTATATTTATAAGTTCAGCATAGCCAGTTTTCCTTCTAGCATTTCTCTGGTTGAGCATCAGAAGTAGCTGGTTTTCTTTCAAGAGGCATACTATGTGAAAATGCACATCTTTAAATCCCATAAGCACCCTGAACAAGGCTCGTTGCTCATGTACTGGGATGTATTGATACTTGGGACCTCTGAACTCTTGAGGGCAGAATAGATTAACATTTCCTATTTCTATCCAGGTCATACAAATTGGCTGACGGAATCTTTGGGACTGTTTCTTTTCAACTTATGTAATTGAAGTTGTGTAAGTTACATGTGTTTATAATTCAATTCCACTCTAGATGTTTTGGTTCTATTTGGTTATTCTTTCCTTATGATCTCTAATAGGCAGAGACACTGACATAGTCTGGAGAAAAGTTTTATAGTCAAACAATAAATTTTAACATTTGTATATTTAAGTTTGAGGAATGGTATAAGTTTACTTCATGATCCACTGGCTTTAGGAGCACTAAAAGTATTTGGAAAGAATATCAATTCTAATGACTCATTAAAAAGGGGGGTGGGGAACAGAGTATTTTTCCAGAACTCATCTCTCATTAAATTATAATAAGTCTATTTTAGACAATGAAAGTCACACTCAAGTCCCTAAAATCAATACTTTAATTTTATTCATTGTGGCTGGGAAAATGCTAAGTTCCTAAGCTTTGTTAATGTCACAGGACATTCAATTCTAGTTACTATAGTTTACTCACATATTATATAGTGCTTAGTGAAAACTGAATTAAATTACAAAATGAAATTAGTTATATTCATTTCTATTCTACTTGGAGAAATAAACAGGTAAAAACAACAGTCAGTGTTTCTTTTTGTAGCCCATAACTCAACTTGCTTCCCATGAGGCACTGCAGTTCCAGCAGAGCTCTGCTCATTGATTACAGATGCACCTGGCTTAACTTGATAAATGATTTTGCCTAAGCCTTCTGTCTGAGAGGCCTATTCAGATCTTGTTGATATAAAATTTTCACTGCCCCTTAAACACTAATGCTAACATTACTGGTGATAATCTTTGGTTTGTATGTCAGTATGTGTCAAAGTAACAGTATTTCATTAAGCCCTTTGGCAAATAAGTTTATCTGATTTTGCGAAATTATGTGAAGAAAACAACACTTTGAATTTAGCATGATTCATGACTAGTCTGTTATAAGTAAGTTTTGAATGGGTTAGGCATGAGTTGTCTTGCTTTGGGAATGACAAATTTCTGATAGCTTAATATATTGGTAAAAATGTACAATACATTCTGTTATTTTGGAAGCCTTTACAGAAAACCTGGAACACTGAATGGCTTATTTTTCTGGATACTACAAATTTTTCTTTTGAGATACTTCATCATGAATCAGTTCTAATTATAAGTTATGCACCCATGACAAGTGTCTGGAAATTAGTTATTCTCTATGTGAGAAATATAACCTAGAAATGGATTTTTGCATTATTTCTACCATATGGGTTTTCTGATGATTGATGGTAAAGAGTGTTTACATAGAATATTCCACATTCACTTACACACATAATGCACTTAACATAAATGCACTTAAAAACATACCAAAGCTCTACAGCTTCTAAACTAAGGACCAAACCCTGAAGAGTAACTTCTTTAAGAATCCCTTTCTCTTGGTGTACCACAGGTATGAAGCTTTTTAAACTGAATGTTAATAAAATTTTCCACACTTTCACCTCTATCTATCAAAAATGGAGTTAAACTACTTGCACCTTAAAGCCATGTGGAATCCATCTCCTAAGAACATGTGGTCTAGTGGTTTACCTTTTAGGATCTTCAAGGAAGATCTTCAAAACAGTGGAATGATCTGTAGCTACCTAGACAAACTTTGACTTGTAGACTTGGTTTAACCAGTATTTCTTATATTTGACTGTGGGTCCCCTTCCCTTTCCATTTTCATGTAATGTCTGTTAATACAGAACATTCTTCAAGGAAAAAATATATATTTCTATGTGTATGTGTATAATTGACAGCAGAGTTGATGCTAGATTCCGATTCCTCTCTTCTTGTCCTCAGGGCTGTTCTTATTATCCTTGAAATATTGTATTTATACTACACTCTAAAGCATTTAACATTCTGGAATACTATAGGAAAAAGAAGAAAGCATTCTAATTTAAATTATCTGATTAATTGGAGATTACAAAGCACGCAATTTTTGGTTTCCTTTCTTGCAGTTGAAGATCTTTTTGAAGTTTATATGTTGCTTTTCTTTGTCAATAGGTAGATCATCCTATGAAAATTTACTTTGCCTTTTATAGTTGAACATTTTGCAATACTCCAGGGTCATTCCTTAGAGGTGGATTTTTTACTGTGTAAGGTAGTAGATTTAGAAGTGGAGATGGGTTAAGGAAGGTATTCGGATGTCTGGTAGCATTTTTCTGTTGTTGTTAACGACTTTTTGATGACAGTATTTTTGTCATCATAAAAATAAAATTAACTAATGGTTTTGATTAACTACAGTTATTATTGTAATTGCATTATGTTGCAGTTGTAAATCAACACTCCATATAGAATAGAGCCTATTGAGTTGGCATGAATGAACTGGACTTTCGCTGGAATAATTTTTTTCTAGAATTATCACCCATCAAGTGGTAGATATTCAATAAATATTTGTTTAAAAAAATTAAATGCAGAGACCTTGTCCCTGTGGCTATAGCTTACCAGTTTTATTAAGGGAAGCTGAGTAAGGAGGGAGAGCTTTTTGGCTAATTTCAGCCTCTATGCTTTGTTCATCAGAATGCATTATGCTCACCCACTGATTTACAGGAGTGCATCTTCATTACACATGGGCTGCACATCCTCTGATACTCTTAAGAGCTGAGCCTTTCCAAATTGTATTTAATAGTCTGGATTTGATGTTGAAATTAGACTGGAATACACTAATGCCTATCACTGCTGATACTGCATCATCCTATTTTTTTTCTCTCCTTTAAAATAACAACAAAAAACAATCAATTTACCTTGGTAAAGTGCTTACTTTTTATTAATGTAGCTTTTTAAAAAGAGCTGTACAATTCTGATGCATTAGATTGGAATATTGCTGGTAATATACCCTGTATATAGCCTCATCAGACCGATGCTTCTGTAACTCACAGTGCCTTTTCTTATTGAAAAATCTTTCCCTTTCAGCCGAAGGAGTATAAAAAAATCTAAGAAGGGATCTGTTCTGCCCTCTATTTAAGCTCAGAAAGACAACCTTTAAAAATAATACTTTTTTACTGTGAAAACATAGAATCTAGACAATCAAATTACATAAAATCTCCTTTATTCTGATAGGTGTTTATTACTTTATTAGTTATGAGCAAGATATGTTCATTCACATTGAAGACCAAACTGCATTTAAAAAAAAGCAAACTGAACTTTGTAAAATAATGAACACTTCCTCCCCTCCCCATGCACATAATAATCAGTTTTATAAATTAATGGCTTATGAGGCTTTTATTCTTTTGACTATATTCAGAATGCATTTGGTATACTTTATCTCATTTTTGCTAACATCATTTCTTCTAGGCCTTCCATTCAAATTTATTTTAAATTTTATCTAAATGAAAATGTGGTGACATTATCCTGCGTCTTTTCTTGCACAAGACAGGGTAAAACTAAATAATGTTAAAAAGAATTTAAAAACTTTTTTTTTAATCCAAATGTATATGCTTTCTAAAAAGGGTATGTACTTGTGCATAACACATAGCATACTGCAGTTAGGTTTTTATGTAGACTCTGCTTGAGTACCTTTTCCCCTAGAAAAGGATGCTATCTAGTGCCCTTATATGGTCTCTTAATTAATAGCCTAGAATCGGGCTTCCCTGGTGGCGCAGTGGTTGAGAGTCCGCCTGCCGATGTGGGGGATGCGGGTTCGTGCCCCGGTCCGGGAAGATCCCACATGCCACGGAGCGGCTGGGCCCGTGAGCCATGGCCGCTGAGCCTGCGCGTCCGGAGCCTGTGCTCCGCAACGGGAGAGGCCACAACAGTGAGAGGCCCGCATACCGGAAAAAAAAGAATGCCTAGAACCCACCTTCATTCCACTTGAAACTCCCTTCTCTATGTTCTGGATAGGAAATTATCAACAGGTTGGCCAAACCTGTCCCTCAGCTATGTCTGATTTGGGCTGAACACTGTTGACCCACAGGATATTACACAAAAAAATTGAATTAGTTTATAACATTTGAATATCAGAAATTTCCCACAAAAACTGAGATTTTTTTGGTTTCTCTAGAAAAAACTGGAAGATATGGACCTATATTCCTGTTTGGCAACAGTCCTCTGGAGCTCAGTGGTAGCTGCCCCTTTTAGATGAGACAATGGCTCTCTCACTTATTAAAACTTCAGTTTCCCCTACTCCCTATTTTGTAGACATTGAGGCTGATGATCAAATGACATTAGCACTCGTCTTTTTTTTTTTTTTTTTTCATGCTCAGCACCTGCCTGACCCTCTGGACACCTGAGATTGTGACTCCTTACATCTTTCTGCTTTACTGGAACTTACTTGTATTGTGGCCAGCACCACTAGACACTAATAAGGAGTTATTATAAACCACTTCGAAATGTGCTTTTTGTTCCAGATTGATTCTCTCAACTAAAATACTTTGTATTGCAGGCAGTATATGAGAGGAATGAATCTAATTGTTAGGAATTTTAGGTTGCATGATCTGTAGAGGAGATACTTTGGGGCTAACAATCCCTTTGGATGCCATTGCCTCACCCATGCACTGACTAATATACTGTCACTGTTTACAGTTTAACTCCCTCGATTCCCTATCAAGTTCTTTATTCATGATTCACTCTGGTGTCTATCAGTGAGTCATGCCCCAGAGTGCCTGCCCTTTTCACACACATTTGTTTAATAATTTAGAGCAAAGGAAGATTTAAGGCATTTGAGGAAATGCTTTTGTGTGAGTTTTGGAATCTTGCTCAAGGATTATTGTTGGTGTGGTAAAACTGAAAGAGGTACAATGAAAATAGACACCTTGAGAGCAGTTCTTTCTGAAATATTTAAAATCCCAGTTCCTATTTGAAATCTAGCAACTAGTGACTACTAGCAATAAGTGTGCTTCATTTGTACACCAAGAGTACAATATTGTGACTCAGTGCCCCCAACAAACATCAGTTCTTTCTCCGTATAGTTGAATAACAACTTAAATGTAGTCTGTGTTTAGGAAAGACTTATGGTACGTATTATCAAACAAGGATAACTTTTCTTTGTACGGTAAAGAAATCTCATCAGCCTGTATGTTCCCACCGTATTCATCATGAGAACGGGCAATAAACAAGATATATGCAGTAGGTGGAATCTTTTTGTTCTCTTTTCTCTTTTGTAACTCTCATTGTCATGCAGGAGGGTGACCTCAAATCTCCAGGATTCTATTTTCTGCATGGTGCTCAATTTTCTTGACTGCTCCATTTGGGCATCAGAAATTTCTTTCACATTCAGAGGGGTTTCAAATGCCACATAACTTCTAGTGAAGTGCAGAGTAGTTTAAGATCAGAAGCCATTGTACAGAGAAGAGTATTAACACTCATTCAGGACAGTCTTCTTTCCCTTAACTTGCCGTTTGACCTTGAAGAGACTGTGTGTGTATTACATCAATGTGTACCTTTCATCACCGGAGTGAGCTTGTAGAGTCAAACTGTGTGGGCTTGATAAGATGGCTGCTTTCAATTGTAATCTAGGGTGATAAAGATGATCAGCTGAACTTGAGTTCACTTGATTCAGGAGAGAAATGTAATAGGCAATGGATTATCCAAGTAAAAAAGTCATTTCATAGTAATTGGCTGACATTTAAAAGCTGGAATTGAATGAAAGCCCATTAAATTTATTTAATCATTATGGACTCAGTTTTGAGAAGAAAACCAGATCTGCCTTCTTTGTGTAAATCAATACAAAACTGTATCCCTTAAAAAAAAAAAGTCTTTATTGGAGTATAATTGCTTTACATTTTTCTGTTAGTTTCTGCTGTATAACAAAGTGAATCAGCTATACATATACATATATCCCCATATCCCCTCCCTCTTGCATCTCCCTCCCTCCCTGCCTATCCCACCCCTCTAGGTGGTCACAAAGCACCGAGCTGATCTCCCTATACTATGCGGCTGCTTCCCACTAGCTATCTATTTTACATTTGGTAGTGTATATATGTCAATGCTACTCTCTCACTTCGTCCCAGCTTACCCTTCTCCCTCCCCGTGTCCTCAAGTCCATTCTCTATGTCTGCGTCTTTATTCCTGTCCTGCCCCTAGGTTCTTCGGAACCATTTTTTTTTTAGATTCCATATATATGTGTTAGCATACGGTATTTGTTTTTCTCTTTCTGACTTACTTCATTCTGTATGACAGTCTATAGGTCCATCCACATCTCTACAAATGACCCAATTTTGTTCTTTTTTATGGCTGAGTAATATTCCATGGTATATATGTACCACATCTTCTTTATCCATTTGTCTGTCGATGAGCATTTAGGTTGCTTCCATGACCTGGCTATTGTAAATAGTGCTGCAGTGAACGTTGGGGTGCATGTGTCTTTTTGAATTATGGTTTTCTCAGGGTATATGCCCAGTAGGGGGTTTGGTGGGTCATATGGTAATTCTGTTTTTAGTTTTTAAAGGAACCTCCATACTGTTCTCCATAGTGGCTGTATCAATTTACATTCCCACCAACAGTGCAAGAGGGTTGCCTTTTCTCCACACGCTCTCCAGCATTTACTGTTTGTAGATTTTTTGATGTTGGCTATTCTGTCTGGTGTGAGGTGATACCTCATTGTACTCTTGATTTGCATTTCTCTAATGATTATGATGTTGAGCATCCTTTCATGTGTTTGTTGGCAATCTGTATATCTTCTTTAGAGAAATGTCTATTTAGGTCTTCTGCCCATTTTTGGATTGGGTTGTTTGTGTTTTTGATATTGAGCTGCATGAGCTACTTGTATATTTTGGAGATTAATCCTTTGTCAGTTGCTTCATTTGCAAATATTTTCTCCCATTCTGAGGGTTGTCTTTTCATCTTGTTTATGGCCTCCTTTGCTGTGCAAAAGCTTTTAAGTTTCATTAGGTTCCATTTGTTCATTTTTGGTTTTATTTCCATTTTCATGTGCTGTTCATAGTGTTAGGCCTGATCCAGATTGTTTTGTTTTTACCATGACAAATCTGTTTACCTAGAGCAAAGACGTATTTTTAGAAACACTGTTTGGTTGTTTTAAAATGCCCTGATTTGTATTAGGGACATCATTATTTTCTGCCTGCCTAGGAAACCTAACGAGGGAAGTCCTTTTACTATTTTATAATCAAGGCACATCCTAAAATGTTCTTAAAACTAAATATTATGTACCACATACCTGAAAGTATGAGTTTACTCCCCTAGAGATGGAATTAAATTTGCTGATGCTTAAGAATACCAGCATGATTGATAGACTATTTACACTTGACCACCTGCTGATGAATTTTCTCATTCAGTACTTGTTTTCTTTTGCTAAAATTATACTAAGTCACACTGTAAAATAACCTACAGCTATTGAAAAATCTAGAAAGAAGAATTAACATAACCATCATCCCGCTAATATGTGAATTATTCTCCAAATTGTGAACTTTATTTTTCAGATATATAGTTCCAAACCTTCTAGTAAATGTCATTAATAAGTATGTTTGAGGTTCTAACAAAGGTTCATAGTCACTTAATCACCCAAAGTTTAGCTTTTACCATGAGTCTTTAGCTTTATTAATGAGTTTTAAAAAAAATCTCTGGTGGTGACATGTCACATGGTGCAGAGAAAATTTATAGTTCAAGCAATATTTGAATGAACTCTAAGGTCCCATTTAACGTTGAGATACCCAGAGTCTACAGATTCTTCTGAGACCATGGATGAATTATTCTATATGTTCACATCTGAAACTTCCAGTCAGGAATGTATACAGGATAGAGACGCCTGACCAAATCTTAAAAAAAATTCACACTCAGTGCTTCACACATATTTCCATTTACTGATGGGTTATTTTGTAGAGGTGTGTTGGAGACAGTTTGATGTTTGCATTAGTATTTGGCTTCATTCTATTTATATTGGTTTATCAGCTCAGTCTCAAATAGGCTAGTACCCTTTTATTTTCTCCTGAAATTTGAGGATACCAAAGCTAACTTTTCAAATGAGAGAATTAATACCATAGGTCAAGTTTTTCCCTGGATAGAACAGATAAATGGTTGCAGAAAATAGTTTCTTGTCTTTAAAAATATTATTATATATTCCTAGAGAAGCAGTACTGATTCTTATTAATTTTAATGTTTCAAATTTGTTATGAAATTACAAATTTATATGTTATCTATATAGGCCAGGATTGAGAAATGCTTAGTTCATGAGAGGGGTGATGTGGCTTTCTAAGTTCTCTTAGGGCAGGCTCCATGTTTTATTAGTTCTTTTCATTCATCTTATTACCACTATGCCTTAGATAAAGGAGGCACTTAGAAAATATTTTTGAATGAGTGAATTATAATTGAAACTATGCTACATTTAAGATTTCCTGGTATGCACGATAATTAAATAACCTCAGGGCAGGGGGGAGGATGTAAAATAACTCATGCTATTTTTGAATGGTGGTGTGTTTTCTTATGAGAAGGAGTTACTTTTAATGTTTCTAAAGTCTTTTGATCTTCAGTTTGGGCAGATAATGCATAAAGCTTATTATCAGTGAAATCCTTTATAATAGAGCCGTAAGAGGAGGCCCTTGTAAATGTTACTCACCTGAGAAGTATCTGGGAACTCCAGTAAATCACCAGATGTCAGAGAGGAGTGGATGATAATGGGAAACTATTTAGAACATCATCAGATTAGACACCAGATAATGTGTGGTTTGGGGAACCACGTCCCGCCCCCGGAATAGAGCAAGGCTCTGGTGTGCAAAATTTTTCAGCAATACATATTGGTTTAAGTAACAATTCTTTTGCATTTTTCTTTATTCCAGCCTTTTTTTTAGTATGAAGACAGATGTCTTCTTAGATCTGCCCACTCTTGCCTGAAAGGCAGTAACTATTTCAGTAGCTATTAGCATATTAAGAAAACTCGGGTAATTCTACCCACTTCACATTAATTTGCTCTTGTTGATTATTTGCTGTAATATGTTAAATAATTGCTCATGAATGGGTCAAGAAAAGCAGTCATTCACCTGCTTTGATTGCTATAAATATCTTGAAGTCATCCAAATGTGCTTCCATATTATTCGCAACTCTTCCAAGTCATTAATAAATATATTGAACACCTGTGCTAGCACTGATCCCTGAGGCACCTCATTATTAACCTAATTGCACAGCTTCATGATATTTCATTTAACCTTGATTTTACTACTAAACTCTTTTCAAACCAAGACATTTTCAAATTAATGACAAAACTTTACCTTTTATCCTGTGGTTGCCATGGCTTCATGATTGAATTTGCATATTAAATTTTTTTGAATAAAATATCACTACACATTAATTTTTCTTAAAAGTTCAAACAAGAAAATAGTTATACACTTTTGTCTCCCAGTTGTTTTCACTAACATTCTACTTGTCTATCTATTCTTCTTTTCATTGTTTGTTTCCATCAACTATTTTCAAAACGTTAAGGTGTGGAAATAATAATTCTATAATTCCATAATCATAGTATCATGGTTTTGGATGCAGTTCTGTCTTCTTGTGAATACCAACTCCTCAGTGCTATTTTCTTCCTAACTGGTACCTCCATCACATTGGAGTCAGGAAAGGAAAAAGGAGATGGAATTTACTTTAGCTGACATTGCTATTCATCAGTGAAGCCATTACAAGTGAAGAATGAGGTTTGCACCTTCTGGTTTAAATCAGGCTTATGGAGTATAGTTTTATCTAATGTTGGAGCTAGAGGGGACTCTGAAGATCACATGGTTAAATTTCCCTCATTTTTCAGATAATAACAGAAGCCCAAAAGTGAATTGACCTTGACAAAGGTCACACTGATCAGAGCCAGAATTCTGCTTTTCACGCTGTTGTTCATTCCACTGCAGCCTGGCTTATGTTTTTATCATCATTGTTTCCCACTATGGGTGATTAAAATTTTCTATTTCATTTATTCTGAATTTTGACAGAATTCCTTTTTAAGCCTCTTTTAGACCATCATCTACATCTCTATTTTAATTCCTAACAGTGCCTTGAATATCTAAGTTCTCAATAAATATGTATTGAATTGATGCATAAATCTAAGGGCATACTGTATATCTAGCAGATTCAAATATATATATATTTAATATGTATATATAGTTATACATATAAATCTATACATACATATTAAAATTATGGCTATTTAGAGCATATTTAGTTTTTCTTTTATGTATTTCATGGATCCATATCAGTCATGAAAACAAGATCATAAGGGATAATATATATGTTAATTTCCAAAACTGATTTCTAAGTGGTTAGGCTTTAGGACGCGCAGATTTATTTGAACTATTGTACTAAATAATACTGAGTTTTTCTATGATGTTGACTGTTTGTTTCCTTTATATAAACTTTAATAACACTTGCTTTGAGACTCTCAAATCCAACCAAATTTCCTCATAGGTATTTGAGTATTTTGAGCATAAGGAAAAGGGTTGAAAAGGGCCTTTCTACAAAAACTCAAGGAAGGGAAGCCAAGGTTGTTATTGCTCTTGGTCTCCAGCTTTCCCACCTCCCAAAGGAGGCACTACCAGAAAAACATCTGTGTTTACCCACTTTAAATATTTATTTTAATTTATTTTTCATAGTAACATTTCCAAAGCAATGAAATGCTATTCATTGCTATTGGAAGGTCACCACCCAGATAAAATGCTCAATGTTCTATCATATGGATAAGTCACTCCTTGGAAGAATTATAAACCCCTTCAAGGTGCATTATGTATTTCAGGTTCATGATTCATCTGCTTTGGGGAAGAGTATTATTTCCTGGTACATGTTCAAATGCTGTAACTTAAGCCATTTATAGTAAATTATTATGCCACTGGAGCAAATGAAATTAATACAACTCCAGGAATTATACCTAGGGAATAGTTGACTCATCTAGTCAAGATCTGGTTCAGTGTTCTTTAACATGTTAGGAAAAAGAAAATAACTATTTAAAAATTGTTGTTGAATACTGAGGAAACATATTAATACTGAGCAGGAATGTGTGTTAAAAAATAATGTATAGGAGTAAGCAGAAAGGATTAAAATGCTAAATTTCTATAGGTATTTATTTGAATATTTTGACCTAGGAAGTGTTAGATGAAATGTTATTAGAAAAAAAGAGGCAACTCTGTCTTAAAGAGAGGCTCTTTCTTCTTCTAGGATCTGAAGATCCAGTGTTTCCTTTTCCCTTACCCTCCTTAACTCTATTTCCTATCATAGAATCCTTTAAAAGTATTGGTGTGAATCTGTTGCTGAAAAATGTGCCATCTATAGCATACTTCTGAATCTGTTTCTCTTTCCCTTATTTCCCCCATGGTCATTTTCATGATGACCTGGGTGACCAGAGTTGTCTCATTTGCACTCTTTTCAGATTAACTGCATCCAGGAAGCCTTTGGGTGAAGCCTAGATAGTTGGTGTTGCCATAATCTTGAAGTTAGTCAAATATCACACCATAGATGAAACCTATGGTGTATACAGACCAAAGTGGCTTCCAGAGAAATGGCCTGGGCTTTTTGTGAGAGAACCATGTAGATTCTGAACTGACACCTACAGGATCCTCCAAGATAGATTATTATAGGCTTCTTAGATATATAAACTCATTTCTTGGATATCCACATATAAATTTTTACAGCTCAGATCTCTCCTTGGGGTCTTTTTGATTGGGGTTGACCCAAAGTTACATTATATTCTGTAGGACTGAGTTTCAGACCCAAATGAAGATATGCGATTTTTAAAAAATGGGGTAATTGAAGTACACATTTTAGGGTTGTTGCTTAGCAGAGAAAAGCCAAGAAAAATCATAGTAGGTGGCATCCCTCTCCACAGCAGGCCTCCCATTCCCACCACACACATAATGCACACACATATACACATACACACACACCACTGAGCACTGCTGTTATGATGAGTTGCTGATAGCGTGTTACATGTTTAAGTATTTAGGATTAGAAAAAAAAATTAAGAGCCACTAATCCAAATTTCTTACCCAGATTTATGTATGTGCTGGTAGTAATGTATTGATAGTCCCAGTTGCATCCATGTATATAGTATAACAAAACTTAATGGCATGAAAAGCAAGAAAAAATATATGGAGACTCCAGAATAGATATATTTTGTATGAACTTGTCTTAATAATTTACTTAAATAAGACTTTTACTTGTACTTTTATATTGCACAGGTTTGTAAATTCATTTTACTCTATTTATGAAGAAGACATCTCTGTTTTTACAAAGGTTGTACAGAATTGAAATGTAATTTACAACCTTGCCTGAGCGTAAGTCAAATCTATAAATGTAGAGGCCTTATATTCCCAAATTTTAATTTATTAAATATATTAGTTTTAGATATATAGTTAGTACATTAATACCCATTTATTCTTTCTTTAATTTTCAAAGAAATTTCGTGAAATAGGAATTATACAATAGTTGGGAACAGAATGCAATATCTGACATACACTTTCTTGATTTTCCTTTTCTTGCATTTGATCTCTTTTCTCTGATTTTAAGGGATAACAGGGCACTAGGACTTTCAACTAAAGATGGGATTTGCATGCCAAGTGAGAATTGTTATATTTTAAATTTGTCTTTATTGCATGCTTCATAAATCTGGCAGTTGGGTTAGTGTCTAACCATATAAATACACATGAAATGTAAATGAATTAATATATTTTGTGGACAAAATATTATTTTTCCTTTATGAATTTTTTATGATCTATGACTGAAGTTAATCATGATTAAATTTTGGACAAGATATGTAAACTACATTCATTTTAAACCTCAATTTGGGAGTTTTTGTTCATATTTATTTCACAGTTTATTAACATGGTACCTAAAACCTACATTTTAAGTTTCAGAATTTAACTCACATATTAACCCCAATTCTCTGAATGTAAGTAGAAGGAGACACTTAAAGAGGATCATGAAATCATGTTGAAGATATTTTCATATGGGTAAACTTAGATGTACCTGAAAAAATATTGTCTCTCTTTGATTTGGGGCTGGGATTAGAGGGGTAGATGGGCAGCTCAGAAAGAGGAGTTTAGGCTATAAAGGAAGTGAAGGAATGAATGTTTGGAATATAGTTATCATGGTTTATGGTCTACAAGCTATATCTAGGTTAACTTTAAGGTAAAATTTAATATTAGAAAATAGTTAAGAGCCACTTAGTGGCAACCTATAGACTTTTGGCTTACTCTAAGAAAATACTTTTTAAAAATTCTTGAGAACTTCATTTTTAACCCTCATTAGCTCTTTTGATAATATACTTTGTTAGTGTCTTTAATCCAGCACCTGAAAATATGTTTCTACTGGTGGAAAATATATTGAAATGTATGTCTTGCTTTGCTTATTGATCTTTATATCTGAAGAACAGTATATGGGAGAAGGGAGCAGGAGTGTGCTGTGTGAGTGTGTGTCTATGTGTGTGTGTCTGTAAGTTTGTTTCTATAGCTCATAAGGAAGATAAAAATTAAGGAATGGGAAATCTAAAGATGATGGGATAGTGGAAAGTGGGCATGATGCTACAAATATTCCGAAATTTAGATTATACCACTGTTGCAATAAGAATCAAAAATACTTTTAGGGCTTCCTGGTGGCGCAGTGGTTGAGAGTCCGCCTGCCGATGCAGGGGACATGGGTTCGTGCCCCGGTCTGGGAAGATCCCACATGCCGCAGAGCAGCTGGGCCCGTGAGCCATGGCCGCTGAGCCTGCGTGTCCGTAGCCTGTGCTCTGCAATGGGAGAGGCCACAACAGTGAGAGGTCCGCGTACCGCAAAAATAAAAATAAAAAAAAATACTTTTAGAATAGCAATTCTATTTTATTTCCTTATACATTTTGCTCCCCAACAAATAATTTGAGCCTGCTTGTAACAAAAGACATAGGAAATAAAATGAACAAAATAGGCTTACAAAGAGGAAATAATATAAAAAAGAAGAAAGCCAGGGTGCTCAACAGGAAGGCTAACCTGGTTACCATGTTATCAGGGTACCCTAGCTGTAGGTTCCTGAGCAGAGATGTAAAGATAGGATGTATTACAGGGCTCTAGCATTCATTGAGGACAAAGCACAACCATATCTCCGGGGTGCCAGGGAGGGGGGGTTCCCTCGACCTAATTCTGAAATAAAGTTTCTCACATGCTCTTTTAAAAAATATGTTTTATAATGTGATGGATATTTTCCTTTACAATAGTTCCAATTAAATGTAGAAGCATATTTCCAAAGGCTTTTCTTATATGGACCTGTAGTACATTTTGAGGGAAGACTCTAGTGTATGTGGAGCATATTATGCAACAAAATAGAAAAAATTGTTGAATGTTGAATAGAATGTTCAATAGAATGTTGTTCAATAGAAAAGATAAAATTGATTTCAGAGTTAGAGATGGAAACTTCAAGGGAAATATTTCTCTCTGCTCTAAAAATAATTGGAAAATGGGATGAAATAAGTCTTCTTGCCTTAATTCTTAAGACCAAGAATTCCTTCTCTCTGAAGTATAAATCTGCCTCTATTATCTTTCTTTACCTGCTCTGTTTCCCTCTATCTCAGAAAAAAAAATGAGGTAAACTTGATCAAGTAAATGGTAACAAGATTCACTCTACTGTGATTATATAAATGTATTCTGCATCTACTTAAAATTCAGATTTCAGTTTCCAGTTGCATAAATTTAAGATATGGATCAATTCCACAAGGGTTTAGGCAGAAAATGAAAAAAAATAAGACAAGAGAACCAAGTCAGTTAAAATATTTTAATTACACCCCAAATCAAAGGAAACTATGGAAAAGCCTGGGAAAGAAGAAATTTTTATGGAAGCTTATGATTTTAGATCTGGTATGAAATAAGACAATTATAAAATATCTATAATATATTGAAAAGAGTGGAAAATAAAGGTGTATTATCATAATTACCAGTTATAAATAAATCAGTTGTTCATTATTTCCATTCAAAGAACAAACTGACAGCAACATCTATTCATTGAGTGAATGATTCAGTTAATAGTTTTTCATGTCTCATTTCTGACACTTTTTGGGGAGATAAAAATACTGAAGTGATTGAAATACACTGTGCTGGAGTGACTTGAACATAATTTATTACTAACAGTTACTCTTATTTCTAAACAAATTTTTAATTTTTTTCCTCCAGAATGAAATAGCTTAAATGCTAGATGCTTCAGGGTTTGCTTTGGTAAGAACCTTACCATTTGGGAATTTCATAAGCAGTAACAGGTGAATAGTGTGGATATTTTTCATGTATTAAAAATTTATACTGGTATTCCTGAGGAGATTGGTGTGTTCTCTGGGATACCATGACTCTAGGCAGAAGAGGGAATGTCCTTCAGTGGATTTCTTTTTGTCTTACTGTCCATTACAGTACCACATGTAAATACACTCCAGTGGATGAGTTTGTATCACATAATGGTTTGGCGGAAGTAATCTTATATATATATATATATATATATATATATATATATATATATATATATATATATATATATATATATATATATTAGCAATTCTCATTAGCAAGCTTCTGGATCTTTCATAAATACACACATATAGTTACGTAAAGCCAAGTCATTGAATGTTCAAGGGTTTCGTGGAAGTCCTAAAATCCAGCCACAAGCAAAGAGCTCCTTTTATGAAAAGTGTCAAAGGATCTTTTTAAAAGGGAAGCTTTGAGCCTTATCTGAATTTTTTTAAGCACTGGGATACTCAATTTATTGGAAAAAAGACTTACTTTGAAAACTAGGTTTGGTTGTCAGATCTGGAACTAAGTTAAAATAGAACCTTCTTGGCGCGCTAATAGAACTGCATAATATTGTGTAATTGGACAATTTATGTTGCAAGATAAATTAATATAAACTTTTCCTCTTCAAGTCTTATTACTCTTGCTCACTATGTGAGCACACATATGCAATGAGAAATTTAATAGAAATAATAAAATGTAGCCTTTCTAGTGATCACTAGCTTAAAATATTTAATTATGCAGATGTTTTAGTCCATAAATTGTCACAAGTCCTATTGGAAGTAGATGGGGTGGGTACAAGCCTGAAAAGGAGTGGTAGAAATTATCAAAGCCTTTTATTTTAGCTAGCATTAAACCCTATGAACCTGGAATTTCCAACCAGCAGATGGAGTTCTAATAGTATTTCTCAAAGCCTCTCTGGAGACTGTCCAATTATTTGCCATAACCATTCCATCCTGCTCTTATTGCACTCAGGAATGTAAGTGTCAGTATTTCACACTAATTGTAACAGGGCCGCATAAAATGAAAAGCAAATTTTCTTTGTAAACCAACTGGAGTTTCTCAGGCTAGATTTTGCTGCTCTTTGATAGGAATTAAGGACAGTCATGAAACTTCAGAAACCTAAAAGCTGTTGTAATTTTATAGTCATTAAAAAAATTACACAAAATTTTAAAAATGGGAAAAAATTATACACCCTACGTATGCAACATTTCAAAGATAATAGTCAACGTACTCATACTAAGAATATTTTAGGTATTTAATATAGTAGATAGTTCCAGTCTAATGAACTCAGTTTTACGGGCTCATTTACTACAATATAGCATGGGCCACACTATAGATAACTATCTAGAGTAAAAATTTATATGTAATTTATTTTTGAAAGAAATTATTTGAATATAATATACATTTCATTTCCATATATAGGATTGTCATGGCTGCCCTTGCCATACTGCACACTCTTCATAATCCACAAGAATATTTTAGGAGACCACTAAGAAACAAGTTCTTTGTCATTCACTAAAATAGCATTCTTCCTGATGAACTCTCTTCATGTTAATATTGTTATATTCTGGAATTCTAATATTAAAATATATTCATTTTTATAAGTGGGAAGATCAGAAAACTGTGCCTTGAACTAGTTACTGAATTCACCTCAACTGTTTTGCCTCAGCTTAATGTAAGTTGCATTCTTGAGAATTTAATAAGAAATTGCCTTAAGCACCAAACAAACAGTGAAATCCTTTGGGAATAATGGTAGTCTCATAAAGAGAGGAATTTTTTAAGGGAAAAACATATTTAAAGAAATAAAAAGTTAATGATATTGAGCAGCTACCAGAGCAACAGTGCTTATTGCTGTATCAGATGAACTGACCACTTTACTAATATTTTTCACTTTCTAAAAGAATTGTTTGATAGAATACAAAAGGCCCTATTTATAACCTAATTCTCACTCACTTTAATATCAGTCATGTCATAACCAGTAAGTGGTGAAAATTTAAACTGCGCAGGCAAATATACCTCTTCTACAGTTTTTCACATATTCCTGAGGTTAGAACTTCAGTATAGCCTTTTTGACACACACACACTGGATTTGCATGGGACATGTTAAAACAAAGCAAAATAAAAACATCTGACAATCCATTACACTTATTTCCTTATTATTTAACAAAATTCATATGTCCTGAATTTACCATGGAATGGCTAAATTGAATACTTTTGATTGGAGGATTAAATTTAGAAGATTGTGGAAGGGGAAAATTTTTAAAAATCTTCTTTAGTATTTATACATGGAAAAAAATGGAGTAGCTAACTATCTGAGGAAAATAATAGACTCAGAAACTATCAGAGTTCTAGACTTCTAGAAGGTAATACTCATAAACATCTAAAATACCTCCCAAATTTCATTAGGAGTGGGGAGTGGAGCCTGCAGGACAGGTGTGAGTTGTGTGACTGGCAAACTTGAGAATCCAGGGTCTCAAATGGCATTTACTTTGAGGATTTTTCTGATTTTCTTCCAGCAAAATTAATTATTCTTTCTCCATCAATCCTATAGCATCATGCGTATACTTCATTTTTAGAAATATCACACTGAATTGCAATTATTTATTCACTTTTAAGCATTTGATCACTTTATCACCTATCTTTGTCCTTGGCATGTTATAGTAAAAGCTGAATAAATACTTATTTGATTGAATTGAATTATAAATGCCAAAGTAATTGATATAATATAAAGGATAATCCCTATAGAAAAGAACAGGCGCTCAGAATAAATACCTGTGAATGAAAATTTATAACCATCAAGTGACCACAGAGATAGCTGCAAGTTAATAGTCCAAACGATAAGCAAAATTTGATAAACATAAAGAATGTTTCTCAACCTCATTTGTGCTTTTAAAATATAACAGCTTTATTGACAGTTGTCTGTACTTTTTTTTTTTTTTTTTTTTTTTTTTTTTTGCGGTACGCGGGCCTCTCACTGTTGTGGCCTCTCCCGTTGCGGGGCACAGGCTCCGGATGCGCAGGCTCAGCGGCCATGGCTCACGGGCCCAGCCGCTCCGCGGCATATGGGATCCTCCCAGACCGGGGCACGAACCCGTATCCCCTGCATCGGCAGGCGGACTCTCAACCACTGCGCCACCAGGGAGGCCCTGTCTGTACTTTTTAAAAAAAAATGTTGGGGTAGGAGTTTATTAATTAATTAATTTATTTTTGCTATGTTGGGTCTTAGTTTCTGTGTGAGGGCTTTCTCTAGTTGTGGCAAGCGGGGGCCACTCTTCATCGCGGTGCGCAGGCTTCTCACTATCGTGGCCTCTCTTGTTGCGGAGCACAGGCTCCAGACACACAGGCTCAGTAGCTGTGGCTCACGGGCCCAGTTGCCCCGCGGCATGTGGGATCCTCCCAGACCATGGCTCGAACCCGTGTCCCCTGCATTAGCAGGCAGATTCTCAACCACTGCGCCACCAGGGAAGCCCTGTCTGTATTTTTAAGGCAGAAATAATTCTGCTTATTTTGTTAAATTTTGATGTGTTCATGAAATATTTTACTGTAGTGAAAATTAATATTGAGTAAATGTGAATTCTATTAGTGGGTCTGTTTTCTGTTACCAAAGTGATTTTGATCATGACTTTTAATCATATTCTACTTTAGTTTATTTGTGAAATGCAGCAATCAAAAGTAAAAGTTATGTTTACTTTTTGGAATAAAAATTATGGTTAATATTTACCAAGGTTAACATAAAGACTGAAGAGGTTGTAAAAAGAAAAAGTCAGTCAATTTGTAGGCCATTTTTTCACCTGATGCCGAACAGTAATTTGACTGAGGATGTTATAATTATTAGCTTCTAAGAAATTATTTGATTTGATTCACATAATTATTTTAAATTAATAAAATTGTCTGAATCAGTCTTCAAAATGCTTTATGAACATTTTAATGAAACAGATATAACATTTTCCACAAAGGATTAATACTATTTAACACCTCCCCGCCCCAAAGAAAAATAAAACACAATGAAGAAATAGCAATATAAAGAGAAATAGAGTTGAGGAAAAGTTGGAAAATATTTATGTCCATCTAGAAAGGCCACAAGTTTGCTGTGGCCAGAGTAAAATTTGGGTCTGAACTTTTAGGCAATCAGGACAAAAATTGAGTTTGGTGTTTCTATGCCAGACAAGCATGACTCTAACAAATACTATTGAAGTAACAAATGTACGTAAATAAAAACACAGTGTTCTTTCTTCACTTCCCTCTCTTCATTTTAGCCATCTGAATACTGTTAGTCTTACATTCTATATTTCTATCTCAGTTCTCACTTTTGCCCAGAATTATCCCCAACAACTCTGCTAACTTTGATTTCATCTTCTGATTGCCGTCTGCACTTACATGTATTCAATTTAGCTTGATTTTTTTTTCTTAATATGAATGCCTTTTCTCTTTGCTGAGACTATAAGTCCCTTGAGAACAAGGACTATATCATATACTTTTTTATATCTCTCGAAGATTCTTGCTTTCCACTTGACATATATTGGTTATCTAATAAACACATCCATTATATTGATGTCTTCAGTTGTAGCCTTAAGTGAATAGACTTTTAAGTATTTGGCTTATGAAGCGGACTTTAAATGGGCAGTTGGTAGGTGTCAGTTTGTCTGTATATCTATCATCTGAATTTTAATTCTTGTTACACAATTTAGAAGCTGTATGTTATCAATACATAGTCACTTTGAGCATCATTTTCCTTATCTTCTTAAGGGATAACAATAGTACTTACTTCATAGGGTTATTATTAATCCTGTTAACCATATTAATGAGTATTAAATGAATTAATACAAGTAAAATGTTTAGAAAAGTAAACATTAAGTGTTAATTATTATCATTTTGTTTTAAAGCACTTAGTACTAAGTCATTATTTCTGGAAATAATTAAATTCTGGTGGCAATTATAGAGCACAGTCAATTGTCTGCCCTCAGAAAGTGAAACTATATGACAATAAAACCATGTCAACATTAGAGAGAATTATGTTTATATTCACAGTAGTTTGAGGGCATATACTTATCTGAAATCTCTATTTGATTATTAAATTTAAAAGAAGTGACCCCAAACTACATGTTTTATATTACTTAAAGTATTTATCTGTTAAAAGACACTTCTTCCTATCCCTTTATGGTAGTACCAAGGTGTCATATTAGTTCACAAATTTTTGTTCCATAACTGGAATCAAATGCAAGGAAAACATTAATAAGGGCTACTACCCCAGCCTTATGTTATTCTTTCAGAAAATGATGAAGTACGACAAGGGTTCATTGTGAAATAGCCATATCTAAAATCCAACAATGGTTCAAGAAACTCAAGTTTGAAGTTTGTTAAGGAGGAACTGGCAAAGAGTTTTGAAGGATGTCCAGTACACTGATCTTAAGATTTCATCAAATCCAAAGGTGAAAAATTGTCCACCTCACAAAGATCTCAGGTTTTTCTCCAGATAGCTGAAGTTCAGAGATATTCAGTGTCTTTCCTTAGACCTCTTTGTTATAAGTGTAGTCAGAGTAGAGCTGGCATGGGTCTCTAGGCTCTTGTCTCAAGGCAATAATTTCCTTATTTTATAAGTATAAAATAACACCCATAGATAATGAATATTACAAGTGTCTTGGTCAAGAACTGCTAGAGAGGACTTTAGAAACCATATATCCAGCTTGCCACTGCGGTGGACATGCTATTCCAGTAATTGCGTTATAGTAGAGCAGAACGAATAGGGTTGATCCAATCTTTCACCATGTTTTCATCAGACTGTTTAGGGCATTGTCTTTATGTATCTGTAATTGAAAGCAAATATATCATTGATGTAAAACAGTAAGCACAGATGGAGTATATTTAAAACACAGTTCATTTCTCAACATCAGAATCTGACTAGGTATATATGAATTAATATAATTACTCATGGTTGAAAGCAGCAATTTGGGGCTTATATTTGGGCTATTTCAAAATGGATCTTGAAAAGAGTTTGAATCTTTTATTCTGACTTTTCGGTTTTTCTCAGGAGAAATAATAGTGACAGTTAAAGTATTTTTTATCCTTAGTATTCTCTCTTTCGGTAGAATGAATTCTGTCTATCTATTTAATATGTATTGCCATCACAAATATCTGTTTGTTTTTATGTCCCTAATGTCAGTATTGGTTTTTACTGATGACATTAGATGACATAAATGTTATTGTAAATTTTAATTATTAGTCTTAAATTTTAAAATTACTTGCAGGTTATCTAATGAGAATAAATCACATTTCTTTTACCTACCTCTTGGTATGTGTAGTTTTTTTGTCTTCTTCATTGTCCTTTACCACATCTTCAACCCAGATACAAGGAGCATCTTTGTTGTTCCAAATCAGAATTACTTTAGATATTTCAGTTATAATTTCTGTATGGTGGTCGTGGTACCAGGATGAACAGATGTAATGATATTAGATTCAGGATGCTAGAGCTTCTTTCTTTGCTGGATTTATTAAATGTTTTAAATTTATAGCATATAGTTTTATCACAGTTGTAGTAGTGGCAATTTTTAGTAGAATTGTGACTTACAGAGTATTTTACTGGCTCTTGAATCCCATGTGGATTATTAAAAAATGTTTTTTACATGGATGTTACATATTCAGATAGTGTGATGGAGTAAAATGATAATGTAACTTCTCGATTATATTACCTTGGGCTTGTGCAAGTTCAAGGAGAAGTAGGAGAGGTTGTTAGTCCAGTGGTTTAATAAAATGCTCCTAGAGACACTAATGGAATCAAGGCACTATTTAATAATCATTTGTTAATAGCTAAAACTAAGGGAGATTTATTTGAAGACGTGAATTTAAAAATAAATGTAAAAAATTTTATTTGGCCACCTGCACATAATGATGAAAACATTTGTATTACCTTCACAAGGAAAATTATATTTATTTTTAATTTAAGCTATATATTATTGAATATGTCCTGAGTAACAGGACAAGCAGAATGTACATTGTTATAGAGGTTATCTTCCTGCCTCCTTTATGTAACATGCTCCCAGATCCCATATCATTTGTGTAAGTAATGATACTTCTACAAAAAATATGGATATCTACTTATCATATTTTTGTCATAAGTTTATAATATGCTAGGAAAATTGGAAATGAAAATACAGCATGAGTATTTGGGAGTATTTATTTGTTTGTTTGTTTGTTTATTTATTTATTTATTTTTGCGGTACGCGGGCCTCTCACTGTTGTGACCTCTCCTGTTGCGGAGCACAGGCTCTGGACGCTCAAGCTCAACAGCCATGGCTCACGGGCCCAGCCGCTCCGCAGCATGTGGGATCTTCCCGGACCGGGGCACGAACCCGTGTCCCTTGCATCGGCAGGTGTACTCTCAACCACTGCGCCACCAGGGAAGCCCTGGGAGTATATGTTTTTTGAAGGATTTTTTCTTTCAAATATTCATTCTTTTTAGGAAACAATGTATAAAACTTCAAGAAAATAATAGATATTTCTTGCCATTAAGTTGCGGACTTGGGATATTGAAGGAAATCTCTACACAGTGTGAAATAGCTTATGCAGTTTTTCTGTTTAGGAATAGGAAAGTACATTCTTTTCCACCTGTCTCCACACCCCTTATTAAAATATATGAGCCTAATTATATTGATTGTGGTCTTTGTTAACATTTGAAAATGTGTTATTGGGTGGTAGGAGCACATCCTTAGTGTCAGGAGCACTGGATTTGAATCCCCAACTCTGCTATATAAGCCTTAGCAAATTATTCAGCTACCATGATTCTTATTTTCCTTTTTTTAAAATGATGGTTATACCTGTTTCCTAAGATGGTTTGAGAATGAAATGAGGACAACACAATGCCTATTACATCATAAATTAGTCCTTCCTCTCTCCCCAACTCCAGGTTTTCAACAGTTATATTATTATCCATGAAAGCAAGTAATAAATTAAGTGAATAATCCAGCTGATTTAAGATAGTTTTCAGAGATTTCTGTTGAAAAAGCTAGTGGGGAACAAAATCTATAAATAACACAGTTTGTCAGAAAAAACCTGACCATTTTATATATAGTTGTCCTTTGTTGCACATTCTTCTAATCAAGAAAAATGTTCATCCAGGCTTAGCAAACTAGATTCACATTGGAATAGGAAAGCACAAGAAGAATTTTAGACTAGAATAAAAAGCAATTGAATGACTTGGCAAAAGTAAATTCATCTGAATAATATTTTGCAAAATTTAACATGCCTTAGAGACTAGCTTCAGAGATTCTGACTCAGTAAATCTAGTATGGATCCAAGGGATTTGGGCTCATTTTGATTTCTTAATAGTAGCTTTGACTCTGTGACAGGTGACAACAGTTTAAACCAATAACTAGAAAAAATATAACTTGTCAACTTTATCCATTCATATTATTTTAATAGTATTTTTTATATTAGTCCAGATAAATTCCCTAACTGAAACTGACTGAAAATGATCACTCTAGTGTCTATAGACCTGCTTGAAACTAGAGAGTCCTTTCTTTTATACAGTCTGAGGTAAAGACTGCACCATAGAACCTTTAAGGCCGTGTGCTGCATTATGCAACACAAGATACGTGTAAATCAGTTTACAAAAGATAAATTAGTGAGTGGTGTTTCAGATTAGAAAACAAGAAGGATTTACTTCAAGGATCATTTATCATATAGTCCCTTAATGTATTTGAAATATTATTTGATTTATACAAAATAAAATTTCACTTAATTTTGGGGGAAGATATATATCATATAAAAGAAAATCTATAAATAGATGGGAGAAAGGAGGAAGAAATTCAAGAGTTCTCTAGGTCCTAGATGGCTGAGGCACTCTTTTGCTTTAAGGGCACTGTCTTTAATAGAAAGGTAAATAATCAACTGTGGACTTTTTTAAACATCAATTTTACCCTAACTTAAAAATGTTACATATAAGCCTCTTATCTCATAATAAAATCATTATGTAAGCCATGAGAGACCTTTACAAATAACCCATCACCGTTTTGGTATATATTTTTTAAATTTTCAAATATTTCTTCCCCATTACAGTTGATACTAAAATGAAGCACAGTTTCTGATTGTCAGTCTTCTCCACCCTTGTGGGTATGTCAGAGTTTTGAAAGCCTTGACCCTGGATCCTCTGCCTTTAGTACCTCTCTAGTTAGGGACAGCTGTGGTGAGTTGAGAAGGTAATAAAAGTAGTTGGAGGCTCTTACTTACTGCGAGACTAACATATCTGTATTTCTTACTGTATAATCAACCCATCTGGACCTCGGGACTTTTTATGTGTTACGAGGTGGTTATACCATTACCCTGGCTGATAAACTGTTAAGAGCTACGCCACTGTAAGATGTTATTATGTCTACTCTAGAGATTTCTTATCCTTTTTCCTGAGGCTGAATATCTGCTGGTTCTATTACTTTTTCCTTCATTGGCTACCATCTACCCAGCAGAAAATCTACATCTGATTTTCTTTCTTCCAGCTTACTAATCATTCACATCAGGTACCTGTTTTCATGCTTTCAGTTTCTTTACTTTTTTATTTTTTATTTTTTTGCGGTACGCGGGCCTCTCACTGCTGTGGCCTCTCCCGTTGCGGGGCACAGGCTGTGGACGCGCAGGCGCAGCGGCCATGGCTCACGGGCCCAGCTGCTCCACGGCCAGCATGTGGGATCTTCCCGGACCGGGGCACGAACCCGTGTCCCCTGCATCAGCAGGCGGACTGTCAACCACTGCGCCACCAGGGAAGCCCTTTACTTATTTTTAATGTTGAGTTTGAGAGATGATATCTGTCTTCCAGTCAGGAGCAGAGAAAAATATATATTCTTAATCTCATATACAGTGGTTTTATTTTAGAAAATATTTTTTCAAAAAAGATTCTATTTCTAAGCAGTTTGTGGAGTCATACTGATCTGATTTCAAGTCAGGTTTATGTCATTTGTCTTGAATGTTAAATTTGGGCAAGTTTTCTTTCCTTCTAAAGATATAATTTATATTAAAATCTGTCTGATTTTGTGGTTTTGGGAGTAGGGATAGAGACTTGATAAAATGAGCTGATCAAAAATATTATTTGCTTATTAGTATATGTTTTTTCATCTATACATCAGTTTGGATGAATTACATTTCATTTTTATTGGAAGGAGAATAAAGAAAGTTATTCTCCATTAAGATAGTTGTAAGAATTCATGGTTCAATAAGTACTTTTGCTGAAACAAAATAGGAAAAAAAGAAAATTACAAAGGTTTTTCCAATTAGCTCTGAATTGAATGTGTGTTCAGTTGAACATGTGTTAAACATATGTTCAACCTGGCACTATGAATCTGTTTTATAACTCTATGCATAATCTCGATTTTGATGATTTTTGTTTTTTTGTGTGTGTTTTTGGGGTTTTTTTATGCTTCTCAATTTTATTCTGGACCTTGGGACCTATATACATCCACTTCTTAGAAGCAACCATTCTACACATTTACAAATGATATGATTTGTTAAGAAATTTATGACGTTATACTTTTTGAATAAAGAGTTTTAATGTGAGAGCCCAGAGTAGCACACAAAGAGTCCATTTAGCCCGTATATTATACAGATAGAGGAACTGAGTTAAATTAGGGATTACTAAACAACATGTCAAACATTTTTTCATTCTATTTACTATCTGGAAGTTCTCTGGCCCTGATCAGAGAGGGAAGGCTTTTAGTATAGTGGAAAGACTAATAGGGTCTGAATTTTGAGAGTAGTTCAACTCCACCAATTATTAGCCCTGTGTTCTTGGGCAAGTCTCAACTTCTTTGATATTAATGTGTCTTCATAGATTGGTTATGAAGGCAAAATGAGATAATTTATGTGGAATGTGGTTTGTAAACTTCAAAACACCGCATACATGTGTTTGCTGTAGCTACCACTGTTATTGTAACCATGCTGGGCTGAACTGCATTTTTCAACTCCAAACATAGAAACATTTCAGCTGTTTAAAGAGGTGAGAAGTAGACAGGAAGGAAGACATGGGGTGGTTAGAAAGAGGAAATGGGAGATTACTGAATTCTGAAAAAGACAGGTTAGAAATAGGGATTTTAGACACAAATATATAAATTGCAAATGTATGGTAAAGATTCCAGACACAATCTCCTGTAGCAGGTTTTCATTTCCCCAAAGCCCCCACACCACGGGACATGGCAGAATAAAAATTAAGCAAACAAGTAACCCTGCATCTTTTTTTTTTTCCTGCTAAAGATCCTTTGGGTTTAATATCAAATATGACAAATACCAAAATTCTTAGTTTATTTGGCTCTTAATGTACGTAATAAGTCCTCCGATGCACAGAGCTAAGACCTCCCATGCACCTGGTTTCAAGGTGACTGATTCTATTTATAGTTGTTCACTTCAGATGAACTTAAAATGTTTAAGAAAGAAAGCAGTTTGCTTCAGGAAATAAAGGGCATATATTTGTGAGGCTCCCTGGAACCTTTAACATTTCTAAAAATCATTTTGTCAGTTTGAAAATGTCTGGAAAGAGAAGATATAAAATGCTTATTTACACAAATTAAAAGATATTTGAATCTTTGCAAGGACAACTTCTATGAGAAAAAATTGCAAGTGACATTTTGGTTTACATAATAAATAAAATTTTGCATCAGATTTCAGATCCATACATAACAGATTTATAATTAACCCTCTATAGATTTGCTAACTGCATAACAAAATATCAGTGTAGAGGCTTAAGAATACTCTGACAGTAATACAGTGCAAGGAAATTAGAAATTGGAAAAAAGAGATTAAAATTAAACTAAAAATGACAATTTTCTGAATAGCAAATAATTTATGCAAAATATGTTACAAAATCTGGAATGCTAGATAGTTGATACAAGTACTGTGACATTTAGTTTCATTTAAATTAGTAAGAGTTTGCTCTTCCAACATTTTGTTTTTTTCCCTTCTGACAGTATATTTTCAACAAAAATTTGCTCTTGATTTTTTAAATTCATTCTCTTTGAACCTGCTCTTAAATTTGCCATGATAAACCTGCATAAAACTACACTTTTGAATTTCTTTGGAAGAAATAAAAACGTTGGAAGTTTGACATTGGTTTTCACAAATTCTTTTCTTCATTGTTTTTGACTGTGTTTGATCCCTATTAGATTGACATACTCTCAACCTATTTTTGATGTCATGAATTAAAAATGACAACATAAAAAAAGCACTTCTAGTGTAACAGCAATTGAGACTTGCAATTTTATATTTAAAAAAACCCACAAAAGTATGTGTGAATACCATAGATAAAATAACAATATTTTCAAACAGTAACGTGTGTCAAGCAAACAACAGAAACAAGTTGATTATTTCAGCCTCTGAAAAGTCAGGTTTTCATAATTTGATTGAATTAACTTTATAATACAATGGATAATCAATACATGATCTGGGGTGGTTTCAAATTACTCTGGATTATTTTTCAGATAATTTGGAGGTGAATCTCATTATGAATAGCAATATAAACAATTTAGAACATATTAAGGATGTTTACAGTCTACTTGCGTGATAAAGTTCCACCATGGCTCATATCTGTATTGAATCAGCTGTAGATGTTTAGAGTTCTCTCCCAGGAGAAAATTGATGTAGCACACAAAGTGAAAATTTTCATATATTTCCTTTGAGATGTTCCTAAAATATAGCCTCACCATTCTAAATGGGAAATTGTCTTAAAACCAGGCACATTTTGCACTGATGGTTATTTTTAGGTAAACCACTTCGGGTTAATTAAGAGAAAAATTACTACTGTACAATTATTATGCTTTATTCTCCCACCTTGGCCTGAAGTAATGAGATGTAACAGAGTTTTTCTTTGTCACTGGCAGCTGCACCTTTTAAGTATATCAAACTCTGTTGCTGTGGTTACGGCCTTTGTTTCCAGTGATGTTTTGTCCATGCTTCCCCCCACCCTTAACAATGGGTTACTCAAAAGAATGAAATAATGAGTCATTCATTCAGAAATACGTTGTTAAAATATCCCTCTTTATCATTACATTTCACTGCTTAGAAACTAGGCTGTAATTCAAGGCAACAGTTAAGTCTGAGAAGTGTTAAAAAATCTTTGATTTTTTTCATTTATAAGAAAGACCTGTCTATGTAATTGAAGAACTTCTTATAAGTCTCAACAAACCCTTTTTGGTTAATGTATTATTTCTGGACCAAGTAGATAAAATTCTACACAGTAAGCATGATAAAAATCGTGCATGTTTTGCACAGCACAGAATTTGAGAGTCAAGGTTTCTGGGCACAAAAGCAGTAACAAAACAGTCCCTACAAAACTGAGTAATTCTGAATAACACAAGAAATAATTTTTGTTAATTTAAAATTTTAGAAACTGAAATACATAAAGTTTGTAAAGTAAAATGTAATTAAATTATGGTACTGTACATACGAGTTGTTTCTATAATTGAAACTTTACAATATGAAAAATACATTAGCTCTGTACAGTTTTTACAGGTAGGTAGGATAAGTTTTGAGAAAAAAAGGTTTTTTTTTTTTCAGGGTCATACTCTAAGTCAAAAAAATAGTGCACAACTTAGCTAATTATAAAGTGTAGAGTTGAAACAATTCATGTCTTCTTTACTTCATGAATCAATCTTGGATTTTTGTTTAATTTAACAGGGGATTGTTTTCTTTCGTTTTTAGAGTCCACAATGAACAAATCTTCCTCATTTTGTCCTTGAGGTTACAAAGTTTGATGGCAACCCTTGGTTACCAATTAGCTCAATTAAGCCAGCTGCTGTTTATGGTCACTGATTCGGCCAGCTGTTGTGATTGTGCTCAGGTCCAGCTCAGTCTCTAGGTGTGTTTCCATCGTATCTTCCTGTGCATTCGTTTCAAAGGATTTATGAGAGAGAAGTTCATGATGCACCCCACAGTAACTTATTGTGGGCTGGTCGTATGCCAGAAAAGTTGACACATTCATTGATAAAGGTATCTGGGGAAAAATGACACAAGAAAAGTCAGTTATAAAAAGACAACTTTGGGGGCAAGATTTGGGGAATGTGAAGTGCTGACCTGACTAACTTCCATGGGTACATCTGTGACTGAAGAGTCCCCTGCTATCTCACTAATGTCCCTCATTCTCATACTAGCACGCAGAATGCAACAGTTCTAAAGCCTGAGATGGAGCTGCTCAATTCTTAACTAGAACCTTCAGATAAATAGGAACCTAAGCGATTCTGAAAATGCTGAAAGTTTTGTTAAAAAAGTCAGAAGAATGTTTTTCCTCAGTGAGGTAAATTTGTAGTTTTAGAACTAAGAAAAATATTATTTGGTTACTTATGGTATTGGAATACAATTGAACAGTGGTTCTCAAACTTTATCATGCATAAAAATCACCTCCCCCTTCTTCAGCTCCAACATCCACTTCCCTGATTATTTTTAATTTAGTAGGTCTGAGGTGGGACCTGTAATTTGCATCTTATAGTTCCCATATGATACTGGTGCTATTAATCCACACACCACACTTTGAGAACCACTGCAGAAGAGGATTGTCTAGGTAAGTCATTCTGGCTCTTCTTACCCAACAACTTCTTTTTTTTTTTCTTTTTTTTCCACATTTTAAAGTGTTTTTACCTATATGATCTGGATACTATAACTTAATATTATTTCAGAAAAGCTATAACATTGTAACATGCTATGAAATAAAGAGTAGGGTTATCTTCATGATGGTCTATTTTTTTTTTTTTTTTTTTTTGCGGTATGCGGGCTTCTCACTGTTATGGCCTCTCCCGTTGCGGAGCACAGGCTCCGGACGCGCAGGCTCAGCGGTCATGGCTCATGGGCCCAGCCACTCCGCGGCATGTGGGATCTTCCCAGACAGGGGCACGAACCCGTGTCCCCTGCATCGGCAGGCGGACTCTCAACCACTGCGCCACGAGGGAAGCCCCATGATGGTCTTTTTAAAAAAGCACCTTTTCTTCACTCCCATACGTGCTCTTTTGGACAGTAGCAATGATGGTGCCTGACTGTGCCATGATTGCCGAAATAGTCCTATACTCCTGTGGCTTTGTCACAGCTTGGCCACTGTCAGTAAAGATTGTGGCTACATATCCCCTGTCAATACTTTCTTAATATTTATTTTGCCATGAGCATTCTTTGAAACATTAATGTCTGTAGCTTGATCCATATATCTAAACTAAGGTTTAGAGAACTCCCAGGAAGAAACTCTGGCTTCTATGAAAGTCTAAAAGCAACAAAGGATGATGCTAGTTTGAAGGAATCAGTGATATATATGTGGAAGGGACCCTTGCTAATTGCAGCTTAATGAAAGGAAGCAAGTTCTAAAAATAGGAAAAAGCAAGAGTGACCATTGTGAACAGAAGGGAAACGTGTTACAGACAAAAGGTAGTTTGAAATGTAATCAGATGTCAAAGTCTAGAGATTATTCCCATTTTTTTCAATAAGATTAAAAAAATTGTTCTAAAAAGTAGGCAGTTTTGAGGAAACTTCAGCCTTGATCTCTGTTTAATCTCCTAATTACTAATTCATGTTGTTGAATTACCTTGGATAAAAACTTCCACCATTCTTATTTGGTGGTAGATAAAATATATTTCTCTTTGGTCACCTCAGACTAAATTCCTCTGATGTCAGCTAAGATTGGAGCCCAAAGCTAAGAAAAATAGAATGCCTAGATTTTATTAACTCCTTCTTTACTTTCTTAGTCCTTTTCTCCATACATAAGACTCCTTTTTGCCTCTTGTCTTTCCATCCCTATCTTTCTACCCTTATTTAGTTTTCCTTTAGTAAAAATTAGTTGAGCTGTTATTTCCTTGTTTTCTCTTGTATTCACTTCTTTTGAGATTATAATTTCTTTTTAATGTGAACATTTCAATGTATCAAACGTGTAATGCTTAGTTCTTGGAGACAGAAATGTAATCCCCTTCATCAAATTACATTCCTGAGAACTCTTCCTATTTATGTGAATTTTTAAAACTTTGAAGCATGCTACCTGATGTGTGAATGAAAGACATCATACGCTTTAAAAAATGGTCAAGGTGATTGAAAGATCATAAAGAAAATAATATGCTTCCAAAGATGCTCATTTAAAATAAGGAAGAACTATTGTTACAGATGAAATAGCTCAGATAACTAAAATACAATATATTATTATGCAAAAGTAATTATGCAGCATGAATAGATTTGAGTTATAGGAGAGAATGAAAAATTGGGTATGTGAGTTTAACATTAGCCTCTGGGAAATCAATGTTCTGTAATGTGTTATGGGTCATATATCTATAGGATTTTATATACTTGTTCTTATTTGTCATGGAAACTTATTCTTTATATATGCTACATCATTCCTGGCTTACTTGGAATTTACTGTGAATAATTCATTATTTTTATGGTGATGATTTATGAAAAATAATAAACCATGATACCTTTATTCTGTGTGTGTGTGTGTGTGTGTGTGTGTGAGTGTACACAATTTCCTGCTTGATTTATTATCTAGAGGCTGCTGGTATCCAGAGTGCAAGTCCTAATTTGAACTATATCAGTTAGGTAGTTAGCGCTCATTATTTATTAAAAAATCCCACATATTTTCTTTATAGAGTTTCTTATTTGGGGATATGTTTTATTTTAAAACTCCTAACCCCTTGGTTATACTTTTTTAATGTCAAGTCATATTTATCACATTTTAATCTTTCTGAAATTGGGATGGTACTTATAATTAGTGTGGATGTTTAACATGTATTTTCTTCCCTGCAATTGAAAGTGATTCTTAAAGTTGATGATATCTTAATATCAAGAAAATAACATACTAAGTTGTATTTGTAAGTAGAATTTAACAGCTAAACGTATCTGAATACAACATCACAGTAGATTTTCCCAGGTTGACTTAAATGATTTTGAAAATCTGAAAGTTAGCATTAGTTATATTCACGTGTATATTCATAGGAATATATACATGCATTGACATACACATATACACAATATAGAAAGACATACATAAATACACATATATGTAATATACATATATATATATAATCTTGTGGCCAGTTACTTATGATTTCAAAATTACTTAAATCTGGTATGGAAAGTGCAAATTTTGGTGATATATTAGTTTTGGACAACTATTTCATATTTGTTGTATAAAATATATACATAGATGTATACTGTATATATAGAAATATTATTTACACACACACATGCACACATAGTGGCTGGGTAGTGATGGAGAGGTTATCCACTGGCATTAAGCAAATATCTTGAGGCTCAGATACAATCCATGTAAATCCATTCTTGTCACCCAGTCAGTAAATATAGCAGCCCTTTCTCCTTCCTCACATAATCGTCAGTCATGTGACCTTGTGCCCTATGCTTTCTTTTCCCTTTCCAATCTGACCTGGGTATTCTCTATTCATCTTCTCTGTCTCTGTCCCTTTCTCCATTTTTACCTGATTTATATTAATGTGCTGAAGCAGGAGAGGCACACAGCCATGCTCTCCCCTATGGATAGAGTATTCAACAGGACAGTCCCAGTTTATGCTTATTGTCCCATTTTGGAAAATAAATCACTTTACTCAACCTACCTGAAGATGACCCAAATATGTTTTGTTTGTCTGTTTGGTTGTTTTGCGGTACTCGGGCCTCTCACTGTTGTGGCCTCTCCCGTCGCGGAGCACAGGCTCCGGACGCTCAGGTTCAGCGGCCATGGCTCACGGGCCCAACCGCTCTGTGGTATGTGGGATCTTCCTGGACCGGGGCACGAACCCGTGTCCCCTGCATCGGCAGGCGGACTCTCAACCACTGCGCCACCAGGGAAGCCCCCAAATATGTTATTTTATAAAATGAAAATGAACAGCAAGGGCAGTAGGAAATATAAATCTAATAAGCCTCTGCTTCCCCAGACCTTTTGTTACAGGGCTTTATTTAAAGTGTCCATAGAGTTTTCTTGTCTATCTTTCTGAGAGAACAGTTTCTTTCGGTGAATTTTAACCTGATAAACTCCTATTTATAATTACTTAGTTTCCTTCGATACTTTAGGTCAGTATTTTTCAGGTGAGTTAATTATTCTTAAGGCATAACTTATAGAGATCCAAGAATATGAAAACTTAACTCCCCAGAAAGCAATATGATCTAGAGTCTGAACTAAGAAATCATTATATGCTATTCTAATGATGAGAGGTAGAAGCTGACATTATTTAGGAAATTCCCCTCAGGAAAAATTTCTACTCTGCTAAACTAGTTACTGTCTTGACATCAATGATATTTGCCTAAGCAGTAATTTTCCAATGTCTGTCTCAACATCACATATATGTACCTTTCACATACGCAAATTTTGTAATGTTAGATGAATAAAAATAACTCATTATTCTTTTTTCCCATTCATTTAAAATGTTCAAGCTTGTGACTTTAAGGGGAAAGAATAACTTTTTAAAGTTTCCAATTTGTGATTAAGTAAAAATGGTCATTTTAATCTTATATTCACTGCAAGATAATATGTATATTTGTACACATATATATGTGTATATATGAATATGCATGTGTATTGCTCATATTCTAATTAGTTGGTTACAGGCCATTTAAACATCTTTTCCGTAGGATAGCAAGGATTATTTTAAGTACAGTAAGTACTCTGAAGAACAGAAAATGACAGTCCGCTTTTGAGAGGGAATAATAAAAAGGTTGTTTTTCCCTCTCTAGAATTGCAAAACATAGGAAATATTTGCTTGTTGAATGTTATTTCTGAGTAGAGTTTTTCTAAGTATAAATATTTCTATTGATTATCATTGAGTAGAATGCTAATGCTGTTCCCATATATCACGGGGGAAATCTTCTATTTTTATAAGGCCAATGTTACCTAGCGAGGATTCTACCTCTCTAGGTTGTTGAAAGGATGTTACTTTAGGGTTTTTTAGCTAACGGGGTTTTGTTTTTCAGTAATCTGTATGTAGTGAAAGAAACAGACTTGCTTCATGAAGGAATTAATTTTTTGAGATGTAGCCTTTATCACTATCAAGACATTTTCCCCTATTTTATGTTGTAATTCAGAGGCCTATTATTTGACATTTGTTTTTCATCTACTAAATTTAATGAATTTTCAGTTGAGTCAATTTCTACCTATTAACATATAAAATAAGAAGCAGGCATTATAATATTTTTCCAATTAATAGTATTTCTCGAATTTGTCTCTAAATTTGTCTCAAACTGGGCTCATTATCTCTGGATACAAACTAAGTTCTTCCCATGGTCCTTTTTCTGTTTTGGGGAGCACCGAGTTAAGTCAGCTTTGCCAGTGCCCTTCAACACTTCCTTGTCCCTTGTTCCAAATGTCCCATTATTTGTCAGTTACTTTGTTGACATCAATGACATATCTTTTACATGCATCCACTTCTCTCATTTCTGTTGCCATTATCTTGGCTCAAAATATTATTACCTTGTTTACTTTAGTGATTGCATGACTGGCATGCCTAATCAGTAGAGTTAAAAATAAAGCTAAATATTTGTAAATTCATTTCTGGAGATTAACTATATTTCTATTTAATTCAATGTAAGCAGCATGTAGAAAATAGTGAATGCTTTTTTCTTTTTCTTTTTTATCATGTCTGAATCATTACTCTGTCTTTGCAAAGAAGTGGGATTTGAAATATACTTTATTCTGGAAATTAGATTCCTTAAAAATATTATTTCATATGTACATATAGATATATATGAGTACACACATGTACATATCACACCACTGCTTGTATATTTCTCAATTTATTTAAAGAAGTGTTTTAATTTTTTCAAAATGCACTTGCTAATGACTTTATTCTTGTTTATCTTGATGCCTCTACTTTCTGTTTCATTTATATAGGCTATGTAAATTTTCCAGACTAGCCTTTGGTTGTGTTAGAGTATGTGCAACTTTATGTGTATTGGGGATTGGTTAGAAACATTTGTTTCAGTGCTACCAAACATGAGTTTTGTGTACAGGCTGGTAGTTTTACTGGTGGTAAAAATAGAAAGTTGTGTCTTTGGTATTACTTGAGTAATATTAAGAAACTTGATGGAAAATATCTTTTCTACTGGCTTGATTCTTGAAAATCATGTTACTAATTAATATTTTGTTTTCTAAGTATTGAGGCAGTTGGTAAAATGTAAGTATTATATAAGGAAAAATAGTGTAAGAAATTATCACACTGCAGCTTGGTTCACTGGAAGAGTGTCGAAGTTTGCCTAGATGTTACCTCTGGTCCTACCTTAATTCTTTAGGATTTCTGCAGTGATTTCTCTTCCTAGCCACCTGAGCAGCTGTGGGAACTTGTTTCATCTCTTGGTCCAGGACATCTGCCTGGACACGTCTCTAACATTCTCCTCATTATCATCACTGTCATTTATTGAGCATTTACTGTGTGCTAGGTACCATGCTACATGCTGGACTCAGGTCATCTTATTTAAGCCTCCTAAGGCTGTTGTAAGATAAATATAATTATTCCCATTTTACAGTTGAAAAAAACTAAGACTTAGGTGGTTTAAGTAATTAGTTAAAAATCATTTACCTGGTGAGTTGCAGAAGTGGTTGCCTGACTTCCTAACTAGTATGCTTTATTTCTTATTTATCACTTTATCTAACTCACACTGGCTTTGGAGTCTAGAGAGGTAAACACAGTATAATGTGTCTGATACTATTTAGACATCAATTATCAACATTGGATCTTATTTCCTGTAGGGTAAACACTATGATGTGCTAAGCTACACTTTAGCTTTCTGATACTGCTTTTCACTTTGGGTCCTCAGGAAAGAAACCTATAGTTGATCAGGGATTCACGATGTGGATGGATGGTGACAGCTCAAAATCAAAGCTCTCTTCTTCTTACTAAGCTCATATTGGCCAAATACAAAGTGTAAGGGGAAGGGTCTAATCTGGAAAACATTCTGAACTGGGATAGGAGCCTTACATATACTCCCAGATAAAATATGTGTAAGATTATTTAGGGAAACCTTTAGGGATTTTAAAACTAGATGTCTGTGTTGACTTGGAAATTGGTAGAAATGTTTCCCATTAAATGATGTTAGTTTTTCTTTTTAACAAGAAGTGTAAAAAGTTAGAAACCTCAGTTAATCGGATTATTTTGTTTTATATTAAATGACACTTGTTTTGATTTCTTTCTGTACATAAAAGAGTCATAGGTAGGTGCTGGAGCACAGGAGGACTGGGGAAGTGGAGAAACAAACATGAATAAGGTATAATTTCTGCTCCCTGACAAAATCATAGACTATTGAAGGAGATATGCATATAATGCGAGAAAGGAAAGGGAGGCAATGGATGGGGTGAGCTAGTAGAAAAGTTATGTGCTTGTATAAGGATGTGTGTGTGTGTATATATATATATATATATATATATATATATGTATATGTAAGGGAGGGTGTGTATGTATATACATATATATATATGTATATGTAAGGGAGGGTGTGTATGTATATACATATATATATATATATATGTATATACACACACACTTTGCTCTGACTGGCTGATTCTACTTACTATGTCATTTATCCTTTGTGGGTGCAAAACAAACTAGCCATCTTCTTTGTTTGGAAATAGTGTTGTTATTTTCCAGATTTATTGGCAAGAGTCAATATTACTGAGAAGTGATTTAATATTTACTTTTATAGACTCTCCCACAAAGATACTATATTTTACTTTGAAATTTATTTGTTTGAAGAGCAATCTATCTCTTAGAGCTCTTAAGCATTCTAATGGTTAATTAGTGTGAGTATAATGGACTGTTTGGATCATCAATTTTAATTATCTTGATTCTACTAGTAATTTAGTTAAAGAAGCATTTTCAGGAAGTGCTTAATTAAGAGCCTGAATTTATGTTATGCTACCTTTACACTTATAAAACAAACTAGTTTTTTATACTTTTAAGTTCTTAGATGAAATCAACACCTTAATACTCAGTTTCAGTATTTTCTTAAGATCTAAGTTGCCAACTAATGTAACAATTGCTATCTTGAGATAACAAGTATAGGGTAATAAGACAGGAAATCAATATGATTTTGAAAAATTTCAGATGTCTGTAACTTGAGAATAATGTGAAAGAAAACACTCTTTGCAGGAGGATAATAATTCTAGTGCATTTTGTGTGAAAAAATATTTTTGTGAACTCCTGCAAAGTGATATCACAAAGTGAAAAAAAAAATGAGTTCCATTTGAAAGGTAATAGTTCTCCTTGCATTAAAGTGCAATTTAAAATATGTATCTTAAATATTTAAATGACTTTGCCCTTTGTGAGTGTATTTTCTTCTTTACAAACAATTTGTATTTCAGTTTTGCAACAAGAAATAACTAGGGGTTGGCTATATGAATTATTTTCATAAATTCATGTGCTTGTGTCCACAAAACCAAATAGAAATATTCATTCAGTAACCTACTGACTTCAACAAAGACTTGCTGAATGCCTTTGCTGGTCCTGATGCTGGGCTAGTTGCTGGAGATACACCAAGTCCTTGGCCTCAAGGCTTCTGGATGGAACATAAACCCTTCTAACATATACTTATAACCTTCTTGAGTTCAAAAATCTATGACGAACCACATTTTTCTATGCCTTATGTTGTTTCATGTGGTCCCTTAAACACAGTAAGAACTAAATACATATTTATTGAATGCGTGAATGAATACATGAGTTTAAGTAATAGACTAATGGGTACTTGGCATAGTCTAGGAAGAAATTAAAAATGTTCATCCCTGGATGACTGTGAGAACTATATGACTGAGATAATAAAGTCTTATGATATCAAGCCCAGATCATCTTGACTCTAGGATAGAGGTAGAGGGCTACAATGAATTTTCAAAAATCCACACTAATGATTAGGCACATAGCGCTGCATTATAATGTTTGGGAACTTCTTCATTTATTTTATATTAATTATATACAAGTTTTTATTATTTTTATTAAAAATTTTAATGTTATATTTTATCATGTAAAGAATTAGTTTAAATTTGAAATATATAAAACTTTAAAAATCAATATTGAAAATAAAATAATTATTTTTATTTTGTTGATTTTACACCTATAAATTTCAGAATGTTATGTCTGTGCTTTGTCCTTTAATACCTTTTGTACCTGCATTTTTCAAACTCTTTAGTACTCCCTAGACTCATGGCCCATGATGTCCAAAAGTTTGGTGCACCTGTCAAATTAGTTCTTCCTGTAATGGACTCTGCCCTGGATCATTCTATGTTAACCTGTTTTATTTTTGGTGCCAGTGAAAAGTTATATTTATCTTTTACTGAGGGAAAGCAAAATGTCCCAAACTGTTTTCATTTACATGAAAATCTTCTGCACAGCCTGATGCCTGTTAAATTGGCACTATTGCCAGGTATAGTGATGGGAATCCAAATTGAGACTGTGGCTCAAAGGCCCCACTAATCTTGATGTTATGTTTCCAAATCTGTTTCTTCATACAACTGTGCAATGAGGTACAGTTGCTAATCGGTTTGAAAACAATCTCATCCTTTTTCTTTTTCCTGGAAATTGTGGTTACAGCAGTCCACTTAAGGAACTTATAATGATGATACAGCAGTTGATATTTTAAATCTAAGATTTGTATAAATATGCGAGAATGAAAATTAAACACTACAAAGCAAACAACATATAACGGTATTTGTATTGCTACAAGTAACTCTTGAAGTCTAGCTATTACTAGCAGTGTACTTTAATCTCAGAGAGGCTCTATATGGGATTTCCCTCATCACTGGCATTATATTTGGTTTTTCTGTCATGATTTTTGATATCTTATTTGCTTTCCAACTGGCTTTTTCCTCCTCAACAGCTTACTGTCATTTTGGCATTCTTCATAAAACAGGATCTGCATTTCTGACATACCTGAGATCTTGTCTTGCATTAGGGGTTCTTATTCCTGCCTAGGACCTAGAGGGCAGCACCTCAGGATTACATGCATCCTTGTAGCTGTCTTCTAATTAAATAGGCTTTCAAATGATGCAATAATTTACTGGTTAGCATTTTCTCTTCACTTTATTATTAAATTAATTCAGATTTTGGTTGCGATGTTTCCATACTAAATGAGATGATACTATATATACATCTGCTAAGTTGCATAAAAATCCTGCACTTGGAGATTTAGTTCAAATAACACTTCTTTGATGAAAACCCCTCAGATGAATTTGATTCTGTAAGGATGAGCTTCTGCTATGAATTTCTTCAGAATTTATATACACATAAGTATCAGTGCATGCTGTTTCTTCCATCCATCCTTTCATCTATTATTGAGTACTCTCAGGATCCTGAGTAAACAAAACCAATTGCCTGGCTTCAAAAGTAAGCAGTTGTAAATCACTACTTTTTTTCCTAGATGTCTGTGTAGGATATGGTGGAAGTTGTGGGAAATACTTGCCTTTGCTGTGATGCTTTATATAGATAAGACCATGTTTAAGCTGGCCTGGCTGGTTGTATATACATACTGCCATTATTTCATTTATATTAACATTATCTAACTATCTAGACTGTAAATTTGATAGAGAATAAAAATTTCTCAGGGGTTATACAAGCTATGTATTAGTAAAATTTTGAAAGTTCTTGTTAGTGGAGACACTGGCAGGGAACAAAATTGCTTCTCACAAAGTTTATGTTTGTAATGATGATATCAGATTTTCAGGTAAGGATGAGCTAATATGTATATGTAATTTATTATTAATAACTTATTAGTATAAGTAATTATTAATATAATATCCATTATTCTCTTGTTATTTCAAATTTTTATATGACACAAATATTAGGAACTTTAAAAAAGGTAAGTCCTGACAATATAGCTTTTATTATAATGCAATAAAACACTTCTTGTTGACATTTAAATAAAGATCAACTTCTAAATTGTGTTAGCACATATACATTACATGAGTGGTGACTATCATTGGACTGACCGGAAGTAATGTTGGGGAAGGGGAGTATCTAGCTCTTCTCAGTGTTTTACTTATGTTGTCTCACTTAATTTTACTGGGTCCTTTTTTTTTTTTCTTGCACAGTTATACATCGCGTTTACAAACTGTCATTTTCTAGTGTTGATTTTCTGTTACTTTACTTCATAGGATATAGTATGTCTGACTTTAGTTTCTTAGTAATAATGAACAAGTTAATGATGGTTGAATCTTTAATCAGTTTTATGTGATCAGCCACATATATATGCAGATGATATTTTTTCCACCATGGCTCTGATCAGACTAATTAAAAATAAGCTACATAAAGAGAAAATGTGAGGTGTTATTTCTTAATGGTCCACTTTGTTTCATTAACAATATAATGATTTGGTTTCAGCTCAAGGTTCAAAGTAGCTATCAAATGCAATTAAAAAATCAAAATGTTTTAGGCCATATTTGGGCAGTAAAACTCAAACCTGAGGTTGCATAACAGTCTTCACTATCATCAGTATACCCTACTGAGAGAATCTGCTTTAGCTTCTTTTATCACAGCTGGACATTCAGGGATATAAAAGGCACAGATATAAAATAACATGAGGGAGTTTTATGTAAGAGTTTTTATTATTGGTTTCTTATTGTTAGGTTGCATTATTTGTACTGCTAGTCAATAATCTGAATGATATAAGATCAGTGATGAAGAAAAGGATGAATCTTTATATATAGATACATACTTCAGATAGATTCTCTATAGCTTCTCCGTGATAAAGTTTAGTCTTATATCATTATGAATAGTATTAACAATTCACCATTTTTCATTCTACTATTTAAGTATCTACTATCAAAATATTGTAGTATCTATAATATAATCAAACTATCAAGATTCAAAAAGAAGAACTGATCATAAATTTTGCAGAAATATATGATTAAGGAAATCTAATGTAAAGGTTAGGAAATCCAATCTAGGGGGTCAAAATGATTTTTGTTTTCTCATGGCTATTAAGGAAGATGTCACTTGAATGAGCCTTAGAGTAGAATTATAAATTAATTTTTAAATTAATATACTCTTACTATCTGGTTCTCTCCCTCTCCCTCAGATTTAATTTTAAAATCTATTAACAGGGTTCTGATATTATATGAGATAATGAGCATATTTTATATAATATATAATATATGTAATTTATAATATGTGTAGGCATATTATGTATAAAAGCATATTTTATGTTTATATAAATATATATAAATGTTTCTTCTGAGATATATATATATATATATATATATATATATATATATATATACACATACACACACACAGTAGTCCCCCCTTATCCACAGGGGCTTCTAAGACCCCCAGTGGATGCCTGAAACCATGGATGGTACTGAATCCTATATATATTGTTTTTTCCTATATGTACATACATAGATAAAGTTTAATTTATAAACCAGGCACAGTAAGAGGCTATCCGAATTGCCAGCATCACTACTCTTATGGTTTGGGGCCATTATTAAGTAAAATAAATGTTACTTGAACACAAGCATGGCAATACTTGTAAAGCTGATCTGTTAATGGAGATGGCTGCTAAGAGACTAATGGGCGGGTAGCATATGCAGTATGGATACACTGGACTAACAGGTGATTCACATTTCTGGTAGTACTGAGCTGGAGGGCAAGCGATTTTTATCACTCTACTCAGAATGGCACCCAAATTAAACTTATGAATTGCTTATTTTTAGAATTTTCCATTTAATATTTTTGGGCCATGATTGACCACAGGTAACTGAAACCACAGAAAGCGAAACCAAGGTAGATAAAGAGGGAGTTCTTTGTGTGTGTATATAAAACGTGGTTATGGTTAGTGACTTTTTTCTAATAGAAGAATCTTTGTTATTTTCTTCCTATTGCCATCCCTCACTTGTATTTGTGGAATTTTCACTCCATGCACAGAATTGTGCCAAACATTTGAGGATAATTCAAGGAGCCATAGAAATGAGAATAGATTGCTTACCATCTCTGGGCTTCTATCGTCATTTAGAATATGTGGATAAAAAGTTAAGAAAATAATAGGTAAATTGTACTAGTTGTGAGTAGAGACAGAAAGGGAGAGGGCTTTCCGCATATGACATTTCATGCTTGTTTATAAGGAGACACTAGAGCCCAGAGATTCCACCCACTCCCTGAGAAATTTTGTCAAAACAAGGTAATAACTCTTCTTTGAACTGGCATTGTCCTTGGAAAATGATGATATTCCAACCGAATTTACCAAGTCCCTCTCTCACTCTAATAGAGAACTGATTAGGTTTTCTTACCTTTTATTTTAATTCATCTCTCATATGCTTTTTTATTTGCTTCAGTTGCTTACATTTTAATAAAATATTTATGGCTTTTATAAGTAAATCAGACTCTCAAAAGAATGGAATGGGAATCATCCTAAGTGCCTTTGGGGAGAACTAAGGTATTTTGAATGGCTTATTTGTTTATTTTTAATGATTTTATAATTTTTTATTACAGGACATTAAATTGAGACACACAGAAGTGACAGGGTAGAACAAAAGCTGTGCATTTTCTTAATAAGTGTACTAAGTTCTTATTGTTTAGCTGTAATCACTATCCTAGTATCTGAATAATGCAGGTTTTCTTAGCTTCCTCTGAAGAAGAATTTAAAAATACAAATTAAGTACAGAAAGATTCTAGAAAATAAGAACATTTCACATATAATTCAAATGTAGTCAAAATTCCAAGAACATTGTTGAAATGTTGTGTTGAGGTAGACAATGAAAAGTAACACAATGGGATGAGGTCATTCTGTCTGAGGGATGGGAGTGGCAGGAAAAATAAGACTATAGTTTTAACACTGAGACAGCATTTCCTAGATGGTAGCCCCATGAAAGAACATTGAAAAATTTATTGGGTCTGTTTGCTAACCATTTTATGATTGCTTATTTCTCACAGTGTGTTCAATGTAAATACAGCTTTGTGGCTTATATTCACGTCATGGTATTGAGGCTACCTCTTAGACCCTTTCTTTTTACTTGAGAACATTAGCAGTACGGTTTTGAAGAAAGGAAGAATCTTTCTCTAATGTTGTAAACTATATAGTTCCTGTGGGTATTTAAAGGGATTCAGAGTTCAAGAAGTTTAATAATGCAGAAGTCTTTATACCAGAATGCTTAGTGGTCCCCTGATCACACTTGCCCCTCTTGAACCTTTGGTGCACACCTGCTTTATTGTCAGAACACACAGGTGGCTTCTGTCAGGATGCATGACTATAGCAGAAATGCCTGCCTGATTCAGCATTCCAGTTAAATTCCTACTTACAAGCATTTAATTAATAGAGGGGGTAGATGGCTCCTAGTCACCAAAATCTGGTCAGTTTCTTGACTCAATAATATGTGGTCCATACCGTGGACTACCCAGGTTAGAGGGTGCTTCTACCAGTTCCAGGGCTGATGTCTGATCTGTAAGGTCTCTTTCAACATTCAAATTCAGAAATTTTCTCCTCTATTGTTGATCCTAAATTGATATTTTATATTTTAAAAAAGCATGTGTTTTGGAGAGGAAAGCCCTTTCCTGGAAATAATATATTCCCAGCTCATTCCTTCAGGGATTTCTTCTCTGGACCCACTGAGTTATTCAGAGACTCAGTGTGTCCTTAAGAGGCCTGTGGAGTAATAGAGAACTGGGAGGAAAGAAAATGATTCTCAACTTCATGGTGCAGTAAATGCATTTCTACAGACTGGGGCCTTGAGTGTAGCCATTTTCAAAATCTGCTTGGGGATTTAGGGTTTTAAACTTATGCCACGAATGATATTGATTAAGCATTTTCTGCCTCACCCATTAGCTCTCCCTTCTGCCCAGTCCTGTAATGAAATCACTATTTGTGCTGTGGAAATCACCGAGGCAATAAATCCAACACTTACGACTTCAATGCATTATTGAGAAGAGAGCACAGATGGACTGTGGGGAGCAAGCAGTTGTTCACACCAGCTAATATCTTTGATAATTAATAACTGTAACAGGGGAAATGTACAGCAAATGGAGTAACTGATCTAATTTTTAACTAAAATATAGCATGAAAAATCTCTGGTTTGTAATTAAAAAGAATTTTCTCTATAGCACTGAAGAAAACCTTTTGATTCTTGAGTGCTGACTTCAGTCTCAATGACATTGTAATGGGTAAAGGATTAACATACTCCATGTCATTTGCAATCACTTTGGGTCTAGCTTAAACTTCTACCCAAGGTAGTATAAATATTCTATTTATTGAATACCAACTAGGTTTCAGGAACTGTGCTAGGCACTGGTAATTCAAAGATAAGTGAAGCATTGTTTCGGTTTCCAAGGAGCTTCCCGTCTCTACGAGGCCTCCATGTATATAAACATAAAAATGAGTAAGCTCAGCCTTTAATAGGGTTATTTACTGGCTTCAGAGAAGGGTATAATCAGCTCTGCTAGGCTGAGATCAGGAAAGGTCATAGAGAGAAGACTTCTGAGCTGAGCCTTGAAGAGAGAATAGGAACTCTTTTAAGAGAAAAGCAGAAAGACCATTCCAGGCAGAGGCACAGAGGCATGAGACAACATGGTGGTCCATGGGACTGGAACAACTCAAAATTGCAGTACCAAATGATGCATATGGAGGAGCAGCAATAGGTATACATGCAGGTTATGAGAATACAGTGAAATGGTCGGTGAGAGATGATGAGGGCCTGAGGTCAGGAACCAGGTTCTCCCAATAAGGATAGGAAAAAAGGGTCAATCTTGGGGTAACCTTGGGCAAGTTAATTAACCTTTCTGAGCCACAATATTGGTGTTTGTTAAATGGATATAATAATCCCTACCTTATAGTTTTGTTGTTAGCCCTGGAGATAATACATATGTGTTCCCTGGAATAATAAGTTCTCAGTAAGTAAAATGGATGATTATAGTATTATTCCTGATTGACTGAAACACTCCATCATGTCTTCTGTCCTTTTTCTACATAGTTCACTGCTTGTCACTTGCATATCACTGTTCAATATATAACTGAAATGAGCTTAGAGAATTAAGCTTCTTTTTTAAATGCTTCTGCCAAATCATTTTTTCAATAATTATTACCATTGCCACATTAATCTATATTTGAGATGCAATCAAATTGAAGGGCTCAAAAATTTATAACTTCTGTCTATCAGAACACGAAGGAGAGAGAAACATTTGGACATTATTAGAATTGTTGGCTTATTAGTGGAAATGTCAAAATTAACTAAGTAAAATGGACTGAGAGGGCCTCCCTGGTGGCGCAGTGGTTGAGAGTCCGCCTGCCGATTCAGGGGATATGGGTTCGTGCCCCGGTCTGGGAGGATCCCATATGCCGCGGAGCGGCTGGGCCCGTGAGCCATGGCCGCTGAGCCTGAGCATCCGGAGCCTGTGCTCCGCAACGGGAGAGGCCACAGCAGTGAGAGGCCCGCGTACTGCAAAAAAAAAAAAAGAAAAAAGGACTGAGAATTCTAATTCTAATATGGGATGTACTGAGTTACTGTTTAGCTTTAGGCACATCACTTCACCTTTTCAGTGCATATCTGTAAAATGAGATAGATGATGCCTGCTGATTAAATACCAATGAGCAGCCTTAAGCATAAGAATGATAAATAATAAAATAATAACTTTCCCTTCTGAGGATAAAAAAAAATTGTGTCAGCAGATCTATTCTTATGTTGGGACTTAATAAAACACTGTAAGTGGGAATTGTATACATAGTCCAGATTTTTTTTATTAACGTCGGTTTCATCATATGTATTCCTGACTTCCACAATTTTGTTCCATACTTCAGTAGTTTTGTTTTAAATTATAAAAAGCAAAATCTCTGTGAAAGGTAAAAATTAATCTGCTGATGCTTTCCTTTCCACCCCCTTGTAGAATCTCTAAGATAAGTGGAAAAATATTGTTTCAAAATCTAATACAGCAGAAAATGTCTCCAACATTTTGTCTCCAGCAAAACAATCCACTAGTGTATGTAACAGGATGCTTTTTTTTTTGTCTTGAGAGAGGGGACACTTTATAAAGAAATGCAAGCATTTGAGGTTGTCACTCATCCTGGTTTCCTCTTGGAATTTCTTCCCTGCCTCTCTGTATCTTCCTGGTTAAATTCTACCTACTGTATGAAGACTTCAGAAAAAACAAAACCCCAAAGCTTCTGTAACCATTCTTTTTTTTTTTCCCAGCCCTTCTATTAAATTTTATTTGTTTTTCCTATTATTTTGGCAATTGTATTTTTTTACGCCTTTATTGGAGTATAATTGCTTTACAATGTTGTGCTAGTTTCTGCTTCATAACAAAGTGAATCAGTCACACACACACATATGTTCCCATATCCCTTCCCCCTCGCGTCTCCCTCCCTCCCACCCTCCCTATCCCACCATCCTTTTCTGAACTGTTTCAATTTTTACTCCTCCTCTGGTACTTCATACATGCTGCTGTGTGTTAGTGACTATCCTATTATGAGTTATGTCTTATCTTCCAATTATTTCACAGACACTTGAGAGCAACTACTTTGCTTTCTCTGTTGTCTCGCCTGGTCCTGAGGAGAAATTTATAGATTTATTGGCTTCTTCAGGACTTGCCAAACGTAGATATACAAGTTTTATCTGAGGTTGCACTTCTCCCAGATCTTAGATTTAGACCCTGTTGTATCACTGTGTCCTTCTGTATCTGTGGCAGAAAGAAGGCAGTAAGCTGGGCCATGAACACGGGTATTTGTATTTATGATGGTTTCTTCAATTCCTAGGATTCTTACCCTTGTTCTATAAAGCTTATACAAGTGCTCATAAGTCAACCTCGCATATATCCCAACACAAAAGTTTTGGCCAACAGAGCATGAGGGAGACCAAACAGGGAATGCAAATCTTGTCTCTAAAACTTATAAATATGGATTATTCCTTGTCCTCCTGAATAGTATGAATTATTGGTGACATTAAATTCATGGTGTAGGTTCTAGCTGAAGAGGATTAAGAGTGTCTTAGAAATTGTATCCCAATTTCAGAAAAATCTTAATGGGAGCAAGATTATACCAGTGTTCTAAGTCACATAATCAAATAAAGTGCTCTACTGCATTGTGTTGGCAATTTTTGCCTCTCTCTGCTTTTGCACTCTCATAATTCTATTTGGCTTGATGGCTTCACCCTGAATTTTAAGGATTTGATGTTAAGAAGATGTCAAAAAATTATAAACCACAATAATTGCTTTGACTCTGTTTCCCGAAATAATTTAAGGGGAGTAACATTTTGTTGGTATCTCCCTCAGTCACTTCCCTGCTGATCATTTCCTTCTTCACCTTCTTAGAGACACAAATGCATATGTACAAGGTTTATGGCAATCATGCTTTAGGGCTTTCTACATTGTATATTGACCAGTTAGTAGGCACTGTAGCTATGGAATCTTGGAGGTACACATGAATCTTGCCAGGATTTGGAGTTTCCCTGGAGGAAGGTCACTCTTCAGGGTATTAGCTGATCTAAGTGAAAAGTCTAAAAATGTGTGTGTGTGTGTGTTTAATATGGGGCTTTCAGTATACTCTTGTACATAGTTGTTACCCCAAGGGAAAGCCCTTAAACTGACCTAAGTTTGCATAACGTAGGTAGACTCGGTCAGACTGTGATTGTGGTCTATGACCTAGTATGTGTACTACCAGCCCACAATTATCCAAGCTAACAGATAAGCCTGAAATGGAACTTTCTAAGCTCTTGGTGGGTTTTATATTAAGAATCACTCCTGTTCCCTTTTTCCTCCCTCCCTTCATTTCTCCCTTTTCTTCTCTATTGATTTATTCCTTCATTCATTCAATAAATGATCATTGAACACATATTACGTACCAGCTACAGTTTTAGGTGTTAGTGGGATGAGTAAATAAATAGAAACATAGTAAGGGGACACACATTAAACAAATAGTCACACAAATATATTGTTTCAAATTTTGACGTTGGTCATGGAGGAAAACTATAGGAAAGTAGTCTTTTAGGGAGGAACATCATGGAAGGTTTCCCTAAGAAAGTTTTATATGAGCTGAGATGAGTGAAGGCAGGAGGAAGCATGCTTCAGGCCGAAGTAACACTGTGCAAGGGATCAGGGGCAGGCACAGGAAGGGGAGTCCAGAATGGCGTACTAGAAATTACAGGATGAGACTGAGGTGGTGCTGGTGGTAGTGGGAAGAAGGCCCATTTGAGATGGGTCCAAGAGGCCATTACGGACACATCATTAGTAGCTTGTAGGCCATTTTATGATACTTTGAGGGATTTTTAAATGGCTTGTTTGTTATCATAAAGCAGTTGAGGCCAATGAAGAATTTTAAGTGGGAAAGTGACATGAACTGATTTGTATTTACAAAAAGACAATTCTGAAGAAGAAAGAGCTAAAGTGGAGAGTAAATATCTGCAAAGCTGTTAGGAGGCTACTGAAGGAACCGTTAGAGAGGTGAGAAGGCATTGTGGATGGGACTGGCAGCCAGCAGGTAGAGGAGTTGCATCCAGTTTCTAGAGAATTTCTGTAGAGGGACAGGGTTTGGTGATGGGATTCGGAAGGGGAGTGAGTGAGAACGTCTCAAGAATATTTAAGTTTCTGGATGCATAAGTGTCCTGATGTGTACAAGGTATCCTGTGAACAGGATACATTGCAAGGGTGATGGGTTCACAGTTGCTTTAGCCATGAGAATTAATAAAGATGTGGAGGTTTTGACATAACTTAATGGAGATGTTGGGGAGGGGTTTTGTTCAGTTCTGGATCTCAGAAGAGAGGTTTAGGCTGGAGTCATTAGCATGGCAATCACTGGATATATTAACTGATTTTGTTAATTTCAATAGGGTGTTTTTCCAAAGGTAAATGAGGCATTCCTTTTTAAACATTTTTCTAGCTTATGTTGTAGCATTATGTTATGTTTCCTTAACCAAAACTTACAAGTCCAGTTTCCTATACTATGTTTGGATACCTGGAATTTCACTCCATCTATGTTATCGATGTTATTATTATTACTACTACTATTATTATCACCATGCTGTACATTACACCCAATTATGGAACATGCTATTTATATTTAACTTTTGAAGAAATACCCTTGGATTTTGAAAATCAGACTTTATGTCCTCAAATGAATCTGACTGATTTTAGAAGAATAAGGGCTTTCCATCCTGGTGGAGTCCTGGAAATGAGTTTTTGGAGATATGGCTATGTGTTGGTCTTCATACGTGTGACTCTATAATTGTGAATTGTGATACAAGTGTACTTTTCTCAGCTCCCCTGCACTAACCAGCAAAGTGACCTTGAGCAAGTCACCAGCAGCTCAACATGACCTCCAAGATTCATTTTGGCCTTAAGATTCTATGAAAAATTAGTATTAATCCTAAGAAAATGGGATAAGGGTGGAGAAAGCACTTATTTTAAATACTGGAGAAGTTTTTGATCCCTGGAGGAATTAAATCTTCTGAAATTATTGAAGATATAGTAAATGGGAGGTTATAAGTTTTTTCCCCCTATCTTTCTACACATACTGAAAGACAGTTAAATTGCTGTTAAAAATGTGAAGTGGAGGTGAGCAACATTTCTAGAGGCAGTAAGTAGTGCTGCATTTTACTGGTAAATTTTATCATTCTTTAAAAAAAATGAGAGAGAGGTTTATATAAAAGTGGGGAAAAAGGAAATTGCATGTGCAGATGAAAAATACCATCTGTGCTTCTGGATCCGTTCCATTCTCCACACCTTCGGTGAAAGAAACTGTTGATTGAAAGCTCAGATTTTGCTGGCTAGTTGTAAAAGCTTCCTGTGTTGCAAATCAAGCAGTTTAAAAATAGATGGCTTTGAATTTGTGAGTTAATTTTTGGCCCCATTTGCTCAGGCCTCCTAACTCAGGAAGTATGCTTTTAGTAAACCCACAATTCAATTCATATTCAACTCAATTAATAGTAATGAGCACTTACAAGGTGCCAGCAACATATCAGTTTCTCTATTTTAACTCAAATTCCCCAGTATTTGTAATAGCTCCCTTTGCCTCCTAGTGGCAGTTTGAGCCTGTCTAATTTCCTGGACTGGAGAGCTTCATCTGTATCTTACTCAGAGAAAATATTAAACATTGGCGAAACTGCAAGTATGCAGTCCCATAAAGTTAGAGAAATTTGTGTTAAATGTCTTCACCTACACCTTTCTGGTCTCTTTCCCATCTTAATAATAGCAGATGTCAAATCTGTGCCCAGGCTTAAGTCAATTCTGCTCTCATTTACCCCTTACCATGAATTTAAGTAAAACTGGCACCTCTCTCAGGGTTACTTTATTTCCCGAATCTCATCTCTAATTATGGAATGAAATACTCGTTCCTGTTAATATAGTTTTAAATTTTAGACCATTACTCTTCCTACTTACAGGTAAAAGGGGGCTTTGAGACTTGATTTTTCTTCAAATTTAAGATTTTTGGCCATTGTATTTCACTTTAAACTTGCTCAGTTGAGAACACTGTAAATGGTGTTTATATAGAGAAATTATTAGAAGCAACCCGAAACAGCCAAATTTATATCCCTCTTCTCTAAACCAGAGTAACTGCAATGAATCTTTGAATTATTCAGGCAACAACAGCTCTGGAAAAACAAACATATTATTAGAAGCTCAAAGTAGCCACTTCGGGTGCCAAATGCATCCCTAAGTATTTAAAGAGAGGAGATCAATTACACAGATATTTTCTTAATATGTAAGAGGGAGGTAGAAAGCTGCATATTTTTAGAATTAAATCTACCTTAAAATACTAACCATTTTAGTGGTTAGTGGGTAGCTTGATTCTTAAATGTGAAATATAGAGATATCTATATATTGAAATCCTCTTAATCTCCCTTCCCTAAAACCTTAATAATATTAAAATATGTATTTTGTGCTTCTATATACATGTCTTTAGCTACTATAGGAGAGAACTTACTATACATATTTGTCTTTCAATAATTGAATTGTCTGTGTTTTTATTTTTTTTAATTTATTTTTATTTATTTATTTTTTTTGCGGTACGCGGGCCTCTCACTGTTTTGGCCTCTGCCGCTGCGGAGCACAGGCTCCGGACGCGCAGGCTCAGCGGCCATGGCTCACGGGCCCAGCCGCTCCACGGCATGCGGGATCCTCCCGGACCGGGGCACGAACCCATGTCCCCTGCATCGACAGGCGGACCCTCAACCACTGCGCCACCAGGGAAGCCCTGTCTGTGTTTTTAGAAGGTCATTATCACTAGCTAACTTTTTATGATAAAGTTTCAGTGTTTACTTGGCATTATTTTGATAATTCAGTAGATTGAGTATAGCTGTGTAATAAATATCTATATTTGAACCAAGAAACTCTCTACCATTAACTATGTTCTTTAAAAAATTTATTTTATATTGGAGTATAGTTGATTAATAATTGTTAGTTTCAGGTGTACAGCAGAGTGATTCAGTTATACATGTATCTATTATTTTTACCATTAACTACATTGTCGACATTGGGCAAAATTCTCCGAGTTAACTCATCTATAAAATGTGATTGAATTGTGAGAATAAATGGAGGTAGTCTGTGAAAAAAGGCTTTGAAAAGAATAAAATGTGTTTTTTGTTATTTTAGCATTTTTCATGAGCTTTTGTTCATTTGGAAGATTTCATCCCATTCTTCCTGTCTCTATTTGTATAATTTTTTCTTTCTGTCTTTGATTATGTTATTTTTTGCTCTTATTCATGTGATTTTAAAAAGAGCTCATCAGATAACTTCTTTTGTAACTATATTAATCTTTATATGATTCTCTTTTTTCCTTTATTGAGCTTAATGACAGCATCTAGTATATTTGTTCATATTTGCATATTAGGAGAGATACTGACAAACTGGAGTGTTTCCTGAAGATAATGACCAGGATGGCAAAGGATTTAAGTATGAAAAATAAGTTTAGAATTCGTTGCTATTTAGTGTGGAGAGAAAAAGATTTAAAGGAGACAGTTCTTCAAATAGAGGAAGAAATATGTGAGGATAAAATATTTCTATGTTGTTCCAGATTTCAAAATTAAGACAAAGAGTGGAAAATGAAGGAGAGTCAATTTTTTCTCAATATAAGGAGTTTTGAAAACCAACTAGAGCTATTAAAATGTAATTACTTTTTCATTTCCAGGTAGGTTACGGCAGGCCAATTTTTCTTTTGCAGTACCTAGAACAACCCAAATAAATTAGTCATACTTCCTAGAGCTGAAGCAACAAAGATTAAATGAACTAAAATTAAAATTAAATGAACTAAAATTTCAGGGAGGAAAATCATTCTAAGCTGCTGACTGTCAATTTTTTTTCCCCTGAGAGCATTTACTGATTCTGAGTGTGGTCTAAGGACTGGACTAGGCCCAGGCAGAAGGTATCTTTTGGGAGTAAGAAAAGCCAGAGAAACTTTTAGTGATTGTGCAAGGCTGGGATGACAAATTGGAAACTTGAGGGATCTAAAACACATACCAGCTTTCTCTGTAGGGTTTGCTGTGTTCTGAGGTCACATAAGAAGCAGGGGGGCTAGGCTAAAAGATTCTAAAAGACAGAATGAAAGCTTCAGTGGACTTTTGGTATTTAGGAAACAAACAAGTAAATGGACTTGGTGGGAGGGAGATGCTAAACTCAAGCACAGGGCTGAACTCTTCTTTGAAGACACTTGCCAAATTTTTTAGCTGTTTTTTGGGCCTGAGAAAATAAGCTGAAAGCTTATGAAAAAGTACTTCTTGTGTTCTTTCAGGTTTGAGAAGATAAAGATCTACTAGGTTCTCAGTCAAAGTCCAGGGAATTTCATGGCTTAGAAATAGAAATAAAGGAGGGACAGATCTCATATACCCTACTAAAACTTCATCCAAGCCCCAACCCAGCTGAATCCCAGATTAGTTTGAGATTATCCGCCTAAAAATAGGAAGGGGAAAACTGCTCTGGTAGAAGAGAACATCATTTGGATATTCTGAGGTTCCTCTAAACATAATTTCTGTCATATAACAAAAGAGTAATTAGACATACAAACAGGTGAAGCTACATGACCAATAATCAAAAGAAAAAAATAGACATGTGAAGCAAACAAGTAGATGATTCAGATGTTACAGATAATTGACAAGGACCTCAAGGACCTCTGATTAATATGTTTAGGAAAATAAAAATAAAAGTGGACCAAAGAAACATTTGGTAGAATGAATAGGAAATTTTATCAGAGAATTGGGAAACATACAAAATAATCAAACAGCTATTCTTGAATTGACATAAACTATCTGAAATTAAGAATTTGATGGAGAAGTATAATATGCTGAACACAGACTACAAGATTAGTGAACTAGAAAGCGCCCAAAATAAAATATACAAAGAGAAAGAAAAGGAAAAATCAGATAACGTGTAAAAGACATTTGGGAAAAATCAGATAATGTGTAAAAGACATTTGGGATATGCTCAACAATTTTAACATAAGTAAAATTGAAGTCTCCGAAGCAGAGGAGAGAATAATTGGAGGAGATATATTATTTGAAAAGTTAAGGCCAAGAATTTCCCAAAATTTAAGAGAGTCACTGCCCACAGATTCATGAAGTTTATCAAAAACCAAGCAATATAAATAAAATAAAAACATTCAGAGGTACATAATGGTAAAACTGCTGAAAACCAAAGACAAAAAGATCTTACCAACAGTCAAAAAAAAAAAAGGACTCATTACGTCCAAGAGCAAAATAAGTTTGAGAACTAAGGGAAGCTAGAAGATAAATAGAATGTAGAGTGTTGAGAGCAAAGAACTGCCAACTTACAATTTTATAACTAATAAAAGTAAGCCCTTCAAAAATAAAGATGTTTTCTGACCAAAAAGCTCACCCAAAGCACAAAAACAAAATAAATATTGAGGGAATTAATTACTATCATGCCTATGCTAAAAGGAATTCCTATAAGTGGAAGAATGACCCTAAATGGAACTATGGAAATATCAGAGCAATTGAGAAACACTGGAAAGTGTTACATGTTAAATATAAATGATCATTAATTATATTAAACATTAAGTAATGCTTTATGGAGTTTAAAATACAGATAGAATAATAGTAACATAAAAGGCAGGAAGGGGTAAGTGGAGTTAGAAACTTCTATGGTTTAGCAATATTGAGGATAATAAAAGTAATAATTGTATTACATTGATCGAACTCAAGAATGATCAATGTAATTCCTCAGGTAAACACTTAAAAGAATAAAGTATAACTAACACATTAATAGAAATAAGGGGAATGATAAAAATTTGATTAATACAAAGAATATAAGGAATGATAAAAAGGAACACAGTAGAAAGGGCAATTAGAATAGCTGGAAATAGAGGAAAATGTAGAAAAAGTCTTATACCTTGGAATAGGCAAGGATTTCTTAATTAAAACACAAAAGCACTAACCATTGAAAAAATGTATAGATTGTTTTATATAAAAATTAATAACTCTTTTTCATCAAATACACTATTAGAATGAAAAGATATTCACAGAGTGGGAGAGGATATTCTTAATACATATATCTGACAATACATATAATCGGACTCATATCCAGATTATATAAAGAACTCCTACAAATAAAAAACAGTCTCGTAGAAAAATGAATAAAAGTCTTAAACACTTCATGTAAAGCATATCCAAATAGTCAATAAATATGGGAAAAGTTATTCAACTTTATTAGTCATTACAGCAATGCAAATTAAGATGTGATAACACATATTCATTAGAATGGTAGAAAATATTATGAAAAGGTACAAAATATCATGTGTTGGATGAAGATGTAGAGCAACTGATTCTCCTGATCTACTGGTGGGTGTGTAATTGAAACAACCTCTTTGGAAAAATTTTGGCAGTATCTACAAAGCATATTTTATGACCCAGCAATTCTACTTCAGGTGTACCTGCAAGAGAAATATGTATATATGTTAACCAAAAAACATGTAATAGAGTGTTCATAGCAGCCCTCTTTCTAATAGTGCCCAAAAGAAATGCCCATCAATAGGACAGTAGATAAATTGGCATATTAACACAGAGAAATATTTTAAAGTTATGAGAATGAATGTTGACCACATATAACAATATGAATTAAACTTATAAACATAATGTTGAGTGAAAGAGACTAGACTCAACAAAGTGTATACTGAATGAATCTCTTTATACACAGTTCAAAACCAAGCAGACCTAATCTATATATCTAAAAGTCAAGATACTGGTTACTCTTATTTTATGCTCCTTTTAGCAAATTGTGTTAAAATATAAAATGTACATATAATCGTGTTTGTGAAAAGGATGTTTTTAAGAAAAGAAAAAAAAGATACTGGTTACTCTTAGCAGGGGTGGGGGGATGGTTGTGGACTTCTGTACTTCTTGTAATATCTTCTTCTTCATTTAGATATTACTTACATAGCTGTATTTGATTTATAAATATTCAGCATCACTTTATGTGTATTTTTCTATATATCTTACACTTCAAAAACAGGTATAATGAACTATCTTTTGAGTTAATCAGCTTCCCATTCCTGGAAATATTCAAGCAGAGAGGTTGCACAATTACCTGTAAGGGAAGCTTTGGAACGGATTTCTGCATGGTGTAAAAGGAAATGCACCAGATGCTTTCTCCAAATCTTTTAAATTCTGAGATTCCCTGATTCTTTAAAAAGTGTATACTTTCATTGCCATCTACAGGTTTTTCTTCTTTCTTTACTAATCAAGTTTGAGACCATAGCCTACTTCCTCTGTTTACTGTTTACTTCCTACTCCTTCAACTCATACCATTTCTCAATCACTGACCTCTCAATGGCCAAATCTAATGGCTTATTTTCTTCTTTTTCTGACATATTTGGGTCATTTGCTGGTGAGGACTCATTTACTTAGTATTCTCTCAATTTAGCTTTCCCGATATCACTCTCTTCTTGTTCTCCTATTGTCTCTCTTATTCTCTGCTCATTTTTGAAACATTAGGACACTCCAAAGTTCTATTCTTAGTCTCCTTCTCAAGCTATAAAATTCTTTGTATGATTTCAACCAGTCCTCACTCACTATCCACCTGTCACTGCCTTCCAAACCCATGTCTCTAAACTCAGTTCTATCTCCAACTTTCCAGACTTACATATTCAACGGCTTAACAGAAAGATCCACCTGTATGTCCCCAAATTCACACGTGCAAGACTGAATTCCTATTTCTTTTTTTTAATTTTTATTTATTTTATTTTTTTATTTTTTGCTTTATAACAAATTTAATCAGTTATACATATACATATGTTCCCATATCCCCTCCCTTTTGCGTCTCCCTCCCACCCTCCCTATCCCACCCCTCCAGGCGGTCACAAAGCACCGAGCTGATCTCCCTGTGCTATGCGGCTGCTTCCCACTAGCTATCTACCTTACGTTTGGTAGTGTATATATGTCCATGCCTCTCTTTTGCTTTGTCACAGCTTACCGTTCCCCCTCCCCATATCCTCAAGTCCATTCTCTAGTAGGTCTGTGTCTTTATTCCTGTCTTACCCCTATGTTCTTCATGACATTTTTTTTCTTAAATTCCATACATATGTGTTAGCATACAGTATTTGTCTTTCTCTTTCTGACTTACTTCACTCTGTATGACAGACTCTAGGTCTATCCACCTCATTACAAATAGCTCAATTTCATTTCTTTTTATGGCTGAGTAATATTCCATTGTATATATGTGCCACATCTTCTTTATCCATTCATCCGATGGTGGACACTTAGGTTGTTTCCATCTCCGGGCTATTGTAAATAGGGCTGCTATGAACATTTTGGTACATGTCTCTTTTTGAATTATGGTTTTCTCAGGGTATATGCCTAGTAGTGGGATTGCTGGGTCATATAGTCGCGACTGAATTCCTATTTCTTCCCCAAACTTGGTCCTCTTTTATTGTTCCTTTTACCTGGAGATAGTGTCACCATCTCTGTTTCATGCAAACTTGGCACAGTTGTGGATTCTCCTATTTCCTCTCCTTCCTTTATCTTGCATCCAATCAGTTACCAGATCCAGTAATTCCTTTTCTAAAAAAATGTGGTAAAAACACTTAACATGAGATCTACCCTCCTAACAAATTTTTAAGTGTGTAATACAGTATTGTTAACTATAGGCACAATGTTGTATAGCAGCATATCTCTAGAATTTAATCATCTTGCATAACTGGAACTATACCAATTGAATAGCAACTCCCCATTGCCCCTGCCCTGAATCCTTCCTTCTTAATTTTGCATATTCTTCTCTTCTTCTCTAACCATTTCTCATTGCTTCAGCTTAGTTTTGTCTGGCCCTCATCATTTTCCCAAATAGTCGCCAAAAAAGATCTGTTTTCTAATTTCATACTAAGCCAATTTATTTTGCACAATGGTGACAGCATTGGTTTCTCTTAGTAGGATATTCTTTCTTCAGTTCTTGCCTCAGTGAACGCTTATTCATTTTTGAGATTTGGTTCAACTGCTATTTTCTCTATGAAGCCAGAACGGACCTTTACTTGTCAGGTAACAACCCCTTCCTTTGTGTACCCACTGCACAATCCCTTCCTTTGTGTACCCACTGTTACCTGACCACTTTGTGTCAGGTAACAACCCCTTCCTTTGTGTACCCACTGCAACCCTGTACCTATTTTCAATCAATAATTTATCGTATTTCATTGCACTTATTTGTGATACTGGGAGTATGTTTTATTTATCCTATTATATCCAGCACACAACTGTGCCAAGGTTGAATGAATAAAACAATGAATTAATGACTGCATGAATAAATGAGTAGGAGTACTCAGTTTAATCTGAATCTGTGTTTTCTCATTTTGAATCACTTGAGTGCTTCTTAACATACTTACTCCTGGCCCCTACCATGGACATTCTTTAGAAAAAGAGCTGGAAGATTCTTTATATCAGGCTAGTTTTGGGAACATTGGTCTAAATTATTATCTAAATTAATTTACTTGAAATAAAATTAAACTTATCTTTCAAGCAGTAAGCATTTTCATGCACTTATTTCCAACCTGAGATATGTCAAAATTTGTTGACCAATCACTGGTCTGGAAATGAATTATAGAAATGTTATTATAGGAAACAAGCAATTTTCTTTGAAGTATTGAATAATGAATAAAATGAATATATGCAAATGATTTGGGGGGTTTATTAAGCTTTTAGTGTATGGTCTATTGCTCAATGAATATTAAATAGGCAGTATTAAATCAAAATGATTTATTTATTTCACTTGTCATAAAATAGTTCTACCACAAACACAAATGTGTAAATATACATATATGCTTAAATTTTGTTTCACTTCCGTGGTATTTTGCTTAATATAGCTTGTGAAAACTGATTGTCATGCTTGTGTCTTATGTGGTTTTTATTCACAGTTCATGAATGCATAATGATTTTCTGGGAAAAAATAAGCACTCAAATCATACAAATATACTCAAAGCATCTTCATTCAGAAGTGGTTGCCATTCAATAGCACCTAATCACCTATATAAACAAAAAAATTCATTTTAAAGAGAGGGTTTATTATATAGCCAGGGAAGAGAAAGCTGTGGTACCTCTTCAAACATATTACCTGAGGGATTATGAGAAACAAACGTGGGAAGAAAAATCTACATTTGAAGTGAGAGAGATTGGGTTTTCATGGTAAGTATTTCTTAATAGGTAAGGATGGGAAATGCTATTGTGGTTTTTGGTTAGATTTTAGAGAGTGTTCACATAGTACTTATTAAAATATATATTTTAAGCATGCCTTTGAGATATTTGAATGCAGATCCATCTGAGTTCAGTGGACTAAATCAGAAGACCTCTAAGTAAAAAAATCTCCTTATTACAATCTTTACAATCTTTATGAAAATAATCCTTGTTCTTTAGAGACAAATATATGAGACTAAATTATATAATTAAAATACCACAAATTATATTGTCTTCTTCTGTTGCTTTGTATTCTTATGGTATTGTTGGTAAACCAAAAGTCTGTCCTGGGCCTCCCTGGTGGCGCAGTGGTTGAGAGTCCGCCTGCCGATGCAGGGGATACGGGTTCGTGCCCCGGTCTGGGAGGATCCCATATGCCGCGGAGCGGCTGGGCCCGTGAGCCATGGCCTCTGGGCCTGCGCATCCGGAGCCTGTGCTCCGCAACGGGAGAGGCCAAAACAGTGAGAGGCCCGCATACCGCAAAAAGAAAAAAAAAAAAAAAAAAAAGTCTGTCCTATTGGTACTATGCTTCCTGGTTAAGTGGACTTTAGTCGTTTTGCCTTTAGGGAGAACTTTACTCTGATTATGTAGTGTTGTCACTTATTGCTCACAGGCTTCTTGTTTGGGTAATTTTTTTAATTCCAATTTTACTGGTGAGGAGCTGTTTTGTTATATAATGTGACTTATTCACATTATACCACAAATCAATGGAAGTCTTAAAACTTATGACATTATGAGCTCAGACTTACATGGGAAACTCCCAGTAGACTGCATTTTTGTTTTTACATAAAGTTATTCCATAATGCAATAAAAAACTTAGAGGCCTAACTTTACCTGTATGATAGAGATCTTTTATGTAACTTTAGAGTCATCATTTGTGCTATGCTATAGCTAAGCTGAGCTTCCTGTTCAGCTGTTGTCCAGCCTATAGGCTTATGGTTGTGAAGTTCTTGGTTCCTGAAATATAAAATCTTCTGTCTGATGCCATTCCTCACTTGTCTAAATCTTAGCTTAGGTTATAGCTCAGTGTCACATTAATAAATCTTACATTCTCTGTCCAAAGAAATCTTGGCCATGCCCAAACAGCCATATTACTTTACCATTACCCTTCATTTTAAAATTAAATTAGAGGAAGGTTTTCTATATTATAATATTATTATTTATTTACATATATCTCTATACTAGATGGTAAGCTAGAGGGGGTTCATCTAAGAGCTACAATAACATGTAATATTATAATTCACACACAAAATCTTTCCAAAATGAGAAAAAAGAGTAGAAGGCAGAAAGGCAAAAACAATGTTGCTTGCTTAATAAATATTCAAGATAAGAAAACCACATTCGTGGTTTTTATTATTTAATGATTTGAGGTTTCAAGGTAACTGCAGATGTTTTAAGTCTAGACTTGATATTTTGGTTTTTTAAAAGGATGCTTTATATGGTTTGATTTTTGTTTATTTGTTTTTGTCTTTGTTTTGATCAAGAAATGCATAGCTAACTCTGTATTTTAGAGAACATGTGATTTCAGCAAGAACAGCGGTGGCTATAGGGAAAGGAATGATGGTGTTGAGAAAGTTAGAACTTAACTCAGTCCCCTCATGATCCCCCAGGATGACTGAGAAAACTGAAAGTATTCTACAAACCCTAAAGTTCCTCATAGAACATCAGTTCTCTAAAACAGGAATTATTATAACAGTATTTTGTCAAAACATGGCAGTAAGAGTTGACATCAGTATTCTTGATGGCATTGTTTCTGAATGGCATCCTGCTCCAGGGCAATAGTTTTTTTTTCCCCCCAGCTATTATGAGGTATGAAGGACAAATTAAAATTGTGTATATTCTATGTTGTACTATGCCATTTTTAAAAGGTGTACAAAGTAATGATTTAATATACATATACATTATGAATTGCTTATCATAGTCAAGTTAATTAACACATTCATCATCTCACATAGTTACCTTCTTTTTTGTTGCAAGAACACAATACTACTCTCTTAGCAAATTTCATATATACAATACAGTATTATTAACTACAGTCACCATGTCATACATTAGATCTCCAGAACTTATTTCTTTTGACACTTAACTTTTCTATATCCCTGTATTACCTAAGGTACTAGTAAATGATATAAGTTGTACATGTAAAATCCAAAATTACTGTCCTTAGTTGGTAAGAGGCTTTCCATTTTGTCATTCAGAGATATATCTCCTTTCCCTTGTTGCTCAGCCATTTTTAGGCCGTTGGAGTCCTCTACATTTAGCCCCTGGATGGGGAAAGGGCATGGAAAACCTGGAATGGGACATTTTTATGGACTAAGACTGGAAGTATTTCACATCACTTCCTTCAGGTTCCATTGGTTAGAATGCAGTGATACGACCATTTCTAACTGGAAGTGAACAGAGAAATGTAAACTTTCTGTGAGCCCAGGAAGAAGATGAAACAGATTTGGTAAGGAGCTAGCTAGTTCCTGTCATAATACCTTTCAGTATTTATTTTCTTTTCTGTGCCACAAGATTGAAAAAACCTATACCTATAAAGCATTGAGAAAATAATCAATGCTGTTATATACAGCTTTATTGATTATAAGGCCCCCTCATTTTTATGATATCTTTTATTTTTATCACAACTCTAAGAAGATAGGAATTATTAGCCTTGATTTTCAGATGATGAAACAGAGATTCATAGAAGTCAAATAGTTGCCCAAGGCCATAGAGCAGGTATATGGTCAATCTGGAATTGGAAACTGTGTCTCCTGATATGCCTCTGTTACCTTTTCCTTTTAGGGAAAAAAATGACATTTCCCAGGTGTGAGACGGAATAGTAGTGCCTTGAACCTTGTACTTTGTGTTGTGGGATCATGGAGATAGCTCTGCTTTGTGGATGTCACATGTTCACTTATGTTTTATTAGACTTGCTATGTAAGGGCATAGGTGCTGGTGGCATATGGAAGCTGAGAAAATTATATAGGTCTTCTACAACTCCAAGTAGGGTCTGCATAGTTACACTCCTTTTCCTTATTGAAAGTCCTGCCTACCTCACATAATTTTCAGATCTAGCTGAAAATTGCCTGTGAATATGTATGTATGAATTTCCCAGAGAATTCATCCTACCCTCTGACTTAGAAGAAGTCATCTCATCATATGTATATGAAATAAAAGTGAGATTAGAATGACTATCATCTTCCATACCTAATTCAAGAATGTCATACACTCAGATTCCAATACAACTCATTCTAACTGAATTCCTAATTCCCCATGTAACTTAGATAGCAAGACAAACCCTTAAGAAATACATTTCCTTTGGCTTCTGTGAATAACCTTATTAACATGCACAGAAATTAAAACATGAACAGTTGAGTAAGGAGAACAAGTCAAAATTAATTTGTTATAATTAGGGATGTTATAGAGAATTACTATCAATAAAGCTTACACATTTAATTGTATGCAAAAATGCTGAGTAATAATTGAGGGACTATAAATGACAAAAAATTAAACATGAACTTAAACATCCTTCAGTTCTCATAAAAATAATTTATTCTGAATCTCATAAATTCATAAAAATTCCCTAGAGTTTGGTAGTTTCAATTACACTGGTACTAGCAATAAATATGCTCTGCATATTTATTTATGGAGTTTAAAGAAATAATCATTTTAGAAAATGAAATTAAACCTAACTGGAATGCTAATATATAGTATAGCTTTGGATACAAGGCAGATTCAGCAACCCAAGATTTCAGACATTACGGGACCCAGTCATGATGAAATGCATGGAATTTTAACAATTTAGATGTCAGAATGATATGAAGAAAAAGTAGTTATCCATACTCAAGAAAAAAACAAGTTGATAGTTTAACAAGCTTGGGAAGATGACTCAAAGGCTAAAAAGAAATAAAACTATTAAGTGAAAGGTTAAAATATCAGATATATTGTATATGATTTTGCTAATGAATGCATGCACAGTGCCATGTGACACTAGAGTTCCATCCAGAACTTTTTGATATGTTGGTGTGTTGTGTGTGTGTGTGTGTGTGCGTGTGTGGATGCAGGAACAGAGTATAAATGGATACATGAGTATATCATTAGGTCACTTGCCTTCTAGAGGAGTCCAGGGTATTAGATTGATTGCTAACATGATCCTTCTGGGACTTTCTTTTTAAAAATCTTGTAGGATTCAATACCTTAGAGATCTAGCTTAAGCATCCTCCCAATAAACATTTCTAGTGATGCAAATTATATAAGATTGTATATATAATGCAGGTCAACCTCACTTGCCTCATGCCAATTGTATGTGTGACTTTGTACATACCAGATGCTTGAATATTTATTCTTGAAAGTCCTGCTAGGAGGGTGAAGCCATGTTATATGTATTATCTAAAACTAAGGCAGATATTCATTAGTCACAATTCTTTCAATGGTGCCACTTTATATCTCCCTGGCAGTGATAGCTTCTCCTGAATCTAAACTTGGTTTCTGCCAGCTAGAGTGATCTCTTTACCCTGCCTCTCTACTGGAACTTACAGTACTTATGCTGTTTGCTTTAACAAATCTAACTTCTTGATTGAGATCCCTGATTTTTCCAAATCATAAATATTTACTATATACTGTTTATCTGCTTAGATTGTCAGTATTTTCCTGTTTTTTCAGATTACTGCTATTTCCCCAAATCATTTAATATAAGAAATGGCAACTAATATATCTTAAAAAAATTGGACATGTAATTGGCATCAGAATTATTATGAAGCATTTTTTACTTTGCACTGCTATATGCTGTCTCATGCAACCACATTTTGTAACTGCTTTCCAGTAGGTTGTTGTTAAAATAAATCTACCTGGAGACCTTCAAGATGGCAGAGGAGTAAGACATAGAGATCACCTTCCTCCCCACAAATATATCATAAATACATCTACATGTAGAAAAACTCCTACAGGACGCCTACTAAATGCTGGCAGAAGACCTCAGACTTCTCAAAAGACAAGAAACTCCCCATGTACCTGGCCGTGTGGCTGACAGGGTCTTGGTGCTCCAGCCGGGTGTCAGAACTGTGCTTCTGAGGTGGGAGAGCCGAGTTCAGGACACTGGTCCACCAGAGACCCCCAGGCTCCACGTAATATCAAACAGTGGAAGCTCTCCCAGAGATCTCCATCTCAACGCTAAGACCCAGCTCCACTCAACAACCAGCAAGCTACAGTGCTGGACACCCTATGCCAAAAAACTAGCAAGGCAGGAACACAACCCCACCCATTAGCAGAGAGGCTGCCTAAAACCAATTCACAGACAACCCAACACACCACCAGACACAGTCCTGCCCACCAGAAAGACAAGATCCAGCCTCATCCACTGGAACACAGGCATCAGTCCCCTCCACCAGGTAGCCTACACAACCCACTGAACCAACCTTAGCCACTGGGGACAGACACCAAAACACCAGGAACTACGAACCTGCAGCCTGTGAAAAGGAGACCCCAAATACAGTAAGTTAAGCAAAATGAGAAGACAGAGAAACACACAGCAGATGAAGGAGCAAGGTAAAAACCCACCAGACCAAACAAATGAAGAGGAAATAGGCAGTCTACCTGAAAAAGAATTCAGAGTAATGATAGTAGAGATGATCCAGAATCTTGGAAATAGAATGGAGAAAATACCAGAAACGTTTAACAAGGACCTAGAAGAATTAAAGAGCAAACAAAAAATGATGAACAACAAAACAAATGAAATTAAAAATTCTCTACAAGAAATCAATAGCAGAATAACTGAGGCAGAAGAATGGATAAGTGACCTGGAAGATAAAATAGTGGAAATAACTACTGCAGAGCACAATAAAGAAAAAAAGAATGCAAAGAATTGAGGATAGTCTCAGAGTCCTCCAAGGCAACATTAAATGCACCAACATTCGCATTATATGGATCCCAGAAGAAGAGGAGAAAAAGAAATGGACTGAGAATATATTTGAGGAGATTATAGTTGAAAACTTCCCTAATATGGAAAAGGAAATAGTCAGTCAACTCCAGGAAGCACAGAGAGTCCCATACAGGATAAATCCAAGGAGAAACACGCCAAGACACATATTAATCAAACTATCAAAAATTAAATACAAAGAAAAAATATTAAAAGCAGCAAGGCAAAAACCACAAATAACATACAAGGGAATCCCCATAAGGTTAACAGCTTATCTTTCAGAAGAAACTCTGCAAGCCAGAAGGAAGTAGCTGGACATATTTAAAGTGATGAAAGGGAAAAACCTCCAACCAACATTACTCGACCCAGCAAGGATCTCATTCAGATTTGATGGAGAAATTAAAACCTTCACAGACAAGCAAAAGCTAAGAGAATTCAGCACCACCAAACCAGCTTTACAACAAATGCAGAAGGAACTTCTCTAGGCAGGAAACACAAAAGAAGGAAAAGACCTACAATAACAAACCCAAAACAATTAAGAAAATGGTAATAGGAACATACATATTGATAATTACCTTAAATGTAAACGGATTAAATGCTCCAAACAAAAGACATAGGCTGGCTGAATGGATACAAACACAAGACCCGTATATATGATGTCTACAAGAGACCCACTTCAGACCTAGGGACACATACAGACTGAAACTGAGGGGATGGACAAAGATATTCCATGCAAATGGAAATCAAAAGAAAGCTGGAGTGGCAATTCTCATATCATACAAAATAGATTTTAAAATAAAAACAATTACAAGAGACAAAGAAGGACACTACATAAGATCAAGGGATCAATCCAAGAAGATATAACAATTGTAAATATTTATGCACCCAACATAGAAGCACCTTAATACATTAGGCAAATGCTAACAGCCATAAAAGGGGAAATTGACAGTAACACAATCATAGTAGGGGACTTTAACACCCCACTTTCACCAATGGACAAATCATCCAAAATGAAAATAAATAAGGAAACACAAGCTTTAAATGATACATTAAACAAGATGGACTTAATTGATATTTATAGGGCATTCCATCCAAAAACAACAGTATAAACTTTCTTCTCAAGTGCTCATAGAACATTCTCCAGGATAGATCACATCTTGGGTCACAAATCAATCCTTGGTAAATTTAAGAAAATTGAAATCATATCAAGTATCATTTCTGACCACAATGCTATGAGCCCAGATATCAGTTACAGGAAAAAAATTGTGAAAAATACAAACACATGGAGGCTAAACAATACACTACTTAATAACCAAGAGATCACTGAAGAAATCAAAGAAGAAATCAAAAAATGCCTGGAAACAAATGATAATGAAAACACAGTGACCAGAACCTATGGGATGCAGCAAAAACAGTTCTAAGAGGGACGTTTATAGCAATACAGTTGTACCTCAAGAAACAAGAAACATCTCAAATAAACCACCTAACCTTACACCTAAAGCAATTAGAGAAAGAAGAACGAAACAACCTCAAAGTGAGCAGAAGGAAAGAAATCATTAACATCAGATCAGAAATAATTGAAAAAGAAATGAAGGAAACAGTAGAAAACATCAATAAAACTAAAAGCTGGTTCTTTGAGAAGATAAACAAAATTGATAAACCATTAGCCAGACTCATCAAGAAAAAAAAGGAAGAAGACTCAAATCAAATCAATAGAATTAGAAATGAAAAAGGAGAAGTAACACTGACACTGCAGAAATACAAGGGATCATGAGAGATTACTACAAGAAACTATATGCCAATAAAATGGACAACCTAGAAGAAAAGGACAAATTCTTAGATGAACAACCTTCTGAGACTGAACCAGGAAGAAATAGAAAATATGAACAGACCAATCACAAGCACTGAAATTGAAACTGTGATTTAAAATCTTCCAACAAAGAAAAGCCCAGGACCAGATGGCTTCACAGGCAAATTCTATCAAACATTTAGAGAAGAGCTAACACCCATCCTTCTCAAACTCTTCCAAAAAATTGAGGAAGGAACACTCACAAACTCATTCTATGAGGCCACCGTCACCCTGATACCAAAACCAGATAAAGATACTACAAAAAAAGAAAATTACAGATCAATATCTGATGAATTAGATATTCATCAGATTTGAATTAGATAGAATTAGAGACTGATGAATATAGATGCAAAAATTCTCAACAAAATACTAGCAAACAGAATCCAACAATACATTAAAAGGATCATACACCATGATCAAGTGGGATTTATCCCAGGGATTCAAGGATTCTTCAATCTACGCAAATCAAACAATGTGATACACCATATTAACAAATTGAAGGAGAAAAACCATATGATCATCTCAGTAAATGCAGAAAAGGCTTTTGACAAAGTTCAGCATGCATTTATGATAAAAACCCTCCAGAAAGTAGGCATAGAGGGAACTTACCTCAACATAATGAAGGCCATATATGACAAACCCACAGCCAACATCATTCTTAATGGTGAAAAACTGAAACCATTTTCTCTAAGGTCAGGAACAAGGCAAAGTTGCCCACTCTCACCACTGTTATTCAACATAGTTTTGGAAGTTTTAGTCACAGCAATCAGAGAAGGAAAAGAAATAAAAGTAATCCAAATTGGAAAAGAAGTAAAGCTGTCACAGTTTGCAGATGACATGAGACTCTACATAGAGAATCCTAAAGGTGCTACCAGAAAACTACTAGAGCTATTCAATAAATTTGGTAAAATAGCAGGTTACAAAATTAATCACAGAAATCTCTTGCATTCCTATACACTAATGATGAAAAATCTGACAGAGAAATTAAGGAAACCCTCCCATTTACCATTGCAACAAAAAGAATAAAATACCTAGGAATATACCTACCTAAGGAGACAAAAGACCTGTATGCAGAAAATTATAAGACACTGATGAAAGAAATTAAAGCAATCTTGAGAAAGAAAAACTGGAGGAATCAAACTCCTGGACTTCAGACTATACTACAAAGTTACAGTAACCAAGACAGTATGGTACTGGCACAAAAGCAGAAATATAGATCAATGAAACAGGAGAGAAAGGCCAGAGGTAAACCCCTGCACCTATTGTCACCTTATTTTTGATAAAAGGAGGCAAGAATATACAATGGAGAAAAGACAGCCTCTTCACTAAGTGGTGCTGGGAAAACTGGACAGCTACATGTAAAGAATGAATTAGAACACTCCCTGACACTGTACACAACAGTAAACTCAAAATGGATTAAAGACCTAAATGTAAGGCCAGACACTATACAACTCTTAGAGGAAAACTTAAGCAGAACACTCTATGACTCAAATGACAGCAAGATCCTGTTTGACCCACCTCCTAGAGAAATGGAAATAAAACCAAAAATAAACAAATGGGACCTAATGAAACGTAAAAGCCTTTGCACAGCGAAGGAAACCATAAACAAGACCAAAAGACAACCCTCAGAATGGGATAAAATATTTGCAAATGAAGCAACTAACAAAGGATTAATCTCCAAAATTTACAAGCAGCTCATGCAGCTCATTATCAAAAAAATAAAAAACCCAATCCCAAAATGGGCAGAACACCTAAATAGACATTTCTCCAAAGAAGATATACAGATTGCAAACAAACACATGAAAAGATGCTTAATATCACTAATCAGTAGAGAAATGCAAATCAGAACTACAATGAGGGGGCTTCTCTGGTGGCGCTGTGGTTGAGAGTCCGCCTGCCGATGCAGGGGACGTGGGTTCGTGCCCCAGTCCGGGAGGATCCTGCGTGCCGTGGAGCGGCTGGGCCCGTGAGCCATTGCTGCTGATCCTGTGTGTCTGGAGCCTGTGCTCCCCAACGGGAGTGGCCTCAACAGTGAGAGGCCCGCGTACAGAGAAAAAAAAACAAACAAACCTACAATGAGGTATCACCTCACACCGGCCAGAATGGCCACCATCAAAAAATCTACAAACAATTAATGCTGGAGAGGGTGTGGAGAAAAGGGAACCCTCTTGCACTGCTAGTGAGAATGTAAATTGATGCAGCCACTATGGAGAACATTATGGAGATTCCTTAGAAATCTAAAAATAGAACTACCATATGACCCAGCAATCCCACTACTGGGCATATACCCTGAGAAAACCATAATTCAAAAAGAGTCATATACCACAATATTCATTGCAGCTCTATTTACAATAGCCAGGACATGGAAGCAACCTAAGTGTCCATCAACAGATGAATGGATAAAGAAGATGTGGCACATATATACAATGGAATATTACTGAGCCATAAAAAGAAATGAAATTGAAGTATTTGTAGTGAGGTTGATGGACCTAGAGAGTGTCATTCAGAATGAAGTAAGTCAGAAAGAGAAAAACAAATACCATATGCTAACACATATATATGGAATCTAAAAAGAAAAAAAAAATGGTTCTGAAGACCTAGGGGCAGTACAGGAATAAAGATGCAGACATTGAGAATGGACTTGAGGACACGGGAGGGGGAAGTGTAAGCTGGGACGAAGTGAGAGAGTGTCATGGACTTATATACAGTACCAAATGTAAAATAGATAGATAGGTAGTGGGAAGCAGCCGCATAGCACAGAGAGATAGATTCATGCTTTGTGACCACCTAGAGTGGTGGGAGAGGGAGGGTGGGAGGGAGACGCAAGAGGGAAGAGATATAGGTATATATGTATATGTATAGCTGATTCAACTTGTCATAAAGCAGTAACTAACACCACTGTAAAGCAATTATACTCCAATAAAGATGTTAAAAAAATATAGTGGCTGCATAATTTTAGGAGTGTTGTTTAAGCACCAACTGATGTGGTCTTACTGGGTCATTATTTTTCTTTGTAATAAATTATAAATATATTATTTCTGATATTTAACCATATTTTATATTGTATTATTTGTGGAATAACCTCCTGATATATTATTCTTTTATTCATTGTTGCATTCCATTAGTTTTTGTTTGTTTGTTTTTGTTTTGGTATTAAAATTATCTGGGATTCTTAAAAAAAAGAATACGAAATTGTGAACAGAAAATTAGTTACAAAACTGAATTGTAGGAATATTACTGGAACCCATTCCTACACCATCAAGAGTAGCAATAACTAACTATACACAGATGTCACTGCAAACCAGAGGAATATAGCCCTCTACCTGAAAAGGAAGTCCCAAACATATTCCCCTTAATCAGGCCCCAGTAGGTCCGCAGACACTCCTGTGCTACCCAACAGTCATCCTCTCCAAATGCCCAGTTGATACCAGTGTAAGTGCTAGCACATGTCTATACATATATCCTAAGCTAGATCTGTAGAATAATCTTGTGTAAACAGAGGCAGGTATAGTTGGTAATGTTATAAAATGTAGCTTTTTCTTTATGGCTCATGTTGGAAAGGATTAATTTTGTAATATTTTTGAGGAAAAGTAAATTCTTATTGCTAAGTCTATTTAACTAATACTTATAGGGTACACATATACATAACATGGTTATTCTCATAATTTAATTCATTATCAGTTAATATTATAAATAAGATGAACTGACTGGAAAATAACTTAAGTAAGCTACTTAAAAAGTTAAGAGACAATTTTGATTTTGTTATGGAACATTGTATAAGTTTATGGAGTTTGGCAACTGTTAATAGTATGTTATGTTGAAGTACTATTATTTTCATATTTTGGAGCAACTTTCCTTCCCATAATCTGAAAATTTAGGGTGAAAAAAACTATAGTCACAATAAAATGTTTTACAAAACTTTACTCAGCAAAGTGATTTTACTTTTCAAACTGTTGACCTTTTAAAGACATTTATTCATGTTACCTGTAGTGTGCAATAAGACATGCATCTTTTCTCAGAAGCAAACCTATAAATTTACAGTTTGACCATTCTCCAGGCCAGTGTATCATTCCTAATTTGAATGTCGATTTTCCTTGAACATTTTAAGCTTGATTTAAATGAAGAATGTTTTCTTAATCTGGAGATTTTAGAATAAGGACTTTAGTTCATTAGACATGGTATAAGACATTTTATCTTGAATTAGAACTTGTATACCAACCATATTTTATGGCCACCGTTAAGGTTCAGATAATCAACTCTTATGTAACATCAGCTCCATGCATGGAAGACAGTATTTATTTTGCTGTCGGTAAGCTAACTTTTTATTTTCTTAGAGGACTTAAGAACCTGGTATTGTTCTTTCCAATATTTTACAAGTATTCTTCCTTCCCCATCTCAACAATATAATACATATATATGGTGGTGATAGAACATAAGAGGTGACGTGAGAATATAGTAGTATACTCATGAGAAAATATATTATTATCAGTGTAAATAAAACATGAAAATATCCCTCCCTGACCATAATCCCCCACCAATAACTAAATCCATATTCCTGACGGATTACAGAAAAACCATTTACAATAGCAGTTTTGTCATTAGGGATATGGTAGTTGTTTGGGAAATTTAAGATACCCCTGATATTTTTATGGCTTTTAAGAACCTTTCCTTCTCTGCTCAGTGTTAGCTCTGAGGGCTTAAATTCCCAGGCCTCACTCCCACAAAAATGCCAGCAAATTCTTACAAAGAATAAGGCTCATGGTAAGTGATATCCCATCTATCTTTTCTGAAGCATTGTCTGCCTTCAGAATGTTCTATCAATTAAATTTTGTGTCATGTTAAAATTTTATTGCTTAGAAATTTTCTGTAACATCCTAGCTGGCTCACAGCATTGCCTCCTTTTCATCTTTGCAGGCTTCCTTTTCATTATTTTAGTCCTTTTGCTCAAAACAATACCTACCTCTTTGTTTTCTTAATTATTCCTTTGTAGTGGGAACTGTGAAAAATTCTGTAATATATCTGTCCAGACTTGTTTTCTGTATCTATTAATTCCACCACTCTCTTTTTAATCTCCACCCACAAACCTTATGCTTTATTAGATTTATTCCAGCAATATAACCTGATAGGAAACTATGAGCATCTCTAATACCTAAACTCATGAAAGCACTGTGAAAGGGAAAAGAATGGACTTATGTTCCATGCTGGGTGCCACACTTTATGTAGAAAGTTGAGGTTCAAACAGCCTATTTCAAAAATGCACAGGTAGGAAGAGGTGAAGCTGGAATCTGGACTCAGGACTTAGTAGCTCTGAAAGACAACTTTTCCCTCTATTTTTACTGCTTCTATTTGATAAAATAAAAAATGTGATATCCTGGTTAATTAATCTCTTTATAACAAAGTCAACTACGTTTTGGATTTTAACTGAAATTTAAAAAATTTATTGTGGTAATATTTTTGGAGATGAGTTATGTTATAAATGAAGGGGATTTGCCTATATGGTAGATTTTAACATTATAGTGAGGGTCATTTGCAAGATTCCCAATAGTTCCTATAAAGACCCAACAGGTCTCTAGAGAAATATTGGTCTCTCTATCTCACAACTACTGAAAAGAAGTATTGGTGAATAGTTGAGGCTTCTGGGTTGGCACCATTAAGAGAGATAAGATTGCTCCTAAAGCCATCTGGAGTATTGAAAAGTACTTCAACTAAACAGAAAGAAGGATGAATGGTGCCAGATATTATTCATAATGCCTCTCCCATTTGTCACATTTTTTTCTATCTCCCACCATTTGGGAATACTGCATCCTATCCATCCTGGAGAGAAGAGTAGTAAGAAAGGGGTTAATCATATGAACATTGCCCTTTTCTATTAAGGAACCTATAAGCCATTAGTAGTCAATCATTCACTTTTTAAAAGTTACAGTTGTTAAACCCCTGTTTGTATAATTTGAGGGGAATTCATGCTGTAATGAGGCATTAGGCCAGAGATCGAAGAAAAAGCTTGGGTTGGCTTGGTGTTGTATCAGTCATGTGATTCTCTAGTCACTTAGCTTTGCATAATAAAAGAGTTTACAATTAAAGCCCCAAAGTGACCCTAGGTTTAATGTTTTTATTAAATTTCAATACTTTTATTCTATATAGTCCTCCCTTATGTCTTGCAATGAATTTTTATACCTCAACTCTGGTGACAGATTTATATCATTGGGATACATCCTCATTATTAACAAAGTTGCTGTTATAACCAGGAGGTGCTGACTGATCTTGAAGTACTTTCTGATTCATCACTACCTTCTTATGTGAGTATGTAGAATTACAAAGGGGCTGTGGATACCGGCCTACTTACTTTTGAAACTGTAAATATTGTGTCTAGAATCTACTAAAAAGGACAAAATTAAGCAACTTGGCCAGCGAATTCTTTTAGAAATATATAGGTCATATGGGGGATGGAGTTGCTATTTCTAAGATGTGTCATTAAGGAAGGTTAAATACTCACTGACCTTTTGGGAGATGATCATGGTTATATAGCCCTTTCTAGCAAAAGTCATACATAAACTTATGCTCACTTAAACCTCTGGCCCCCAGATTTTGTTTTGGTTTTAAAAAGATTAATCTCAATGGGAAACTGAGTCAATTACTCTTTCAGTTCTTTGAAAGGAATTCTTTTCACCCCTCTGGTTGCCACTACCATTGTTTTTCTATTTGTCTTTGCTCTTAGAGGACAGTTATCTAATTCTTCAAAGATACTGACTGGTAGCATTTCCAGAGAATTTAAAAAGTGCTTAAGAAGTAAATAAATGAGTTTATGCTGCTTGTATTATAGATAATGAAGGAAATATTTTTAGTACTAGCTCTATTTCAAGCTCGTTCAAATGATATGCATATAGTTACTGACTGATGGGCAGCCTGGTAAATATAATCTAAAATTCTTTGCATTTGGCTTTGAATCCATTATGATAATTTTCTCCAAGCTTTCCAAATAGTAAGAATTTCTGGAGACACTTAAAGAAAAATTCAGACTCCTTATATCTCTTCTCAGCTCAATGTGATGAGATTTTTCCAGAGAATATTCTATGTATTTGTATAGTTTTAGGGTTGGTATATTTGGGAAGCAGTGCATCATAGTATTTAAGCAATCTTCTTCTTTCCTACATGTACTAAAGTTAATTGTGTGAAAGTTGAAGAAACCTTAATATTCTAAGAGATGGTTGGTTCTCAGAAAATAGAATATTATGATAAAGAAGTTATATTATTATTGCTATAAAACATTATTACAAAGCTCCTGTTTTAGAGGATGGTATGTCTCTAACACTTTGTATGTGTCCCAGAAGAAATTTCTATTCCAGATCTTTAATGTTATTTTTCCTTATACCTTAAACACATAGTCAATTTAAGTATATACAACTTAAGTACACTGAACATCCTATTTGAGATGTTTTGCCCCATTAGTTGTGCCAAAGGAAATTTGTTATTTCAATTGCATCATACTTACAATTTATAAAACTTAACCTTAGAACTAAAATCAACATTTGAAAAATAGCAGGAGCAAAATGTGAGAAAGGTTTGCTAACTTTGTTTTTATGTAGCAGCAAAACTTGTTTTCTGTCAGGCTGCACTATCACTTGTGAAAACTTGAAAAATGTATCAGTTGAATTTAAGTTTGAACTTTATTACAATAATCAGTTTGGGAGTTTTGATGCTTAATGTATGACAGTGTATGTTGTTTAAAAGTCAAATGTGCTAATGAAGGAAAATCTGTATTATTTAAAGTAGCAGAATAAGAAAAGATAATTTTAATATTATGTAATTTTAAAACTTTTAGGGAAGAGTGATTTTAATTACAGATGATAGCAAAATGTGAGAAGAAAAAACAGTGGGTTTGGAGCCACACAATATGGATCCTAGTTCATACTGCAGTTTACTAGTTGTGCTGTTTTGTTGTTAACATCATCTCCATCCTTCCGTCTCTTAAGCCTATTAATGGAGAAGCCCTAGGACAATTTAGAACCCATAGTAGAGTAGTTTGAAACAATATCACGAGCTGGAATAAAGAGATCTTTAGTGGAAGAAGTGAAGGGATTTATGATAATGCTCTCTTTTTTAGTCCCCACGTGCCCTCTGCTGTGGCGTTTTGGGCTGTAAGACTTGGGGAAGTACAGTTTGGATTAGAATGATTTCTACTTGCTAAATTCCATTTATTTTTCTGGGGCCAAGAGATGCCAGGCTAGTTAAGCACAAGAGGGAGCTTAGTTTTAGAGAGGGAGTGGTGAATACGTTGGAAAGTTTCTTCTGTGTTATCTCATCTAGAAAAATATAGGGCAGGAGGAGGCAGTGATTTGCTGTCAGAGTCATCTCAGGAATTAAAAAAATTAACCATTTGGCTGGTGTATCCCTTTGCATATCTTTTGAGAACTCAAACACAATATTAGGTTCATAGAATGCAGGGTCTGTCAAGGAGAAAAACCTCAGTGCTTGTAACTATGTAAGCTTGTTTCTTTATCTAAAAATTAGACTCTCAATGGCCCCTTCAAATAAAATTACATTTAAAAGATTTGTGGATAGACCATAATGCATATATCTTGTATGTGGGTAATTAATATTTCACTCCTCTTGTTCATAAATATGTGAAGAAATTGGACTATATTTCTTCTTGGTCTATGAATTGTTAAAAGTGTCTAAGAGGAAATAGATAAGTGGGAATGTTTTGGGGAAGCCACTGGCTTCCATTTTCTATGGGTTGCCACCAATAGGACACAGAGTAAAATTATGAGGGGTTGGTGTAGGAGAGTAGATATTAAGTTCTTAGAACTTGTAGATTGGGAGAGAATTTAGAGATAACCTAGTCCAGCTTATGCATTTTAGAGATAGAGACTGAGAACTAGAAGAATAATAAGTCACCCAGGTAATGAGATCTCATTCCTGTGAGGGCAAAATCTCCACTATGGTTTTGGCTTTGTGGCAGTGCTTGTATCACTGTCTTTCCTTATTGGTTAATTGTACCTGTAAATATTTTATCTCCCTGTGTTAAAAGGTTCTTGAGAACCGTAACTGTCTCTTATATTTCTTTGTAGCTATTCCAAGAATTCAGTAAATAAATGTTTGTTTTTTGGGGGCTGATTTGTGGGAAAGACTCCCCTACCTCTGTAAGTAATGTTATTTGTGCTGTTACCTTGGTAAATAAAGAATAGTCACAGTCCTGTAAGTAATCCAAATAAAGCTTTGCATAAACATTCTAAGATACTAAAATATCAGAATAGATGAGACTGTTGAATAAAAACTAACATCAATCACAATCCACCTCATTCTTAATAAGCTAAAAATCCAAGTGGATTATTTGATGCAAGTGGTCACTTCTGCTTTCAATCAGAGAAGAAGTCAATAAATTCCTCTTGCTGTTACTTACAAAAATAGTTTAAATTCTGTGCAGGATATGAATCTGGGGAATCACGTCAGCCTCAGCATACAAAGGAGTCTGGAGAGACAGCAGAACAATGTCTCCCCACTCGAGCTGCTGAGGGAAGGTGGTCTTATGTTTCACTGCAGGAACTGGCAGGCTAAATTTAATTCTCAGAGTCAGAGCTTGCCTTTTAAGCTCCCTATCCATTCTGCGATCTAACCTGAAGGTGCACTTTTTTTTCTTTTTCATTATTAAGTCATTTGGAGAAATCTAATATGTGTATTTTCAAATTAAACCAGCTTAGCTAAAGATATATTTTCCTCTCTATAAAATTCAGTTGCAAAAAAAATAAAAAGTGAACTAAATTGCAAGGAAGGGAGGGAAGGAGGCCTAGAATATGTAAATTGTCTGATATTTGACAAATTAGTTACTGTGTATAGTGTGATATGCAAATTAAGGATAATACTTCCCTCTTATCCTCATTGCAGATGCTTTATGGCATGTGCTGCATGCATTCTGCATGCAATATATTCAACAGAGCATCATAACTTAGTGCAAAGAATTTAGGCAATGGAAATCAGAGGGAGAATATGTATATTAATTTTATAATCTTTAAAAAATTTTTTTAGATTCCATATATATGTGTTAGCATATGGTATTTGTTTTTCTCTTTCTGACTTACTTCACTCTGTATGACAGTCTCTAGGTCCATCCACCTCACTACAAATAACTCAATTTTGTTTCTTTTTATGGCTGTGTTAAAAAAAAAAAGTTTCTGAAGAACCTAGGGGCAGGAATAAAGAGGCAGACGGTAGAGAATGGACTTGAGGACATGGGGAGGGGGAAGGGGAAGCTGGGACAAAGTGAGAGAGTGGCATGGACATATATACACTACCAAATGTAAAGTAGATAGCTAGTGGGGAACAGCTGTATAGTACAGGGAGATCAGCTCAGTGCTTTGTGACCACCTAGAGGGGTGGGATAGGGAGGGTGGGAGGGAGACACAAGAGGGAGGAGATTTGGGGATATATGTATACATATAGCTGATTCACTTTGCTATACAACATCAACTAACACAACACTGTAAAGCAATTATACTCCAATAAACGTGTTAAAAATAAATAAATAAATAAATAAAATAAACAATGTGAACATTGGTTCAAGATGGTGGAGTAGAAGGACGGGTGCTCACTCCCTCTTGCAAGAGCACCGGGATCACAAGTAACTGCTGAACAATCATTGAAAGGAAGACACTAGAACTCACAAAAAAGATACCCCACATCCAAAGACAAAGGAGAACCTACATTGAGATGGTAGGAGGAGCACAGTCACAGTAAAATCAAATCCCAATACCTCTGGATGGGTGACTCACAAACTGGAGAACAATTATATCACAGAAGTCTGCCCACTGGAGTGAAGGTTCTGAGCCCCACATCAAGCTTCCTAACCTGGGGTCTGGCCATGGGAGGAGGAATTCCCAGAGAATTAGACATTGAAGCCTAGTAGGATTTGATTGCAGGACTTTGACAGGACTGGGGAAACAGATTCCACTCTTGGAGGGCACACACAAAATAGTGTGCACATCAGGACACAGGGGGAAGGAGCAGTGACCCCATAGGAGACTGAGCCAGACCCACCAGCTGGTGTTGGAGAGTCTTCTGCCGAGGCGGGGGCCGGCTGTGGCTTACTGCAAGAAAAAGGACACTAGCAGCAGAAGTTCTGGGAAGTACTCCATGGTGTGATCCCTCCTGGAGTCCACCATTAGCCCCACAAAAGATCCTGTAGGCTCCAGTGCTGGGTTGCCTCTGTCCAAACAACCAACAAGGAGGGAACTCAGCCCCACACATCAGCAGACAAGCAAATTAAAGTTTTACTGAGCTCTGTCCACAAGAGCAACACCCAGGTCTATGCACCACCAGTCCTTCCCATTAGGAAGCTTGCACAGGCCTCTTAGATAGCCTCATCCAATAGACGGCAGACGGCAGACAGCAGAAGAAAGAAGAAGTACAATCCTGCAGCCTGTGGAACGAAAACAACATTCACAGAAAGAGACAAAATGAAAAGGCAGAGGATTATGTACCAGATGAAGGAACAAGATAAAACCACAGAAAAACAACTGAATGAAGTGGAGATAGGCAGCCTCCCAGAAGAAGAATTCAGGATAATGGTAGTGAAGATGATCCAGGACATTGGAAAAAGAGTGGAGACAAAGATAGAGAAGATGCAAGAAACGTTTAACCAAGACCTACAAGAATTAAGAACAAACAGAGATGAACAATACAATAACTGAAATGAAAAATACACTACAAGGAATCAATAGCAGAATAACTGAGGCAGAAGAATGGATAAGTGACATGGAAGACAGAATGGTGGAATTCGCTGCCACGGAACACAATAAAGAAAAAAGAATGAAAAGAAATGAAGACAGCCTAAGAGACCTCTGGGACAACATTAAATGCACCAACCTTCACATTAGAGGCATCCCAGATAGACAAGAGAGACAGAAAGGACCCAAGAAAATATTTGAAGAGATAACAGTTGAAAAATTCCCTAACATGGGAAAGGAAATAGCCACCCAAGTCCAGGAAGTGCAGAGCATCCCAGGCAGCATAAACCCAAGGAGAAACAGGTCAAGGCACGTAGGAATCAAATTGGCAAAAGTTAAAGACAAAGAAAAATTATTAAAAGCAGCAAGGGAAAAACAAAAAATAATATACAAGAGAACTCCCATAAGGTTAACAGCCAATTTCTCAGCAGAAACTCTACAAACCAGAAGGGAATGGCATGATATATTTAAAGTGATGAAAGGGAAGAAACTACAACCAAAATTACTCTACTCGGCATTGATCTCATTCAGATTCGACAGAGAAATCAAAAGCTTTACAAACAAACAAAAGCTAAGAGAATTCAGCACCAGCAAACTAGCTCTACAACAAATGCTAAAGGAACTTCTCTAAGTGGGAAACACAAGAGAAGAAAAGGACCTACAAAAACAAATCCAAAACAATTAAGAAAGTGGTAATAGGAACATACATATTGATAATTACCTTAAATGTGAATGGATTAAATGCTCCAACCAAAAAACCCAGGCTTGCTGAATGGATACAAAAACAAGACCCATATATATGAGAGACCCAATTCAGACCTGGGGACACATACAGACTGAAAGTGAGAGGATAGAAAAAGGTATTCCATGCCAATGGAAATCAAAAGAAAGCTGGAGTAGCAATCCTTGTATCAGATAAAATAGACTTTAAAATAAAGACTGTTACAAGAGACAAGGAAGGACACTACATAATGATCAAGGGATCAATCCAAGAAGAACACAAAACAACTATAAATATATATGCACCCAACATAGGAGCACCTCAATACCTAAGGCAAATGCTAACAGCTATAAAAGAGGAAATCGACAATAACACAATAATAGTGGGGGACTTTAACACCTCACTTACACCAATGGACAGATCATTCAGAGACAAAATTAATAAGGAAACACAAGCTTTAAATGACACAATAGACCAGAGAGATTTAATTTATATGTATAGGATATTCCATCCAAAAACAGCAGATTACACTTCCTTTTCAAGTGCTCATGGAACATTTTTCAGGATAGATCACATCTTGCTTCACAAATCAAGCCTTGGTAAATTTAAGAAATTTTGAGTCATATCAAGCACCTTTTCCTACCACAATGCTATGAGATTAGAAATAAATTAAGAGGGAAAAATGTAAAAATCACCAACACATGGAGCTATAGAGTACGTTACTGAATAACCAAGAGATCACTGAAGAAATCAAAGAGGAAATCAAAAAAATACCTACAGACAAATGACAACAAGAACACACAAATCCAAAACCTATGAGATGCAGCAAAAGCATTTCTAAGAGGGAAGTGTACAGCTATACAATCCTACCTCAAGAAACAAGAAAAATCTCAAACAATCTAATGTTACACCTAAAGGAACTAGAGAAAGAAGAACAAACAAAACCCAAAGTTAGTAGAAGGAAAGAAATCATAAAGATCAGAGCCGAAATAAATGAAATAGAAACAAAGAAAACAATAGAAATATCAAACTAAAAGCTGGTTCCTTGAGAAGGTAAACAAAATTGATAAACCATTAGCCAGACTCATCAGGAAAAAGAGGGAGAGGACTCAAATCAATAAAATTAGAAATGAAAATGGAGAAGTTACAACAGACACTGCAGAAATACAAAGCATCCTAAGAGACTACTACAAGGAACTCTATGCCAATAAAATGGACAACCTGGAAGAAATGGACAAATTCTTAGAAAGGTATAACCTTCCAAGACTTAACCAGGAAGAAATAGAAAATATGAACAGGCCAATCACAAGTAATGAAATTGAAACTGTGATTAAAAATCTTCCAACAAACAAAAGGACCAGATGGCTTCACAGGTGAATTCTATCAAACATTTAGAGAAGAGCTAACACCCATCTTTCTCAAACTTTTCCAAAAAATTACAGGGGAAGGAACACTCCCAAGCTCATTCTATGAGGCCATCATTACCCTGATACCAAACCCAGACAAAGATAGTACAAAAAATAAAATTACAGACCAATATCACTGATGAATATAGATGTAAAATCCTCAACAAAATACTAGCAAACACAATCCAACAACACATTAAAAGAATCATACCCCATGATCAAGTGGGATTTATCCCAGGGATGCCAGGATTCTTTAATATATGCAAGTCAATCAATGTGATACACCATATTAACAAATTCAAGAATAAAAACCATATGATCATCTCAGTAGATGCAGAAAAAGCTTTTGACAAATTTCAACACCCATTTGTGATAAAAACTCTCCAGAAAGTAGGCATAGAGCAAATGTACCTCAACATAGTAAAAGCCATATACAACAAACCCACAACAAACATCACTCGCAACAGTGAAAATATGAAAGCATTTCCTCTAAGATGAGGAACAAGACAAGGCAGTCCACTCTCGCTACTATTATTCAACAGTTTTGGAGGTCCTAGCCATGGCAATCAAGAAAGAAAAAAGCAATAAAAGGAATACAAATTGGAAAAGGAGAAGCAAAATTGTCACTGTTTGCATCTGACATAATACTATACATAGATAATCCTAAAGATGTCAACAGAAAACTACTAGAGCTAATCAATGAATTTGGTGAAGTTGCAGGATACAAAATGAATGCACAGAAATCTCTTGCATTCCTATACACTAACAACAAAAGATCAGACAGAGAAATTAAGGAAACAATCCCATTCACCATTGCCACAAAAAGAATAAAATACCTAGGAGTAAACCTACCTAAGGAGGTAAAAGACCTGTACTCAGAAAACTCTAAGACACTGATGAAAGAAATCAAAGATGACACAAAAAGATGGAGAGATATACCATGTTCTTGCATTTGAAGAATCAATATTGTGAAAATGACTGTACTACCCAAAGCAATCTACAGATTCAATGCAATCCCTATCAAATTACCAATGGCATTTTTCACAGAACTAGAACAAAAAGTCTTAAAATTTGTATGGAGACACAAAAGACCCTGAAAAGCCAAAGCAATCTTGAGGGAAAAAAACGGAGCTAGAGGAATCAGACTCCCTGACTTCAGAGTATACTACAAAGCTATAATAATTAAGGAAATATGGTACTGGCACAAAAACAAAAATATAGATCAATATAACAGGATAGAAAACCGAGAGATAAACCCATGCACCTATGGTCAACTAATCTATGACAAAGGAGGCAAGGATATACAATGGAGAAAAGACAGTCTCTTCAATAAGTGGTGCTGGGAAAACTGGATAGCTCCATGTAAAGGAATGAAATTAGAACAGTCCCTAACAACATACACAAAAATAAACTCAATATTGATTAAAGACCTAAATGTAAGACCAGATACTATAAAACTTTTAGAGGAAAACATAGGACAAACACTCTTTGACATAAATCTCAGCAAGGTCTTATTCACCCACTTCCTAGAGTAATGGAAATAAAAACAAAAGTAAAGAAATGGGACCTAATGAAACTTAAAAGCTTTTGCACAGCAAAGGAAACTGTAAGCAGGACAAAAAGACAATCCTCAGAATGGGAGAAAATATTTGCAAATGAATCAACACCCAAAGTGTTAACCTCCAAAATATATAAACAGCTCATGCAGCTCAGTATTAAAAAAACAACCCAATCAAAAAGTGGGCAGAAGACCTAAATAGGCATTTCTCCAAAGAAGGCATACTGATGGCCAAGAAGCACATGAAAAACTGCTCAACGTCACTAATCATTAGAAAAATGCAAATCAAAACTACAGTGAGTTATCACCGGTTAGACCGGGTGTCATCAGAAAATCTACAAACAACAAATGCTGGAGAGGGTGTGGATAAAAGGGAACACTTTTGCACTGTTGGTGGATATGTAAATTGATACAGCCACTATGGAAAACAGTATGGAGGTTCCTTAAAATCTAAAAATAGAATTACCATATGACCCAACAATCCCACTACTTAGCATATACCCAGAGAAAACCATAATTCAAAAAGACTCATGCATCCCAGTGTTCATTGTTGCACTATTTACAATAGCCTGGTCATGGAAGCAACCTAAATGCCGATCGACAGACAAATGGATAAAGAAGATGTGGTACATATATATCATGGAATATTACTCAGCCATAAAACGGAACAAAACTGGGTCTTTTTTAGAGATGTGGATGAACCTAGAGACTGTCATACAGAGTGAAATAAGTCAGAAAGAGAAAAACAAAGGTTGCATATTAACGTGTATATGTGGAATCTAGAAAAATGGAACAGATGAACCACTTTGCAAGGCAGAAATACACAGATTTAGAGAACAAACGTATGCAGAACAAGGGGTGAAAGTGGGGCGGGTAGTGTTGGTGGTGGGGTGAATTGGGAGATTGGGATTGACATACATACACTAATATGTATAAAAATAGATAACTAATAAGAGCCTGCTTTATAAAAAAATTAAAAATTAGTAAAATGGATAGAGAAAATACAAAAAATATATGTGAAATTTGTGTATGCCTAGTCACAATCAATGAGTTGATGAGATCATAGCCTATTAATTTATAAATGGAGATTGCATTAGATAATGAATTTAAGGTTAAGTTACAAGTAATACATCTATTAATTCTAAACATACTTAGCGATTTCTAAATATGAACTCACCATATGCTAAGACTAATGTTTACAGTAACATGTACTAGTGCCAAATATGTGTATACATATTAATTACAATATGTATTGTGTATAACAATGCACATATTGATATTCTACCTTTGACCTTTGTACTGTAAGTATTAATACATATGATCTGTGCGGCATACATTTTCTATATAGATTGGGGCTGAATAGGCCATGTTCTATATGGCCTAATTTGAGTTTGTCAGGGATTATTTCTATCCTGAGATTGAAATTCATGTTTTCAATTGAAAATTCATGTTTGTTTTGGTTTGACAATTGTTTTGGGATTTATTTTCCTTTTTCTTTAAGTAAAATGCAAAGCATCCTAGTGAAATAAACCCTTGAAATTTTATCACCTAAACTTTATGGAATTAATTATTGGTAAACTTGAGTGAGTGTATTTCTGTAGTAGGAGACAGGTATATTTCTTGGGTCAAGAATATATTTTGATTACAGAGTAATTATACTGTTAGTTGTATGTGGCTTATAGATTCAATTTATATTTTTTCTGTAGCTCATAAATAACTATTTTTTGGATAACGGAGTTTCAGATTTAACACTTTTTCCGTGTTATTGGAGTTCTGTTGAACTTGTTGAACAATAATAACCCTATTATCTCATCAGGCACAGTCTACATGATCAATGTGGAAATAAATAGCACTTGCTTCCTCTTTCTACCTTCATCTTCTTTTCTTGTTCTCTCTTTTGCTAAATGATGTTATCTCATTTGGTAGACTAACATTTTCCTACGTGCAATGATTATTGATTCTGCTTAATAGACCTCAAATTATGAATGCTATTTTCTGTTTTAACATAAGGATACAAAAAATCCAGTTATGATCATAAATTTTTTTTTTTTTTTTTTTTTTGCGTTACATGGGCCTCTCACTGTTGTGGCCTCTCCCGTTGCGGAGCACAGGCTCCGGACGCACAGGCTCAACAGCCATGGCTCACGGGCCCAGCCGCTCCGCGGCATGTGGGATCTTCCCAGACCGGGGCACGAACCCGTGTCCCCTGCATCGGCAGGCGGACTCTCAACCACTGCGCCACCAGGGAAGCCCATCATAAAATTTTTGATACAGAAATATTTAACCCTTTTATAAGGAGATAGCATTAAAGAATAACTAAATATACCATATCTAGTTGTAGGACTGAAACTTTAGCAGGATGATAAAATTTTTTAAAAGAAGTGCTTTAGAACATCATAAGACAAGCTAGAAACAACAGTGAGACACTACATTATTAATGTTATGAGATGCTGCAATTTGGGGGAATGAGAATGTTTGATTACTGGCATTTTGGCATTTTCTGTTGTGTACTCTACTTTGCTCATTTTATCATATACCTCTTTTTGATGTTTAATCGTGGAATTTCATTGTAAGATCTGTGCAGTTCTTCACAGTATATTCTGGAGTTCTCACAGTAAAAGGTATCATGATTTTCAAAATAATCAATGATTTTCATTCTGAGTGTTATAATCAAATGTATTAGTGCTCCAGATACTTTAATTTTTTGCCTTGATCAGTAACTTGTGGTATGCTAGGGAGCTGTGTAATATTTTCTGGATTCTTAATTTGCATGTATTACTGCTTTTATATCTCCTAGTGGATGAAAATCATCATTATTTACATCTATGTTAACTGCAAGGTGAATGATTGATTTCCTTGGTGTTGATCATGTTGCAGGAAGTCGATCTACATACTGGCTTTTCTTCCTCAAGAATACTAAACATTAATTACTAAAGCCATGTAAAAATATAGACTAGCTTTTAGATGCATTTGTGGATACTCTTTGATTTGCTAGACTTTGGGAAAAATTTGCTTTTTTTTATAGAATTATTTTCCTTGGGTAGTGTCTTCCTGGTTATTCCTATTATATTTGTTGCTTGCTCCCCACGGGCATGAGGGAGGTGAACAGAGGTAGGGAAGGAAAGGAGACAGTGAAGGGATGCTGTTTCTTTTAAGAAAAAATGTATTTATTTTATTTTTTGGTCTAGACCAGGTTAACCTGATTAGAGAGGTAGATAGCAAATTGCTGAGTTTTTCATTTCTAGAAAAACAGCCCTCATTTCTCCTGACAATCTAATATTCCCTCTGCTCAATATCACTTCACTATTTCAGACAGTTCATTCAGTAACCCAGGATTCTCTTTCAATACCCAGGGATGTTAAGACCACTTTTTCTTGTTTGTTTTTATTTGTTTTGTTTTAGGATGACATTGAACTAAGGGCAGCAAGAGTGGTTGAAGCTTTTATTCATAGGAGGATATGTTACCATGGAGGAGAAGGGATATGGGGATAACCACCTTTGAAAGCTAGAACAGGAAATAGTAATTTAATTTACTCAAATGGAATAACTTTTAAGCTGATTATTTTACCATTTGAAAATATATCGATATTTAGTTCATTGACATATGGGAACTCCTAGGAGCACCTTGTATCTTTGGCACCATTTATTGTCTGTTTTAGAGGCTAAAATGTAGAAGAGGAGGGTATAAGAACTAGGTAGACAAGTGGCCACATGAGAAGCAAACATCTTTCTGGTAATTTATTGCTACTCTTTCCCTCTTGTTCCAAACTGGTTTAAATACTGAAGTAACACTTTTGCCTATAATTATATTTAAACATTTCCATCTCAACTCCTTTCCTTTATGGTGTTCTTTTACACATAGCACTCTCCTTTCATGTTTTCCCTCTTGCTCTGTATCTTTTCTCCTATAGTTTAACTTCAGTCATCTCCAAGCTAAGAGACACTGCCACAGTCTCCTCCTAGAGGTGCAAGAGAATTCCTAGAAAGAAGAGGAACATGTCTGTCCTTCATCCCAGTTGTCAGTACCTTTCACTAGAGGCATTCTGTGTTGGTATTTTACACATTCACAGCCTCCATAACTCTAATAAGACTCCGGGAAAATTTTAAGATATTTTCAGCAGAAAGGAGTGAAAGCATTTTACTGGAGATGCTATAAATTGAGAAAGGAGAAAATAAGTCCACTGTGTGAGCATTTTGTTTCCATTATCCTCTGTCTAAACTCTATTTTTGAGTAACTAGAAGCAGGAAATCAGATCTAGGCAGGGTTTCTGGACCCTGAATACATGGTTCATTGGGACAGTATTTGCAGAAAGAGACTATTTTTTTTCTCCCCTTTGTATTCTCCATCCCAATTTGTAATTATTTCTTCTTTGTGCACCCCTGACCTCTTTTATCTTCTCCATCAAGTCACTGATATCAAGGAAGATAGCTCTCCAAAAGTCTTTGGTCCCCAAATTCCTATCTACTCACCCAAAAAGTCCTATTAAAACTCCAGTGGACCTGATAATACTAGCTAACATTTATTGAGCACTTAGGAAGGGCCAGACATTACGCTAAACATTTTAAATATATTTAATCCTCATGTTGACCTCGATAAGGTAGGAACAATTATTGTACATATTTTACATCTTAGGAAACTGAAACTCAGCAAGATTATATAACTAGCTAGTGTGTGGTGGGTCAGTGTTTTAAACCCTGTGACTCTGAAGCCACTTCTCTTCAGCTCTACTCACTCTTAACCACTACTCTCCCCCTGTTCTAACAGGTGAACACACAAATTTTACTTTCTATTCCAGATGCACTTCTCTCTCCAATGTATCTGGATTCCATTTCCATAGTTTTATGCCCAGTTTTTAAGTATCTTCAAGCCTCATCAGATCAATGTTTCTGTTGGGCTGTTTAATTCTTGACTCTGATTTTTCCCCTAAATCCCTCTTTTGGAATGTCTCTTGGTTACATATATTAATCCAGTGGGTCATGCATTCAGGGTCTAGAAAACCTGCCAGGATTTGAGTCCCTGATTCTGCTTATTCAGAAAAGGAGTTTAAAATGAAAGGTAATGGGGACAAAGTGCATTTATCTTCTCCAATCCCAATTTATAGTATCTCTAGTACAATGCTTCCAATCCTTTCTGCTGAAACTATTTAAATTTTTTTCTGAAGTTTTAAGAGGGTGGTGGAGGTTGTTGATGTATAAAATGTATAATGGAAGCTGATAGCAAAAAGTATTTACCGTTGGAGTCAAAGACAGTTATGCTCCTCTTCTTTCTTCTCTTTCTTCTTATGCCTCTACAAGGAGATTATAGCAGTGTATTCGCTTGGAGTTAACTAAAGTTAGGTTAGATTAGATTGCCTATGTGTTTGGAATCCCTGGTGCAGTTACAGTGGTAGAGATAACTGAGTGATCAAAAAGATATTTTCTCACATCCACCCTTGTATGCTGAACCTTGAAACCTGTCATATTAGATTTATGGTAGCAACAACGTCCTGAGATGACAGTTGTATAAAGCATATGTAAATTAGGGGGGAAAAGTGCAGACAATATTTCAGGCTATGAAAATGAAACAGGGTCTCTGGATTGAAAGTCCATTGGCTATTGCATAGTTCAATAAATACTGGTAGAATAATTTTAACAAGGCCACAGTCCAGGAAGGGAATATAATTTATTTTTTTTGCTTTTTAAAACTTTATTTCAACATAACTATACTTATAGAAATATACTCATATTGGTTAACAGAATGAAATTTAACATCCTACACAATTTGGACCAAAAAACTTGGTACGTGGTTTGCTTTAAAAAAGAAAGAAAAAGGATCTGCAATCTGGTTTATTTTTCATCTATTACAAATATATATAAAAGATTCTCCATCAAACGCTGCTAAAGCAAACTGCATGAACCTTGAGAAATTAAACTTTGGTTTGTGTCTGAAAAATAACACATATTGCACTGTAAACATTTATAAAATTGGTGCAACAAAACATTGTTGTAATGTTTCAATGCCAGTTCACAAAATTCAGTAACTAATGGATGTTGATGAGGGTGGGAAGAGCCTATGTATACATGTGAAAATATAAAAGCTATCTGATCTAGTTACTATTGCATGTTGATCACAAATCTAGTCAAACCAAGATTCAGATAAGTTCTTATTTTCTGTCCAGGAAGGGAGTAGAATACTTTTTCATATGCTTCAATATTTACTACATCTAGGAATTAACTAATTAGTATCATATATCTGGTAGTCTTTAATAAGTATTCACTTCTTTGATATTTGACACCTATGCTATTGGGGACATGGGGGAGGGGAACAAATTAACATTTATTAAGCATCTAATGTATGTTGTTAACCTTTGTGCAAGGTGCTTTAGATATCAAATCTAATTTAATTTTCACAGGCTGACTGGTGAGGTAAAACCAATTATCCTTATTTTGCCAATGAGGAAATAGAGGTTCCATTCCAAGAAGGTAAGAAACTTACCTGAGGTCATAAAAGTAGGAAACGGAAGAGCTGAGGTTACTGAGAATTAAATCCACTCCTTTCTTAACTTCAAAGACCATGATTTTTCCACTGTACTGAGGTGAATCATGCTTTTCACCAAGCATAATATCTATTATGTTACTTTATCCTTATGTCATCCCTATGAGTCCCTTTAAAAAATTTGTGCAAGGCATTAAAAACAGAAGTTAACATAGCTTTTGTATTCATTTCACAAACTTAACATAGTACAAGCTGGGTCAACGAAGAATAAGATAAACCCTGACTCTTGGCCAGAGAGGCAGCTATCACTTCTCATTATGAACACTCAGAGAGATCCGCTCAATGGAGAATCTGGGAAACTTTCCAGATAGCATCAAAAGTGATCTTTCTAATATTGCATTTTACTCTTAGACAATCAATTTCAACTCTATTTGTCTTATTCTTAAAAGCCGGTTTTCATTAATTTCTGACAAATTAGTGCTAATTTGTATTCCCATATCACAATGCTAGATAATTTTAAAACTCTATAAGAAATAAACATTTAAATAATGTTGAAATAACACAACTCTCTCACCCTCCATTAATTTGTAAAATAAAGTAGCAAAACTGTGTGGGTTAGATTGGAATCAAATAGATTTCTGAGGCCCTTGCAAATAAGCTTTGCTTAATAAATATGCTGCAGCAGGTTTAGCACTTGGAAGTACCATGGATAAAGTTCTAAGCCATAGAATTTTTTTTCTTTGTGTAAAAAGTCAGATTAAGTATTACAGGTCAAAGAGATTTGAAACTAGTATTTTCTTATCTTTGAACTGCTTTGAAAAATTCACCTACACTCTACTCAATTTTTAAGCAAAAGAAAATACTTATTCTTCAGATTACGTTTACATTAAAATCTCCCTACACATTGCCTACAAAACAGAATGTTTGGTATTGCAGAACTAAACAGAGAAAGTAGTCTCCAATATATCAAAATTAACCTGTACTATTGAGTTGGCCTGCATAAAACTCAGTCACTTTGATTGAAAACTCTCAGAAAGAACAAAGCACAAGTACCAATGATTGATGAAAACACTTATAAAGATGGATGATTCTCTTTTGGAGTAGTGAGGGAGTGAAGAGTAGGCATCACTGCAAGAACTGGTGTTAACTGTTCTTATAAAAAATCATTGCTAATGATCTGGCCGACCGAGTCAACAGCACATCAATGAGTCTGATGAAAGATGTGAGATCCAGAGGTGTTACAGCATCAGGTTAAGAAGAAAAATCATTCAAATAAACTCTATGCTTGAAGAAATATGAAGAAAAGAGATAAATGACAGTCAGCTTGGGAGGGAAACCTACTCAGGAAAATTTTTCTTAGACCATTTCTTTGTGTGGGATGCAAGAAGGGTTTCAACAGCATGTTTTGGCTAATTGAGCAGATGACCATTGTTACTATGGTTTTATAATTGTTTTGCTACTGAGCATAAGAGAATAAATGTCCACTGATCAGGGACTATACCGCTAATATAAACTCCTTGGGTTGTTTTCATTCCATTCACCATCTGTGGGATGTTGCCATATCTAGTGTCCTTGGTACACTTCAGGTATATGAAATAAGGGAGAAAGTTGGCAGTGCACCTAGGTTTTATTTCACAGGAAAAATATTTGAGCCTTGAGTTATGAAATCCTTCAACTCCTAGGCTTCACACCTGTAAGTAGTTTACATATGACTTTCCTGACTTCACTTCTCCTGTTTAACATTGATTAACTACTGTTTAAACTGTACTTCTGTGTTCTTCCACCAATGGCTGACTTCTCTGGGACTGCACGTGGCTGCTATGTTTTCATGTTATTTGGCTCCTTCTTTACAGCCTTTGAACATATTCAAATTTGTAACAGGAAAACACAGTCAAACCCTCCAGTCCATTCCTCTTTATCTACTTCCTGTTGCTCACATTCCTGTTTGAACTAAAGGCCTTAACTCCTATCTACTCTCTAACCACTGACAGTGGACGCCATGGACTTCTTGGTTTCTGAATTTAACAAACCCTTTCAGTTCTCATTCTTTTTTTCTTCCTCTGGCAACCAAATTTGCCAACCACTTCTTCCTTTCCTCTGGTAGTTTTCTGATTCATACCTTTCCCCAGCCTCTTTGCTCTTTCCTTCTCAGCCTCGTCCACAACTTTTTTTCTCCTCCCAGCTACTGACAGTCTTGGGCATCCTCAGTCTTGCTCTTCACCTTTTCTCTCCTCAGATGTTCAGACTATTTGATCCACTTCCATGCTTTAACTATGTCTTATATGTCAATGGCTCCAGATCTCTCTCCTGAGCTTCAGACCTAAAAGTCCACATGCCTAGAGGACATAACTCAACATATCTGCAACTTAAATCATATGATATTCCCTTTATTTCTCAATATCGTCACCTTCTATTTGCTTAGCCAAACTAGAAACTCGGGTGTCAAATCCTTTCTTTTATTCATGTCTCATGTCCAAATGATAGTTCTTTCTGTCTTACCTCTCAAACATCATTCTGCTGTGATTCTCATCACAAAGCTGGCCTCCTTGGTTCAGGCCCTCATTGCTTCTCATCTCCACTATTGCAAAGGTCCTCTGATTGACCTCCCAACATCTGGGTTTATTCTTTTTAAATAATATACCTAAAACGCATTCTAGATTTTCTGTCCAAAAACTATTTCTTTTTCCCCTTTCATAGTTTCCTCTGTTTGTGTGAAAAGTCTAAATTCTTCTCTTACCTCTTAAGCCCATCTCTTACCATTGTCTATCCTTCAACTAATGTACCTTAAGTTCAGCTTAAGTCTCATCAGTCTATTATGTTTGCCCAGTGCATCTTGCTGTTTTACCCTCACAAGATTTTTGATCCCCTAGCCCAAGCATTACTTCCTCAATGAAGCTGATCCTTATCCCACTGGAGAGAATTAATTATTATAAGCTTATCTCCTATGATACCCCACACATAATACATTATATCAACTACAGCACTTTATTGTGATTATTTGATTGTCTTTTTCTTCTTACTAGATTCTAAGCTTTTGGAGGGTAAAATATTATCTTATTCATCTGTGAGTCATCAAGGCCTCACACGTAGCAGGAACTCAATTTTATTGAATTGAATGAAATAGTTGTTGAATGAATTAATAAACGTATGTAAATTTTAATAGCTTAGAGGCATTAGATAGCCAAAACCATGAGTCTGAAAATGGACATACAGCTGGGATTTCGTTTCTATAGTGTTTATGAGTCATTAAGTTCCTGTATTTGTTTTCCAAACTATGTCTGGAAACTATTTCATAAATGAAGAAAGAGGGGATTAGAAGAAAGCTTTAGGCATACAAAAATTGATGGTAATTACTTTTCCAGTATCCTTTCTGGTGTTGTATGCAAAATAAGTATACAGTAAATACCATTGAATGTTCAGATAATTTTTGATATCCACTAAGTAATTTCTATTATTTATAATAACACAGAAAACACAGATCCCCCTTGGCAGCTTGGGGAGCCTGAACTCTCCATAAAGCCATTGCAGTATCACATTAAAGTGTTAGCTCATCATCTCAGCAAATCTTTTCTAACAACTTTGGTTCATTTTTGTACTGTTTGCTTGGGCAGAGCATGCTTAGGAATAATTTTTGGCTAAACTCAGTTCTCAGTCAGACTTGTGTAATTGTGTACTGCCATTTTCTATTTACTTCTGCTCATCCAACTAAAAGACCTTGAGTGTCTCCATGGCACCAATAACACTTATCCTTAGCATCAATAAAAGTCTAAGTGTTGTCATTGTATTTCTAAAAAGATCTGCTTCTTCCATGCAATATTTCTAAATCTAAAAAATATATGTAAAATGTTTATATTGTCTTATCTTTAGTGGCTTATTGTTTGTCTCTTCAGAAGGACTGTAAACTTCTTAAAGGTTCAATCTCGGTCTTCTCATATTTGTATCTTTGGTGTATGACATAGTTGTTCAGTGAATGTTAGCTGGGTTGAATTGATGTGTGCTTATAATTTAATATTACATGGTATATTTAAAAAAATATGACAGGGCATGGCTTCTACATTTATGTTAATGTTCTAGGATTACTTTTCCTCACCATATTGGTTTACCGTATTGTTTAACACTTTCTATAACTGCATCCACTGAAGAGTCTCAGAAGTCTTAATTTGCATCACTGTTAATATTTTAATAATATCACAATTGTATATTCTTTAAAATTACAGATATATAATTTCTTTAATTCATTGAGGAAAATATTCCGTCTGATCTTTTCAGAAGAATTCATAAAAACTGAGGGAGGAAAGTGAAAGAAAGTAAATGTCACAAAGGAGAAGAAGCAGTATCCTGGTTTGTCATTTTCATGGTACTCCCAAATCAAATTTGTGATAGCAGGTAGGACACCTTGCATCCTAAATATTTTACATTTATGCAGTGGCCCCTATTATCAACTGAGAAGCCAACACAATCCTTACCCAGTTATTAATGATGCTGTCTTTCTTGTTCCATCACACAATTTCATGCTATTTATCTGTGAGGAAATGCCTTACAACGTTGACACATTAAAGCATCTTATCTGGAATCCTTAGGACCAGATGTAGACCAAGAAAATGTCAAGTTCACAGACAGTGCCTGTTCTCTCAGAACGTTAAAGGGCACCAGTGGATATTGTTTCCTTTAACATTCACATTTTTGGCATAAAGTGGGGCTGAATACTGCTGTTGTTGTAATTAAACACTGTTAGAGTTATTATTGAACTCATTACACTACTTAAAAATAATGATAAATGAGCACAGAGTATCACTAACCTTCAACTTAATCAACTCATGGAAGACAGGGTGGTTTCCTTAAGGCACTGGCAACACCCTGGGCAGCTACTATGTTTTATGCCAGAGTGATTGGTTAGCTGGCTTAAAGGGTTCTAGGCCATATATATTCAGATTGAGGTACCAGGTATTCAGACTTATCTTTAATGGTTCTGGATAAATTAATATATATTAGAATAGTCAATTTTCTTTTAAACAAAGAAGTGACAATTGCTGAAACAGTGGACTAACCTCTACTCACTTGTTTAGATCTTGTGGGTGCATTTTTGGGATGGATTCTTTAGCCTGACTTACTCAACTGTTTACATGGCTACCACTGTTCTAGTATGATTTTTAATTTTTCTGGTCTTTTTACTCATTTTTCATTTCTAACTTCTAGATATTTCTCTCATGATGCTGAGCTAGTTACCTTTTTTTAAAAACACAAAATATTTTATATCAAAGGTCTCCTAATAAGTCTTGTGTGTCATACTTAGGTAAATAGAGGCATGATTACTCCGTTAGTATATCCTTAGATTAATTAAGTGGTACTATATACTCCATTGGCAGTTCTGAACATTCAAATATAATAGCAGGCTTTTCTAATAACTAGGCTATATCTGATGCACAGGGAAATGTTTGTCTCCAGAAAAACTTCTTAGAATGAATAACCTGCTTCAGCATTTATGTTAACTGAAAATATAATTTCATAAGGTATAATATTCAGGATTTCTAACAGCTGCTATAGTCTATACATCTGCTACACTTGGTATAACCTGTAATTTTCCTCTAGTTACAATTCACAAAGTTTTAATTTTGGTTATAATGTTAAGTATGGTAATAATATAACTTATGGTTTCATAATAACCTCTCTGTGAGGCCTTTGTCCACATGTTACTGTAATACAAATGACAGGTAGAAATGCTATAAAAATAAAGGAGAACTTATCTGATGATATAGCAACCTCTTAAATCCTCTTATTCCAGGATTTTCTGTACTTAAGATTCCAATTCTTGGTTATATCTGAAAAACTAACATTTACTGTGAATCTTCTCAAAAAATGATTTCAGATTCATGCTAAATGTTATTTGGACCTTTATAGGTAATTTGTTCCTTTTTACCAAATTTATATGTATTATTATAGCATAGCATAGTATATAAAGACATATATTGATGTTTTCATTTTGTGTGTTTACATTTAAAGACTTTAAGTATCAGAAAATATAAAGAGAGAAAATGTAAAAAAATACCTCCTATTGAGATCCTGGTTCTACCAATGTCCTGGTAATAGTTTTCAAACAGTTAACCCTTTCAAAGTTTTCTCACCTTAGGAAATTAAAGTGAAATTTTGTAAGCAATTCTACGTTGACAAATACTTTGCTGAAAGATCTTATAAGAAAAACATACTACTTGCTATTTATACAGATTTATATGTTCTTTAAAGCACTGGACTTTCATTAGTTTTATAATCCATTTAAATCCCCATGATTTCAGAATATATATTAACCTCATTTTCATAGATAAGTTGTGATTTTCAGAGCTCACACAGTAGCCTGGGATTTTCAGATTTCTGAGCACATGTTTTCATTTTTTTGTAAGGCATATTTTCATCTCTTTGAAGCACTGCTGCTGCTTTCTGTAGGAAATGATATTAACTAATACATAGTAACTTGTTTTAATACACTAAAATTTTTAAAGAGAACATTGAAGTGACTACTTTTGAAGGACTGAAAGAAATTTACAATGTATTTTAATTTCAGGAGTAAATTTTTAGGATGATTAATCAACAATGATAAAATACATATACAACGTATTTTAAACTCAGGAGGATCTATTTTAATTTCTGATAATTTTTATAAATTGAATAATTAGGCACTCTTGATCTGAAATGCTTAATATAAACAGTCCTATTAAAGCTAAATGAATAATCACATTGCATTTGTCACTATGGGTAGACACAGGCACAATATGGAAAAACATAAGACCTATCCTCCCTATGGCTTCCATGAAAAACTTCTGTTTATTCATTTCAGTTCCTTCCATGAGCAACTCTTTCTTTGCCCACTATTTAAATGTTGGTATTCCTGGGGTTCTGTCCTTGACCTTCTTTTAATGGAGCTCTCTCTCTGGATTATCTCACGTATTTCCATGACATCAACTACTAGCTAATCATGGCTTACCAATACGTCTCAGGTTGTCCTAAACTGAACTCACTAACTGTAACCACCATCCTTTTAGTTGTTCATGTTAGAAAACTGGGAGTTATTCTTGATTCATCCCCCTCTCACACCACCCACACCTATTTAGTCATGAAGTCCTGTCAATTCTTCATTCTAAAAATGGCCTGCAACTTTCTACTTAGCTTCCCACCCTCTGCTAGTATCTTACTTCAGGTTTTATTCTTTTTTTTTTTTTTTTGTGGTATGCGGGCCTCTCACTGCTGTGGCCTCTCCCGTTGCGGAGCACAGGTTCCGGACATGCAGGCTCAGCGGCCATGGCCCACGGGCCTAGCCGCTCCGTGGCATGTGGGATCTTCCCAGACTGGGGAATGAACCCATGTCCCCTGCATCAGCAGGTGGACTCCCAACCACTGCGCCACCAGGGAAGCCCTTTATTCATTTTTTGATAGCTTTCTAATTCATTTCCCTGTGTCCAGTCATGTTTCATTCAAATCTCTTCTACACATTGATCTCTGTGAAATGAAAATATGATTATCACCCTCCTCCCCAAACATCTTTTATAGTTTCCTTTACCTAAAAGATAAAGAAGAAATATTTTAACAACAAAAATTATATATCTCTTTCACTAGACAGATATTTATTTGAGGTATGGACCGTATTTTTTTCCTTTTAATATTTATTTCATTTTATATTACCACTGCTGACATGTAGTAGGTACTTAATATAGTTTTGCTGAGTAAATGAATTAATGAATTAAGATGAATGCCATAAAACTAGACAACCACATATACCTAAAGAACAAAGTTTTGCTTATACTTGTTGACAAATACATTACTTCCAATTAAGCATCATTTAAAAACCACCAATTGCTATCAATATAAATGAGTAAACATCTCTCTTAATTTGCTTAATGAGTCAGATCCAGAGTCCTCACAGTAGCCTCCACAGCCTTCATCCAACTGACCATCTCTCTTCCTCCCTCATTCCACTCCAACCACGTGGTCTCCTGCTGGCCTTTGAACAGTCAAACCCTTGAGACATTTGCAGGTGATAACTTGATTCTCTGCCTTGGGGATCTTCTCTCAGACAGCTGTGTGGCTCACTCTCTTTGGATCTTTAATCAAATGTCATTTCCTCCTATTTAAAACTACAATTGCTCCCCTCTTCCTTTTCTTTTTTATTATTTTTGTCCATAACACAGCTTGCCATTCAATGTTCTATATATTTTGCTTTCATCCTATTTAATATTTACTTCCCACAGAATTAGATAGAATTATAAGAGTCACGAGGTTAGAGACGTTTGTCTGTTAGAGCTCACTGTTGTATTCCTAGAATCCAAATAGATAATAAGTACTTGTTTAATGAATGAATAAATGAACAAGTAAATCCTCTATATTTAATCTTCAGATTAAAGAAGCAAATGCAACAGCCATAACTGTTAACATCCTTGCTCTAATTCTATATCAAAGGTTTCTTTGAACTTTCTTTTAGTCAAAAAAGGAAAACAAGAAAAGCTACCTAGTTTTAGTTTTCAGAAAGGAGAGCAAAATTTTAAAGAAAATTCTAATGTTGGAGTTAAATAGGAATACAGAATAACTTAATGAACACTTTCTTTGTAAAATGCAGATGATGCTTCAGCTATGGCTTTTTTTAAAGCAAACTTTGATGAAAGTTAAAAGAATAACATTAAAGCTCAATACAGTGAAAGCATTTCTGTGATGTATTCAGCTGATATGGCTCAGGTCTGTAGCTTAACTTGAAAGACTGAATTTCGAGTAGTGAAGGAGTTGAATTGATGGCCCATCTCTTAAGCTTTATTTTCTGACATAATTGCTTCTCTTGTCAAAGTTTCTGATAGGAGCTTGGGAATTGCATGTCAGAAAGTAGTCCCAGCTGAAGTTTACTGATTCACACTAGGAAACAAGAGATGTTTCCCCATATTCTTTTCTTTCTCTCTGACCTCTAATTTCCAAATAAGTTTTTTAAAAAACACTAACAACTACAACAACAGCAATAAAAAAAACTGCAAAAGAACCTAACTTTAAATAAAGCATGTGAATATTAAGTCATTTCAAACCCCTTAGCTCCAGTTTTGTTTCCTTCTAAATCATTTACAAATGATAATTTTATACAGGAAATATGATAATGTTAAACACATGTTTTTAGGAAATCTAGACACTCATGGCCTGAAGATTTTTTAGTCATAGTTTTACTTATTCAGATAATATTTAACAGACATTTACTTTCTGTGTAGAGCACTATGCTATATACACCTATATACATATGGCTAAGGAAATTGCCCCTGTTCTTAGTGATATGACAGTCTAGGAGGGGAAATATGCACAGGTAATGCAATACAAGTGAGCATCAGATGATGGGTAGAAGGAGCTATCACTATTAAGAGAATAGAGAGAGAGTACTTCTGGCTAGTGGGCTCAAGAGAGCTTCATGAAATAGGTGACTTCTGAACTGGGCCTTTCAAGATTTCTTACTGCAGACATGGGTAGAGATATTTCATGCCACGAAAAATCACATTTCCAAAAGACATGTCAATATGATGAAGTAGTGAGCAGGTAACTGCAAATAGACCTCTTTTATTAGTCTGGAGTACATGTGAAACAAATGGTAGGAGGCAAGACTGGTCTTGCGGGTTGAGGATCAGATTGTAAGCAGTGTTAATACTACATGAAGGAATTTTAGTCTTATTATGCTGTCACTGGAGAATCAGTTTTTTTGTCTGGGCAGTAGGTCGTGATACTGTTAATAGGTGCTTTAGAGAAAGATTGGGTATAGAGAGAACAAAAACACATGACCATTAAAATAATATAATTGTGGTCTATTAGTAAAGACCTGGGTTTGGATGATGATGTTGAAGGAATTAAAAAGATAATCTAAACATGTTAGTGGAGGGAGAAAGATTGAAAAGATGTCTACATCCAGGGACCAGTAAATGAGGGCATAGGACACAAAAAGGTATAGGCACAGGATACTAGAAGATGTACTAGATCCTCAACCAACATGGAAGGATTAGAAGAAGCATGATCAGCTTACTGAGGTCAACTTGGATTTATCTTTTATTGGATGTTGCAACCTCATCATTTAGCACAGTGTGAGGCACACAATAGGCCCTCAATTTATGCTTCTTAAGTGACTAAGTGTTTGCTTGGCAAATGACTCCATAGAACAAATTTCAGGGTGAGTAAAGAAAGTTATCTTGGTTGCCCTGGAGTTGACTTTACTGGTAAAGGATATATCCATTGGCAGTAGTTAGATAATATAAAACAATGGTGTGGCTTTAGATATAACCATATGTCAGCTTACTTTTCCTTTTAAGAAGTAGTATAGAGTAAGAAAATCCTGCATTCTGTGGAAAGAAAACCACATTCACAGAAAGATAGACAAAATGAAAAGGCAGAAAACTATGTACCAGATGAAGGAACAAGATAAAACCCCAGAAAAACAATTAAATGAAGTGGAGATAGGCAACCTTCCAGAAAAAGAATTCAGAATAATGATAGTGAAGATGATCCAGGACCTCAGAAAAAGAATGGAGGCAAAGATTGAGAAGATGCAAGAAATGTTTAACAAAGACCTAGAAGAATTAAAGAACAAACAAAATAGAGATGAGCAATACCATAACTGAAGTGAAAAATACACTACAAGGAATCAGTAGCAGAATAACTGAGACAGAAGAACGGATAACTGACCTAGAAGGCAGAATGGTGGAATTCACTGCCAAGGAACACAATAAAGAAAAAAAGAATGAACAGAATTGAAGACGGCCTAAGAGACATCTGGGACAACATTAAACACACCAAAAATTGCATTATAGGGGTCCCAGAAGGAGAAGAGAGAGAAAGTATCTGAGAAAATATTTGAAGAGGTTATAGTCGAAAATTTCCCTAACATGGGAAAGGAAATAGCCACTGAAGTCCAGAAAGCACAGAGAGTCCCAGGCAGGATAAACCCAAGGAAAAACAGGCTGAGACACACAGGACTCAAATTGACAAAAATTAAAGACAAAGAAAAATTATTAAAAGCAGCAAGGGGAAAACAACAAATAACATACAAGAGAACTCCCATAAGGTTAACAGCCAATTTCTCAGCAGAAACTCTACAAGCCAGAAAGGAATGGCACGATATATTTAAAGTGATGAAAGGGAAGAACCTACAAACAAGATTACTCTACCTGGCAAGGATCTCATTCAGATTTGATGGAGAAATCAAAAGCTTTACAGACAAACAAAAGCTAAGAGAATTCAGCACCACCAAACCAGCTCTACAACAAATGCTAAAGGAACTTCTCTAAGTGGGAAACACAAGAGAAGAAAAGGACCTACAAAAACAAACCCAAAACAATTAAGAAAATGGTCATAGGAACATACAGATTGATAATTACCTTAAACATGAATGGATTAAATGCTCCAACCAAAAGATGCAGGCTTGCTGAATGGATACAAAAACAAGACCAATATATATGCTGTCTACAGGAGACTGACTTCAGACCTGGGGATACATACAGACTGAAAGTGAGGGAATGGAAAAAGATTCCATGCCAATGGAAATCAAAAGAAAGCTGGAGTAGCATTCCTCTTATCAGATAAAATAGACTTTAAAATAAAGACTGTCACAAGAGACAAAGAAGGACACTACATAATGATGAAGAGATCAATCCAAGAAGAACATATAACAATTATAAATATATGTACATCCAACATAGGAGCACCTCAATATATAGGGCAAATGTGAAGAGCTATAAAAGTGGAAATCAACAATAACACAATAATAGTGGGGGACTTTTAACACCTTACTTACACCAATGGATGGATCATACAGACAGAAAATTAATAAGGAAACATAAGCTTTAAATGACACAATAGACCAGATAGATTTGATATTTATAGGTCATTCAATCCAAAAACAGCAGATTACATTTTCTTTTCAAGTGCACATGGAACATTCTCCAGGATAAATCACATTTTGGTTCACAGATCAAGCCTTGGTAAATTTAAGAAAACTGAGGTCATATCAAGCATCTTTTCTGACCACAACGCTATGAAATGAGAAATAAATTTCAGGGGAAAAAATATAAAAATCACAAACACATGGAGGCTAAATAGTACGTTACTAAATAACCAAGAAGTCCTTGAAAAAAATCAAAGAGGAAATCAAAAAATACTTAGGGACAAATGACAATGAAAACATGATTATCCAAAACCTATGGGATGCAGCAAAAGTTCTAAGAGGGAATTTTATAGCAGTACAATCCTACCTCAAGAAACAAGAAAAATCTCAAATAAACAATCTAACCTTACACTGAAAGGAACTAGAGAAAGAAGAACAAACAAAACCCAAACTTAGTAGAAGGAAAGAAATCATAAAGATCAGAGCAGAAGAAAATGAAATAGAAACAAAGAAAACAATAGCAAAGATCAATAAAACTAAAAGCTGGTTTCTTGAGAAGGTAAACAAAATTGATAAACCATTAGCCAGACTCATCAGGAAAAAGAGGGAGAGGACTCAAATCAATAAAATTAGAAATGAAAAGGAGAAGTTACAACAGACACTGCAGAAATACAAAGCATCCTAAGAGACTACTACAAGCAACTCTATGCCAATAAAATGGACAACCTGGAAGAAATGGACAAATTCTTAGAAAGGTATAACCTTCCAAGACTGAACCAGGAAGAAATAGAAAATATGAACAGGCCTATCACAAGTAATGAAATTGAAACTGTGATTAAAAATCTTCCAACAGACTAAAGTCCAGGACCAGATGGCTTCACAGGTGAATTCTATCAAACATTTAGCGATCTAACACCCATCCTTCTAAACTCTTCCAAAGAATTGCAGAGGAAGGAACACTCCCACACTCATTCTATGAGGCCACAATCACCCTGATACCAAAGCCAGACAAAGATACTACAAAAAAAGAAAATTACAGACCAATATCACAGATGAATATAGAGGCAAAAATCCTCAACAAGATACTAGCAAACAAAATCCAACAACACATTAAAAGGATCATACCCCATGATCAAGTGGGATTTATCCCAGGGATGCAAGGATTCTTTAATATATGCAAATCAATCAATGTGATACACCATATTACCAAATTCAAGAATAAAAACCATATGATCATCTCAATAGATGCAGAAAAAGATTTTCACAAAATTCAACACCCAGTTATGATAAAAAGTCTCCAGAAAGTGGGCATAGAGGGAACTGACCTCAATATAATAAAGGCCATATACGACAAACCCACAGTAAACTTCATACTCAATGGTGAAAAACTGAAAGCATTTCCTCTAAGATCAGGAACAAGACAAGGAAGTCCACTCTCGCTACTGTTATTCAACATAGTTTTTGAGGTCCTAGCAACTGCAATCAGGAAAGAAAAAGAAATAAAAGGAATACAGATTGGAAAAGGAGAAACAAAACTGTCACTGTTTGCATCTGACATGATACTATACATAGATAATCCTAAAGATGCCACCAGCAAACTACTAGAGCTAATCAGTGAATTTGGTAAAGTTACAGGATACAAAATTAATGCACAGAAATCTCTTGCATTCCTATACACTAACAACGAAAGATCAGAAAGAGAAATTAAGGAAATAATCCCATTCACCACTGCCACAAAAAGAATAAAATACCTAGGAATAAACCTACCTAAGGAGTTAAAATATCTGTACTCAGAAAACTCTAAGACACTGATGAAAGATATCAAAGATGACACTAAAAGACGGAGAGATATACCATGTTTTTGCATTGGAAGAATCAATATTGTGAAAATGACTGTACTACCCAAAGCAATCTACAGATTCAGTGCAGTCCGTATCAAAGTACCAATGGCATTTTTTTACAGAACTAGAACAAAATATCTTAAAATTTGTATGGAGACACAAAAGACACCGAATAGCCAAAGCAATCTTGACGGAAAAGAATGGAGCTGGAAGAACCAGACTCCCTGACTTCAGATTATACTACAAAACTGCAGTAATCGGGGAACTGTGGTACTGACACAAAAACAGAAATATATATATATATATATATATATATATATATATATATATATATATATATATATATATATAGAGAGAGAGAGAGAGAGAGAGAGAGAGAAAGAGGTCAATCAGTGGAACAGGATAGAAAACCCAGGGATAAACCCACGCACCTATGGTCCAGTAATCTATGACAAAGGAGGCAATGATATACAATGGAGAAAAGACAGCCTCTTCAATAAGTGGTGCTGGGGAAACTGGACAGCTACATATAAAAGAATGAAATTAGAATACTCCCTAACACCATACACAAAAATAAACTCAAAATGTATTAAGATCTAAATGTAAGCACAGACACTATAAAACTCTTAGAGGAAAACACAGGAAGAACACTCTTTGACATAAATCATGGCAAGATCTTTTTTTTTTTTTTTTGCGATACACGGGCCTCACACTGTTGTGGCCTCTCCCGTTGCGGAGCACACGCTCCAGATGCGCAGGCTCAGCGGCCATGGCTCACGGGCCCAGCTGCTCCGCGGCATGTGGGATCTTCCTGGACCGGGGCACGAACCAGTGTCCCTTGCATCGGCAGGTGGACTCTCAACCACTGCGCCACCAGGGAAGCCTATTTTTTTTTTTAATGATATTCATAATAAGACTGCCTTAAAGCCTTTCATTGTATTCCCTAGACCACCAGGTAAAACCCTAATGCATGGTATTTTAAAAATTATTGTTAAACTGTATCTAGTAAATATAATTGTATATGCTAATACACAAAATATCCAGTTCTAGATTCAGCATAAGATATTATAGCTCCACAGAGAGGCAGAGTGCTAGATGCTATTTTTACATATTTATAAGGCCCAAACAGGTTAATGTATATTCTTCACATCACAGATTTATTTCTGTGTTAATTCACTTTCAGAAAGCATGTATAACCATAATATACATGGTGAGAAAGTAACTTTATTCATATGTTTGGGCCTAAAATATATCATTACGCAGTCTAATAATCACAGTTGACAGTCAGAATCATTTTTTTTAAAAAAACAGATATTTTAAGAAAGAATTCAATAAAAGCAACAACCAAGCCCTGATTGGCTCCTCTGTTTTGCCAGGTGGCACTGATTTATACAGCAAGATCTTTTTTGACCCACTTCCCAGAGTATTGGAAATAAAAAGAAAAATAAACAAATGGGACCTAATGAAACTTAAAAGCTTTTGCACAGCAAAGGAAACTATAAACAAGACCAAAAGACAGCCTTCAGAATGGGAGAGAATAGTTGTAAACGAATCAACAGACAAGCGATTAGCCTCCAAATTATATAAACAGCTCATGCACCTCAGTATTAAAAACACAACCCAATCAAAAAATGGGCAGAACACCTAAATAGACATTTCTCCGAAGAAGACATACAGATGGCCAAGAAGCACATGAAAAGCTGCTCAACATCCCTAATTATTAGAGAAATGCAAATCAAAACTACAGTGAGTTATCACCGGTTAGAACGGGTGTCATCAGAAAATCTACAAACAACAAATGCTGGAGAGGGTGTGGAGAAAAGGGAACACTCTTGCACTGTTGGTGGATATGTAAATTGATACAGCCACTATGGAAAACAGTATGGAGGTTCCTTAAAATCTAAAAATAGAATTACCATATGACCCAACAATCCCACTACTGGGCATATACCCTGAGAAAACCATAATTCAAAAAGACACATGCACCCCAATGTTCATTGCAGCACTATTTACAATAGCCAGGTCATGGAAGCAGCCTAAATGCCGATCGACAGACAAATGGATAAAGAAGATGTGGTACATATATACCATGGAATATTACCCAGCCATAAAGAGGAACAGATTTGGTCATTTGTAGAGACGTGGATGGACCTAGAGACTGTCATACAGAGTGAAGGAAGTCAGAGAAAAACAAATATCGTATATTAACGCATATATGTGGAATCTAGAAAAATTGTACAGATGAACTGGTTTGCAAGGCAGAAATAGAGACACAGCTGTAGAGAACAAATGTATGGACACCAAGGGGGGAAAGTGGGGTGTGGGTGGTGGTGGTGGTGGTGGTATGAATTGGGAGATTGGGATTGACATGTATATACTAATATGTATAAAATTGATAACTAATAAGAACCCACTGTATAAAAAAATAAAATTCAAATAAAAAAGATAAGAAATTCCAAAAAAAAAGTAGTGTAGAGTAAGAGTTACTTGTCTAGGCTCTAGAAGTAGGCTTCTAGAGTTTGAATCCTAGCTCCGTCACTTAGGGTCTTGAACAAGTCAATTAGCCTTTCTGTGCCTCTGTTTCCTTGTCTGTCAAATGGGGACAATTATAATACTTACCTCTTAGTGTTATTGTGAGGATTAAATGAGTTACTATGTGCAGTTAGAATAGCGCCTGGCACATATTAGGCACTACATATGTTATAAGTACTAGAAGTGCACTGTGTCAATTAGCACTGAACTTTTATTTACATTTTGTATTGGTACAGTGTACAGGTTTATTTTCTCGCCAAGAATTGAGAAACAAATGGTTTGGGCAACCCTTCAAAAATCCCTATTGATAAAAGAGATGGATCATTAAGATTTGTATTGTATAACTGTGCTACAAGCCTTGATGAGGGAAGATTTGCACATGTGGAAATGTGGTTAAGACCTAAGGCTAAATGTTTCTGAACACTGACATTCACCCTTATTAAAATGCTTTATACTCTTCAGAGGGAAAGTACTATGTAAGTAGAACATGATATCAAGAACAGCTCAAAAGTCAAGAGAACTCGAAAAGTACATCTTTGAAAGAAATAATCTCTGAAACTAAAGTCATTTTAAGTTTCTTTCATTTATATTTGTTAAACTACCCTTCTTTTTTTTTTTTTTTTTTTTTTGAAAATCGTGTGTTTCCAGGAACTTCCTGCAAAAAACCCAGCTTTTGTCTAGGTTGCTTTATGCACAGATGGAAATACTTTAAAATAGTCTAAGGAAAAATTAAGGTGCTTTCGTCAAAGGAGTTTCAAAAACTGGTTGTTCTGAATCATTTAGAATTCTGAAGTGTGCTGAAAATTAAATAGAAAGTGTCATGTGGAGGACCAGAGCCCAGTTTTCCTAATATACAGTACAAAGCATATATGTCAGTAAATGAGTGCCCAGGGCTCAGTGTGCTCTGATGGGGGAGTTAATTGAACTGGGAACACATAAAAAATAAGGCCGATTGTTTTTGTTGGCTTTATATATCTGAGAGATTTTATTCTATGACTTCTTTTACATAAGGTGTAGTATAATGAAACCAGAAATTGTAAATGTGATAGATAATTTGAATATTTTTCCACTAAATACTTTTGGATTTTAATTTATAAAATTATAACTACAGATAAAATATCAGTAGCATCTATTTGATGCTTAATACCTGGTAGTGTGCTAGGCATACATAAGAAAAGGTATCGGTAGCAACTATTTTTGCATCATTCATGATATACTTCTATTAACTATAGCAGAACCTCTACAAATGACACACATATTCTTTTTTATTCTTCCTACAAATTTTGTTAATTGAATTAATATTTCAGAAATCAATTCATTAAACATGATTTATTAGAGCTATCAAGTAAAGTAGGTGAATTTTCTTTAATTGATTTTTAAGAAAAGTTTCTATATATCACTTACCTCTGCACAGTCCACATCATTGTTCATGAAACAAAAAAGAGAAGCAATGTAGCACAGTGTGTAGCCCAATTCTGGAGTGCTAGTAATAGGACTTAAGTCTGGGCTGCAATTACTTGTTAGCTGTGTGTCCATCGACAAGTTATATATTCTCTCTAGACCTCAGTTTCCTCAGGTATGAAATAGAGACAAACCTCACAGGGCAATAAGGAAGATTTTATGAGCTAATATATGGAAAGTACATGGTCTACCTAATTTTACTAGAAAATAAGTTAGACAAGTTATGTGTTGCTATGAACCATTTTATAAAAACCGTAGGCTTTTATTACTACCCAAGATCATAGAATTCCATGATTTAAAAGTAATTGCTAAAGTAATCATTAATATTAATAAAGACTGGAATTAAAATGCCATTATTACATTGAGATAAGGGAAAAGTTTGGTATGTTCTGCTGCCAGGTGGAAGAGAACTGTTCAAAATGAGCTCTTTTCTGTCCATCCCACTTCATGATTTTGTGATCTTGTGACATTGTAGTAGGGTGCTAAGAACAGAGTGATCATACTCATTTCTTGAATCTTTAACACAAGAATTACATTAGCTTTCAGTAGAAACTAAGGTCTTAGCCTTCTCAGAGTACATATTTTAATTTCCTGACTGACAGTTTAACTATCAAGTCAAATGGCATATTCCAAACTTCCAACACTGAAGTTCCAATTATTTGACTCCTCTAAAAATACTGCTACATTATGTCCTCTAAAAGGTCCTAAGTAGTCCCTGGCAGTCTTTTACTGTTTTTACTTAGCAATATTTCCTTATTATATTATTATATTATCCATAAAATGATAAATCTTCAAAGAGAGCTCAGGTTTTGAAGTTAATTCAATGCATTTGTAATAATTGCAATGTATAGTAGAAAGGAATAATGTACCCAGAAGTGAACATGAAGAATTCTTAGATCGGATACTGATTTTCTCTGTCATCTGCAAGCCACCTGATTTCTTGCTTTTTGTTTCCCTTCTCTGTTATTGAAAACTTTTAAATCTGTGAATTTCTACCTCATTTGAATGTGAGCTATTTTACTAGGAAAGAACTTAGACAAGGTATATATTGATAAGTACCAATTTGTATAAATCATAGGGATTTATTTATATGTGGAATGATAGAATTTCATAATTAAAGGTCACATTAAAAGTCATCTAGTTTAAACTCTTCTTTAAAAAGATGAAAAAACAGAAGCTGAGTGAGACTGTGTAAGATGTGTGTTCAGAGGCTAAGTGCAGCACAGCCAGATCATTTATTTTCTTGATATCCTGGATTAAATTAGCTCCCTCTTTTGCCTCAGCTTCATTATCTTTATGGATAAATAGTAATGGAGTTAAAGAAATGCATTTATTTATCATTTTTCTTCATGAAAATATGTGGAATTATACAGTGTTATTCTCCTTTGTTCTTGGCACATCCACATCAATATTAATTTATATACATATATTTATTTATATATACGTTTATACTATATATGTATCTACATGTATACATACATGTAGATATATATATATAGTTCAAGACTAATTCCTTAATTCACAGAAGATCCTAAATTTTGAACTTTTAAACATTTCATCCATTTTGTAATTGAGAAGCACTTTAAAAGTAATTCAAAAGTTTATAAGCTAAATGATAGCATATGTGTGATTACTTTAAAGCTCTACCTCAGATGTTTCTTAACCTTAAACACTGCACCATTTTAACAGAGCACCATTCTGTATAGCAGAATGCTTTAAAGTTAAAGTGAAGCTGCCAAGTGTAAAATTGCAGTACATGAATGTCTGATTTCCCTTGCAAATCATCCAACTGGTGTTTCAGGACAAGATTATTTGTTGCTACCAATTTAGCTAAACATTGAAAACAGATTCTTTTGATGCTTTAAATATGCCTTCTCCATGGCTATTGCAGGATTGTTTTTATTTTCTAAAATAGTTTTCCAATCATAATGTTCAAAATACAGGGCACAAATAGCTTTAAAAAGCATTTTGGGGCTTCCCTGGTGGCGCAGTGGTTGAGAGTCCGCCTGCCGATGCAGGGGACACGGTTTCGTGCCCTGGTCCGGGAAGATCCCAGATGCCGCGGAGCAGCTAGGCCCGTGAGCCATGGCCGCTGAGCCTGCACGTCCGGAGCCTGTGCTCCGTAACGGGAGAGGCCACAACAGTGAGAGGCGTGTGTACTGCAAAAACAAACAAACAAACAAACAAAACATTTCTGAGGCATTTAGAATGTGCATGTATAGGTTAGTGTTGTCCAGTAGAACTTTCAGCAATGATAGGGGATATTCTGTGTCTGTGTTGTCTAATTTAGAACCCACTAGTCACACATAACTATTGAGCATGTTTTCTAGTGCAATGGAGAAACTGCATTTTTAATTTTTATTTAAGATTAAGATAGCCACATGAGGTTAGTTGCTACCCTATTGGACAGTTCAGATATAGATTGATTTTTGATATAGAATCCGTGAAATTTAAAACTGAATTGGTAAGAATATCTGGTCCTTTTATCCATACTTAAGTGGAGCCATACTTAAGTCTTCTTAAAAAACAAAAATTTATTTTTAATGGCAGTCAGAAAAGCCATTGAAAACTCTCTGTAGTAACCTACACAAGTATTAATCCAATGTCAAAACTCATTCATGACATTCAAAGTCTTTAGTGCTACAGTTTAAGTAGGCTTGTGTGTGTGCATCCTTTACTCAGAGTAGCTGTAGACCTGCTGGTTACCACTTTTTTCATAAAATAGTCATTAAAATGCCCCTTACCTTAACCAGGACCAAATGCTAACTGCTTTAATAGCTCTTTATAGGTCTTTCCATCTTGAGTCAACATGCTGTGAATCAGCTCCAAAATATCTGTTACCCTTTGTGCTTGTAAATGAGATGGTCTCAAAATGGATGTGCTTTGCTGCTTACTTGAACCCTCCTATTTCAACTAAAAAAATTATATTTTATTTAAGACTAGTTGAGGGCATAGCTGTTAATACTTAGCCAATGGACAGAAGTCATAAGCTAATAAAAGATGTGGTTAAGCAGAACAGTAGGGGGATGTTAGGAAAGATCAGTGATAAGCAAAGTAAACCTTTTCAACTCACCGTAATGTGCTCCTATATCCACATGTACTCCTTATTTATACATGGAAACTACAACATAAATCCTTAATAGGGAGTTCTGGGTATCTCTAAATTATAATCTGATTGTCACAATTTTTGAAGTATTCTGCCTATTTTCTAAGTGTGGTAAAATGAGAACTTGAGTTTTGCCTTTTGCTCGCACCCAAATTTTAGAATGATTCATTATTTTTGTTATTTTATACTAAACTGCTAACAGCTTACCCAGGGATTTCCCCTCTTCCTAATCTAATTACTTATGGTAAATGTTTGGGAAGAAGCCTTAAAAATATTAAAATTTCTTCACTAGCCTGCTTCCATTTTTCTTAGAAGATCTGAACTGTTTTAGATTTTGAATATTCTAAAATAGTTTGCTAAATATTAAGGCAAAATAAACCTCAAAAACATTTTTTAAAAGTAGAAATAGCTTGCTGTATAAGTTCTCTCTCGCTTCTTGGGCTGGCAAATTTTGTCCCATTGCACATGCTCTTTGAAATAACTCCAGTCTATCCTCAGAATTTCCCAGGCTTCTTGCCTGGAGTCTTTCCTTACTAGTCCCCCAAATGCTATGCACTCCCAAGTACTACTTTCTAGATTTATATATATATATATATATATATATATATATATATATATATATATATATTAAGACTGCTTGGCAGATCCTAAATTTTAGCCAGGAAGAACAGCAGTAAATACAGGAAGTCATGCAAGCTGTGGTCAGTACCTAGTCTCCATGTGTAATTTCTAGCTTTTGAGTCGATCAATAAAATTGTTGTTGTGAAGAACAAATTTAATTTCTCTACCTGTGCCATTAAGTTAAAAGTTAAAAAATGAAGAAATAAGAGTGGACAGAAAAGTTTAGTAAAAAGACTGAGCTCCATATAAAGTTATTCAGTGCAGTGTGGCATACGCTCTATTGTTGAGAAAAGTAAAGTGTCTCAAGACCAGAATAGAATGAATACTGGCCATGCCATCATCTGAACTTCAGTTTATCTTTTTCATCTTTGAAGTACAGTTAATACCAACCACTTTACTTGCTTCACAGGATTGTTAATGCGGGTCAAGGGAAAAAACATAGTTGGAGGCTTTGTAAATCACAAAGTGCTATGCAAATACAAAGTGACATAGTCATCCTCATCATCATTATGACATTTGTTTAAGAGCTTATCATTCAGAGGCAAAAAGCAAATATCAGAGTGAATTTTAAACTTTTTGACAGGAAAAAGAAAATGTCTTTTTTCTGTATACTCCCATGGACTTGTTATATTTCCTACGATAACTCAGTGAGATATACCTATGAACAGTTAAATGAAAATGTCCTAAAAGAGCAAAAGACAAGTCACTGTCATTGACAGGAATATCTGTATTTGATATTTTCTAAGTGACTCATTAAAACAATTCAGGAATACCAATTTCAGATGAATGTCAGTGGAATGTCAGATGTAAAATTTTCAGTAACTTCCCCTCGGGGAATAAAAAAGATCTAGTTGACTCATTTAGCTCTCTTCTCCTTTTCCTCCTCCCCTGTTTCCTCTCCTCCTTTCTCCCCTTTTCCTTTTCTTTCATTCTTTCACTCCCACGCTTCTTCCTTTCTTCGCATCTCTGTCAGCAGAATTTGGAGGTGCTATAAGGAATATGAAAGAAATGGAAAGCAAAAATCTCTGCTTTCAGGGTGTTTTCAATTTGGCTGAGTCCTTTGAAATTATTTGTGATTTAGGAAAGAAGAAATGTTTCATCAGCATTTATTTTCTGGGAACTCATAATTGACTATTCCGTATAGAACAATAAAGAAGGCCTCAGTCCTGTTCTACAGGGTTACTAATTTTAACATGATCTTAAATGTATATTAATAATTACAGCCTCTCAGAGTTAAGGTGATATAGGAGGAAAATAAGCGTTTTAGATTTTAGGTTTCTGAACTGTTTTAGTCAAAACATGAGAAAAGTTTCATTTTTCTTAGATCTCTCCATGTATCAATCAACTCTTTGAACGGTTAAGGACCTGACAGATGAAGTTTTAAATAAAAGTTATTGATGGGCAGTAATAAGTCAATTTTTTTTACCAGTTGCTCAAAGTGAAAGAAAGGAACTCTTTATGGAGATATTGGTTTCCTCCCAAGTTCTAAGCTCCTTTCCCCTGAACATGAATATTCAGAAGACTGTTCCTTCTTGAAAGGTAATTTTGACTGATATTTAAGGAACTATGTGATGGCAACATCTTAAATGTCTTCCCTGTTAGTTAGCATAAGGATAGTTTATTTTTCATACTTTTTTATTTTGTATTTTTTTGATGTCCTGTTAGAAATATCATTTTGTGTTTTGTTTTAAATAACATTTTATGAAACTCATTAGCTCTGTTGATAGCAATATATATTTATGAAATGTTCTAAAAATTATTAATTCATAAAACTTATCCTCATAAAACTCTTCTTGAATATGGACTGCCAGATGGTCATTGATATTTGAGTGAAAATTAAGAACATATAACAGGCATTATAAGTTGTCTGGATTTTCAATGTTCAACTAAGAATAAGACCTTTTTGTTGTTGTTGGTATGTGTGAAATAGTACTTTAGAGAGTATTTCAATTTGAAGGATAGATGCAAAAAGTACCCTCCCCTTATGGGTAAAAAAACATTGGAAACTGAACTTTTCTCAGTAACCTTACAAATAGTAAGATGAAAAATACATTCTAACTGTTCTAAGAAAATTTGAATATATTATTATATAGAAAGTCTGATAGTTCTACAATATTAGTACTCTGTGATTTTATCTTCCTGAGCATTGCACTCGTGAAAGAAAAGTATTTTATTAAAGAGAAATTAGATATGGACAGGTAAAAAGGTGATATACGGCCTATATAAAACTTTTTTAGTTTTGGGAGCTGGAGTATGTTTTTAGTGCTTAAAAATAATGCTTATAAACTAATGAAATAACTTTAAAATACAAATATACCAGATTTTCATTTGCAGAATGAGTCTTGTTCACTAAACATTCTCATGATAAACTTCTGTATACTTATTCCCATGATTCTACCATCACTCAGAGCATTATTGAAACTCATTGGTAACTACCTTTAGTGTCAATTGATGGGTGATACTGAGAAATGTTCTTGTGATTTAGTATTTTGTGGGTCAAAATTGTGAAACACCTTATTTTATTCATTAATATTGCCTCTGAATAACTTTTGAGTAAGTTCCGATACTAAAAGCAACATTGATGACATTCAAAAGAGTGTGTAGGTGGCTCTGAAAGCCCTTCCATATAAGTAGTTTGCCAAAATCTGAGCAATGGCAAGATCAAAGAGCCAATTTCCTATTTTTTGAAAGTGACTTCTTTGGCTGAATAATGGCCCCCAAAGATGTTAACATATTGATCACAAGCACCTGAAATTATGTTACCCTTATATGGCAAAAGAGACTTTGCAGATGTGATTAAGATCTTGAGATAGACTATACTGGACTCTTTAAGTGGGCTCAGTGATGAAATTGCAAAAACCCTTATATGAGGGAGGCAGGAAGGTCAGAGTCAGAGAGAGAAGATAGAAGCAGTAAAGTCAGACTCTCAGAGAACAAATGTGATGATTGAAACAGAGAGGAGTAAAATTTGAAAACATTACACTGATGGCTTTGAAGAAGGAGAAAGGGTCCATGAGTCAAGGAATGTAGGCAGCCTCTAGAAGACAAAGAAGGCAGGCAAGCTAATAGACTCTCCTGTAGACCCTCTGGAGGGATCACAGCTGTGCTGACACCTGGACTTTTCCCAGTGAAGCTGATTTTGACTTCTGACCTCCAGAATTATAAGATCATAAATTTGTGTTGTTTTAAACCACTAAATTTGTGTTAATTTGTTATAGCAGCAGTAGAAAACTAATTTAGATCTTGAGGTTTAGAAATGGAATAATAGCTCAAAGTAACCTTAGATATAATCTAGTCCAACTTCTCCTTACCCATGAATTATATAAGTAGCACAGCCAAAGTGTTGAGTATCATTTGCCTAAAGTTATACAATCTGCAGCAGAATCGTAAAACCCACATATCCTAATCTTGAAGTCTAATATGCTTCCTTGAATATTGTGTTATGTAAAATCCCAAGCATGTTTCAGCAATTCATATTACATATAATTTTTCCTTGTTGTCCTTGTAAGAAGATCAGTAGGTCTGAAATGGATCAACACACCTTGACTTTAATTCTCTTCATAGATTCTGATGACACTGCAGAGATAGGACTTAGTACCTTTAATGATTCTTACCTCAGGTATTTCCTAAGTGAGGATCATCAGCTTGTCTGATAGTGTTAGTCCTTCTACCAGGTATGCAAGGTAGAAAAGTATATATTATCATAGATCCCTTAAATTAGAAAGTATTCTATTAAGTAGTAATAATCTGGTGATAGATTCTAGTCATTTTTATATGTAGAAGTTTTACAGTTAAGATTGTTGGATTGCCCGGGTTGAGAATCATTGTTGCAGTCTAATGTTTCTTCCCTGAAGTTCTTGACTTCAGGAAGCATTGAAGAGGTATGGAGAAAACTTCTTATGGGAGATGGGCTTACTCCATTCTCCACAAATCTTTCAGCAGCTACACGTTTCGTGACTCTATTTCCTATTCATTTTATATTACTTAGATTTTTAAATCTTTTAGCATCTCAAGTTTACCATACCATCTTGTCCTTTATTTATCTGTTCTAAGTCCTTTTTACTTCCATAAAAATATTAGAATACACTTGTTAAAGTCTGTTGGGATTTTGATTAGAATTGAACTGGATATATAGCTCAGCTAAGAACTGACTTTCTAAAACATTGAGTATTCCTATACTTGAACATAGTCTATCTCTCCATCTATTTCAGTCTTTTAATATTTTACTTAACAAATTTTGTTTTCAGGTTTTCAATTATTTGTGGTTGGCATATAATAGTATACTTATTTTTGTAACATTGACTTTGTATCCTGCAACCTTACTAAATTTACTTATCAAAGGCATACTTTTTATGCATCACTTTCCCATTACTTCCTTTGTCACCTGCCTTTTACCAGTCTATGGAAAATACTTATTAGAAGTGATCTTCTATTAGGTCAATTAGGTCAACTTCCATGGTCTCTTTTTTGAATTTTCCTCTTTTACTTCCCTCTAATATTTGGATAATTTTTTCCTTGATAGAACTAGACACACACACACACACACACACAGAGACAACTTTCAGTTGCCATGACAGTGTACTAATCTGGTTCTCTAACAGTGATTATTAGTCGCACCATGCTTCTGTGGTTCTTTTAAGTTTCCCATCTTCTATATGGAAGTGTTATTCTATGTTCTTTCCAAAGTTGTCTTCTCCTGTTGTAAACTGAGATTTATTTTTTTTTCCCCACTCCTTTGGCTTCAGATACAAGCTACTTCAGGGAAAGTCCAAGCTTCCTATCTTAGCATTGCTATTTCTTCAGAAATACACATCACATTTCCAAATACCTAGGAAAGATCTATTTGCACCTTAATAGTCAAAACTGAACTTACTTGTTTTAATTCCATGAACAAAAGTTCTTAGGTTACTTAAATTCTCTGGCTACCTGACTATCCTATCAGACTCTTAGCCTCCCAGTCTGCTCCATCCCTTAATTCATCCTTTCCAACTTCCAGTATTTCACTCCTGTTTACTTCTACCTCCTTTCCCTTTACAATTCCTCCTTTCATTTGTCCTAATTTAGCAACTCATTAACACCTTACATTGTTTATAACACACATTTTAACAACTCCAGAAATATTAAGAGGAAAATTTTCAGTATTTCAACTGTTTTCATTTTGTATGCATTCTTCCCATCCTTTCAGAATATATACTTATATTTTTAATTGCCATCATGTTATTCTTTATTCTATTTTTACACATTTTCCATATACTACATAGCTTTCATGAATATAATTTTAATAAGTACATAAGAGCCTATCAACATTTTTATTGTATTTTTTGTTATATTACCTTTTTTGTTAGATATTTAGGATGTTTCTAATATTTTTTCTATCACAAATAATACTTCAGTGACTCTTCATAAATGTTTTTTTAAACTTTGGTATTCTTCTTAGTGATTAAAAAATATATGAAAGGTTTCATGCAATTTTAAACATATTTAATTTCTTTCCAAAAGTGTATTTTACTAATTTATTCACTGATCATATATAAGCGGTCCCTATATATTATAACTTTACAATCATTGTTTAAAATTTTTGCATATTAAAAGAGGTAAGATGGTGTTACATTCTGAATAAGTCTCTGTTTAATAACTAACAAAGTTGAACTTTTATATCCTGTGTTATTTTGGCTACTTGAACTTCCTACTGTGGTCTTATGATTTTTTTGCCTAGATTATTTCAGTAGCCTAACTGGCCTTGCTCTTCCATGATATTTTGACTCACGCTGTCATAAAATCCAGGAAATGGTGCCACTGTATAAACAAAACAAGGAAAAGTTTTAATGTCTGACTTTTAGCTAACAATGAAGGCTGAACTCCTTCAGCTGGTGTTCCAGACTTTGCATATTTCATATTCAAGTTTTAACCAGCCTTCTAGCCTTTTGTCACATTATCATCCAGGTATGCTAATTATCAGTCACCCCGGCACACTCATTCCGTAGTCCCTTTATTTTCCTCTTCCGTGTCATTACTCAGTCTCTTCTCTTCACCTGAAACCCCTGTGTTCAAATCTTACTAGTCAAGGAACCGACAAATACTACCTCTTCCCTGAAGCTTACAGGATCATTCCCATTAGAATTAATCTCTTTTGTCAGTGTTCCTATTATTCTTTGTCTAAACCCCACCTTTGATGCTTACCCCATTCTTCTCATAAAATAATTTTTGATGTACAAATCTGAATTTTCCTTTTCAAGTTCATTGACATAAAGGGCTGTCCTTAAACAATCTTTGATTCTCCATAGTGCCCCAGACAATGGATAAAACATAACAAAATCTAGTAAATATTTGTTGAATTATTTGAATTCAATGAATTTTGGGCTGTTTTGAAATTTGTAAAGGGTAAAAATTTTTGGTCCCTGTAAATAAAGAGATGAATCCCGCATAACCTTACAATTGGGAAAAGTTACAATATCTTTGTTGCCATTCATGCAGGAAAGAGCCCTTTAAGAGAATATGAGCATAGAAGGGACACATTTTTAGAAATCGTACATATATAAATAAGCCTTCTTCTTCTTGACAGAGACAAGAGGCTATATACCTGTCCTTCCTCAAAACATGCAGACATACACACATATTACACACACACACATGCCATTTTTTTCAGTTATTCACTTCATTTGCTAGGATGAAATTTTAAAGTTTGGCCTAGATTGAGGTGGCCCAGCCATTTACTTTCGTTAAACTGCTATTATATGAAATACTATAAATCTGTTTACTGCTTTTTATCGCAAGTTTTCTACTGTCAGGTGATTTGGGACTGAGTTGCAAGAGAAGGTGACCTTGGCAGTCTAAAGTACTAGGCTTCTTGACACAGTGAGCTAAAGCAGTAGTATTGGTATTAACATAATTATGTTGTTAAATGCATCAAAGGTGAGGTATTTAAAGCAAATTAAACAAGTGATGTTCTTATTTCATAAACCAAATTTAGTCTCATGCTTGGCTGTTTTAATGATAGAGTTACAGAAATAGAGAAAATTAGGAATGAATGGAAGAGTAACTGATACCTTCAGAAATGGATGCTTAGAATGTGAACTTAAAGTGAGTAAGGAACACCAAAAGTCAGATGGTAGAAACAAGGGAGATGGCATTCATGGGGACAGAAGGGATTATCTGAGATTATTTTAGGACTATTTGCATTGCGAGAATGACATTATATGGATGACATCTAGAGAAGAGTCCTGATTTTGAGCCCCAGCTCTTATCAATGACTCACTGTGTGACCTGGAACAAATTAAATAATTTCCATGCACTCCAGCCTTCTTACTTATAAAATGGAGATAATTACATATGCTATAAAAATTATTGTAAGGATCAAATTAGAAAGAGACCTGGATATCATTCTAATGTAAATTAACCATTTTTAAAAGGTCGTATTGTTATCATGTTGTAGAAACTTTATCATTGTAACATATTTGAACTTGATTTATTCATAAGTCAAGTGTGTACAAATAAAATTTATTCATTTACTCAGAAAATATTCAGTAAATGCAGGCACTGTGTTTATTAGGTATACACTAGTGATTAGAACAGATCTAATTCCTGCTCTTGAGATACTTATGATCTAGTAAGGGTCATTAGTAAACAAGCACATATTGAAAATAAAAGCTCTTCTTAACAGCCTCCATTTAACCCACTTGCCAGAGTAGCTACTGTTTTCTATTTCCTCTGCAAAGCACATTGACCAACATCTATCGTACACTGAATGACTGGCTGTTAATAACAGCTGATATTTATAGGTAGCGCTTAACACTTGCTAGGATCTCTTCTAAGTGCTTTTCATAAACTAACTCCTTTAATCTTCACAAAAATATCTCAGTGTAGATCCTGTTACCATTCCCATTTTGCAGATGAGGAAACTGAGGCACAGAGCGGTTAAGTGATTTGTTCATGGTTAACACAAGTAGTAGGTAGTAAATCAGGATTTACATATAGGCAGTCTGTCTCCAGAGTCCATAGTCTTAATCACTATGTAAGAATACAATTCACTGAGTTGAAAGCTTATTCAAAGGTCAGTTGTATTTGTTCCCAAACATGTTTATGCCAGTTGTACTAGTTTTGTTACATAATTTAATTAAATATCATGTAAAACAATAAACTAAGAATGCAAAATACAAATGTGATTTTGTGTATGTAAACTAAATTGAATACATTAGTAAGAATTAAGGAGAATTACCTTAAAAAGGCTGCCAAATCAGAAATGGTAAAAACCAAAAGAGTAGAGGTGTATTGTAAAATCATAGACATTTACTGCAGTTGGCCTCGTATGTTATTGTGTTCTCATATTTTATGATAAATGATGGACTTCCCTGGCAGTCCACTTGTTAAGACTCTGCGCTTCCACTGAAGGGAGCACGAGTTTGATCTCTAGTCAGGGAACTAAGATCCCACATGCTGTGCGGTGTGGCCAAAAATAATAATAATAATTAAATAAATAAGAATAAATGAAAGCAGAAACTGCAAAAAAATATATATTTCCAGTGATTAAACTCTTACTAAAATAAAAAGTGTTGGCCCTATATCAAATGGTTGTCAAATGAATGAATATATATTTTAAGTTAAAATACCTATCTTTAAAGCATATACATACATAATCAAATAATTTTTGTAATATATAGTTTAGCCAGCTTTTTTGCTTAATGTACCAACTGTCCTTCAAGAAAGAAATATTTACAAATATCTATATATCCAAACATTAAAACTATGGTTGGTGTCCTAGGCAGAGGTATGAATCTGTATTTCTCCAGGAGGGTTAGTCACATTGTATTCTGTAGAGGACAGATCATGGATCCTAGTGTGATCCACAGGAGACAGATAGTGGATCCCGATGTGGTGCATGGAGAACTAATCATGGCTCACAGAGTGGATTTATTTTGCATCATGTAATCAACTCAGTTCTTTTCAATGCAGCATGATGTAGTAGAAAGACAATCTGGGATTCTAGTCAGAAACAGTCTACATCTATGTCTCTATGCCATTGACAATTAACCTAACCTTTTTTAGCCTAGTTTCTTTATTTGAAGCTCACAATATAAGTAATGTTGTTAGAGCTAATGTAGTCAATGAACATTAGTTAAATGGACTTGAGAATAATTTGGAAATTGCAAAGTATTGCATGTTTTCATACTACAGTGTTCATTCAGTTATTATAACATTTACTACATTGTGCAATGATACCTATAAATCTGTGAGCTCCATGAGTCCAGATCTTGGCTTGTTAATTTTTGTACTGACGTCTGCACCTAGCCAAGTGTTTAGGTCCTTCTAGTACATAAAGAGTACTTTTTCTGTGAACTGACTAGAAATCTGCTACATCTAACCAGACATTTTGATGATAAAATGATATATGGAATGTGAAATATTTATATACTTCCAGATTTAGATGTTGTAGAGGCATTTTTCTTCTCATTCCTTCAAAGTCCACTGAAAATATCAAAGGCAAAGAGAGAGAAAAATATGCCATCTCCAAGGAAGCAAGCAAACTTCTACAACCTCAGTGATACAAATTATGAAGTTCATATATTAAATACTATAACCTCTGCTTGGATAATTAAGCCTATTGAGATTTGATACTCGCTGCCTCAGACCTCAACAATATGTGCTATTCCCTGAAAGGTATATTTGAGAGTCTTTGATTAAAAAGAGCTTGGTTTCTGGGAGTATAAGAAAAATGGAGAATATCCCTGTAGAGACCCCACCTGCCACTCTAGAATGGTAGGGGAGGGAAGACTCAGAGGGGTGTTTTACTAACCAGGTCATTCTGTTCTCTACCACTTGGTCTCTAAGTACAGGCAGCTTGTCAGAGGAGAAGGTGGAAGAAATAGGTGGCATACTGCTATAGAAAGAAACTGCTGTGATCCATGCAGACTCCTTATCTGAAAAAACCTGGGGGGAGAAGTACTTTCAGTGTTAAGGAAAGAAAAGATTTGGAAAGAACATATTTGAGTCATAGGCTGAAGTAGTGGCTGCCAACTTCCCGAGCCACTTTCTATCCCTCTTACCCCTTCTCCTTCCCATTGTACTACTTGATATTTTGTCAGCCTCATTTAAAGATGAGCAGTGATCAGAAAGGGACCAATGGAAAAATCCATGCATTAAAACTTTCACATAAGGAGAGGAGAACAAACAAAAAAAACAGCTATGAAAAACATATATCACAAGAGGTATGTTTCCTAAAAAAAAAAAAAAAAAAAAGGTTTACAGAGAGACAGGAGTTCAGAGAAGATAGCATATGACCATAAAAGGAGATGAAAATAGAGCTAGCAGAGTTCAGGAAAAAAGTGAAAATGGAAATGAAAAACTAAATAAAATATATACTAGATACAACAGAAGTAAACTTGTCTAAAAACAGTCAGAGGCAAGACACTAGTTATGAAAAACTCTCACAAAATGAAATGTGTACAAATAACATAGAATCTTTACAGACATGAATGATATGGGCAACAGTGAAAACAGCCATCATATGCAAAAATAAATAGAAGAAAACTATTACAAAGATTTGAATCTTCAAATTAAAAGATCATACTATGTTCTAGGAAAATTTATATAGAGTAATGAATTCCACAATATATTTTGTTACTATTTCCTGAACTCCAAGGAATAAAGAAAGACTCAATCATATGAACATTTAAGGAGAAAAAACGAAATACACAAAAGGGGAAAATAGATTGGCCTCCAATTTCCACATAATGTCAGAAGCCAGAGAAGCAATTTATACACAGTTCTGAAGGAAGTGAAGTGTAACCGAAGTTTTATTTTCAGTTAAATATAATGTCAACAGAGAGACATTCTGAGACAGGAAAGAATCTAGACAATATAGAAACCTAGAGCCCTTCTTTAAACACACACACACACACACACACACACAGAGTCAATATCAATAGCTTAAGAATGGAGAAACACTATTAAATAGTTGGTGAAGATCAAATCTATTTAATTATGGATCAGGAAAACAACTTTAAGGGCTTCCCTGGTGGCGCAGTGGTTGAGAGTCTGCCTGCCGATGCGGGGGACACGGGTTCGTGCCCCAGTCCAGGAAGATCCCACGTGCCGCGGAGCGGCTGGGACCGTGAGCCATGGCCGCTGAGCCTGCGCATCCGGAGCCTGTGCTCCGCAATGGGAGAGGCCGCAACAGTGAAAGGCCCGTGTACCAGAAAAAAAAAAAAGCCATAAATAGAAGCTAAGCTTCTCTTCAATTAAACAGCATGACATAAATTACAATTTTTGTGTAAACCTATTACCATTCCTGCATCAGCTTTATGAGGGATATATATAAGCCCAGTGTGGTTATAAATTTAAGAAAATTACTAGTACATCTGTGAAGAACTGAGATATGTGTGGTAGAGAATGTTAGAAAAATAAATTTCTTTTCTAGTGAAATGTGTAGTGCACAATAGTGATCGAATTTTGCATTGAACACAAATACAAACTTATCATCTTGATTCTTTGCTTTGAAGAGAAAAAGAGTGTTTTTTTGCCTGCCCCCTTTTCTCTATCCTTAATCACTTGTTTTAAAAGATGGAGTTGCTGGAGTTTTACAACATGGAGTCTCTGGGGAGGCCTCGTTTAGCCGGTTCTTAGACCCCTTGCCTGTGACTGCCTTTTCACAGTCTTAGTAGCATAGTTGGAAGGTGAGAGGTCACTCCACATCCTTGGAAGTGTGAGCCTGTATCCTCTCTGCATTTTCAAGTAACAACTGTAGAATCCATGCAAATCAGCAGTGTACATTTAGAAAGAACTATCTCAGGATATCATATCAGAGTCACTTTCAACCTCTTCAAAGAAAAAACTTGTTTTCTGTATTGTATCTATAGCTGTATCACTGAGTCATTTACCTACCATTTTAATAGAACCTTCCTCAAAATTAACTATTTCTCAAAGTTAACTATATGGTGGTAATACCTTTATAAATTTTGTATTAATAAAAGGAAATAATCTTTACTTGTGGCCATCAACTAGTGTACCTAACTGTGCCTGTAAGAATGAATATGTAGTACAGTGTTCTCTGAGGTCATGGAGCAGTTCAGGATAAAGTGCTTTAGTGTGATTTCTTGCACAGCAAGTGGATAGCCTTTGAAGTGGTGCTGCATGTCTAAGGATGCTGTCTCTAAAGAGCTAGCTGTCTCTAGTGTGCTTTGCTTATTCAGAACCATAACAGTGATTATTTAAAACACATTACAAATATTTTTTGTTTTAACAAAAATTCTAATAAAACATATCTGAATAAAAGACTTTAAAAAACTACTCATTGAAATAAACATAGTAGATGTTACATATATAAAACTTTAATTTTGAATGGTAGAGAAATTTATGAAATTAGGCAAGGCAGCCCAATGCCGTATTAAGGACAGTGGTTGCAGGAGACAGATCTGAATTTCAGCCGGGCTCCTCCACCTTTTAGCATCTGACTTTTACCTTTTCACCTAACCTCTCTGGGCTTTAATTTACTTTATTTTTACTATAATACTGTTTTTAGTTGAAATATAGTTGATTTACCATGTAGTGTTATTTTCAGGTGTACAGCAAAGTGATCCAGTTATACATATATAAATATATATATACATTTTTACATTCTCTTCCATTGTAGCTTATTATAAGATATTGAGTAGAGTTCATTGTGCTATATACAGTAGGTCCTTGTTGATTATCTATTTCATATATAGTAGTGTGTATATTTTAATCCCAAACTCCTAATTTATCCCCTCCTTTCCCCTTTGGTAACCATAAGTTTGTTTTCTATGTCTGTGAGTTTATTTCTGTTTTGTAAATAAGTTCATTTGTATCTTTTTTTTTTAGATTCCACATATAAGCGATATTATATGATATTTGTATTTGTCTGGCTTACTTCACTTAGTATGATAATCTCTAGGTCCATCCACATTGCTGCAAATGACATTATTTCATTCTTTTTTTTAATGGAGTATAATTGATTTACAATGTTGTGTTACTTTCTGCTGTACACTGAAGTGAATCAGCTATATGTATACATATATCCCCTCCCTCTTGGACCTCCCACCCATCCCCCACATCCTGCCCATCTAGATTATCTCAGAGCACCGAGCTGAGCTCCCTGTGCTATACCACAGGTTCCCACTAGCTATCTATTTTACACATGGTAGTTTGTTTATGTCAAACCTAATCATGGCTGAGAAATATTCCATTGTGTATATATACCATATCTTCTCTATTCATTCAACTGTCTATGGATTCTTAGATTGCTTCCATGTCTTGGCTAGTATAAATAGTGCTGTTATGAACACCGGGGTTCATGTATCTTTTGGAGTTAGATTTTTCCAGATATATGCCCAGGAGTGGGATTGCAGGATCATATGGTGGCTGTATTTTTAGTTTTTTAAGGAAACTCTATACTGCTCTCCATCATGGCTGTACCAATTTACATTCCCACCAGCAGTGCAGGAGGGTTCCTTTTTTTCCACACCCTCTCCAGCGTTTATTATTTGTAGACATTTTGATGAGGGCCATTCTGACCGGTGTGAGGTGATACCTCACTGTACTTTTGATTTTCATTTCTCTAATAATTAGCAATGTAATTTCATATAGAAAATGAAGGATTATACCTTTTCTATTTAATTTACAATTGTTATAAAATAATAATATACAATGACAGTATCAGTTAACGACTATTACTTAATTGCCATTGTAGTGCATAAGAACTTGTAAGACTCCTTGCTTAGACAATAAAATGGAAAAGTATTATTTATTTTCATGATGAAATAATAAGACTGAAAATGGCATGTCTTTGCTGCTAATTGATAACTGCTTTGTATTCATGGGGTTATAAGATTTTTCCAACCTGCAGAATATATTATAATAAGTTCCAGTTATATTTTCTGGATCACTTTGAATAAAGTTTAAGAGACATTTGCAAATACTAGACAACCAGAAATCTTGATCTTTTGTAGAATAGTATATCCAAGACCAATGTGAAATGGATATCAGTCAAAGACCTAAGTGATTATATTTGTCCAAATAAGAGGACAATCAATAAAAAGCTGATACATAATGGATAGAACTCTTTAGGGATACTGAGTATAAATTGTCCTGATTTTTGTCTTCCTAGGTTTCCTGGAGACAAGTTTGATATATTTGTGCTGTATTCCCTTCTAGCAAGTAGATTTTATATTTTCTAAGATGACAAACAGAGATAATGCTTTCTGAAATAAATCTTTGGAGAAAATAAAGGCTGTGAAACACTGAACGTTTTCATCATTCTAAAATGATAGAGGTGAATATTTAAAATTTCCTCCCAGGTGTGAACTATGACAATTTATACTTTATCAAAGAATTTTAAAATGGAATATCAATAAAAAGTCAAAGGAGAAAAGAGATTTTAAAGGGGACTGACCATGAGGTGAGGATATCGAGACCTGCAGTGTGGTGGTAACATTTCCACACTCTCTGGGTTTCAGTTCCCCACCTGTAAAATAAGTGAGTTGGACCAGATAATCCCTTTCAGCTCTAAAATTCTGTGACCTTGTGATATTCTTCATACTTTGTGACACAGGAATTACATCACTCACTGGAAGGTTTTCTCCATTTGTCGGGGACAGTATAGTACACTGGGCAATGTATAATAATGTATATTTTAGAGTCAGAGAGAGTTGTGTGTGAATCATATTTAGTTGTCTTGTGATTTTTCACAAGTTACTATAACTTCTTTAAGCTTCTGTTTCCTCATACATCAGTTGTGGAGAATAATACCTAAATAACAGAGTGCTTAAAATGATGTAGGAGATAATATGTTTGTAAAAGCCAGGTATGAGTACTCCTGGGGATCCATAGTGGGTTCAAGGGACAAGTAATTAACAACCCGAATCCTGAATCCCAGCTCTGCTACTTGGTACCTGTAAGCCCTTCTTCAAGTTCTGCTTCAGTTGCTTCTTCTGTATGTGTGGGTGCTAATAGAACCTACCAACTAGGATTATTATAAGGATTAAATGAACTCTCACATACAAAGTGCTTAGAAAAGTACCTGGCACATATAAGCACTCCATGTATTTGCTATCATCATCATCATTATAATTGTACAAAGCCCAGAATGAAATGAACATGGCATGTCATCCTTAAATTTTAATTCTACTAAACATATAGGAAAAAAAATGCTACTTTATTTTATTTTTAAATTAATTAATTTAGATGCTTATACTATGGTACTCAAAAGTTGCTAGCAGCTCCTGAGATGTGAGCAGAAATTTGCTGGATATGGTAGTGGTGGTAGGGGTAGTAGGGATATCTCGGCTTTCCTATTAAAAGAGGTAAGCTGGGGCTAATGCTCCCCTTCTCTTCTTGCCTTGAGCAGGGATCTAAAATGCCTACAGGTCAGCAGCCATCTTGGGACTGTGAGGTGATCAGCCAGAAATAATTAGAGAGGTTTTAGGCTTCCCTTCACTTAGTCAGCAATCCAACACCAGATACTACTATGTCCTGACTTTATTTTCTTTGCAAGACAAGTATGATTTTTTTGTGTGTGTGGTATGCGGGCCTCTCACTGTTGTGGCCTCGCCCGTTGCGGAGCACAGGCTCCGGATGCGCAGGCTCAGCGGCCATGGCTCACGGGCCCAGCCTCTCCACGGCATGTGGGATCTTCCCGGACCGGGGCACGAACCCGTGTCCCCCGCATCGGCAGGCAGACTCTCAACCACTGCGCCACCAGGGAAGCCCGAATTTTTTTTAATTTTAAAATACTGTTAGGTTTCCTGTTATTGTATCTGAAGACAATCCTAACTAATATGAGAGGAGACATACTTTCTTACTAATAATTATGAGACAACATGTAGTTGCTATAACTATAATGATAACGTTTCTAAAGAACATTTATAAATGATATATGTAATGTGCTGTAGTACACAGGTGTGCTCCTTTGTGAATGCATGTGTGTGTTTGTGTTTATTTTCCTTGTAACTCCTTAGTACTTAAGAATTGATAAATAGTTCCCCAAAAGCAAGGGTCACAATCTTACAAGGTATCAAAAGTTCCCTGACTTGGAAGAGACATATGGTAATAGAAGGCTGTGGGAAAAACAAGAGTTAATCCTTGATGCTTCTGGGAGAGGTAGCTGAAGAAGAACATATATTGAAATGTGTTCTTTAGATCTAAGTTGCAGAGCCAGACAATACCAGAGATGAAAAGGAGTGAGGGAGCGAGAAGAGAGTGAAAATCATAATATAGAAAGTCTGTGATGTGAACGGATTTGTTTTTAGACAGGTACACCAATTGGAAAAGTGGGGCTTGGGAAAAGGAAATAAGAGATTTGATGACAGTTGAAGTAAAAAAAAATTAACAAGAGACTGTAGCCTGTTCCTGTTCTTTTTCTCAATTTGCACCATGAAATATGAGTAATAATTAGAAAGGAAACTAAAGAGACAGTAAAGTAAAGTACCTGGCACTGTATTGTTCAACAGGTGGAAGCTAATTATGAAAGAATAATGAAAGATGTTGAATAATAGAATAATGAAAGATGTTGAATAACTTAGAAATAAATGATCAACAAAATATAAACAAAAGCATTACTTTTCCTTTTATGTGGTATATTTAGAGACTGATTTCATTTTGGGAACACTGTATTTTCTGATCCATCATATACATTCTCCCACTCCCCCCCATTTCCCCTATTTATTCCTTCCTTCAGCAATAACACTTGGTAGCCACTAGGTATAGAAAATTCCCTCCCACATGGAACCTATGGCCCATGGTATAAGAAATACAATGAACAGGTAAAGAAAGAAGTAAGTTCAAATTGAAAATGCAGTGAAGGAAATGAGCTGGGGCTGAGATAGAGAGTATCTGATTGAGGGAAGTGATAAAGACAGAGAGGTCTTTTTAGATCAAACACTTTTTCTCCTTCAATTATGTCACTTCCGCATTGATTAAGAGATTGGTAAAGACATGTGAAAACTAGTAAGGGGAAGAGTTTTGATACTACTGGGCTGGCCAAAACGTTCATTCGTTTTTTTCCATAAGACGGCTCTAGTAGCGTTTAGTTGTCTTTAACTTCTTTCAAAACAATTTTGTTAGATTGTATTGTGACAGCTGTCATATCAACATGCATTTTTAAAAAACTCATCAAAATTGGTGAATTTTTGTGTAACCATTTTAATATTGAAGATGGAAGAAAAAAGCATTTTTTGGCATATTATGCTTTATTATTCAAGAAAGGTAAAAACACAACTGAAATGCAAATAAAGATTTGTACAGTGCATGGAGAATGTGCTGTGACTGATCGAACATGTCAAAAGTGATTTGTGAAGTTTTGTGCTGGAGATTTCTCACTGGATGATGCTCCACGGTCAGGTAGAACAATTTGAGTTGATAGCAATCAAATCGAGACATTAATTGAGAACAATCTACGTTATACCACGTGGGAGATAGCTGACATACTCAATATATACAAATCAAGCATTGAAAATCATTTGCACCATCTTGGTTATGTTCATCGCTTTGATGTTTGGGTTCCACATAAGTTAAGGAAAAAAACGTTTCCTGACCACATTTCCTCATGTTTTCTCCACTTAAACATAACGAAAACATTCCATTTTTAAAACAAATTGTGACGGGTGATGAAAAGTGGATACTGTACAATAATGTGGAATGGAAGAGATCACAGGGCAAGCAAAATGAACCACCACTAACCACGCCAAAGGCCGGTCTTCATCTAAAGAAGGTGATGTTGTGTACATGGTGGGATTGGAAGGGAGTTCTCTATTACGAGCTCCTTCCGGAAAACCAAACGATTAATTCCAATAAGTACTGCTCCCAGTTAGACCAACTGAAAGCAGCACTCGACAAAAACCGTTGAGTGCTGAGAATTAGTCAACAGAAAACGCGTAAGAGAATTAGTCAACAGAAAACGCATAATCTTCCAACAGAAAACGCATAATCTTCCATCAAGATAATGCAAGACCGCATGTTTCTTTGATGACCGGGCAAAAACTGTTACAGCTTGGCTGGGAAGTTCTGATTCATCCACCGTAGTCACTGGACATTGCACCTTCAGATTTCCATTTGTTTTGCTCTTTACAAAATTCTTTTAATGCAAAAATTTTCAATTCCTTGGAAGACTGTAAAAGGCACCTGGAACAGTTCTTTGCTCAAAAAGATAAAAAATTTTGGGAAGATGGAATTATGAAGCTGCCTGAAAAATGGCAGAAAGTAGTGGAACAAAATGGTGAATTCATTACAGTGAATACATTATTCAATAAAGTTCTTTGTGAAAATGAAAAATGTTTCTTTTATTTTTAACTTTAAAAATGGAAAGAACTTTTGGCTAACACAGTATATCATCATTTTCCATTGAACACAGTCATTGTCTCGCTTTGGGAATCACCTTGTTAAGTAGAATGTAAATGCAAACAGTGAAATGTCAAGAAATCACTTTTACTATATTACTCAGAAAAAAGTAGCAATTCTCTGCACTGGAAAGAAAAATCAATAAGAAAAATGGACATCAATTAGTTTGTGGGAAAAAATACCAAAACTTTGTTTGTGTACTATTTTCTGTTTTTGTGATTATTTTTATAAGACTACCTTGAGGCTTCAGCTAGTAAATAGTAACAAATGCAAGCTTCCTAATTTTGTCAGTTTCTCTGGGGTGTTACAGCCCAACAAAAGAATTTGTTCCAAAAGTACTGCATTTTAAATACTAGAGGTATTTCTCCTTGGGTTAAGATACAACAGTATTTCCCCTTTGGTTTTGTAAGACTGAACAAGACTGTATTGTTATTGAAGGAAAGAATCAGAAACAACAAACTGAAGAATTTCCCAGAACCCGCAAATATTTTATAAAGATAAGAGGTTGCAAATAACTGACATGATGTAAGCTTAAAAGGCACTCATCAGTGAGTATACCAGTCTTTCAAAAGCATTATTTTGTTGGACTAAGGATTTCAACCACCTGCTAATGCTGTCAGTGACTTAACTGTACAGTTAGTTTCACAGTCCTCTATTAGAATAGGTGGAGGTTGAAAAACAAAATGCCTACAAATATTTTGTGTTTCAAAAATTCTGTGATCAGCACTTCTGAGGGCATAAACATATGGGAATAAAAAGCTCTCAGCCACCATGCAGGGGGCTACCATTCTAACAGGGAAGCAAGATGTATCAGAAATGTCCTGGCAAAACATATTTTGACATAGTTTCCAACTTCAGTTTAAAGACTTCTGAGCTCCCTCATCCTTTTTTCATCCTCTTCATCACCATTTTATCTTTTGAGTCATATGAATATAAATAGGGGACTTATGTCTCCTTTCTCCAAGTTTCTATTTTGGTTAAAGATAGGAAGAAATCTTATAAATGGTGGTTTGTGGAGATAGCAGATTCAAATTGCTAATATTCTAAGGTCAGTAGACTTTCAAAGCAAAAGTCTTCCTCTGAAATCTTTTCGTAGAAATCAAAATTTAGGGCTTCCTTTCAATTCAATGACCTAGTATTGATCATTAGTCAAATAAATGGTTGAGACTCAGCCATGGCTCCACAACCAGAGCTTGGCAGATGACTTTTTTTTCTTGTTTTTATGGCATCAAAAATTAGATGACTAAATTCATTTCTATTAGTCAAATGAGAAAAATGGTTTGATTAAATGTGTCCAGAAATATTACCTTCACTCAATATATGTAATTGTTTCCTCAGAATATTAGCTCTTTGAGCATTTTTAAAATGCTCAAAATTTTAAAACCAATACTCACTCGTGCAATAACAGACACATGCAGGGTGAAATCTCACAACTTTAGTGCCTGAAATTTCCATTTTATTCTGCACTTTGGCAAATGCATTGCAAATGTAGGTTAAAATAAACCATTTTTGGACAGAGGTAACACATGGATCTATTATAAAAAAAATTAACCTCTCAGTTTGTATTGGTTTTTCCATTTAGCTAGCCAGCATCTAACTAATCTCTAAGGGAGTAGGACCTCAGCAGTTAAATTCCATATGAGGGCACATACATGCCTAATATTTGCGCTGGTTATCAGGTATGTTAACAGAGTTTATTTCAAAAAAATGGTATGAATAGGCTCTACAGTTAACTAAATTTTGGATTTGCATGAGTTAAATATGGGTAAAATATTTCTTTACTGCAGGACTTCTAAGAGCCTTTGATATGCTAATAGATTTAGACTTGATATGCTAATAGTATTGGGGATAGAGTACACAAAGCTTCCCCAAAGTATTGGATCTTAGAACCGGTCCTCACTCTCTTTGGTATTTTTGATAAATAAGTTGCAAAACTGGTGTTCTCTGGCACATTCTTTGGGAAACACTGGTATAGGGCTTGAAGACTCAAGTAGCATTTGAGGCTCTCTTTATGACAGGAGAAGTTGAAAATTACTCAGTATGAGAGTCAAAGAAGACACTAAAAAAGGAAGGGAATGGCAAAAATGGACAGTAAAGCATGAACATTAATCTTGTTTATTTCTCAGTTTTATCTCAGCTTAGTCATAGGCACAGGCATTGTGGCTGAATAATTGTGGCAACACGTTTCTACATGCATCCCAATGTGAAATGAAGTCACTGTGGGAAGATGCACAGAGTATTTGAATGGGGAGGGATATCATAATTATAGTGTCACTCTTTAAGTATTGCAGCTAAAAGACTGATTTGTATTAGTGGCCTTTGAACAGAACCATGGCATTATAAACAGTATCATAATTACCATGCAAGCAATGCTGCATCTCTTGATTGTATTTTATTCAGTAGCCACAAGTCTCATTAAGGGTATATTTTAGGTATAAGAACCTTGAACCTTATAATGTTTAGAATAATAATTATATTAAGTTTTTATTCTAACTTTTATTCCTATTCTACTTAGCTTAAAAATTATTTTGCTTAAAGATATCTGTAACCAAATACATGATAAATAAAAACTAAGTATGTTTATGTGTTTGACCCATGGAATATATATGAAATGTGGTCAGTGACTGGAATTTAAAAAATATATTTCTACAGTAACTTCGTACCACGTTAGCCTGTTTTTAGGAAACAAGATGTACAAACAAGTATACATTCTGAAATAAATGTCCCTGTACTGAGCTGGCCATTAGAGCCATTAAACACAGCACTGAAACAATTTACCTTTGTCCGTTTTGTCAAAGGCATAATGTTAGACTGTCATAAATAAAAATTTTTAAAGGTTTTTTTTTTTCTGCTTCTCAACCATAGATACCATACAAATTGAAGTAGCTCTTAACTACAGCTTGAATTTAGATTCAGATTCATCCTTATAGAAAGTATTAATTTTCCTATCATTATTTCAACTAAGTATTAAAAACATCTCTCACTTTTACAAAAACCTTTTTATCGATGTAAAATATAAACAGTGACCTTAGATGACTTGTACTGCTCTGAGAGTTAGTAGTTACTTGAAGTTATTTGTCTACTGGGGCCTTTGGCAAAGGCTAAGGAAGTTTGATATATGAGTAGAATGTTATAAATAGGAAAGAATTACTTATTATTTTACAAAAGCTACCTATTTAACCATTTTAAAGAGAATGTGAGGAAAATTCAAAAAGGAAGATGAAACTAATTGACTCCATTTCAAGCTGTCAGAGATCTTAGAGATAATCTAATACAACCTTCTCATTTTTTAGTTTAAAAAACTGAGTTGCTGAGAGATAACATAGCTTGATGCTGTCACAACTAGGTAATGACCACCTCAGATGTCTTCAGATGTCAAGACAAACGCTCATTTGTGCAACCTCTGCTTCTTCGATTTTCATTTCCTAGCCACTGAAAAGCCCCCACTGAAAGAGAAATGCCTGATTATAGAAACGGTAGCTACAGGGATGATCGTGTTTCCTAAGATTCTTAGTGATGATGACAAGGATAAAGCTAAAGAAAAGGAAAAGATATAGCCAGTAGTCATTGGTAGGTTTCTTTTTTTTATAGCATCCTTGTTTTTCATATGCTTTAAAATAATATGAGTGACAAAGGGTTCATCTCCAAAATATACAAGCAGCTCATGCAGCTCAAATTCAAAAAAACAAACAACCCAGTCCAAAAATGGGCAGAAGACCTAAACAGACATTTCTCCAAAGAAAATATACAGATTGCCAACAAACACATGAAAGGATGCTCAACATCACTAATCATTAGAGAAATGCAAACTACCATGAGGTATCACCTCACACCAGTCAGAATGGTCATCATCAAAAAATCTACAAACAATAAATGCTGGAGAGGGTGTGGAGAAAAGGGTACCCTCTTGCATTGTTGGTGGGAATGTAAGTTGATACAGCCACTATGGAGAACAGTATGGAGGTTTCTTAAAAAACTAAAACTAGGACTACCATATGGCCCAGCAATCCCACTACTGGGCATATACCATGAGAAAACCATAATTCAAAAATTGTCATGTACCACAATGTTCATTGCATCTCTATTTACAGTAGGAAGGACGTGGAAGCAACCATAGTGTCCAATGACAGATGAATGGATAAAGAAGATGTGACATATATATATAATGGAATATTACTCAGCCATAAGAAGAAACGAAATTGAGTTATTTTTAGTGAGGTGGATGGACCTACAGACTGTCATACAGAGTGAAATAAGTCAGAAAGAGAAAAACAAATATCGTATGCTAACACATATATATGGAATCTTAAAAAAAAATGATTCTGAAGAACCTAGGGGCAGGACAGGAATAAAGACGCAGACATAGAGAATGGACTTGAGGACACGGGGTGGGGGAAGTGTAAGCTGGGATGAAGTGAGAGAGTGGCATGGACATATATACACTACCATACGTAAAATATATAACTAGTGGGAAGCAGCCGCATAGCACAGGGAGATCAGCTCAGTGTTTCATGTCCACCTAGAGGGGTGGGATAGGGAGGGTGGGAGGGAGACAGAAGAGGGAGGGCATATGGGGATATATGTATACACATTAGCTGATTCACTTTGTTATACAACAGAAACTAACACAACATTGTAAATCAATTACACTCCAATAAAGATGTTAAAAAAAAAAGAATATGAAATCTCTGGACTGTGTCAGTGGATAGGTTAAAATTACCAGAGGTGAATCAAAGATCACTCTTTTTGTGAACTCTGAAGATGATTACAGATAACTACAAATAAAGCCTATATATTTAATGTGGCCCAGTGGCTTAAAAAAATTAAAAAGAAATGTGATTGTCTTGGATGTATTCCTGACAGGCTGTATGTAAACCACATTTTTGTAAATAGAATTATAAATACAACTAGGATGCACTATCTAGAGTAGTCCTGTGGTAACTTCCTCTGTTAAATTCTTTTCAAAGTAAAATGTTAAACACTAAATTTATCTGTTTGTAATGCTAGATAGTTATTATATATTAGACAGTTTTTTCTTTTACTGAGAAAGTATCACTCAAGTTGGTGAAAAAGTCGATATTCTTCTATAGTTTCCCCACATCTGTTTGTGGCTTCCATCCCCCTTTCCCCACCCTTTTATCCTACCATCCCTGTCTCCAATTCCTACTACATCTTCTTTTGAAAAAATTGGTAATAGATTTAAATGCATCTTTTATTTAAAATATTTTCATCTTTATTAAGTTATAAATGACAAATAAAATCGTTTATATTTAAAGTATACAATGTAATTCTGCCCCTGCTTTTGATTTTAGATAAATTGCCATGAGCACCTAGATTTCATGAAGTGAATTCACAGCCCAGCATTCATGATTTCACTAGTCAGCCATTAATTTATTCAATTTATACCCTTTTCTTACACTCTTCCTTCCCCACCTCCTCTCCCCACATTCTTATTTTATTTTTTTAATTCAACAGAAGAGTTTGAAAGCTGCTGTGTCAGCCGTTGGTCACCTTCCAGCCCATGTGCATGAGTAATTGACTTTGGCTCGACACACCAAAATTAAATTCTCAGATTGCCTTAGCTTTAGCAAAATTGCACTGGCATTCTTTTCTACTCTTCATAACACATTCCGCATAAAATTTTATTGTAATTGTCATAGTGTGGAGGGTGCGGGGTGTATTCATATTAACTGACCTTACAGCGAGAGTGCTTCTATTGCATCCACACATCTAATTCAGTTTAATTCATTGGAAAGAGGCCTGTAATAGGAGGCAGCAGATTTGATTCGTATTTCTTGGATAAATTACATAATTTCCCAGATTCTTTATAGACACAGGGGTTGAATTAGGTTAGATCTTTAACATTTCTTTCTAGCTCTTGATAATTCTGTGATTACTGAACTGGGCTTATACTCAGTTAAGTGGAAGATTCTGTGTAAGTGGGTGTTTTCTGTCATAGAACTAACTAGGTAATAGTCAACATCATCTCACTGAGCAAGTTGGCTTAATTTCTCCTGCAATTATAATCTTCCTATGCCAATTCTCTGTCAACTCTCCTCAATCAGCTGTCTTGTCTATTCCTTCAGCAAGAGTTTGATAAAACTATTCCTACTTCAATTCCTTACCCATTATTTATGTAAGATTGTTTTTGTAAATCTGTTCCAAATGGTTTATTTCTGCAGCATTTAGTAATTTATCTAAAGATTCATGTAAATGCTTCTCCTAAGATCATATAATAATCTTAAAAGCTGTCCTCAGAAAACCAGCTGTAGTCATCTGTATATATTTCTATATTAGGGTCTTCCAGCGTTGTTAGAAATGTGGAGAGAATGCTTTCATGATAATTTCCATGTATATTAAAGCTTCGGTAGCTTTAATTGCAGAAAACAGCTATCCCAGAAATTGAACTGTTAGTAAGATAAATGCATGCTTTGTATTAAAACTGACAGAACGGTGACTGATAAAATCTTGTCACTGATCTAAAGCCAATACAGCAAATCAGATGACCTTCAATGCCTTTTAATTACCACTTCTGAATAGGTTTCTGTTACTAGTGAAAGAAAAATTTCAGGAAAATAAAACCAGTAATACTATACAAATTTGAAAAATTGATGGTCAAGTCATCTCTGTCAATGCTGTGAAATTCAACTGAGCTAAAGTGATAAAATACAGTGAAATGCCAATATCTTTTGCATGAAGACTTATGAAATATACATTATTCATTTCCATTTTCTACCTATGGTAAGGCCCATTTCATCCTAAACTAACCCAGATCTCGTTTTTATGTTTCCAGAAGCAACGTTTATAGGTTGGCATTTAATAGGATTTATTTTATGACCTAAAAGGGATGCTATCTGATCACTTTTATAGTCAGATAAGAGAGTGATTGAAGCTAGATGAATGAATTTTATTGCCTGATTATATTCTGATCCATACTAGCCAGTAATACCTCACTTTTCTGTGAATTTAGTGCAAATTGACAATATTAATTTAATTATTGGATGCTTATCTATTCCAAATACTTGAACTATATCTTATTTTTTATAAGTTCTAAGTTTTCTCTTGGAAATGTTAGCCAGGAGGCTAGAGGTAAGTTCAGCTTCCACTGTAGAGTCAGAGATGCCATTATTTCATTAATCAATCTACATTGTAGTACAGTAACAAGTCTTTCAACTAAGAAATTTGAAAGCATCAAATAATACTGAAAGAATAAAAATTTTGATTATTAAATATTTGGATGAAAATCATCACTTGAATGGGAGAAATTAAAAGTGGTATAAATACCTTTTCTCAAATCATAAAGTTTTCTGAATTTCTATAGTGTTCCAGTTTTATAAAGTTCTGCCCCACATTCCAATTTACCATTACTAAAATCTTCAAAATTATATTTCTACCTTAGTGTCTTATTTGCACAGAAAAATTTCTGTGTGACAGTAATATTTTGGTATTTAGTTGAGACCTGCTATGTGGTATATGTTCAGGTTCAAAGTTCATGATATACTTGAGTAGAATGTGTGTTCTCTAATTGTTGAATGCAAAGTTCTACATATGTCCATAGCATCAAACTTTTAAATTGTGCTGTTTAAATCTAAAATTGGCTCGTTCTTTTTGTTTCCTGATCTATCACTGAGAGGAGTGCACTGAAATCTCCTTCTATTATTGATCTTTGACAATTGCTTTTTCTACAGCTCTCCAGTTTTACTTTGTATCTTTGATGCAATGTTATTATTTACATATGAATTTGGAATCACTATATTTACCACCTGAATCATTTTTTATTGTTTTGTAGAAACTTCTCTATTCCAGTGTCTTTATGTGTCCCACTTTCTTTTGTTCATTATCTTTTACTGTTCTTTTATTTTCATCTTTTATGTGCCATTGTATATTTGAGTTGTGTGGCTTGTAAAAAGCATAAGAATCCAATTTACAATATACAATTTGTCCTTTAACTGACAACTTTACTCCCTTTGTATTATTCTGATTATTAATCTATTTGGATATATTTCTACTATTTTACTTTGTGCTATTTGTGCTACTCTCTCTACACATTTTTGTTATTTACAAGAGATGCACTTTTTTAATACTTTAGTTTTATTGGAGTATAGTTGATGTACAATGTTGTATTAGTTTCAGGTATACAGCAAAGTAATTCATTTATACATATACGTATATTCATTCTTTTTAGACTTTTTTCTCATATAGGTTATCACATAATATTAGGTAGAGTTGCCTGTACTATACAGTAGGTCCTTGTTGGTTATCTATCTTATATATAGTAGTGTGTGTGTGTGTTCATCTCAAGCTCTTGATTTGGTAAGATATGGCAGCAAATTCCAGGACTGCCCCTGACTTGGGAGGGTAGCTCTTACAGATGTGTGATGGCATGAGGTATAAGACTATTTAAGGAGCTATTCAGATAGGAGAGAATACCCAAAGTTGGTAGATGGTTTCCTAATAAAGAGGGAAGAACATTCAGAACCCTGAATTTAGTGAAAACAATGTATAGGAAGAGTGGTAAATTTATAAATAAACATTAAGAGATATATTTATGTAAATGGCAGGCATCTAAATGTTCTACGGGAGCATTATGAACAAACAACAGTTTGATTTAAAATATTCTAGATATGCTTCAGAAATTTTAATTTTGTTTTATTTGTTGCTCAGTGGGCACATCATGCTTAAGGTGCTGGTTTTAAAGTCAAATCTAATTGAAATTATTTAATAAATTGATTTTTACAAACAAAATATTTATGGTTATTTGGCAGTAAATGAGTACTTCCTGTTTAGATTGTATCTCAGTTGTATTTGTTTTACCTGACCTCAGCCTTTGAAAAGTGGAATAGGGTAAGTTACCCTTATAGTACCAACAACGGGCAATTAGACCCCAAAAATGCTGAAATAAGACACAGGGTCTTTTTGCTAAATAGTACACCAAGCAAGGATGAAGAGGCTATTTGATATGCAAATCATCGTCAGCTCTTATTCTTGCCACCACATCTAAATGTTTTGGGAAATTGTGACTCTGTTAGTATTAATGTCAACAGATCTATAACTCCCCTTCTGTCAGGCAGCTATATGACTGGCTTATTCTTTATGGTCTTTTGCATTTAATCCAGGATTAAAGATCTTAATGTTACAAACCAGTAATGTTCACAAAACTGAATCACAGACTTTCAACTGGTGGATTGTTCCTGAATGTTTACAGGTGTTAGCTAAAAGGAATTGTTAAGAATTACTGTGTTTAATAAAATCACTGTAGGATAAAATTTTCAAATGCTACTTTAGACACTATTTTTAAATGTGCCCTTAGAAAAAATTTTCTTCCAATAAATAGAGCAAGCAGAAAATCTGCATAGGCTCTAATTAACTCAGATAAATTCATAAGCAGTTAATATAAAAATGCATTATTAAATTAGCTTATCTTTGAGAGTAATAGCATGACTGGAAGTCTTGTTCTTTTTTCTTTGTTGCACAACTAGTACGTTAGGTAGACAATTGATTTGATCCAGGATGTATTTTTAAATTAAAAAAAATGTTTCTGATAACATCTCTAGTAGTATTAGGAGAAACTCTAAGTAGGTAGAAGGTCATTGAAGGTCTACGTATCATTTCAATCTCCTTGGAACCATTAAACTCCATTTATCAGCAAAGCTTTTGAGATCTGCTTGTGCAATGAAGAATTTTAGGTAATAAACAATAAGATAAAATATAGTGAAGACATAGTAGTTTTCAGGCTAGTAGAAGAAAATACAAAATATAAACAAGTCGGTAAAATAAAGCATATTGAATTTATTTATAAATGTATTTGTAGGATATAGTAGCAAGGTAATGTGAAAGGAGTTTCTAAGTTTATAGGGTACAATGACAAAATAATGTAAACCACTGAGCACAATGTCTAGCCCATGGTAAGTACTCCATAAATATTAGTTACTATATTTATGGCACAAAGATGGGAGTATATAATTCCATGCATAGATTTCAGGAAGGTTTGTAGAGGCAATGATGATTGCATTGGGTCTTTAGAACGCGTAGTTCATTAGGATCTTGCAAGTAGAAGGAGCAGTGTGAGCAAAGGTATGAATTAGTGGGTCTAGGTAATCTGGCATGAATAGGTAGCAGGTTGAGGAAAGTCAGAGATGTAGGCAAGAGGCAGGTCATAGAGGACCCTGTAAGTCATGTGAGGATTTGAACTTTATCCTGCAAGAACATTTATAACCTTTGAAAGATATTAAACAGTTAGGTAATTTGCTCTTCTGTGCATTTAAAAAAGATTATTTGGTGAGTGCTTGGAGAATGGATTAAAGGAGGTACATCTATCAGCAGGGGGTCCAGCTAGGTGACTGTCACCATGGTCCATGTAAGAGATGATGAGGATTTGAACCAAGGCTGTAGCAGTGGGTATGAAGAAGAGAAAACTGATCAGCATGTCATTAAAGGAGGAGATGGTGTGTAACCCCCTGGTTTTGGGAATATCAGTGAAATGTGAGAAATAAGAGAGAAGGGTTTTCAGCGACACCCAATGTTCTGGCATAGAGGCCTGGGTGGATGGTGGTGCTATTCACTGAGATAGGAAATACAAAAGGAGGAACAGATGGGGTGAGGGTGGGAATCATGAGTTCATTTGGTGATTGCTGAGTCTGCAGTGTTTCTGTGACATTCAAGCACTGATACCTCGGGGGAGTTAGAAACATGGTGACAGATCTTGGGCTAAAGATTTAGATTTAGGAATTAATTAGCATGCACTTGGAGCAAGAAGAAAAGAACCCTAGGGAACACCAGCACAGAAGGGGCAGAAAGAGAGACTATGTGGAGGATTCCATCTTGGCAGTATCTTTTAGTGTTAGCTGAGCTTCTGTTTCCCACTCTTTCCTTTATGGTTTCCTAGTTTTACATGTCATGGTGTAACATTCTGCAGATTTCAAATTACTTATACAATGCTTGGAGCTTCTCGTAAGGCTGGTGTTTTATAAAACTTTTTTTTTTTTTTACAATATATACAACTTTTTCTCACACAAAGGACTGTGTTTGTAACCTCTAAATAGTATTGAAAACAGTGACATTGTCATTAGGCTATTTCTTATCTATGTATCAGAGCTTAAAATGTTTTGAAATTCTGTTTGTTGGTAGAGTCATGATTTTGACAGCAATTTGATGGCAATGTTGAATGCATGGTGACACTGTGTGTCAGAAGCTACCCATCTTGAAACATGCAAAATTGCAATATGAATCTTAGTTCTCCTCAGTACTTACCACTGTTTTTGTGTCATTTGGTGGTTTTTTATTACTTAGCCTGCTTTTTTCACACTTTTAGAAGTTCAGCATGCTTGAACAACTAAGAATTGTAGACATTTGTTAACTGAAGATCTGAAAATAAGAATGTTCATGGATTTCTCAAGTCTTACGCTGAGCTTTATTCCATTTATAAAGTGAGCTAATTTATTCCTCACTGTAATCAATTTAGTAGTTAATATAAAAATTATTAGTTAAAGGTGTGATTAACGAAGGCCAGGCAAATGCAATTTTAACTTCTTTAAATGTCCATATAAAGATTAGAAAGCATTTTCTTTCTTTCTTTCTTTCTTTTTTTTTTTTAACCACTGAAGTAACTGGATATGCTGCTCCTTTACATTACTTAATGGTTTTTACATAGGGGATTCTCCCTATCTGTATGATGATGGCATACCACTTGACACATAAAAGCTGCTAGTTTCTTGGAGCTTAGCTTAGTTCAGACAGTTTGACCTGGCATGGTTAAGATTTACAAATGGAAAATTAAGCTTTCTTCAGTGCACCTTTATTCTTTCAAGCTGTTAACCATTCAGCAAGTTACATTGTCCTGAAGTATTTGGTTATGTACCTGGAGATATAAGGAGCTATAAAACAGTTAAAATTTTGTCCCTGAAGAGCTTAGCCTCAAGTAGCAAGGGAAAAAAGTCATTAAGTTGCCTAAGAAAAATCAGATAAAAGAGGTATATGTTTGTAAGAAGAAATTATAAATCTTAATGAAGGACATAAATAAAAACCTAACTAAATTTGAGAAACAAAATATGTTCATTGATTAGAAGACTAAAGGAAATAAAGATGTCTATTTTCTCCAAATTATCTGAAACATGAACTCATTAGGGAAGGATATTTGTCCATTTTGTTCATTTATGTATTAGTAGCATCAGAACAGTACCTACCACATAATAGGTACTCAATAAACATTTGTTGAATGAATGTTACCTGAAACTCTACTCCAAATCCTTAAAAGATTTTTTTTTCGATGAAACTTAACAAGTTGATTCCAAAATTCATAGATTCGTAGATGGAAGACAAAATACCAAAATGATGTTGAAGAAGCATAATGAAAAGGTCATGTTTGCCCTGCAAGAATGTGGTAGACTGTATTTCCACATATGGCTACAACACTGTCTCTCTTCCCACATGCCTTTTAACAATGTAACGTTGCTACTTCCCCCATCAAGAGGCAGATTCTATTTTACCTCCCTTTGAAACGATTGGACCAATATAACTAGTGACTTTGAGTCACTTCTGAGGCTAGGCCTTAGGAGATCTGCAACTTGCAACATGTCTTCTTAGATCCTATTTGTTGTGCTCCACAAACAGCCACATGGAGAGACCCACCAAGAGGAAAATAAAGGCTTCTGGTTGACAACCCCAGCTGACCTGACAGCCAGCACCAAATGTCAACCATATGAAAAAGGCTACTTTGGAGCTCTTTGTTGTCCCCGTGCCCAAGCAGATGCCCCAGGAAGCAAAATTTTGTGAGTACCCAGAAATTCATGAAAAATAATTGTTTAAAAATATCCACTAAGTTTTGAAGCAGTTTGTTTTGAAGCAATGGATAACTGAAACACCAATATAAATGTTTATTATAAAGCTATGATAATTGAAGCAGTGTGATAATAGTGCAGAGACAGAAAAATCATCAAGTTAAAGAGAATAGAGAGCCTTAAAGCAATCCTCACTCATAAGGGCCTTGGTGTATAACTATGTAGGCATTAAAAATTGAGGGGAGGTAGGAAGAATGGAATAATTAATAAGTGATAGATATCCACAGAGAAAAATTAAAAATAGATTCCTATTTCACACAATGAACAAAAATAAACAAGTGGGTCAAAGACTTAAATGTGATCAAAAAAATGTTAAAATGGTGATGAGAAAATTGAAGAAAATATTTCTATAGCTATGGGATAAAAAGAATTTACCAAATAAGGCATTAAATGTTAAATGGAAAGATTGATAAACTGAACACATTAGAATTTAAACTTCTGTATAATGAAAGGTTGCCATAAACAAAATTAAAAAACAAGCCACAGACTGTAAGAAGATATTTGTAATACAAGGAATTGACAAAGGATTTGTACCCAGACGGTATTATGAACTCGTAGAAACTAAACAAAGAAACAAACAAAAGAAAAAGCCTCGAATAACCTATGTAAAATAGACAAAGGATATAAACAAACAATTTACAGAAAAGGACAAATAAATGTATGATAAGATGTTCAGCTTCACCAGTTATTAGGAAAATAAAAATTAAATCAATAATGAGATTACATGTCATAGCCATTAGATGTTAAAAATTAAAGCATGACAATACTAAATGTCTAGGTGGTGCAGAAAGTGAAACTTTTATTTACTGATGGTTGGAATGTAAATTGACCTTAGTTCTTGGGAGAGCAATTTGGCAACATCTGGTAAAGCTGAGGAAGTCCATATCCTAAGTGTTGATGTACCTAAGGAGAGATACAAGGATATGTTGCTGCAGATTGGTTTATAATAGGGAAAACAATGAGAAATGACCTCAGTGTTCTAGTTACTGTGAAAAGGTCAGTCTGGCTAGGATGCGTTAAGTGGGGGTGGGTGGGAAGTGAGACAAAGACAGAGTTGTAGAGTTCAGTTTTGGACTAAATTTAGGAGTCGAGACTAGAGATATAAGCTTGGTAATCAAAGCATTAAGATTGTACTTAAAGACAGGTACTGGATCAAATCAGCTCTCAAAAAGATGTAATGAAAGAGGATCTAAGAGCTACTGAGAGGGTAATATGAGGGCTAGCAGCCAACAGAAGTGGTTAATAGATAGGCTTGTTTTCTAGAATGAGGAGAGTGTCTTCGGTATAAAATAATCAGAACTGATGAAATAAAAGTATTTGAGGTTATTGTGGCAACTGTATAACACAGGTGACTAGAAAATATCCTACACATGGTACATTTTATCAAGTTTAAACAGCACAGCATTCTGACAAGTGTTATTGATGGTGGATAAAATATTTTGCTTTCACTGAGTCTATATTTACTTAGTGATATTTAAAAATGTTCAAATAAGTGTTTTTAAAATATTTCAAAAATCAAAATAAATGGAGAATGACATAAAAATGACTATTACCAGTTATTTAATTTTAATACAATTTTCTTAGCCTATTGATATTGATCAAATGTCCCTTTTAAAAGAAGTATTATCTCTGAAGAGCAAACTACTTTCTGGACATTGGCACACAGAAATCTATGTCTTGATGAGCAATGTGCAGAGCATTTAAAAACCAATAACTGGGACTTCCCTTGTGGTGCAGTGGTTAAGAATCTGCCTGCCAATGCACGGGACACGGGTCTGATCCCTGGTCCAGGAAGATCCCACATGCCACGGAGCAACTAAGCCCGTGTGCCACAACTACTGAGCCTGCGCTCTAGAGCCTGTGAGCCACAACTACTGAGCCCTCGTGCCACAACTACGGAAGCCTGTGCGCCTAGAGCCCGTGCTCTGCAACAAGAGAAGCCACCTCAATGAGAAGCACAGCCACTGCAACGAAGAGTAGCCCCCTGCTCGCTGCAACTAGAGAAAGCCTGCGTGCAGCAAGAAAGACCCAATGCAGCCAAAATTAAATTAATAAAATAAATAAATTTATTTAAAAAATACAATCACTTCCTTCAAATGATATCAATTTAAAAGATAAAAGTTTAGAAAACTTAACACAATGGTGTTTTAACTTCATTAAATATTTGAAAAAGTTGGGAAAACTTTAAAGTGCTGTTCATGTATAAAACCCCTATGTATGTGTTATAGAATATCTATTATTCAAGGTCATAGGTTATTTTCTGAGGGTTTTTCTGCAGGATATCTTGTAAGACTTTTAACACCAGCGAGTATTTGTATCACTAAAATATTTAATGCATGCCAGTTGACTACTCAAAAAGCTTTAAGTATTCATAGGCATAGTGACACTGTGCTTGCCCCACCATGCAAGGCAAATTAACTAGATTATACTTGATTGACAAGAACTGACATGATAAAGATGCCCATAATTCTAGTGAAACTTCCATTGAATGGAATGTCAACATTGGAAAGGGACAGGTTTTGGTTACATAGTTCAATCTATGAACATTATCATGTAGTCATACATGATATTATACAAATTCCAGATTGTCCAAATGAACCCTAAAGAGTTCAGTGTTAGCTTTGCTATAAATATGCAGTATCCATGGTGGAGTGTAGGAGGAGGACACTTATCTGATTCATTCCTGGCTCCTTACTTGCTGTGTAAACTTGAGTAACACTTGGTCTTTCTGTTCCTCAATTACCTTGAATGATAAATGCAGGTATTATAGTAGATGATTTCTAAGTCTTTCTGTTATTCTCTAGGTCTCCATGTGCAAATCATCTAGGAACAATCCATGTGAAACTTCTCTGGAACTCTGGAATAGTTTGGTGACTAGAAATTCCAGGCAGAAAATATTTTCAACCACTGTACAAGTTATTCTGTATTTCTTGAAATCATGAAGTAATGGGTGGGTTGAGGCTCTGTATATTCTGAGTCCCCTTGCTGGGCCTCAGAATTGCAGGGTGGTGGATGGCTGCTCTAGATGCTGGGAGGCAGTGGAACTCACTGGCCCCACTTCATTATTTTTACCAGGGAAGAGAATCTGACTTGGTTCATGAAACAGATTCAGCTGGACAGCAGAAACAATCAGACAGTAGCTCAACACTGTCACTCACAGCTTGTAATACAAACTCATAGAAAATGGAGACTTTGTTAAACCATCTCATGTTGAGATGGGCTTCCTGCAGTCATCTGTTTTATGTTAGGATTATTGGTGTGTCTTTCTCTGAATAATATACTTGTTCCTAAAAATGTGTGTATAAACCAAGGTATTGAAATGATTATTTTGATTTTTAAATTCAGTTCAACAAATATTTATTGAGCACTAATTAAGGGTCAGGCGTTGTGCTAAATTGTGGTACCATTAAAAAATAATAATGTAATTTCTCTTCTTTGAGATTTTACATTCTAGTAGGTAATAAAAAAACTCAACGCTATTTCCTGGTTGGGTTCAGACCAGCAGCCAAATATGAAAAGCTCATTTAAAAACCAATCTAGAGGTAAATTCTTTTAAAATTTAAATAAGTAGCCTTATACTGTACAAATTATCTGTTGTGTTACATAAGTTACTCACATTTGTATGCAAAGCCTTGTTCAAAATGTATACCAATCTCTTGTATGTCAGCTAAGTTGGAGGTGATGCATGTATCAAGCTAAATGTATATGACAAAACATACATGACATATAGCCATAGTATAGCATCTGCAGCACACATTTTATTTCACAAATGAAATGAAAACAAGTTTAGCCATTAAATTAGTCTAAATCTGTTTCACATAAAAAATATAACCAAGAAGCAAGTTTTTGAAAGAATAATCTTTCATATTCAATGATATGCCTCTGCCAAAATGCTTGTTTCTGTGGACTTTAAGGAATAAGTTGATATATATTAATAATGTGAGAGGTTTATGCTGTATTCTGAAATAACAGCTGATTAATTCAAGAGTTAAGTATCAAGCTTGAGGAGGACCCTCTGCCAGCCCCAGTGGGAGAGAAAAGAGGAGTAAGATCTTGGCATCACCTTCAAAAAGTTTTTAATCCAAATCTCTACCTGATTTTTCATTTCTTGCTAGACAAGAGCCATCAAAGTGAAACAGATAAAACGCCCAGGAAATGTGAGGAAGGTAGAAAACACTTTTTACTTCCACGAGAGGTAGTGAGGCTGACAGATGAAAGGTTAGAAAGGGATTTTTTTTTTTAAGTGAGAGAGAGAACTAGGGTCCAACCTCAGGGAGCACCTTGATATGTAAGGAAATGAAGAGAGAGATGAGCCAACAACGGGGTGGTCAGAGCAAAGAGGTGAACCTGGTCATTTAAGCCTGTGTGTTGGGTGGGAGGGCAGAGTTTCAGGGGAGATTTATAATTATCCATCCATTGTAAGTGTTGTTATTGGGAATGTAGATTAAGTAGGAAAACCAAATTTCACCCATCTCCTTTTCCCTTTGCTGTGGCCTTATTTTAACTTCTAATATTGAGAGGAGACCTAATCAGACTGCAGAGTACTTTGAAGGTTTTTAAACAAGAACTGATATTTTTGGAAGTCAGAAGCACTGATGTAACATGATAAATCATGATGAAAATATCAGCTTCTTCATCATGCTATAAAATACTGCATGCTAGTCTGAAAATGTATTTATCTTCAGAATAATACACTGACCACTGAATAAAAAACACACAGTATCCAGATGTCAGAGCTTTCCAAGTTAGTAAGAATGACTGAGTTTTTAGAGTAGAAATAGAAAATATATACTTTAGTTTTAGATAAATATCTGTGTAATAGCTAGAAAATCATTGTGTTGACTCAAATGTTGTTTTGATTTCTATCAAATTTCTAATCTATATTAAATTAGTAAATTTCAAATGATCTGAATCCAAATAGACAAAAACTTAAATATAATCTTCTCAATGACCTTATGAGGTTGAATTATTTGGGGTATCTTTTATACATATACAAATATACTTAGATTAGGAGATTAGGGAACCTGATCCAAGTTCATGATGCTAGGAAGTTAGGAGGGAGTTGGAAATTTGAATTTAGTTTCTGTCTTCAAATCTTGTGCTCCTTCACTATACTACATTGGCTCTACTACCCTAAATAAAGCATGCTGAATTATTGATTAAAAACTTAAATTATATTAAATAAATTTGCAAAGCTAATTATACATTATTGTATTCTAATTCTTTATAATCTGGTAACCCATGTTTGAGACAATGGAAATATTTGTTAAAAAGACCATTTGATTAATATGAAAACTTGATTTTTCCAAACCTTCTGCATAAAAAGGATAACTTTAATCTATTGGAAAAAATCAAATTTTAAAGTCACTGCTTAAATCTGGATCAAAATTCAGTTTTCAAAATATCCAAATTTAGTTATCATGAACCAAAATCACAAAAATGAAATAGGTTTGAAACATCTATTTTGCCAGTCTTATCCTATGTTGAGTATTCTAAATTCAAAGTGTAGTGGTTTGTCTTTGCATAGAAAAATAATGATCTCCCAAAGTTAACTTCACAAAGTTTAAGGACCACACATTTCCTCAGTGATTTTTGGCAATGAGACAATGATAACTTGGGTGAATTTTCATGGCAATGAGGTGAAAAATAACTGAATAAATCTTTTTTCTCAGAGTCAAATAGAAAACAAACAAATCAGACAGACAAACAGCAAACAAACTTTTCCTGAGCATCTTCATTTGGTCAGACCCCAAACCTCAGCAATATCCTTGACTCCTTTCTTACCCTTCAGCCTCATGCTCTGTCACCAGGAAGTCATTTCCCTTCTACCTTCAAATATAGATCCACACACTCTGACCACTTCTCACATCATCATCTCTCACCTGAATTAATGCTATACTCTTATAACTGGCTCTCTAACCCTGCATTGTTCTCTTGTTAAAGTGTGAATTAGATCATGTCATGTGTCACTTTGTGGCTACCTATCTCGTTAAGAGGAAAAACTGACTCCTCACAACACACAACACACTGCTTCCATTTGTTATCAGTACTGCCTTGTCTCCACTGCTCACAACGTGCACGTGTTGCTCCAGACACCACGTCAGGGCTCTTGCCCTGGCTATTCTTTCTGTTCAGATTACTCTTCTGGAAGTTTACTTGGTTTCTTCTCATTGCTTTCTTTACATCTTTGTTCAGATTTCAGCTTATTAGTGAAGCCTACCTGACCTTGACCTCTTCCTTACATGTAATCATTATGAGGACAGGAAATTTAGCGAGTTGGTTCACTGCTGTATCCCCAGTGCCAACAGTAGGTGTTCAATAAATATTTGTTGAATGAATAAATGAGTGGGTAAGGAAATAAATGACTATCATATGTGTCATTTAACCTCCATGTTAACTCTGGCATATGTGGCATGATCTCTCTCCATTTGATAGTTATGGTAAATCAGAGGGGTCAGCTTGATTGCCATGGGGTTGTAAGCTCATTATAGTTGCCTATGAACAATTCGCTCCAAAATTCTTGTTATGTGAAATAAGATATCATTATATACCATTCTCCTATAAACTACAGACTATTTCCCCATTAACAATTAGATTTTTCTGTGTAATTTTTTTAAATCATAGAAGTCTTGCTAACCTAATTAATTCAAGAAATATTTATTGAAGGCTTAAATATATACAGGTATTAACTTAGTCTTTGGGACATAGTGATGAACAAGACAGAAAAACCTGGAGTTTTACAGTTAGAGAAACAGGTACACAAATTAAGAAGAAAGTATCAGAGTTGTAAGTGCAGTGCAAAAAATTAAAAGAAAGTGATGTGGCAGGGAGTGCCAGTGGCAACCAGATTGGATGGTATGCTGGATATTCTCCATGTGCTCCTCCTGATCTGCTCTTTGCTCTTTTCTACACTGCTTTATAGTTTAGGAAGCTGATCTTTCTGGACTGTATCATTGGGCTCCCTTGCCATTGGCCTCTGGTTGTGTTTGACCAATGGGAACCTTTGACAGAAGATTTGAGAACTTAGGAAAGGTGAGGGCTGCGTATATATTACCCCTGGACCCTCCTCGCTGGGTCCCCACTGATGGGCAGTGAGTGTTTTCCTCTATCTAAGGCCATGTTCTTGTTGGGTGAAACTCTCCATACATTTTCATGCTCTGAGTTTTAGGAACTGCTCCTTCCCTTACTCTCTCACCCCTAGGGGTAGTAACCACTCCTCCTTGACTCCTGTAGTGCCTATTACATTATATCTTTATTCCCTAATATATATTATAATAAATCAAAGTTATATTACTATAACAAATAATCCCCTTATTAATTATACTTATGATTGCATCTTTTATTTCCTACCCATCCATGATTGATAAAGGTGGTTAGGCAAGACCTCTCTGATGAAGTAATAGATGATATGAGTCTTGAGGAAGGCATCCATGAGGAGAAAATTTAGAAAAGAACATTCTAGACAAAGGCAACATCTGAGACAAAGAAACTAAGATGGGATGAGCTCTGTATGTTTGTGGAACTGAAAGATTTTGTCTCAAGTCTAGTAAGCAAGGGGAACATCTTATGAGAAATAAAGGTGAGATCTAGACAGGTACCAGATCTTTGACTTTGCATCAATGTCCCCATTGTACTGAAAAAGCAAAAACGAAGCAAGAAAAATATATCAGTAAATGATAATATTTTGTGTGATGTGCCTTTACCTAATTTTGTTTATTCTGTGAGGAGTGAAAGGAAACGTACTAAAAATAATGTATTTACATTTTCACTTTCCTCTATTTGAAGTACATTTTCTTAAGTCGCATAAGTATTAACAAGAAAAAAAGGCATAAAGGAAGTAAATAATTAATAAGGTAAAACATCTGCAGGCTATACTTTCAATGTATCCTAGTAATATGAAAAGGAATCATTAGTTCACTGAGAAATAATTTGAAGATCAAGTTTATATAGTGGTGTATTATTTTTTTTTAAATCTAACTTCATTTCTTTCTTCTGTTTGTAAGACCAAAATGACTTCCTGAGATACACAGATTTTGTTTCTTTAGGCTTACCTTTGGTTATCTCCTTTTCTCTCATATTTACATTTAGAAAATTTCACCTGTCTTCTCCATGCAAGAAGAAATTAAATCCTTAGTCTTCTGGCCTTCCTTCTTGTTCCCCCTTTCTATTATTTATCACTCTATTTTATAGTGCTTACATATTCAGAATAATATTTGCTATTTTCTTGGTGTCTCTTTAGCAAGTTGATCAACTCTTTTCTGGATTTTTGGTTCTCTATCCTGGTAAGTGAAACCACATTCTGAAAGAATGTTGTAACTCTCTGAAATATATTAATTTCTGGTCAGTATGTTATCTTGAGCTAAAATAGTAGTTTTGGTAGTGGATAACACCTAGAATAATGCCTGGCATGTGTTAGGTGCTCAATAAATATTTGATGATGGAATGAATGCTTGAGAACTCAGTTTCCAGTGGTAAAGAGATGAGACTTAATACTACCACTTACTCTGTGGCATTGGTGAAGATATTTAGTATGTCTAAGCCTCAGTTACCATCTACTATAAAATTGAGGTAATAATAGTGTCTACCCTTCAGAATTGTTTTAAGAATTAAATGACATAATGCATGCAAAGGGCTTGGCACAGAGTCTAGCACATAACAAGCACCTAAATGTTAGCTATTATTTTTAACAGTAATTATTTTGTAACCCAAGAATAGTACATTTTTAAAAGATAGTAAATTTTAACAGTAAAATTTTACCAGGATTTATTTATTGGTATTTTTTTTCATCATTTATCAGAGACATTAGAGATAAACATTAACTTATTAGTGAGTAAGTGGGTAGAAATTGGAAATCTCTTTCCACTTTGAGACATAAATTGTACTGTACCTTTTTCCCATTGATAATTTATATGTTCAAGAGTAGTGATATTACTTTTTTTCTAATTCATGAATGACATAGTGTTTAGATGAAGAATGCAACTATCACCTTGATCCCAACTAGATTAAAAATACTGAATTTATTATTTTTTTTATTGAGGTATAATTGACATACAGGAGTATATTAGCTTCAGGTGTAATTTGTTTTCAAATTAGATCTATTTTGGCATTATTCTTACTATTCCAGGAGTTAACTTTGATGCCAATTAACTAACGTGTGTTAGGCGAGGTTTGTCAAAAAAATCTGAATAATCACCCCCAATGTATGTGTATGTGTGTGTGTGCGTGTATACACACATGCAACAGAACTCAGGAATATTAAAGGAACACATTACTCTTAAACATTCAGAATTCTCTATCTATCAAGGAGACAAGCTATTACTTTATAAAACCTTTCTTTACTAATAACTCCTTTCCACCTGCACTTGGTTCATGAAGAGATAATGTCAATTCCATCAAGCATAGATCTGTAGATTCACTGTAACACAGTGCCGCTTCTTGGAGCAGGTAGCAATATTGCCTTAATGAAATGGAACAGTCTTAATAAAATCATGAGTTTTGGAACTAAGAATTATCTAGGGACACTTTACTTTAAAACTCTCATATTTTCTTGTATACCTACGATGAAGCAACTTGCTTAAGTTTACAGATCTTGGTAGTAGAAGAGCTAGGATAGAATCCAAACCTCTTTTTCCTTGGGCACTGTTCTTTTTACCAAAAAAAAAAAAAAAAAAAAAGAAAGTGTGATCCTTGTTTCCTGGTCCTGGTACCCTGAAATCCTCCCTTAGTAAGGTCAGATCTATCTTTCCTGGGCACCACCATGATGTTCCTACTGTTTTAGACAGGATTATGTTTGGAGGTGCTTCTCTTTCACATCCTTCTTCATCAGTGTGCATCTTTGGTTATTTGAAACATCAGGCATTCTCTCTCTCTCTCCCTCCACTGAACGGACAATTTAAACGTAATTTCAGTCCATTCTATTTTGTCTGTTGTTTATACTATGACCTCTGAGGATTTTTTATTTTTGGTATGTGTGTGTGTACTAGACTATATGTCAGCCATAAAGATCCCAGAATGCACAGGGATAGTGGGAGGTGGGGAGTGTGGAGGGAATCAATATTCCCACTATAAACTTTCATAAATTGAGATCACATTTCCCTAGGTATTATAGGTTCTATTTCCTAACAGCATCTTGGGAGGACTAATAAGTATAGGAAAATTTCATGTCGCTGTTTCCCAGAGCTCATGGGGAAAGTTAAAGGAAATATGTTCTCATAAATATAGCTGAGTTAATTAAAAGCCAGTGTAGCAGCCAATACATAGAATATTTTAAGAAAAAGAAATGATATACGATTTGAAATGCCAAGTATAATAAAAAAGAATATTTTATTTAGGAAAAATATATAAAAAGGTATCATAAAGTTGCTTATATTTGGTGTTGCTAAGTAAACAATATTATGATTCTGATGGGAATACTCGGAAAGAGGGATTTTCTCCCTCTGTGTGTAATCATGGTGTTTCCTAAAGTTTCCATGAAGAGCAAGGAGTTCTTACTGAAATAGGTTAATTGAAACATAGTTTTCTGTTTTTATTAAGGTACATTGTGTTGGTATGAATATTTCTGAAATTAATAAGTGACTAGTAGCTTATTTTATACTAATATACTAGTATTAATGGCCCACAACTTATTTTCTCCCTTTCCATTTTTCCTGAAAATTGTATGCAGGGAAAAACTACTCTTGCTGTGGAGACAAGGTAAAGTATCCATGCTCCCCTCCACTTGAGCTGCTGTTCTTGGCACTGGGCCTGGGGTTGATTGGCAGAATAGACCCCTCAGCAATTTTCCAATTTTTGGTATTGTCCGAAAGAAATGGCTCATTAAAAACTCCCATTTAGATGTTACTATGGTTTGGAAGAACAGTTCCATAACTACTTATCAAGAACTGCAATCACGAATGCAGTCCTGCTGCATTGTTTCCTTTGTCAGGTGGATTTCTCATTCCTTCCCTTGTTTGCTCTATCTGGAGAGCCTTGGGCACCCATACAAGACTCGACAGTGCCTAAACACAGGCACATTAGTTGAGGCTGCCTCTGCTCCAGATACCAGAGAGAGGTTTTATTGGCATAATGCACCAGGGTCTTAGGCCAGCTCTACATTCCTTGCTGATACTGAAATGAGGAACACCGGAGGGGGCTAGGATGGAATGACATTGAGGCAGCCAAGGCCTCCATTTGTCTTTCTGCCTAATGTGCTAAGCTGTAGACACTGCAGTGTTTTCCAAAATAATAAAAAAAAATATTTCTGCTCATTAACTTTTTAAGTCCTGCTGACTTTGTGAAATCAATATAGCATATTGTAATTGATTTATGAAATGAAAAACTCCTGCCTGACCAGTAAGCTCGGCAGCTGCCGGTCTCAGCACCGTGCCCCTTCTGCTCATTAGTGCACTTCCTGTAGCGCCCCTTCAGCCAAGGACGCCGTCAGAACTGGAAGGCTTGAGCCCTCTGCAGACACACTGTTTACGATGTAGCTTGCATTGTCTCCCTGGGGTCTTATGCTTTCTCCCTGTCTCTCTTCCTCCCCAGGTCAGCTAAAGGACCTAAGCTTCTTTCTCACAGCCCCTAATGTCCTCGTAATAGCTTACTGGAAAGGCAAAGTTTCATTTATACCTGTTTTTTGAATTTTAATCTGTTTGCTACTTTTCCTTTTCTCTCACCTTCTCCTTTCTCTCTTAGCTTGTCTTACTTAGCTTGTCTTTTGTCATCTGACCTTGTCAGCTCATTGCTGTCTTTTATTTTTATTTTTTATAAACTTGCAAGGTGAACAAAATTACTTTTTGCTATTTTAATTGCTTTTGTCTAACTTCAGCACTTACTCTTTGATTCCTAAGACAGCATTTTATATTTTTTCCCTCCAACCCCTGCATAATTAGGTTCCTCTGCCACCCTTAAAAACCGAAGTAACTGCTATAAGCTAGGCATCACCCTAGGTGCTGTACATAAAATTATCTTCTCAAAAAGCAGGTAAGGAAGGTATTTTCTGTGGCTAGAGGTGAGGAAACAGATTCAGAGAGGTTGAATCACTCAACTATAGACGGGCAATGCTGATATTTGAAAGTTAATTGTTTGTTACTCTAAACCCTGTTTCTTTTTTTCCAGTACAAAATGATGCTTCCAGTTGCCCCTGTTTTACTTTAAATGCTTAACTAGCAAAATCTAGCTCTCAGCTGCCCTTAACAGAGCTCATTCTCTTTAGTGCTGCTCTCTCAAATAACCCTGCTGTTCAAGCTGCCAGAATGCAAACGTATTTATTTCAAGATGTGGTTTACCCTAGTATATTTGTCGGCTTACTCTTTTTCACTAAGTTTTCCTCAGTGAAACCCCTTGTCTCATCATTAAAGGTAGAGGGGAGCATTCTCATGTTGTCAAAAGTCACCAAGAACAATCTCGTAACCTAGAAAAATTAACAGATAGCTGAGCCAAATAGGCAACGTTTGGAACTTCATGCAGATTTCATCTTCTCTTTGTTCTCCTGATGCTATTTTGGAAGCAAGTAAGTGGTAAACTTATAGAGCACTGCAGTAGCAGGAAAGTGATGCAATGTCCTTACTTGTTAAGTGGTTGAAAGTACCTGGAGTTTCCCCATACAGGTACTGTATAGTGCAGTTAAGTGTCATGCCACATCCATAATGCATTAGTTTACAGTAGGTTAATAATTTCCATCCATCTGAAGTCTTGCATAGTTTTGCAGTAGCATTGGACATCGCTGTCATTCAAGATGTGCAATATTGTACCAAAAATTAACCACAGATGCCATATTAAAACAGCTGCAGATTTAGATTTAGCTACAGTAGGGAGAAAATGTTGTGCTATGCAAGTTGGCCAGAAGAGCAATGGAGATATGCTGTAAATGTGGAGGAGGAGAAAGAAATTGAGGTCAAGATGCCAAGAAAGACAGAAATGGAAGTGGGGGAGGATAATTCATATGGTCAGTGGCAATTTGAAAGGACTCAAAATCCAGGAAAAGAGTGGAGAATATAGGGTGAGTGATGCTGCGTGAGCTGATGAAGTTTTAAAGCAGGAGATCTAATCAGAACACTGCTTACAGATATAAATGAAGGTATAAGGAAAATAACTACAAATGTGATAATTCATCTTTAGGACTTACTGTAGGCAGGCTATTGATTTAGGAATAAACTGCTAGAAAAACTATTGATGCTTGAAGTGATCAATGTCTGAGAAAAGAGTTCTGGTATAGAAGGAGTCAGAGAAAACCCAGACTATTACAGGATTTGAGACTATCTTGGACACCCTTGGACTTGAAGCCAGTCTTCTGATAAAGGACCCTCATGAGAATAACTAGTCCCATCCTGGGGAAAAATGTGGGAGGGGTCAGTTGGTTCAATTTTGTACAGAAAGCTAAGGTAGTAAAATCATATTTCAACAGAATTGTGGTCTTGTGAGATTCTCATTAACTCCAGGGCCATCTGCCTTTTTGCTATTCATTTGACTCATTTAGTCACAGGTGGGTAGGAAGATCTCAATAGTTTTGGTTCCCATTCAATTCTGATTTCTGCTTGGGAAATGGAAAAGGCCAGTGACAGCTGTGGCAATGCTGGACTTCTCTTTCCTCTGTGTGAGCCAGAACGTGGCTTTCCCATGCAGTTTGAAGCTAACAGAGCATGCAGACAGAAAGCATTTCCCTTGTCCTAGTGTTTGGCTCCCTAAAACCATTGTCTTCTCTGCTTTATGGGACACCTGGCTTAGGAGAATAGACAAAGAACGTAGTGGCCTCTAAATCGGCAGTTGACTTCATTGGTGGAGTGGAGGAAAGACGGGTTACTGACCATCAAAGGACAGTCATCATCTTGACATTTATCCCTAACTTGTATCTGCTTCCCTGGTTCAGAAATGAAATATTGACTGATTTGATTAGTGACCAGGAGGTATATCTGGTGCCTTACAATTTACTAGGCCTCTCTAAACTCTTTAAACTTTTCCTTCCTTTTCTTTTGAACACAAAAAAATAAAAACCTGACAGTTAACCACCTGCTGTTCCATCAGTGTGTCAAGAAAGCAAAGTGAGGCAAAACAAAACAAAACATTTTTTTTTAAGTCTGAAAATCCAGGAAAAGACAGGAGCATTTCATAGGGCTTTCTCTCCACATGAGAAGATTTTCAAAAATTTGAAAAACTTTGAAAATTCTGGAGTTCTATGATGATGATGATACAGTAGAGCTAACGTTTATTGGGCACTCAATATATGACCAGCAGTATGCACTTTACCTATAGCATCTTATTCATCCCCCACAAAAAATCTATGCCATAAGTGTTGTTTACTCCTCATTTTACTGATGCAGCAGCTGAGGCATAAAATAGTTAACTAACTCTTCCAGGTATCAGGGCCAGAATGTGGCAGAGCCACTACACAGACCAGCAAGTTAACATCTGAGTCTGGACTAGACTTTTTGGCTTCTGTGGTTTAGAATCTCATGTTGGAAGCTCTTACATTACTTACTTATTTATTAAAATACATGAAGGGCCTTCCCTGGTGGCGTATTTGTTAAGAATCTGCCTGCCAATGCAGGGGACATGAGTTCGAGCCCTGGTCTGGGAAGATCCCACATGCCGTGGAGCAACTAATCCCATGCACCACAACCACTGAGCCTGTACTGTGGAGCCCGTGAGCCACAACTACTGAGCCCACGTGCCTAGAGCCTGTGCTCTTCAACAAGAGAAGCCACTGCAATGAGAAGCCCGCACATTGAAGTGAAGAGTAGACCCCACTCACTGCAACTAGAGAAAGCCCGTAAGCAGCAGCGAAGGCCCAGCACGGACAAAAATAAAAGTAAAATAAATAAATTTTTAAAAATAAATAAAAATAAAATACATGGATGGGGAAAAATTCTGTAGGTGTGTTCTAATACTGTAAACAAACTAAAATCCAACAGAGTACAATTTTAATCAATAAATATATAATTTTCTCACTTTAGAATGACCCAATTCTCAAAGTCATATTTAAGAAATAGGTATGTGAGGAGAGGCTATTTTATGAAGGGGCTCATCACTTTATTGGAAAGATTCAGTAAAGACTTCCTTCAAATTATTGGCTTTATACACTTCACATAAATGTATTTCATAATAATTCAGGGTATGACATACTTTAGAACCATATTTGTTGTTTATGTCAAGCATTGTTTTCATGCTACTTTTTATTCAATTAAATAGAAATCCTTTATGAAATAGTGTGACATGTTTAGTAAATATATTCATTAAAACTTTCTGAATTGCAAAAATTTTATTTGCTATGTGGGGTTTCTTTCAGTCTTCCACCCCCACCCTTTAAAATTGTGGTAGAACACTTAACATGAAATCTATCCTCTTAACAAATTTTTTTAATACTTTCAGAGCTTTTATTTATTTAAACATATTTTTAACTTAACAAATTTATTTATTTATTTATTTATTTTGTGGTACGCAGGCCTCTCATTGCTGTGGCCTCTCCCGTTGCGGAGTACAGGCTCCGGACGAGCAGGCTCAGCAGCCATGGCTCACGGGCCCAGCCGCTCCGCAGCATGTGGGATCTTCCCGGACTGGGGCATGAACCCATGTCCCCTGCATCGGCAGGCGGACTCTCAACCACTGCGCCACCAGGGAATCCCTAACTTAACAAATTTTTAAGTGCACAAAACAGTATTGTTGACTATGAGCACAATGCGGTACAGCACATCTCTAGAATTTATTCATCCTGTATAACTGAAACTTTATACCCATTGAACAGCAACTCTCCATTCTCTTAATTCTTCAGCATCATATTTTCAGAAATGTCATTGACAGCATGTGCATATAGACATACATTTATGTCACTCATGATGGTATACAAAAGTTTGGATTTCTATATACAGTTTTGGTTTTTCTATATTTGGGAATAAATGTTTGACTATGTGTTATTTTTCCTAAAATACGTGTTGGTTGCATATATATTAAGCAAGAATACTTAAATTTAGAAACCATTTTGTGTCATTTCTAAATTAAAATGTAAATGATCTAGATATATACGAGGTGAGTAGGACTTATCCTAAATTCAGTGACAGCTTGAAGCACAGGATTTATGATAACACCTATCCATCCATCTCAGAAAGAGAATCTTGTTTTCTTTCCTCTTTGTTATATAAAAGTATTTACTCTTTGCCATAAACAAAACAGTGACTCCTTATATAACAGCGGTAGATAGCTGTTTTAAGTGTTTTTTAACCTCTAAAACAAACAAGACACTGTTTATTTTTTAAAAATTTAGAACACATTTGGAAGTCCTTTAGATAGGAATGCTAATATTATTCTGACTTTCTCTTCTACATATGGCAACAAACAACAGGATATCATTCTTTCTGAGAGCTCTGAACCTGGGCCACTCCTATAGTTTCTAAAATTTTGTTGCTGAGCTCAGGCTCTGGGTCTTATCACAAGACCATTATAAATTGCATGTATTTTAGATCTTTTAAACAAATGTTCCTGTCTCAGCCCTTCATATAGTTTCCCACTGATTTATATTAGGTCATTATTTTAGACAGTGGAGCTACCAACCATTAGGTAATTCTCATGGAAACATTTAGACAGAAATTATATTGACTCTCATGTGAAATGCCCAATAAACTTTTCCATACCAGAAATTTCAATTTTGATGTATTTCAGTAACCAAATGATAAACTCATGTTTAGTTATTTGGAAAATAACCACTATTAGAAAAAAATATATATGTATAGGCATGTTTTTTACTAGGAGGCCAGTGATTCCTTACACATTTTGCCAATAAACCTTCTTCAACATGAGATTTAAAGACTTGTTTTGGATGAAATGAATGATAAGAACAAAGGCACTCAGTCCAGAGAATAAAATTGTTTTGAGAAAAAAGTGAATGGATAAGTCTGATAGGAAACTAATGAAAAATAAGTCTAGAAAAGTAAGTTTGGTCCAGATTGAAGAGGGCTAAAAACGCAGAACTTGGGAATGTCACCATTTTTCTTTAGGAAAGTCATTGTAGATTTTTAAATAAGGGATGACGTCATTATAGCAATGTTATACAAAGAACTCTTTCAAAATTTTATAGGGCATACTGGTAATGAGGTTATTGTAGTAATCTATGGAGAAGGTGATGAGGGCAGGAATAAAAGTGTTGATGAGGAAAATGGAAAGGGGTCCTGTGGATTCCAGAGCTTGGAGAATGTTTGACATATGCTGTTCTCTGAGATATTCTTTTTTTTTTATAGTGTTTATTTATTTTTACTTGTTGACAGTTTGCTTTATTTATTTATTTATTTATGGCTGTGTTGGGTCTTCGTTTCTGTGCGAGGGCTTTCTCTAGTTGCGGCAAGCGGGGGCCACCCCTCATTGCGGTGCGCGGGCCTCTCACTGTCGCAGCCTGTCTCGTTGCGGAGCACAGGCTCCAGACACGCAGGCCCAGTAGTTGTGGCTCACAGGCCCAGCCGCTCTGCGGCATGTGGGATCCTCCCGGACCAGGGCTCGAACCCGCTTCCCCTGCATCGGCAAGCAGACTCCCAACCACTGCGCCACCAGGGAAGCCCCTCTGAGATATTCTTCTCACCTCTCTCTGCCTTACTAATTCCTTAAGTTCAGGACTCAAATGAAACATTTTTGTTTACAAAGAAGTCTCCCTTGATCCCTTAAGTTAATGTCCCCATTCCATTTATATTCTCTCCAACACAATGTTCTTTACCTTGAAGTGTTAGATATACTTATAATTGTTTAATTAGCTATTTGTAAATATTGTTTTAAGGTCTTCCCTATGAGGCTTTAATTCTTACAAGGGCAGGTGTCATGTTTATTTTATTCACTACAATACTGCTAGTACCTAACAGATAAGTACTCAGCATACTTTTGTGGACTAACTGGCTTTACTGACTTGTTCAATACACAGGGAAATAAAAGGTGGTGATTGGGTAGGAAAGAGTTAAGTATAACTAATGTTTTGAAACTCAATAGCATGTTGAACAGTTATTGGTCCTTCATTTACACTTTAGAATAAATGAATTTTATATATTTTCCAGTGAGCAGTTTTGGTGGACTGATTAAGTGCGATATTGTGTATTAACTTAGAGCAACAGGAAGAGAGCACTACTAAATGGAAAAAACAGCAGATAATAAGGAGGCTGAGGATTTAGCCAAAAGGCTGTGACCTTGGCTGATAGATGGAGAACCAGACAATCTTGTGGATGTGCTGGCACAAAGCCACCGTTAATCCCTAAAAGTTATACACAAACCATTAAGCGAAATACTCTGTACTTGACAGTCATAGAATGCTGGATAGTCTGAAGAGAAGTCAAAGACATACCACTTCCCAATTCTTGATTTCTCTTCACAGTATCCAGCCAAATAGTCATCAGGCTTTGATAGAAAACCTGAAGAAAGGAAAACCTTTCTGGTTCCCTTGTTACTTACACCAGTAGCTGCTGACTCAGAAGCCAGTCTGATCAGGAAACATATCATCAAATTACAGCTAAGTCAAATATATCCTTTCGCACAACACTAGTCATCTGCTTTAATATTTGCAAAAGAAGACAGTGCATATTTGTTCATATTACTCACTGGTACTACTTATTACTACTAATTATATGTGAGTGCCTTTATTAGAAAAGGTGCTGTGGGGAGAACTATGTATTTTGTAAGTGTTCTTTCTTAGTGAACAGATCAGTACTTGGGTGAGTTGTCAGTTGCAGAATCACATCTTGATTTGCTTAGATTGAAGCAGTCCTTTCTAAATGATGGAATGCTGATTTTAAATGTGACTGGAGAATGAGCCTTTTGGTCAGATAGAAAATGGCAACTCTTAATGGAGTCTAAAATACCAGATTACTCATCTCCTCTTCGTCAAGAACATTTGATTCAATGTCTAATGTTTCAGAATTACTTCTGCAGATTTCAGGCCTACTCTTGGTTCAAAGCTTGTATTGACCTGGGCTGGAATAAGTTTTTCCCTAGAAAGAAAGAAGTATTATAAAGAACTCTTAAAATTCAATGTGAAGAAAAACAAGCCAGTAAAATATGGGCAAAAGTCTTGAACAGATATATCAGAAAAACACACAAATGGTTGATAAGCACATGAAAAGATGCTCAGTGTCATTAATTGTCAGGGAAATGCATATTAAAACCACAAGGGGATACCATTTTACACCCACTAGAATGACTAAAATGAAAAAACCCCAGAAACCTGGCATACTAAGTGTTATAGATGATATGAACCAATGAAACTCTTATGCATTACTGATGGTAATGTAAAATGATACAATCGCATTGGAAATCAGTTTGGGAGATTCTTTAAAAAGAAAAGTATATATCCACTCTACAAACCAGCAATTCCAATCCTAAATATTTACCCAAGAGAAATAAAAGCATATATTTATAGAAAACTTATATACTTGTACTGCTAGCTGCTCCAACTTTATTCATAGTAGTCAAAAACTGGAAACAGTCTAAATGTCCACCAACAAGTGAACGCACAAATAAGTGCGCTGTGTGTGCA